>NC_081409.1:172030964-173230964 GCF_030272615.1 Cryptomeria japonica
GTTGTATACATAAAAGTAAGTGATTTTTTTGTTTTTTGCATGATTTCAAATGATTGAATTGTTGTTTTTATTAGTTTTTTGTTTTTGCATGGTGTCAAATAATTAAATTATGATTGTTTAATAGTTTGATTCCAAAAAATAATGATAAGATGCATACTTATGGTTATTTATTTATTTTTGAACTTTTCTTTACATATATATGTAATATGATTCTATTTAGGTCAACCGATCTCAACCATGGGAAAGAACATGCGAGGAACAATGGAACAATGAGAGGCTCAAAAGGAAAGATAAAGGCAGCGTATGAAGAAATTGTGTGACATAAGAACAATGGGAGAAGAAGGTATGTCAACCTCAACATCTCAATTCGATTTACCAAATGAATATAATGCACCTAATGCAATTGAAAAAGAAACATAATTTACCGTTTGAACCTAATGCAATTGAAGAAGAAACATTTGATAATTTACCGTTTGAACCTAATGCAATTGAAGAAGATACCACATTGAATAATCAATTAAATGATGAACATATTACACCTTCTCTACTTGATGAATTGAATGTACATAATGCACCGATGTTAACACCTCCTAGAATCATTCGTAGGAAACCAAAGTATCTAATTGACATTGATGAGAATATATTGAAGTCAATGCCCAATAAAATGAATGAACGAACTTGTAGGAGAATGGTTAAAAGAATATGGCAAAACTATTTTAAAAACTTAATTCAAACCGCAAGATGTCAATTAATTGTTCAAATGATTAAAAATTTGAATTTTAGAGAGACAATGAAAATTCTAGGCCTAAGATCATCTGAAAGTAACAGTGAAAGAACTATTGTCAGAAATCTATTTGATGCATATCAATCTATTGGTTCAAAATCATGTAGTAAAGATTCTAATTCTACTCGACGTGTCATTACATCAACCATAATGAGCAAGAAAATAAAAAAATATCGTTTGATAAGCAAAACAAGTAAGTCATTGAACGTTAGTAGAATAACATTAAGTAAAGCATTAAAGAGGTGAGAACAAATAGAGGAACCTAACAATAATTCTCTTTGGGCATTCTCGGGTAGACTACCATGCAAAGAGAAGGTTGTTGTAGATGCACTAAAAACATTAATTGAAATTTTTTGGCATGACAACACAAGAGTATCGCCCAACCAAAGAGATGTTGTTAGAAGGCGAATTGGGTCTAAAAATCATGAGCCACATGCGAAACACTATTTGGATATGACTCAAACTAAATTTTATGAAAGATTCCTTCAAAAGTTTCCTCAAATAAAAATTTCTCAAAGATTTTTTGAAATGGCAAAACCTTTTTATATTAAGATTAATCATGTACGCACCACGTGTTGTTGGAGGATGCATATTGAATTTTCCATGCATTATGATATTTTTCATCATATTTGTTCTACTTTGCACACTAACAATGTTTTGCAGGAATGTAATATACAAGCACCTCCTAAGTCGGCAAGAGAATTTATTTCAAGTGTGTTACGTAATAGACATGATGGTTGCATTTATTATAAGATGCCTTGTTTGGAAGGTTCTTGTGCTATATGTGGTGGTTTGCAACGTTTACCAAGATGCATACATTTGGAGAGCACACATGAAACTGGTACGAAACTAGTTTCTTTTGGAAAATACAAGATAGTCACATATGGAGTTAAAGATGGAAAAGATTTGAAGATATGTGAGCTAGTGAAAAATGATATATCTGTAGCTCAATTTATGAAAATGTTTCAAGAGAAACTAGTTTATGAGTACATAATGCATACACATAGAGCTCGATGGTTAGATGAGCAATTCAAGTTGTGTAAGTACACATTTCCTCTTGGCACCATTGTCTCTATCGTTGATTTCACTGAAAATTATACACTACAACCTCAAAATGAAGTGAAATCCATGTATTATCACTCTACACAAGTTTCTATTTTTGTACACATAGCATTCATGCATGCAGATGATAGCACAGAGGAGGATAGAAAGGTTATAAGAGAGTATCATTTCTACATAAGTGATGATCTTACTCATTCATCGGAGTTTGTACAAGGATGCTTTAAAGTTTTCTATGATAGTTTAAGGGAAAGGAACATATAATACAATCGACACTTAATATGGTCAGATAATTGCACCGCACAATTCAAGAAGGCTGACAAGGATGCATGTGACAAGCAGTGTACAACATTTTTAGAATTTCACTGAGGCTGGACATGGTAAGGGAGAGCACAATGGTGCAGGAGCATGTGTTAAAAGAGCCCTAGCCAGGGAAGAATTGAAGTACGAAGGTGGTGTTGAGTTGGTAGATGCAGAAACAATTGTACGATGGTGTAAGTCTACGATGGGTCCAGGTAATCTAGGTACGTCATTGGTTTGTAGATATTTTTGGTTGATTACTGAATCTAACATTGAAAACTATCTAGATTTTTGTACAGTTGCAGGATCGAATGACATGCACTCATTTATGAGTTCAAATTCAAGTTCACTGGTAATTTATACGAGACAGATGGTATGTTTTTTGCTCTTCATGCATGTATTGTTTGTGGGAGAATGTGAATCAAAAGAGTGGGTTGACAAATGGTCTTGTAGACCGTTGGTTCCCATTGATTCATATCAAATTCCCAAAGCACTACAATTGAGCTAGATGGAGACATCAGTGGATTTTGACCATGTATCCGACATAGTGGATTCAGGTGATTTTTTGAGTTAATTTTTTTGCTAGTATTCTTTTTAGTTCATTTTGTTGTACATCATACTTTATTTTTGGTATTAATTAACACTTTATAAAATGCAGGTCATGTGTATGCAGTTGTTGCAGAAGAGAACAATGAAGAAGGAATAGATTACTATTTGTGTCATTGTGTTGAGCCTAAAAGAAAATTGACAACCACAATCATTGATGGAGAGGGTATTGAGTACCCAATAGGGTCTGTTGTCGTGATAGGAACATGGCTTCGGAGATACCCTATCAAGAGTTCTGATGTTTGGTTGTTCGAGGACTTTGAAACACACAGACATATTCTTCATTTCTCTAACCTTGTTGTTGCAACAAATATTCATTTCATGAAGTATCGTGGTAGACCTCATAACAAGATTTTATGGAAGTTCATGAATCTGACCACGAGGCAATACTTGACACAATACAGGTTAGAGCCGATCTTGAAGGCTCACTTGATTGATTCTACGGTTCAAAGTAGAATGATTTTGAGAATTTTGTATAAATCATCGACGAATTGTTCTATATTCATTTTTTGTATATATAAATGCCCATGAGCTGATTTTTCCATGTTTAGGTGCATAATTTTGTATATTTAAGTGGCAATGAGCTGATTTGTACATATGTACATGCCAAATTTTATATATTAAAATGGCGATGAGCTGAATCGTACATATTGTAATGCCAAATTTTGTATAAAAGCCCATGAGATGATTTGTATATTAAAATGGCGATGAGCTAAATTGCATATATTGTAATGCGAAATTTTGTATAAAAGCCCATGAGATTATTTGTAAGACAATTTTTTGTATAATCAAATAGCCAAGAGCTGATTTGACCATATTTAGAGGCAAATTTTTGAATAATATGTGACAATGTTTTGTGACTATTTTGTGTGTCAATGTTTTGTGACTATGTTTTTAGTATATGTGATGTGTCCCTAGTCAATCATGAGCATTCTTGATTCCTGTATAATCATGGATAATTATTTGATTCATTATCAGGTCATAGGGGTGATAGATTGAGACTAGATATAATTTGAGCAAAAATTGTCATTGTTGTCAAAAACATTATCAAAAAAGTTGTCAAGCAACTTCTACATTGCGTCGGTAGGGTATGACTCTCGATGTTCTAGTGCTTTGGGATGCACGACAAGGGCATGCCTAGTGTAAACATGCCCACCCGGATGCACTCGCGACGTCGGTTTGTGCACACGAGGAACAAAATCAATTCTAGCCAATCTTGCAACTTTTCCTTGCAAGTAACTGACGGTTTTTGAGCAGACGAAAAAATGCTACTAATTGAAAATGGCTTCGAGTGGTCAAAAAAAAAAGATAGGCCATTGTAGAGGAGCCTCACATGATCCCATAGGATCAAATAGATCAACCATATGTGTCGTGGATTGGAAGAAACAGTCTGTCAAATTTTGACAATTTTTTGGACTCAGGGCACTTGAGAGATCTCACCGATAGGGTATGACTCTCGACATTCTGGTGCTTTGGGATGCACGACAAGGGCATGCCTAGCGTAAACATGCCCACCCGGATGCGCTCGTGATGTCATTTTGTGTACACGAGGAACATAATCAATTCTAGCCAATCTTGCAACTTTTCCTTGCAAGCAACTGATAGTTTTTTGAGCAGGCAAAAAAATGCTACTAATTGAAAATGGCTTCGAGTCTTCAAAAACTGAGATAAGCCATTGTAGAGGAGCCTCACGCAACCCCACGGGATCAAACAGATCGACCGTATGTGTCATGGATTGGAAGAAACAGTCCGTCAAATTTTCATAATTTTTTGGACTCAAGGCACTTGAGAGATCTCACCGGTAGGTTATGACTCTCGACAATCTGGTGCTTTGGGATGCATGACAAGGGCATGCCTAGCATAAACCTACCCACCTAGACGCGGTCGTGATGTCGGTTTGTGCACACGAGGAACATAATCAATTCTAGCGAATCTTGCAACTTTTCCTTGCAAGCAATTGATGGTTTTTTGAGTAGGCAAAAAAATGCTACTAATTGAAAATGGCTTTGATTCGTCAAAAACTGAGATAGGTCATTGTAGAGGAGCCTCACGCAACCCCACGGGATCAAATAGATTGACTGTATGTGTCGTGGATTGGAAGAAAAAGGCCGTCAAATTTTGATAATTTTTTGGACTCAAGGCACTTGAGAGATCTCACTGGTACGATATGACTCTCGACGTTCTAGTGCTTTGGGATGCACAACAAGAGCATACCTAGCGTAAACCTGCCCACCTAGACACGCTCGCAACGTCGATTTGTGCACATGAGGAACATAATCAATTCTAGCCAATCTTGCAACTTTTCCTTGCAAGCAACTGACAGTTTTTTTAGCAGGCGAAAAAATGCTACTAATTGAAAATGGCTTCAAGTCGTCGAAAACCGAGATAGGCCATTGTAGAGGAGCCTCACGCGACCCCACGAGATCAACAGATTGACCGTATGTGTCATGGATTGGAAGAAACAGTCTGTCAAATTTTGATAATTTTTTGGACTCAGGGCACATGAGAGATCTCACCGGTAGGGTATGACTCTCGACGTTCTGGTGCTTTGGGATGCACAATAGGGGCATGCCTAGCGTAAACCTGCCCACCTTGATGCGCTTGCGATGTTGGTTTGTGCATACGAGGAACAAAATTTGACCATTGTGAGCGTGAGGGTTCTCTCGCACCAAACACATTGTTGTTTAAATTCATATTGTCGATTTTTGTTGTTTATATTCATATTGTTAATTACATATGCAAATATTCATTTAAATTTATAAAAGGGAAGCCACCAAATACAACGAATACACAATAATGAACTGAATACAAGGAGTTTTGTAGGGTTAATTCAACATTTTAGAAATTTTATCAAATCATATTCCATGATTGCAATGCTTTATATCATATATTTTTGTTGTTTATATTCATATTGTTGATTACATATGCAAATATTCATTTAAATTTATAAAAGGACAACCACAAAATACAACGAATACAAAATAATGAACTCATTACACATTTATTGGATCGAATATCGATATTTATATATATAAAAAAAGGCATGTCTGCCAAGTCAATACAAGTATTACAAAAATGTGGCATATGCTATGTCCAAATTGATATACAATAAAAATGTAGAATATATCTACATGTATTGGTCATTCTATGACCAAAACTAACACTATATGATCCTAAACTTCTGGTGGATCATCAAAATCAAGCCTCTTTGGCGCAGTACACGGCTCTGTAGATGGCTACAAAACCACAATTCAAAAGCCAAGTTAGAATTCTTTTGTAGAAAATAGTTCACAATTAACATCATAACTATGCATTTAACTTTAATTCCTTTGCACTTGAAATGTAGATTACCTCATCGGCTAATCCTGGAGCTAATGTCTTCGCTCTCCTCTCCTTGTCACTCTTAGGAGTTTTCTTGAAGACATACTTAAATGGATCCACGTTATGGTCGTACCGCGAACGAGTCTATTGTAGATTAAATGTACAATTAATAAAATGTACTAACATAAATATATCAAAAACACTTAAAAGCTATAATATAGAGAACAATGACATACCTATGCCTCAGATGCTTCTCCAATGGACTAAGGATGGCTCACCATCGATGTAGAAACGATTGCTATTACCTATACAAAAAATATACAAAGATTAAATACAATTAATATAATGATAAGTATTGAAGGTTGAAAACAATTAATTTTACATATCAAACAAAAGTGTACCAGATCTTGATATGCTTCTCTAATGCAAGGAGGAGGGTTCGACATTGACGAAATAGGTATGGATATTTCTTGTATGAAAAAAATATAAGATTATAATATATCACAAGTTCACATGTATGCGTGCATATAATCATGAAATCAAGAAAATAAAATAGAGATACATACCTCCATCCTCTCTTGATTCGCGAGCGAATCAGGTGCATTCAACATATCCACAAAGCTCAATGGCCACTGTACATGTAAAATAGACAAAAAACACTAATCAATCTACAAACCCCAACTAATACTTGATTTCAACATTTTCAAACAATTGTACAACTAAAAATGTGTTCAATTACCTTCTTCACACATTTTGGCGTCTTCGAGATATTCTTTTTCTTCAGACAAGCCCTAGACGCGGAGGGGGTGCCCTAAAAACAGAAAATTAAAATGAGATATTAGTACAGATAATAAATTAAACGTAATTTTAAAAATCTAAAATGAAATGACTTGCATATTCCATCAAAACAATACATAAAAAGAGTTGTACAAAATATGATATCGTATAGCCTTGTAGGCCAAAATCGATTGCCGGCAGCGTGATGTCATCAATCTGGGACATTTCGTCCCCTGTCAACACCTACAAACCAGAAATTGGACCAAGCATTAAAGATAGTTAGTATATCTTGTATTTTTTTGAATTCAAAGAGTACTATTCTATTTTAACATTGTACAAAATTTATACCTCAGGAGTCAAAGTTGCAGTTGTGGTAACTGGGGGAGGTGTATGGGATACTGCTGCTGCATCTTGAAATGCATATTATTTGTCTCAATTTAAATCGATGTATAAATGAAAATTCATTTATGTAATTACAAAATTAAAGTGACTGATAAATAAAATGTTATGAATTCAAATCAACACACCTGTGTCTGTGGCTCATGGGAAAACACCATGTCCATCAACTCATCTGTCAGCGCGACATCCTCAACCGTGTGAGCCTGACATCTACAACCGTAAATCATGCATAGATGATATGAGTATCCATCTGCACCGGCTGCATCATCTATCCCCAAGCAATTGACACACATATGCTCGATGGGCTCTTTGTCGCCCTCTAATGGCTCATAATCCAATACAATAGGGTGTGCTAATGATGTCCCATGCTGGATGATGGCACCAGTCAATGTTGTGGCCGCCTGAAGAGTTTGTAGCTCCATTGACTCTTTCAGCTCTAATGGGACAGCCTGATGCACCTTGGGTTTGGGTGCTAGGGGGCGGCGACTCTCTGCGGCTAATCGCCTATGGGCTCCAGGTCTATCTTGGGCAGAGCCACCACCTCTACCATGAAACTCTCTCATGTCAAAATAATTTGGGCGCACAATGAGCACAAACTCACAATATATTTTTCTCAAAAAATATAATGGCACCTCATAATTATTACAAGGTGGATCGTCAAAGACCATCCACCACCTCTGCCAAAAAAGATTATTCATCTGCACATTGGTACACCAATGTATGGGAAACCTCTTTGCATTAGGAGGTAATGACTGACCAGTTTTGGGGTCAACAAAAAGGGCACATATTTGTTGTTTAGAAATATTTTTGTTTTTAACTCCATCGTATGATAGCCCATTGGCATAGAATTGACGACACCTATCCCTAAAGCTTCCCCATTTGGTAATTTCTGTGGAAACAGCTATGGCACCACTAGCTAATGTTTCTAGGCTACTGGCGAGGGATTGATGATGGTCAAGCTCATAAGTTTTCAATTTTACAATCAGTCTATTGATTTTGGATGTATTTTGCCTTAACTGATTAATTAATTCTTCCTGTGTTTCGGCTGTGCGGTCAAAAGGAGGAATTGGGGGTTGTTCTTGTGTGTTTTCAGGAGGTGCATTTGGTTGTTCTTGTTCTGGATTAGAAGAATCTAATTTTTGAAACAAAAAATGAAAAAACCTAATCAAAATTAATGAAATTAAATTCAAAATGTAAAACAAATTGCATAAACCAGAAAGAAAGAGAAAAATAAACAAAAACTAACCTTGATAGATAGCCTGGAGGACAAATTTAGCACCCCGTTCGCGGTTTAGGTTAGAAAATGGGAAAAAAACAAAGTAAAAAATGCGCTTTTCGGGTAAATGAGGACCCAGTTTTTTTTAAAAACTTTTTTTATCAGGCACCGCGTACGCAGTTTTACTAGGATTATTAGCGTGTACGTGCTCATTTTCCTATAAGCAGCGCGTACGCGCTAATTTTCTTAGGCGTAGCACGTACGCGCTCAGTTTCCTAAACTCAGCGCATACGCGCTACCTTTTCTAGGCTCGGGAAGAACAAACCTAAGCACGTATGCGGGAATTTTAAATTTTAAAACCACGTACGCGCTACCTGTTTTTTCAAGTTTTTTTTGGGTGGTGTCCACTTTTTTTACCACCATCTTTGTGCACACACCCAGAAGATTGAGTTAACCATTAATGGTTTGGAAGACTTTGGAGGTTAACTTGTTGAAGACATAAAGCCTTTTATGGTTATTGAAGACTTTAAGGGTTTGAGAAGTGAGCTCCCTTTACTTAGGGATGTGACAATATTTAGTAGATGGGTTAGGATAATTTAGAAGGGATTAGAAGAATTTAGAAGGGGTTTTAGAGAAGCAAGTGGGAGATGTAGGAGAATGCAAGTGGATGGAGGATAATTTTAATTAAAATAAATTGCTTTATTTCAACAAAAATAGATGCAAGTGGGGGGATTTAAATAAATTAGATTTATTTATTTGAAGTGAACAATTTAATTAAATGTAAATTTAATTAAAAGGAGTAGAAAGGGGATTTAATTAAATAAAGTGATTTATTCTATTAAATGATATGAAAGGCCTAGATGAATTTAATTAAATAAATTGAATAACTCATTTAATCAAATAGATGAATGTGAGTGATTTAATTAAATTAGATTTAATTAAATAGAGGAATGAGAATAAAATTAACATGAAATATTCACTTAGGAAAGTGGTCATTTTTATACGTCTACACATACATTCCTTTAATTACATGTGAAGGACACTGGTCTATAATCTGAAGGAATTTGATCTATAATCTGAAGGAATTTTCTATGTCTATCCTTCATGCATGACCATTATTAAAGAAAATTTGTTGGTTTATTACATATGATTTTAAAGATTAGAATATTACAAATAAAGGTTTTGATTGGAATAAATTGAGATGGGCCTAAACCATTAAAAAATTGCCACAA
The DNA here is from genome assembly GCF_030272615.1 of Cryptomeria japonica. NCBI lineage: Eukaryota > Viridiplantae > Streptophyta > Pinopsida > Cupressales > Cupressaceae > Cryptomeria > Cryptomeria japonica. The sequence goes on from NC_081409.1 coordinate 172,040,659, forward strand.
TGTTGCACAAAATGGAGGAGCTCACAAGAAATGAAACCACCAAGAACACAAAAACCAAAAAAAGGACAGCCTGGGCTTTTTTGATGCAATCTTTTGACCAAAGCAACAAACCGACACAAATAAGTTTATGACAAACCAGAATCACCTAATCAAGATAGAGGGGTTTAGGAAATCATCCTTAACCATGTTCCTAACATCACTTCTTGAACTAGAACCATAGCAACTAAGGCAATTGACAAGAACCTTAGCACGAAAAACAAGATAGTCAAGGAGATAAAAAATAACGTGAGGTTTTGAAAGGCTTATTGCAACCTTTTACCTAAAGAAAAACCTTGAACTGAGACATTCAAAGTCAAGGATGAATGCTGATAAGACCTCAAAACCAATTAGTTTTGGAAGGTACCTAGTAACCTTTGAGATAGAACCCCTGCAAGAACAACAAAAAGTACCACCTCCATAGGCCCACTGCGAGGAGAAAAACCAAACATTAGGTTTTGAAAGGCATCCTACAACCTTACAAAGTATAATGGTGAAAAAGGTGAGTGATGGAGAGATCAAGAGGAAATCTTTTCTTCCCTCTGGGGAGAGATGAAAGTTTTAGTGCGGATTTCCCTTCAAACACTTTATCCATGTTACATTTAAAAGAGGAGGGGGATTCAATAGATCCAATCTCTTAGGGAAGAGATTGAATACTAAATGAACTTATAATGAGATAGAAATGACAAGATAACCCCTCTTTTAGAATGGAAAATGATTGAATTATGTGTTGTAAGACTAAGTGTAAAAGTAGGAAAAAAACTTATTATAGCTCGGGATAGAAGCGTGAGATGAAGTTGTCCACCTGGATTTGGCTATAATATGTCAAGACAAAGCTGTCTTGCGAATTTGAGGAAACGTTGTCGGGACCGTGCTAAAAGTGTCCATGGTCCTCCTAAAAATCTGCAAAATGAAAAGAGTTTTTCTACCAAATGGAGTCCGAATATGCAAACAGAGTTGTGCACCTGCAAGATACACACAGAAAAGAGAGGAAAAGGGGTTGGGATTGGGGGTTTGCCTTTAGGTCAAACCTCAATTTTGGAATTAATCAAATGATGAAATAAAGTACTTGCAAGTAAATGTAAATGAAAGAGTGAAATGTAATTCACCTCAAGGGAGGTTGTAGATAAAATGTATTTAGATTTGCTTGTATTTAATTTAATGTTGAAAACGATCTCCTCTTCAATGGTTGAATCCTTGACTTGAATGCAACACCTAGCCATGAAGGGAGACTTGAGAATGCTCAATGTTGGAAAATGAATGCTTGATTGCATGATCTCATATATTCCCACTTATCCAACTTATCGCTTATTGAACTTATACAAATGGGAGGGAAAATGCAACTTATATACTCATCAATTAGGGTTAATTGACTGATTTTTCTTCATAGATCGACACAGTAGAAGTTTTCCTGCTTTATGCAAATTCCAAAGCAAAGATAGGACAAAGGGGAGGCCAAAATAGAGAAATGACAAGGGCGCCATGCCCCTATGGTGCCCTTGTCTCAAGACAGGAAACAGGTTTAGGCAATGCAGAGGGCATAAAAAGTGTAGGGATGAGCAAGTCTTGGGTCTCTGATTAGGCTTGGGGATTCAAATTGCCAACGTGAAGACCCTAATGTGGTCGCAAATTGCAAGGGTTGCAAATTTATGACACTACAAAAAGATAGGAATCTTACAAACAACCCTATTCATATAACACTAAACGGGCAACAAAAATCCTTGGGACATGTAAGAATGAGCCCTACCAAACTCAATGAGGACCAATATGACTCATCAAACAAGAAAGAGAGTCATCCCAAAAGAGCCCACCAAGTGATGGGGGGCAAGCAGTCCAAAAGAAGAAACCCAAAAAAATAGAAGCATCAACCAAAGGAAACTAACACTCACCACAAATGCAAGTATAAGAGAGGTAGGTCCATTTCTAGTTAATCTCTTGTAGGGAAACTAGCCCATAATAATCCTCTAGAGAAGCCCTACAACACTCCTCTAGAGAAAACCAACAACCAGTGAAAGATTGGCTCCATTACTAACACAATCTATCTCATAAATTTGCATAGGAACAACCCGCAAACCCCCAACCCAACCAATAGATCTTAAGGTCTGATCCCAAGCTCTGAAAGCCACAACAAAAAAACCCTACCCAAGTAGAGGTAGCAAACAATCTCTTCAAGGACTCCCTTGTAGAAAGTACAAGAACAAGGAGCACACTACAAACTCTAGCCAATACCCTTCCACTGCCTTTTTCTAGCATCCATAGACACCATTGAACAATTACACTGAATCATAGCACCCAAAAATCTAGGAAGACCACATAGTCTAAGCAATAGGGTATAAACCCTATCCTGAGTAAACACAATAAATATCATTGCGTAACAGTAGGGAAAACCTTTGTACAATCCCTATACTAGAGACACCTACAACCATGTAGCAAACAAAACTATAGGAGAATACAAGAATTGCCCAAGGAGGGAAGAGGAAAATGAACACTTCCCAGAAAATTGGAATAGAGAAATTCACATCAAGGTATTGGAATATTGTTGGCACATCTGATGAAGACAATAATAGAGAGATTATTGGCATTGGAGATGTTGATGAGATGATAAGATAACCGATAAAGTTGGTAAACTTGATGGATATTGTTGGCTAGATGATAATGTTATAGTTGGAAGTTGTTTGACGTATTTATTTGTATTGTCATTGATGGCAATCATGTTTGTTGAGACATCTAAGTCATCTAGGCCCATCGGTAAAGCCTGATCGGTAGAGGAATGTGTTAGACAACAAAACTGCTAAGTTGCAGTATACCAGCAAACAAAAACAATGCGATGATCATGACACTGGTATGGAAGATTAATGAATAGTTAGATGTTGTGGTGTGGAATATATATTCATAATATGGGCATAAGTCTGTGATTGAAACCTCATCAGAAAATTCAGTATATTGAGTGAGTTACGATTTACTGTCATAAACTCTCTGAAAAAGAATGTATACCAGTAACAAATTTTTAACCAATAATAATTTTTGGTTTGGCGGTGGATCTTACCATGTTCATAACTTAGTGATGATGTGTCAAAAACCATGTGTGATGATAAGATTGCATTTAAGTGCATACAAGGATTGAATTTATTGGGAAACAGTGAAGTGATTAGCAGAATGTTGCAAGGGTTTGATGGTATATCAAATCAATGTGCGATGATCTGCAGTGATCATTCAATGATAGAAATTGTCTTAAAATTTGTTGCAATGATCTGTAAATGATCTGTAATGATTTGTAAATGATCGGTAATGATCTGTCATGATCTAAAATGTAAATTCAATGTATTTTGAATGTTGCTAGGGTTTTGTAACTGACCTAGTTGAAAAGTGTATTTAGGTTGAGTTTGAGAACATATTTTATGTCGGTGATTTGAGAAGAAGAGTGTGTCAAACTAGATTGAATATTCTGCATGTGTGTAGCAAAGATTGAGCTAAAAAGGATCTATACTAGTAAACAATGAATTTTTGTGACCAGATCATTTGCCTTGTTGTTCCCTAGCAGGTTCAGCAGTTTGAAATCCCTTAATTGGGTAGACTTTAACAGGTCTTATTTGTAAATCCCTTGACCGGGTAGCTCATTAGCTTGAGTTTAAAATCCTCTAACAAGGTTACTCCTAACAAGGTAGATCTCCTAACAGGGCTAAGGTAAAATCCCTTAACCGGCTAACTCCTAACAGGGTCTGCTCTTAACCGGGCATATTGTAAAGCTCCTAACTGGGCTAGGCCTTTAAACGAGTGTATTCTTTAAGAGTGCAAATATTTTGTGGGTGTTAATTCTCACCATGGGTTTTCCAATTTGTATTTCCATGTAAAAATATCTGTATTCATGTGGTGATGCATTGTTGATGTGTGGATTCGATATCTTTACTTTATTTGCATGTTGATGAACACTTATGTGAGTGGTTGGTAAATTTGCTAACTAGTATGTTTGAGTAGTTACTGTTACTGGTTTTTGAAGTGTTTTTGAAGTCTTATTAGAGTTGTTTAACTACTAATTCACTCCCCCCTTCTCAGTAGTTACCAGATCCTCATTATAATAATTAGTATCAGAGCACTAGGTCCTCTTTGTGTATAAGCTTAACTGCTTGAGGTAAAGATCCGAGCCTAATTCCCTTAAAGGCTTAACCGCTTGGAAAGGATCTCTAAGGATAACATGGGGGAAGGTTAAATTAGTAAACAAGAGCTTTCACAATAGCTTGCAGAATCTGAAGAAGCCTATGATGAAATAAAGGTCAAGTACAAAGATTCATTGGCTAAGAGAAAAGAGTTGGCTGAGCAGTTGATGGAACTTAGTGAAAACAGTTCATATAATGAAGCAAAAATTGATGCCTTAGTTAATGAGGTAGAAAAGATGAATGATGATAAGACAAATCTAAGGAGAGAGTTGTAAGTCCTTATCATCAGGATGAGTCAAGAGTTGGAAGCCAAAAGTACAAATAAAGACACAATAAGAGATAAGGAGGGTCAAATCTTACAGTTGAACCAGGAGATTAGTAGCTTACATGTACATCTTCAAGAGGAAAAATAGGAAAAAGAGGAAATAAAATCTGATCTAGACATGGCTATGTCTCTTAGAGAAAATCTTACAAAGAAGAATGAGGAACTTACCAAGGAGTTGGCTGATGCAAATGAGTTACTAGCTAAATTCAACAAGAGCACTGCTATGCTTGATGACAAGATTCACTCACAAAGACGGAACTAAGATATATGTGGCTTGGTATACACAACCTTTGAACAAGGAAAGCCATCTAGTACTAAGGACACCATGCATGATGCCAAAACTACACCAAAGACCAAAAAGAAGAACATCGGTAAGAGAACCTACAAACTAGTATGTTTTAATTGTCGTAAGATAGGTCATACTACAAATGTTTGTAGAAGTAGATCCAGTACTTTTGATGGATATAGACCTAATGCATATGAAGGATATAAGCCTAGTACTTATAATAGATATTGCTTCAATTGCAGCAAGTATGGGCATAGAGCTATTGAGTGCAGGTCATGAGTGAACAATCAGAAATCTTACATGGGTCAGAGGTCTAATGGTGAATGACAAAGATCTTACAATGACCAGAGGAACCCTACTCGGCAGAGATCTTATAATGACTAGAGGAACCCTACTTGGCAGAGACCTTATGTGAACTGGCCTAGTCCATATGAAATGGAGAATAGATGGAATGCAACATGTTCAATCTGTCACAAGTATGGACATGTGTTATGAATTGTTGAAAGACAACTAGTAGAGGCAATGTTGGGCCCAAGGGAGCATCTGAAATGGCATGTTTCCATTGTCACAAACCGAGACACCTTGCAAAGTTTTGTAGAGCTAGAATGAACAAACCGATTAATCAGCCTGTTGACCGGAAAGGAAAGAAGCAGGTAGATGTGGAAGAAACTAGAAGTGAGATGAATAAGATATGGAAGAAGAAAAGAGAGGAGAAACCATCAGAGGACTCCAATTCTTCACTTGGTGTAGAGAATCCTTCACCAGAAAACTAAGCTATGATGAAGCTTAGGGGGAACATATTGTCATATCCATTTCCGGACCCCCTGAATGGTGTAGAGTAAGTCAAATCTGCTTGTTTTGATGCAATATTAAGTTAAAAAGTAGTTTTTAGATATATTTGGTAAACTAAATATGATGTCTGTCGGTATCAAGTTTTAGAGTTGAACAATGATTAGGGTATGTTCAACCAGTATGGCAAAAGACAAATAAAAAGGTGTTTGATAGTCTCATGTTTCACTTAGCATTTTTGAGAACACATCTGGATCTAAACATAGATGAGATTTTGATTGCTACTTTGGCAAATTTAATAGGGGATTGTAAAGATTGTGGAAGAGAATTAAGACTGGAAACCCTAGTTGTGAAGAAATCTGATGATACCAGCAAGTCTGATGTTGTTGAGGAACAAAAGCTAGTGAATATTGAACTGGAAGTTCAGATTGATGTTGAGTAGAACAGTGTAGAGGATACTGCTCAACTGGTAGAAGATGAAGATGATGATGAAGAAGAACAAGAAGAAAATTCTATATCGGAACCAGTTATACCTAGATATGTAAAGTTGAATCACTCAGCAGATTAGATAATTGGAGACAAGAATGCAGGAGTTCAAACAAGAAGAAAAACCAGAGAAAGTTATTGTCTGATTTCCACAGTTGAACCAAAGACAGTAAGAGAATCTCTTAAGGATGATGATTGGATAAAGGCTATGAATGAAGAGCTTAATCAAATAGAGAAGAACAACACTTGGTCACTTATCTCCAGAACTGATAAAAATGTACTTGGTACTAAGTGGGTCTTTAGAAACAAATTGAATGAAGATGGTGAAGTGGTTAGGAACAAGGCAAGACTAGTTTGCAAAGGATATGCACAAAAAGAAGGTGAGGATTATGGAGAAACATTTGCACCAGTTGTTAGACTTGAAGGAGTTAGAATGTTACTTGCATTTGTAGCATTCAAAGGATTCAAGGTTTACCAAATGGATGTTAAGTCTACATTTTTTAATGAAATTCTAGAAGAAGAATTTTACATTGAACAACCAGATGGGTTTGCATTGACTGAAGACAAGGACATGGAGTGCAAACTTCATAAAGATTTATATGGATTAAAGCAAGCTCTAAGGGCATGGTTTGAGAGACTCCATTAACATCTGATAAAGATTGGATTTTAGAGAACCAGTGAGGACAACAACATTTACTTGAAGATAGAAGGAGATAAGTTATTGATTGTAGAAGTATTTGTTGATGATATCATATTTGGAGGAGATGATGACATGAGTCTAAATTTTGCAGAAGAGATGAAAAAGGAGTTTGAGATGTCTTTGATAGGTGAGTGAATTTTTCATTGGTTTTTAGGTACAATAGGTCAAAGGAGGCATCTTTATCAGTCAGTCCGAGTATGTGAAGGATGTATTGAAAACCTTTGGAATGGAAGACTATAAACTAGTTGGAACCCCTATGATTACAGATTGCAAATTATCAAAGGAAGGTGATTCAAATCCAGTGAATAAAACTGAGCATAGATCAATGATTGGAAAACTACACTATGTTGTTCATAGCAGTCTGGATATTGCTCATGCAGTTGGTATAGTGTAAAGATTTTAGAATAATCCTAAAGATACTCATATGGTTGCAGTTAAGAGAATTTTCAAGTATCTTAGAGGAACTATTGATTATCGATTATGGTATCCATACAAAGGCAACTTCTCTTTGAAGGTATTCATAGATGTTTATTGGGCATGAAATATTGATGACCGAAAGAGCACAACCGGTGGCACATTATTTCTAGGAGGAAAGCTGGTATCCTGGACCAGTAAGAAACAAAGTTGCATTTCTCAGTCTACAATAGAAGCAGAGTATGTGAACTAATTGAAGATCTTTCACTGTGGATTGATGAGAAGTGGGATACTCCTCAGGGGGAGCAACTGAGATGGAGAAATGAGGAGTATGAAAAGACGGTTTTGATGAATACTAAGAGGGGGGGGTGAATTAGTATGCCTAAAATCACTGTACTCAAACACTTTACTAGACTACCAGTAAACAAGTAAAATAGTTTAGCAGACAAACCAGTTAGCACATATGTAAACCAAATAGCAAATAATGCATTCACCCACAGAAGTACAAACACCATAACACAAGATATTTTGACATGGAAACCCAAATGGGAAAAACCACGATGAGATGGAACTCACAAGTAACTATTTGCAGAATAGGAACCGGACCGGTTAAGGTCATACAATGTTCTTTACTAGAACAGATCCTGTTAGGAATCTCAATCTCTATTAGGAGATAAGTCCAATCAAAGACTACCTTGCTAGAGGATTTTGGATCCATAGATGTGAACCACCTTGTTAGAGGATTTTACAAAGGCTACTCTGAGCCTACCCGGTTAAAGGGCTTTAGACTTGTCGAAGATATGAGTAATCAACAAGAGATTGATCTAGCAAATAGCACAGATTGCTTGGTTAGATTCACTATGGCTCATAGCTAATGCATTGCAGCATTACTTCAGTCTTCAACACATTCACTCTCTATCTCTCTTTTCAGACTTGAACTTATCTTTTGTATATTTCCTTACAAAAAATCATCAACCACCTTAAACCCTAGCCACACCTAAAACCCTACACATGATGTCCTTATAAAGGAATATGATTTCATGTCGGTCCAATAGGTTTACAATCCAATTTCCTAGGTTCAATGAATCTAGACATACTTGGTAAAATGACACAAAAAGCACCGCCAGAGTGTCGGCACCGTCAAACAATTGGTGGATGGTAACTCATCACAAATGCCGGTTGGTAACTCATCACAGAGTATTACCAGTTCATACAATACCGGTTTAAGCAAGATACCGTTTACTAGTTTGACAAAAAATGAAGACTGGGAAATATGTGCTTTGCCGCTTTGATCCCTCGAACCGCTTGAGATCCATGAACCGCTTGGGGTCTTGATACCACTTCAGACCGGTAAGCACATTCTACAAAACATTAATAGTCTAAAGACTAAGATACAACATACCGGTTGCAACAAATTCCGGTTGAGCTTTAACTCATTCATATAAAAGTGATCTCAATGCAAGTGTGTGTCCATCAATGACAATCACAGCATAATCATCAAAAATGTTAACAATCTCCCCCTTTGGCATTGATGACAACACTTAGGATAATTTTGACATCTAAGTGTTTTACAACAAAAACATGCCATAAGCAAAATTGCTCCCCCTAAGCATATACACTACCCCTTTAGCTAACAACATAATGCATGACTATTTGCATACAGAGATAGACAATAAGATATTCAAAGCATATATCAAAATTTTAAATACCAGAATACTTCTCCCCCTTTGCCAACAATGACAAAGTACAGCTGAACAACCCCTATTTTCATTTGGTATAAAAATAATAAGAGTTTATGACAATAAGGGATAAAACTTTGTCAAAAATAGATTTAAAGTTCTGCAAAAATTGTTTCATAGATAAAGACCAGGACTCAAGTAGGGAGGTGCCTACTTCTTTCTTTGTCTGCATCTGGGAGACCTGCTCTTCCATGGTGTCTAATGTGCTCATCTCTTGAGTCACCGTTAAGGCATCCAGATGTAGATAACACTTCTGAAGTATTTGCAGGCGTGGGAGGAGAATCAGTTGAAGCTCCTACAAATCTCATGACTGGTTACTAATCTCAAGCTCTATTCTTGCAGACTAGATATGAAATCGTTGAATGGTTTGCCCATAAGCTGTGAAAGAGTCATATGGCAACTTGAAGGTGCTCAAGTATGACTGCAAGTTTGTTTGTAGCTTTTGCTTCTGTACAAGCACATCATCATAGAAGAGATGGGGTTGGCAAATCTTACTGAGTAATAGATTCCCCTCATCCAGAGCATCCCTTATATCTTTTTGAGCCTTTTGAAGATCGGACCGGAGCTCATTTAGCTTCTTTACCAGAGCAACATTCAGAGCTTTCTGATGCTCTTTCTTGGCACTTGCCTCTGCTACCTCTTCTAAACTCTAAACCTGATCATCCACTATTGTGCATAGGAGCTTTAATTGAGCTAGTGATGAATCAGTAGTTGGGAGGTTTGTACCGGGTATCAAACCAGTAAGTGTGTCCACTGCAGCTTGGATCACATCTTGCTCCTTTTTCCTCCTTATCACTTCAAGGCGTTCTTGAGCAACCTTGATGCTCTGTAGCAGCTCCATTTCACTTGCAGACTAGAGGTCAATAGGACTAGTGAGTTCAACCGGTTTGGCTTGACTACCGGTTGCCTTTGGAGTCTCCATCTGCATGCTCTTTGCCACTTCTGCTTCCTTATCCTCCTCTGCCTTCTTCTTCTCCGCTTCCTCTTCCTTCTTCTTCTCCTCTTCCTTCTTCTTCTCCTTTTCTTCTTCTTGTTTCCTTTTCTCTTCTTCCTCTTTTCTCTTGTCCTCATCATCTTTTTCTTTCTTTTTCTTTTCTTCCTCTTTCCTTTTCTCCTCATCTTCTCCCTTTTTCTTTTCCTCCACCTGTTTCTTTACTTCCTCCTGCTTGTCCTCTGCTTGCCTTTCTACTTGTTCAGCCTGCTTCTCTTGTCCTATTGCTTCAAATGGTGTGTCCTACGCAATATCTTCTACATCCAAAGCATCAACATCAATAGTTTCTGTAGGTTCAACAACTGAATTGCCTTCATCATCAAACACTTCATCCGATTTAGATATTACCAGTTCTTGCTCAGCCTTCTTGTTGGCTAGTCCCATTTTGTGCATGTGAACTGCAGTTCTCATAAGAAAATGAGTATCTTTTTCTACATCATCAATTCTTCCTTCCAATAGCCAGAGTCTTCTTCATCTGGTGAAGAAGAGTCCTTTATTCTGATTGATGACATCAAACAGCTCTGAATTGGACAGGTCAGGAAAGTGTTGAGCAAAAACTTTCTCCTTAATTTCCTACTCCTTCTCTATGGCAATGCGCCATTTATTGTCTAAGGACTTATACAAAGAATCTGGTGTCTTAGATCTAATTTCTGAAGGCGACCAGTCATTAGCACATAAATACCTTATAACTTCTTTCTCTACTTCTTCCTGTTCTTCATCATTAAAATCATCAAAATGATCTACCAAATCATTTAACAATTTTCTACTAATATTCTTAATTGTTCTTTGACAATGTGTCAAAGGTTTGTAGGAAGAAATGTCAATATTTACCGGTGCAGATGATGTCGGTTCATTCTTTGTCTTTTTCTTTGTTTGCCTAGTCTTCTTCTTAGGCGGTTCTTCTGACACAGTTTCTTCTAAGTCAGGTGAATTGCTTTTAGACTTCCTCTTCCTCTGGAAGACTTTTGTTGGTGTCGCTTTTGGTTTCCTCTTGACAGGTGACCGCTTGGTCACTTTGGGACTAGATGGGGTAACCGGTGCCGATGCTGAAGGCATTGCCTTCCCTTTCTTTGTTGAGGGTTCTATTACCGGTGTCACCCTTTCCAAATAGGTGTCGGTTCTCTTTGCCTTCGGATCAAGAGGCAAGGCAAGTAGGGTAGAAGCATACCCGTCCAGCATACTGTACATTACTTCATAGCCGATAGGCTCCACTTCCTCTTGTCTGGGCTCGACCGCCTCCATTATGCACTCATCAATTCTGATGGTTAAGCATATGTCCTCCTGATACTTCTTGACTATGTCATCGGATATCCTTATCCTTTGGCTCATCTTACGCCTGAACTCGTCAAAGTATTTGTTCAGCACTTTCGGATAGCCAGTTCCAACTACTTGTAGGCTCTCCTTGATTTGTTTTGTTACCGGTTGATCGGCAGACCACTGAATGTCACCTACTCCTAGAAAGTGGCCTTGAAAATAAAAGAACAACCCAACCAATAGTTATCCGAACTTGAATCTCACTGCATTGTCTTGTTTGATTGACTTAAGATTCAACATAAGTTGTCTTTGCATGAAAGTACATAGATCAAATGATGCATCTTCCTTCATCATCCTGTAAGCAGCATTTACCGCTGCAACAGAGACAGAGTTAATTCTGCTAGCTGAGAACATCCGGTAACCTATCACCATACAGGCATACTTGACCAGATCATCCTTGATTGAGTTGACGGTCATGCCACGTGAGTCACTTACTGAATCGGTGAGCTTGGTCATTTCAGTCTTGCTGACCTTCCTTAGGGCTGGCACTTCCCCTGTAATGCAGAAACTGGTGACATCATGAATCGCTTCCAGTGTGATATCATGCGTCCACTCAAGGTACATCTTGTCACTATGTACCTTGCTCAAAATAATCCTAATGTGATCATCCGTAAATTCTTCAAGAAAGTAAACTACATTTTGGAGTTTCTTCTTTTCCAGAATGTTGAATTCTAGTTTAATTTTCTTGTCCTTTCCGTAAAATAAGCTCAATTGGGAATGGATCACAAGAGACCCTAGGTCTTCAATTTTGCAGTCGATGTAATCAAAAATCCCTTCTTCTACTATAACAGGTCAGCCGGTACTTGAGATAAGGTATTATATTTGGTCTTGCGCAGAATGAAGTTTACTGAATCGACAGATGCACTCGAGCTAGTATGAGATGCGGAAGCCATGATAAAAACAAAAAACTTCAAGAAATACCTTTTGAAAATTGTGAATTTAGGGCTTTCAGATTCTACTTCACCTCACACTTCATCAGTTGCACAATCACCGCTTTGCGTTCTTCTCTTGGCCATTTGCAATTAGCTTCTAAATCTCCTTCAAGATTTCTATGATTCTTTGAATTGCAGCACAAATCACTTTTTCTTCGCTCTGCACTTGAAAAACTTCTTTGCTCGAAAATGATAAGTGAAATGATTTCAAAATTCCTTTTAAACGGGTTCCTCACCTACCGTAATTATTGTTGGTTTCTTCTTCCATGTTTTGTTCATATCCGCTTGGACAGTTTCAACATCAATAGTTCATTCCTGAGTGACTAGTATATCATCTGATATACTCTTTCTACTTCTGCAGAATCTTGTTGAATGACCCAGTTTGTTGCAGAGATAGCAAACCATTCCAAGTGCTCTCCAAGGTCCATTGTTCATGTTTCCATTCTTCCTTCTGCATGTTGCCACAGTGTGACCATAACCATGACAAATCCAACAGTTTTCTCTCCATCTGGTTGCTACTTATAGCCACCGCTTCCTGACTGATGATTAAAGGCATTAAACCGGTTGGGATTCTGATTCACAAAAGATTCTGGACCAACTCCTTGAGTCCTCTGAGGATATCTTCTAGTGTTATTCATGACAGACCTGCATTTAGATGCTCTATGCCCATACTTGTTGCATGCATAACAATTACCATTGAACTTATTGGATCTAGGTACATTGTTTGTAAAGTAAGGAAAATTATTATAGGCTTTGCTCCTACATACATTGGCAGTATGTCCTTCTTTCAAGCATTTAACGCAAACAGGTTTGAAGTTTTGCTTACCTTTGCCTTTAAATGTCGATTGCTTCTTTGATGCTTCAGCATTTGCACCTGAGGTCTCACCTTCCTCATGACCAAAGAAACCAAGTCCATCAGTATTCTTGATAGGTTTGGCAAATTTAAGCTTTTGCTCTAACTTAACAGTACTCTTATTGAACTTAGCAAGTATTTCCTTTGACTGAAAGAGTTCTTTGGAAATAGCAACATTTGTCTCCATCAGGTTTGCATTCATAGAGATGGTTGTGTTCAGTTCACCTTGTACTTCTTCTTTTTCCATTTTGCTTTCATGGAGTTGAGCAGTTAGGGCACTGATCTCTTACTTCAACTTGGAGATCTCATGATCTTTGTCTTTCACCAGATCTTCAGTTTTCCTCCAATTCTCAAGCTCCTGGCACATTCAGATAGTCAGTCCTTCCAGCTCCTTTCTCAGGTTGGAGTTTGATTCATTCAACTTTTCTACTTCTTGAATTAGGGCTTCCATATCCGCTTCATCAGAAGAACTATTTTCAGATAGCTCCATCAATTTTTCAGCATGTTCTCTCCTTTTTGCCTGAGAGGCTTTATATTTAACCATAAGATCATCATAGGCTTGCTCAGACTGAGTGAGCCGATGAGTAAGTTCCCTCATAGTGTATTCCCCCATATCTCTTTCCAAGTGGTTAGAATTATAGAAAGATAGGCTCTGATACCAATTGATGAGTACTAAGAGGGGGGGGGGTGAATTAGTATGCCTAAAATCACTGTACTCAAACACTTTACTAGACTACCAGTAAACTGGTAAAACCGTTTAGTAGACAAACCGGTTAGCACATATGTAAACCAAATAGCAAATAATGCATTCACCCACAGAAGTACAAACACCATAACACAAGAGATTTTGACGTGGAAACCCAAATGGGAAAAACCACGGTGAGATGGAACTCACAAGTAACTATCTGCAGAATAGGAACCAGACCGGTTAAGGTCAGACCGGTTAAGGTCATACAATGCTCTTTACCAGAACAGGTCCTATTAGGAGTCTCAATCTCTGTTAGGAGATAAGTCCAATCAAAGACTACCTTGCTAGAGGATTTTGGATCCACAGATGTGAACCACCTTGTTAGAGTATTTTACAAAGGCTACTCTGAGCCTAACCGGTTAAGGGCTTCAGACTTGTCGAAGATGTGAGTAATCAACAAGAGATTGATCTAGCAAATAGCACAGATTGCTTGGTTAGATCCACTATGGCTCATAGCTAATGCATTGTAGCATTTTCAGTCTTCAACATATTCACTCTCTATCTCTCTTTTCAGACTTGAACTTATCTTCTGTATATTTCCTTACAAAAAATCATCAACCACCTTAAACCCTAGCCACACCTAAAACCCTACACATGATGTCCTTATAAAGGAATATGATTTCATGTCGGTCCAATAGGTTTACAATCCAATTTCCTAGGTTCAATGAATCTAGACATACTTGGTAACATCACACAAAAAGCACCACCAGAGTGTCGGCACCGTCAAACAATCAGTGGATGGTAACTCATCACAAATGTTGGTTGGTAACTCATCACAAAGTATTACCGGTTCATACAATACCGGTTTAAGAAGGATACCGTTTGCCGGTTTGACAAAAAATGAAGACTGGGAAATATATGCTTTGCCGCTTTGATCCCTCGAACCGCTTGAGATCCACGAACTGCTTGGGGTCTTGATACCGCTTCAGATCGGTAAGCACATTCTGCAAAATATTAATATTCTAAAGACTAAGATACAACATTTTGGTTGCAACAAATTCCGGTTGAGCTTTAACTCGTTCATATAAAAGTGATCTCAATGCAAGTGTGTGTCCATCAATGACAATCACAGCATAATCATCAAAAATGCTAACAATCTCCCCGTTTGGCATTGATGGCAACACTTAGGAAAATTTTGACATCTAAGTGTTTTACGACAAAAACATGCCATAAGCAAAATTGCTCCCCCTAAGCATATACACTACCCCTTTAGCTAACAACATAATGCATGACTATTTGCATACAGAGATAGACAATAAGATATTCAAAGCATATATCAAAATTTTAAATACCAGAATACTTCTCCCCCTTTGCCAACAATGACAAAGTACAGTTGAACAAGCCCTGTTTTCATTTCGTATAAAAATAATAAGAGTTTATGACAATAAGGAATAAAACTTGTCAAAAACAGATTTAAAGTCCTGCAAAAATTGTTTCATGGATAAAGACCAGGACTCAAGTAGGGAGGTGGCTACCTCTTTCTCTGTCTGCATCTAGGAGACCTGCTCTTCCATGGCGTCTAATGTGCTCATCTCTTGAGTCACCGTTAAGGCATCCAGATTTAGATAGCACTTCTGAAGTATTTGTAGGCATGGGAGGAGAATCAGTTGAAGCTCCTGCAAATCTCGTGACCGGTTACTAATCTCAAGCTCTATTCTTGTAGACTGGATATGAAACCGTTGAATGGTTTGCCCATAAGCTGTGAAAGAGTCATATGGCAGCTTGAAGGTGCTCAAGTATGACTACAAGTCTGTTTGTAGCTTTTGCTTCTATACAAGCACATCATCATAGAAGAGATGGGGTTGGCAAATCTTACTGAGTAATAGATTCCCCTCATCTAGAGCATCCCTTATATCTTTTTGAGCCTTTTGAAGATCGGACCGGAGCTCATTTAGCTTCTTTACCAGAGCAACATTCAGAGCTTTCTGATGCTCTTTCTTGGCACTTGCCTCTACTACCTCTTCTAAACTCTGAACCTGATCATCCACTACTGTGCATAGGAGCTTTAATTGAGCTAGTGATGAATCAGTAGCTGGGAGGTTTGTACCGGGTATCAAACCGGTACTGTGATAAAATCTGTGAAGAAGAATGTATATTAAGAACACATTTTTAACCAGTAATGATTTTTGGTTTGGCAGTGAATCTTATCATGTTCATAATTTAGTGATGACGTGTCAGAAACCGTGTGTGATGATAAGATTGCATTTAAGCACGTACAAGGATTGGATTTGTTGGGAAAAAACAAAGTGTTTAACAGAATGTGACAAGGGTTTGATAGCTTATCAAATCGATGTGCGGTGATGTGCGATGATCATTCAATGGTAGAAATTATCTTGAATTTTTTTGTAATTATCTATAAATGATCTGTAATGTATGTGTATATATATATGTGTGTATATATTTGTTGTAATTATCAAGGCATATTGTTGGAATATCTGATGAAGACAATAAA
The DNA here is from genome assembly GCF_030272615.1 of Cryptomeria japonica. Lineage (NCBI taxonomy): Eukaryota > Viridiplantae > Streptophyta > Pinopsida > Cupressales > Cupressaceae > Cryptomeria > Cryptomeria japonica. Next base: position 172,056,878 of record NC_081409.1, read on the forward strand.
GTAGAGATTATAGGCATATGGAGATGTTGATCAGATGAGAAGATAACTGGTAAAGTTGGTAAAGTTGATGGAGATTGTTGGCTAGATGATGATGACATAGTTGTAAGTTGTTTGATGAATTTATTTGTGTTATCATTGATGGCAACCATGTTTTTTGAGTCATCTAAGCCTACCGATAAAGCCTAATCTGTAGATAAATGTGCATGTTAGACAACAAAACTGCTAAGTTGCATTATACCGGTAAACAGGAACAGTGCGATGATCAAGACACCGATATGGACGATTGGTGAAGAGTTAGATGTTGTGGTGTGGAATATATGTTTATGACATTGGCATGAGTCTATGATTGAAACCGCATCAGTAAATTCAGTATATTGAGTGAGTTATGATTTACTATCATAAACTATGTGAAGAAGAATGTATATCGAGAACACATTTTTAACTAGTAATGATTTTTGGTTTGGTGGTGGATATTATCATGTTCATAACTTAGTGATGACATGTCAGAAAGCATGTGTGATGATAAGATTGCATTTAAGCGCGTACACAGATCAAATTTCTTGGGAAACAACAAAGTGTGTAACAGAATATGACAAGGGTTTGATGGCTTATCAAATCGATGTGTGGTGATGTGTGGTGATCATTCGATGGTAGAAATTGTCTTGAAATTTGTTGTAATTATCTATAAATGATATGTAATGACATTGGCATATATGTGTGTATATATATATATACTTTTGTTAGAAACATAATAAACATAGTGCATAAAATATATTTCAAATAACAATAGCATTAAATTTGAATTCTAAATTATTAATTTAATTCAAATAATGTTGTGGTTACATATTGCTATTATAGATTCCACTAGCATATCTTATTAGTACTTGTCGTTAGGCTAGTACTATTGCAATCGGTTCAACCCAATTTTCATTAACTCATTATTCAATTATTTTTTCACCAATTATATCAATGATTTTTTTTCTTCCATGTTTTATTTTTAACTTTTAAATAGTTAGATGCATGCTTTTTAAGTTTTCAATTTACAGAAATTGTTTTTCTTCAATCTAATTGGCTCAAATAATTTGCATCTTATTACCGGATTTGTAATTATTTTGAATCTATATGTAAATATTTAAATTTTTTTTATCTTTATTTTAGTTATCATCATGCAATTTGATAATATTAAAATTTCATAAGTTTGTTACTACCATGACAAATAAATTTTGCCTTTATTATTGAAACTATAAAACTAATTGAATGATATAATAATTAAGATTAAATGAACTAATTTAAAAAACAATTTAAAACTATGTCAAGTTACATAACCTATACATAATATTAAATCTCAACATTAAATATAATTAAACACTAAACCAAATGTTACAGTAACTCTAAACATAATTAAACACTAAACCTAATTCAATTGTAACCATTATTAAATGAAATGCTAACCATAACAATAAACAAAATTGAGTTGTAACTATAAATGAAATTTAACACTGATAACCTATTCATTGATTATAATTAATACAAGATAATTAATAATCTGTTCTATTTTCTAATTGCTTGCAAAAAAACATATTCAATTACTATTACAATTATCTCTTAGCAATTTTTATATAAAATTATCTAAGATAGATACACTTGTTAGTATTTCATATCTATAACTCTTTACTTCCATAGAGTTAAAAAATTTATATTATAATTTTGAGTACCTTCTCTCTACATATCAAATTTTTATTTTCAACCTTAATTTTTTTCATTTAAACACTTTTTAAATATAAAATAATGTAAAAATATATATTTTTTATTTATAAAAAATAAAAATGAACGATAATGTAAATTTTTAAAAAAATCAATATTTTTTACTTAAAAATGATTAATTTTGGATTTCAAATTGAGAAGAGATTGAAATATGTTATCATTTATATACATATATAAAAACTACAATAAATGAATAAACCAAAAGACTATATTTCATATTGTAAGATAAATGACAATATGTTAACAAGTTGTAAGATATTTAACAAGTTTACAAAGAATATTGATAATTCTGAACACATTCATCAACAACCAATATATGTTCTTTTGAGCTCCAAGATATGAATTTTCTATAAAGCCATTGCAATTTTAGAAGCACCAACATAATAACAAGTTTACATAGAAGTACTTCAAGAATATGTGTTCTTTTGAGCTCCAGCAAGATATGAATTTTCTATAGGGCCAATTCAATCTAAGAATCACCAACATAATACCAAGTTTACATAGAAGCACTTCAAGATTTGGGATCCACTTCTCCTGCAATACCCAAATAATGATTAAATAGAAATATATAAATTTATAATAAAATAAATATTATCTTGTGGAGAAGAAACATATACCCGATCTACAATTATATGAAAGGTAGAGGTTTTTTCTGTAATAACATCCAAATAAATATTACTCAATGTATAATCTTAAAATTAAAAAATATTATGAAAATTTTCAAGTAATATCATCCAAATAGTGTTTACTTAGAAATGTATAAGCTTATAATAATAAAAAGATTATTTTGTTTAGAAAACATATATACCTGGTCTAGAATTAAATAGTTTTTTAAGCTTCAACATGAAGCACCAACATAATATCAAGTTTCCATAGAGTAACTTCAAGCTAAGGGATGATAAAAATTTCATGTACAACACATATGCACACAATATAAAGAAACAACCTAATAGTAATGATTATATAAAAACATTGATCATAATTTATAACATACAAATATTTTATTAGTAACAAAAAATTATTCAATTTTTGTTAGATAATCATAATGTATACAAAATCCATATAAACAAAATTTCAAAAAATATTACTTAATACAAAGACATTATGAAAGAAAATTAAAGAAAGTGAATATTGAAGATTTAAAAATGGCTATCTTCTTTAATAATCTTCATTTCCATAATTTTTGAAATCTCTTCCTCTCCTAATGTCTTCCATCATCAACAATCTTCAAATCTTCATTTTTTTAATTTTCATTTATAATGTCTTTGTATCATATAACATTATCTTAAAACTTAATTTATATTAACTTTGTATACATATAACCATCTAACTAAAATGAAAATTTATTATTACTAATTAAAAAATATAAATTTTAAATTATATTAAACAATTAATTCCATCAACACACCATTAAAATGCTAAATATAATCATTAATTACTTTTATCTCATCTCAACTTAAAATATAATACCTTGTAATAGAACCATAAACTATAGAAAACATATTTTATTATATAAAACTAAAAAAATCGGACGTGTTAGAAATATCTGGGAAACGTGCACCCTGCAATAAAAAACAAAAATACATTTAACCCTAAATCGGCCATGGCATATAAAACAAAAAGTAATGATTAAATGCTTTGACCAAACATGCCGCCTCCATCAAATTATAGAGGGGTAGGGGTGCTATTCCTGATTTCTGCATTCTTAAGAAAGACAATGAAAAGATTACCCATTACACATTACCCACAATGAATTAGAAGAAGGACCCCTATGACATTCTCACCCCACACAAAAAAGTTCAAAACATTATCACAATTCCATTTATAAGACCTTCTATAAGCTTAACATTTGAAGCAGCCGACATTTCCTGCACAACATGGAAAATCAACAGAAAACGTAGACAATAGGTAAAAACACTTCTTCGAAACACTCTTAAAATGCACACAATAACTCCACATTACACATTACCCACAATGAATTAGAAGAAGGACCCCTATGACATTCTCACCCCACACAAAAAAGTTCAAAACATTATCACAATTCCATTTATAAGACCTCCTATAAGCTTAACATTTTTCCGAAACGTAAGTGTTGTACGAAATCATTTAGAGTATACCAAAATGACAGAAATGTACAAAAGTGGATGCCAAAATAACCGCGACCCTAAAATTCCACCATGTAGTGGGATATATTGAATGGACATTTTGTAAATAAATATGTTTTCAATGCTTCATCTACATCAAAAACGAGCGTGACCGCTTTTGAAGCACCCGGCATTTCCTGCACATGGAAAATCAACACAAAACGTAGACAATAGGTAAAAACACTTCTTCTAAACACTCTTAAAATGCACACAATATATACAGAGACCTATCAAACACTTGAAAATGCAGAGTAACTCCCTTCAAACAGCCTGTGACTCTCAGCGCAGAGCAGAAACACGTTTTATAAAAATTCAAAGGATATTTTGTACAAAAATAAAGATGAAAGCCTAACAAGACAACTGCAAGAGACTCACAACACATAGCGGTTTTTTTGCTATGAAAAGTGGAGCGGTGGGAGTGGGTTTATATAGGAGGGAGAGTAGGGTATAAACTCCCCTGGCCTTCACCTCTCCAACACTGCAAACGCACCACGCAAGTTGCCTTGACTGTGACTGTGAGACAAATCATGTATCTATATAATAATGGAGCGGTGGGAGTGGGTTTATATAGGAGGGAGAGTAGGGTATAAACTCCCCTGACCTTCACCTCTCCAACACTGCAAACGCACCACGCAAGAAAGAGGCTAAGAGTAGGGTATAAACTCCCCTGGCCTTCATCTATCTATAGAGGAAAGAAAGAGGCTAAATGTAGCCTATGAAACAAATCATCTATCTATATAATAATGGAGATCACAATGGATATTATCTAATATTAAGTTTCTTGAAACTCCCACCAGTTTCGTCTTTTCCTTCCCGATATTCGATGTCAGTCTAGTGCACGACGGCACTGGCTATCCAGGGGAAAATTTGCAGGCCTCGGGGTAAACGATGCCAAGGGAAAACGATGCCAAGGGAAAACAGTGCCGGAAAAAACATAATGATTTAACATAATATTAAGTTGGTCATATTGATATAAAATATTATATCAATGTGGCGTAACATTTTGAATTTATTTTTTAATAAATTTAATTCTTTTTTAATTTATATCAATTTCTATTAAATTTTAAATATTTATATATAGATTTTAATTTTGAGTAAAAATATAATGTAATTAATATAAGTAATATTTTTAGATATATATTATTATTAATTCATTTAAGTTTTATAGGTAGAAATAATTTAGAAAATGATTGATATCAATTTGAATAATATTTCATTATTCTTTAGATCAAATTTATATGATTGTGCATTTTAATTTAAATATATTAAAATATTTGTTTCTTAATATAAACATCACTTATGCATTCAATCAACTCTAAAATATAAGAAAAAAATAGTTATTTTCTATTATGTAAAAACTAAGAAATTACCATAAAAATCTGATAAAGAATATGGTGAATGTAATTTGTAATTTATAATAATATGACTCAATTGTGTAAACATCAATATATTTAGTTATATTTTATTTATATAATATTTTTTTAACATTTATTATATTTTATTTAATAAATTTTAAGTTTAATAGTTTTTAAAATTTTAATATATTTTATTTATATTATATTTATTTAATTTTTTAAATATTTTAAATTTAATATATTTTATTTATATAATGTTTCTTTATTTTTTAATATATTTTAATTATATATATAAAAGCATACACTGAAGTATTTTTTAATATAACTTTTGAATTATAATATAAATATATATATTTAATATCTGATTAGTTATATATTAGCAAACACCCAAGTATTTTTTTAATATTACTTTTGAATTATAATATAAAGTATATAAAGTTATATTATAATAAACTTTATGCACTTTTGAATTATAAGTTTATAAATTAAAAGTGCATAAAGTAAATTATACTATAAAATATATAGAAACAGTAATTTAATTTATAATATATGATTAAATGTAGTTATTTATGAATTATATAATATAATTTAAAATTTAATATATAAAATGAAATATCTAAGTGAATAATTATTAAATATATAATGGGAATACATACTTTTATATTTAATTTTACAAAAGTGAATAAAATTTATAAGTGAATAAACTTATATGATAACTTATATAAAAAATATTAATATATGAAAGTTATTAAATGCATTTAAACAATGCTATTAAAATTAGTTTAATAAAATGTTTTAACTTGTTAATATAATTATATTAGTAATTGAATCAACATTAACAACTAACTAATTATTTAAATATAATAAATATCAAATTTTAAATCTCAATAACTTGATTAGTCTAAATGTTTTAAATATTCAAATAGTTGATCTCCAAATGTGTAACCACCTATTACATCTAATCATTAAATAGAAGATTGGCACATAAAAGTTCCTTGTGCATTACAATAAATTTGACCACATAAAAACAATTTACAAGAAGTTAATTTTTAAAATTTATTAAACTTATTAAATAGTTTCCATATCAAGTAGTCACATAATTTTATATGGTTTGTGTAAGTGAATTTATTGTTTGGTTGTTTTCAAATACATTAAAGTTTGACATATGAATATTTTTAATGATTTTAAATATATTTTTAAATAAAATTAAAATAACATGTATGTATTATTAAAATGAATCATGTAGTGTAATTAAATAAAAGAAGAATAGAAAACTAGATTAACCATAGAAGAACACCTATGTAAAATATAACAAATATAACCTCTCAAATTGGAAGAACACTACATACAAAGATTAAAAGTGAAAAATAATGAATTCACCAATGTTAACCTTTGTTTCAATTGAAAGAGCTATAACACAAAAATGTAACCATGAAATTAAACCACACCCCAAAGCCAATCCCTAAATCCAAGTAACCCTACCATTAATAGTATGCCAAATTTAACAAGAACCCTAATTTATGACTTAATCATATTTGTAAATCAAGTAACCCTACAATTAATAGTATGCCAAATTTAACAAGAAACCTAATTTATGACTTAATCATATTCGTAAATCATATTGAGGGTAACTCTAACCCTAAATCCTAGACCATATTGAGCCTTTAACCTAAACTGAACTTAAATAAACCCTTAACCTTAAAACTAACTGCAAATTAAGCCAAATCGAACAATAACCCTAACCATGAGGTAAACGCTAAAAGAAATTACCCTAAATCCTAAGCCTAGCATAATTCTAATTAACTCTAACCTTACACGTAATTGTAAATGTAAACCTAACCCTAAACCTAACCCTAAACATTATGCCCAAACCTAAGCCTAATAATACAATAGCCTATTTATATATTAACTAATTATTTTATCATTTTATTATATAAAATATGTCGAGATGGAGGCCCTAACCCTAAACATTAAGCCTATATATAATAGTACTATAGATTAGTATATAAAATGAAGTATAAAAGTGAATAATTATTAAATATATAATGGGGATACATACTTTTATATTTAATTTTATAAAAGTGAATAAACTTTTCGGTTATAAAAGTTTAACTTATAAGTGAATAAATTTTATAAAGTGAATAAAATTTCACATATAAGTGAAAGTTTAATTTTATAAGTGAAAGTTTAATGAGTTTTATAGGTTTTATAAATTTAATAAAGTTTTATAAGTGAATGTTTATTAACTTTTGAATTATATTAAACTTATAAGTGAAAGTTTATTCACTTTTGAATAAACTTTATAATTGAAAGTTTGTTCACTTTTAAAATTCACTTTTTATAAAATTAAATATAGAAGTATTATTCACCCACTAGTACAAACTAATATATACGTCCTAAATATTTATTAATAAACATAAGGATGATCTTATTTAAACTTTGGACTTGTTTAATATTTTATTCAATATATTTTAATTATATTTTTAGTATAAGTTTAAAAAATTAGTATAAAAAAAATATATTAAAAAATAAAGAAGCATTATATAAATAAAATATATTAAATTTAAAATATTTAAAAAATTAAATAAATATAATATAAATAAAATATATTAAAATTTTAAAAACTATTAAACTTAAAATTTATTAAATAAAATATAATAAATATTAAAAAAATATTATATAAATAAAATATAACTAAATATATTGATGTTTACAAAATTGAGTCATATTATTATAAATTACAAATTACATTCACCATATTCTTTATCAGATTTTTATGGTAATTTCTTAGTTTTTACATAATAGAAAATAACTATTTTTTTCTTATATTTTAGAGTTGATTGAATGCATAAGTGATGTTTATATTAAGAAACAAATATTTTAATATATTTAAATTAAAATGCACAATCATATAAATTTGATCTAAAGAATAATGAAATATTATTCAAATTGATATCAATTATTTTCTAAATTATTTCTACCTATAAAACTTAAATAAATTAATAATAATATATATCTAAAAATATTACTTATATTAATTACATTATATTTTTACTCAAAATTAAAATCTATATATAAATATTTAAAATTTAATAGAAATTGATATAAATTAAAAAAGAATTAAATTTATTAAAAAATAAATTCAAAATGTTACGCCACATTGATATAATATTTTATATCAATATGACCAACTTAATATTATGTTAAATCATTATGTTTTTTCCGGCACTGTTTTCCCTTGGCATCGTTTACCCGAGGCCTGCGGACGATGATACTTACCTGCAGAAGCCGTATAGGGAGGCATAAGGGCCTAGGCTATGGGCACCTGTCACGGGCACGCAGGCGGGCAGACACGAACGCGGAGGGGGGAGGACCGAGGAAGCACGGCTATCCAGGCGATGCAAATTTTCCCCTGGATAGCCAGTGCCGTGCACGACAGCCATATCGGGAGCCACGTAAACTGTGCAGTCACATTTGGGCCATTTTTGGCCACTTTGAGCACAATTTAGGAGAGATGCTAAACGATTCATTTTCCACACAGAGAAGAAGATAGAAACGACAAGCATCAATCTCAAAGATGTCCCAATGCCCACAAACCACGTTTCATCATGAGTAGCCTTTTATTGTTTCTGCAACAGTACGCCCCCACCCTCAGTTTGCGACAAAAAAATGCGAGTACCTACCATTCCCTTTTGTAGTTGTCTTGTTAGGCTGCTTTCTTTACTTTCCGTGAATACGCAGATGGGGGTTTTTGGCTAGTAAAGGCTTTCTGAAAGTTCTCAAAAGTCTATTAAGGGTTTTTGGCTAGTAAAGGCTTTTCAAAATTAATGATTCAAAGTTCTCAAAAGTCTATGTAAGATGATAGAAAGCATTTGATCTATTGATTTTTATCATCCTCGCTAGTTATGATTGATATCCCTAGAAAATTTATAGGTGCAATTAAAAATGGATGCAGTCGGGAATCGTGAGGTTGCAAAATCACTCGGCTGAACATAACAGTTCATGTCAGAACCCACAATAGAAATCAAATCAGTCAGCTTTATCCATACTAGACAATCAATGTCTGCAAACAAATTCACCATTGGATTTGGGGGTTTATTCCTTTGCAGCTCGCTAGAGTTCCAAGTTGTTTCCATACTAATACAACCCATGTAAGTTCCCTACATTGGTGGCGCGTGTTCTTTTTCCATCTATTGTTTGCCCATTAGCTTTAGTTAAAACAACAATCTTGTGGTATATATAAAGAGAGACCTATAGCCGCCTGATTTGGGATATCTAGAAAGGTTGAAAAATTATTAATTAAATTATAGTGATCAACGAATACAAATAAATTAAATATGAAACCACGTTAATTCAATCAATTGATAAATAAATCATAAATAAAAAATAACAAATTATTTATTATATTTAAATAATCATATAAACCTCCTTTAATTCATACATATTATAATATTTCAACCATTTAAAAGAAATCCTCTATTATCATTACTTATATCCATTTAAATTATAATTATAAACTTTAATTGAATCTATGTCATTATAAGCTTGTTTTGTATTCCTTATTTTACTATAGAAATATAAACCATACTTTAATTGATTTATTTGGCCAAGGAAGTAGATTTTATAAACCATACTTTAATTGATTTATTTGGCCAAGGAAGTAGATTTTCTTGGAAAATGTTAAGAAGATAACTTAAAAATGATGAGCCTTTTAGAACAAGTACTCACATGGAGGTTTCTTTTTATTTAATTTAATAGGTATTTCTCATAAGATTAAGAGATTCTTAAAGATACATACACATCCCTGAGTCTTATTAAACTCAACTGACTCACCCAAAATAAAACAAAACTATTTCAATCCTTGCTAGGTAATAAGGCATGTATTAGAATAGGGGAGCATCCCACTTTAGCCTTAAATTATTTTCAGTCGGCTTATATAGCATTTCACGTTCTAAGTAGGTAGCTTCCAAATACTGAGGATAAAATCATGGATCTCAAGAATGACTTGTTTTGAGAAGCAATCCAAACCATTGTACAACACACACTTCCCTCTTAACCTACTCGTTTGGGAGAATATATTAATTTCCATGTCAAAACAATTTTTCAGATATGAGCGACGGAAAGATTTACCGGCGTGAGGAACTTAATTTGGCTAATAATTTAATCAAAAAAATGATTACTATCCATGCAAGTGAAAAATCTTCTTTACACATTTACTTTTCTTCTTTATGTACACGCTCAAGCATGTTCCTCGATTAGCAGAAAGGTTTGGCTTTCCCAAAGTAATGTAACTTCATGCATGCTCCGCTGACAGTGAACAGAGAATGCCAGGAAAGGAAAAACGACAACGGATGGGAGAGGGGAAAAAACAGATGAGAAATCTAACGACCAACTACTTTCTAATCCTCTTGCATGCTTGTTGCACGTTGTGAGCCGTCGATCTGGAAAGTTAACCCATCTTTTTCATACAGGGTATGCCTTCGGCGTAAAAACTAGCAATTGCACTTTGATGTGCAATGGGTACACTGAATACGTGTGGAAGGTCAATTACAGAATTTTTTGGTCTATTTTTTGTATATATTTGTGTAGTACATGAGGTCATTTGATAGGGTATTTAGCAAACGATGTTCTTTGTACAACAAAGGTCTCCATGAGGAAGTGATGCATCTACTTTCAAATATCGAAACTTAAACAAAACCTTTAAATTAGAAAGATAATCAAGATCCATTATCAATAACCTCATGCTATGTTTACAATAAGGGTCTAGGGAAAGAGAGGGAGTTGTAAGGATAGAAAAAGGGACAAATAGAGGGATAAGGAGATAGACATAAAGAGGAAGATAGAGATGGATATGTAGATGGAGAAGAAGAGGGATGTGGAGAGAAGGGATAGATAAAGAGATGATGGACAAAGGGATAGATAGACTATATATATATATATATATATATATATATATATATATATATATATATATATATATATATATATATATATATATATATATAGAGAGAGAGAGAGAGAGAGAGAGAGAGAGAGAGAGAGAGAGAGAGAGAGAGAGAGAGAGAGAGAGAGAGAGAGAGAGAGAGAGAGAGATATGCGAAAAATAAAAACGGAAAGATAGAGATAGAAGTGCAAAGAGATATAAATAGGGAGAAGTAGAGATGGAGAGAGACATTTAAGAGGATTTAGGAAGAGATAAAGAGAGGGAGAGAGAGGTAGAGGTAAACAGATATGGGTAGGGATGGAGTGAGAGTGGGAGAGATAGAGGGAGGGGGAGAGAGGTAGAGATAAAGAGATAGGGGGTAGGGATGGAGTGAGAGTGGGAAAGATAAGGGGAGATAAAGGGAGGGAGAGAAATGGGGGGAGATGGGTAGAGGGAGAGAGAGAGAGAGAGAGAGAGAGAGAGAGAGAGAGAGAGAGAGAGATGGGGGATAGATGACTCAATATGTAGATAGGGAGAGGGGAAGAGAGAGGGAGATATATAGATAGAAGCCAATATAAACATATAGAGAGGTATAGTGAAAGAGGTAGAGAGGGAGCAAGATAACTCAATATAGAGATGGAGGGAGAGATGGAGTGAATACGAGAGAGAGAGAGGGGAGATGAGAGATAAATATATAGAGATAGATATAACTTGGCAAGGATAGAGGGAGTAATCTAGAGAAGGCTAAATATATAGAGAGGGAGAGATGGAAGGAGAGAGTCCAAGGTACAAGATTTTTCTAGCACACTTTGTTGGAAACAACAAATAACAATAAAATATTGACCTTAACATACATATTTTTAAAAGTCCAAATTTGAAAAGAAGATTGCTTTTATTGACTACATGAGAGATACACAAAGTTGTACGTCCTATATCATAGATTTACTAACATGATATAGCAGCTTTTAACATAAAGGGAACGTTGCCAATTGTTGGTGGTGCAACTATGCATACATACATGTTTTTGAAGTTTTGTAATTGCTTGTTTGATCAAATACTTGCATTAAAAAAATCAAAATATATCTCTACCATGGCACCAACATTTAAGAATAGAATTCTCATTTAAAAGAAAAGAATATAAAAAGGAATTTTTGGCATCTCTCCACCTAGCTTTGTAGTCTGCATCCCTAACCTCTTGTCCGGTCCATAAACCAACAATTGGTGGCATTTCAACTGATTCTCAAACAAAAAATGGTTCTGTCGGAGTTCAAAACAATTTAGAGCTTAGAGTCTAGGGAAGAAGACATTAAAATGTTTAAAAGAGGATTTATCAACTTTTCAACTTCTGCGAATGATTACTTGCGAGCTCTGTCTATTTCAGAGGAAACGGATGAAGTACAAAACCATCATATTGTTGTGGAAGCTTAAACAGGGCATGTAACCTGTTTCATAGTGTAACTCAAAGAGATGTGGCCTAGTGGATGATTGCAGGATATGCAAATTCAATCCACAGGTGTAAATCAGACTTCACATCCTTTTTCAGAGTCCACCTAACCTATGCGAAAATGGGAGCTTGGAAACCAATATTATCATCCGTCACTAAATGACATGAAATTTTGTCAAATGTTGAAGTTGCGACTATCGTGGTACTAGTCACATATGCAAAATGTGGAAGCGTTGAAGGGGTACGTAACTGTTTGACAGAATACCTTGTCTCAGGTTGTAGCTATTGAAGGCTTTAGATACTTCCAAGCAAACTAATGTGGCAGGTGTAAAACCAAATTCCTCAACCTTTCTCAACATCCTCCCAGCCCTTGCCAAGATGAGAGAATCGAAACAGGATAAGGACATCCATCGAATGGATAAATGAAGGGTAAAAAAGAAGACCGCAACATATGAAAAAGACTCTCAAATCGATCTGCATTAACAAGTGTCTTAATGCACAAGGAGGTAAGTGAAATGCACATCGAAAGGTGTCTTTTAATTGATATGTGGAAGGCAGCAAGGAGGTAAGTTAAACGCTAGAGAAGGAATATGAAAGGGGAAAAAGAAAAAGAAATAAAACGTTGCTATCTAATAGAAAGATTGGGCAAGAGTCTTTGTATTGTTTTGTGTTTGTGCTTTGACTTGTGTATTTGCAGGCAGGAGAGTTTTTTTTCTTTCATCAATTTTGCCTGGTCTTTTCTTATTTTGCATACATGTCTATTGGAGCTGTGGCAACCACAACATCTGTCAAAATTCTCCCAACGTTTATGCTAGATGGATGTTCACAACCCATTCTATAAAGCTCCCATGTTGGCATAGACACGGAAATTGTAGAGTCTGGCCTTACACAAGCCAACTGCATTTGCCTCAGAGTTTCTAAAGTCATTCCAACAAATTTAAATTAATGTGTGCGACCCTAAAGTGACTTGGGTTTTACACTTCCCAACTGCATTTTCCGGAGAGAGTTTCTAAAGCCTAGCGCATATTTTTTAGTTGAGTTGGAAAAGGGGATTTTGATGGTGCACCTACCATCTAGATTGATTATGGTGGCATCAAAGAGGCATTCTGGCTCAAGACTTTGACTCTGGCAAGCGCGATTAGAGAGAGCATCAACTATGAACCGTTGGTGCCAAAAATAACGTTGTCCATTTCATATAAGAGACGCCTTCGTCGTAATTAGTTATTTGACATTTAGAAAAAATCTAAATATTTTAATTAGAATTTAATGAAATAAATAATGTGGCATACTTCAAATTAAATTATATTAAATTTATTGTTATTCGCAAAGTTCAAATTTTAGTTTTAATCATTTTAATATATAATTTAAAAAAAAATGTTATATTAGAAGTATGATTTTAATTTTCTAAATTTAAATAGTTTAAAAAATTTATTATGTTTATGTTTAATTTTATAATAACTGTTTAAGTTTATCTTTTAAATATATAATATAATATAAAATAAGCAATATAATAGAAATCAAGAAATAAAATTATTAAAATTTTCATATAATATATATTTAAGTCCTCAATGACTATATAGGCATGCCATTGCTACCATGATCCACCACTACACTAAGTAGAACACAAAATCTATGAAAGACATGACAAGGTCATGTTATGAAGCACATCACATAGAGTAGATTTCATAGTAAATAATATTTGGCAATTGGTAGCATAGACATCCAATGTATAGTAGCACCTATCTCAAATCTTATTTTCACCCTATGATTTAGATATGTTGTAGGGTCATATTATTTACGCATGCAAAATGATCGTACACATTCAACACAAGTTGGACCATAATAGTGGCTCTCAAACATTGGCCAAACATGATTTACATTATACTATTTGAAAAAGAGAAAACTTGAAAAATTATGCCTTCCAAAGGTGGTTGTAGAAGTTTTCTTTTATTGAATGACCAAATATAATTCAATTTGGGATTATATGTTTGACCACAATAATTTATTTTGAATTCTTTCAACAACGAAGGTTGTACAACATGTAATTTATCTTGACACTACACTAATTCGCATCCAAATTTATGATGTACAATAATGAATAGAGCAATTTTTTTTCCCCGATGATAATTATTTCATTCCACAATAGATGCAAACTTTCCAATGCATTAACCAAAACTTCACAGACCAAATTGTAGAGTAAAAATATAGTCAATTACCAGTGGAATTCACTCTATCCAATGAAATCATCCCCTGCTCAAAACATCAACAATTTGAGAATGTTCTATTTCTCGCAAATAGGGTTGTGAATTACTTAAGAAAAACTAAAATCTTTATTAAATATAGGTAATTTTGGTGTCTAATACTTTAGCTTTTTCTTAATAAATTTTAATATTTATTCAATAAAATATTACTTTCATTTTAAAGAACAAGCAAAGCCATATTAAAAAGAACAAATATTGCCATATTTTGACTTTGAATTCAACATGATAATTTATAGGAAAGAAGAAGTGATCAACATTTGTTAATAAATAAATTTATATGATTATTTTTAATTTATTTATTATATCAAAGGTACTCATGATTTACAATCGATAGGCATTTTTAGTCATACAAGACAATTGAATCTATCTTAATCATCTATGACTATAAAATGCATTTAGTTGTCATTAGTCAATGTGTCAGAGTGGTTGTAATCATGTTCCATGAGATATTCTTACCCACCATGATTAAAACACAGCTACACCTTCCTACAACAAACAATTTGATGTGGACTATTGTCACCTAGATACGTGTCTCCTCCATCATAAGCATGGTAGGTAGATGGTTGCTCCTTCTAAGGAGTGATATGATATGAGAAACTTGAATTAATTAAATAAATACCTCTATCCTTTTCTCCTCTCTATTTATATCTCGTCCTGCCTCTATCCTTTTCTCCTCTCTATTTATATCCCGTCCTCCCTCTATCCTTTTCTCCTCTCTATAGTTGTGCTTTGTTCCTTTGAAATAAAACTACCCAGAAATTTATTCAACCTATTAGCCATACCCTTATATATGACTTTGTAAATAGAGTTGTAGAGGGATATGGGTCTATAATCAGCCATGATCTCACAATTTTGCTTCTTAAGAATTGACAAAATCAACGTGTTATTGATCTCCTTTATAAACCTTTTTTTTCTCCCAAAATCCTCGATCACTCCGAGAATATCATTCCCCATAAACTCCCAACATTTCTGAAATAATTCCATTGTAAACTTATCCGTGTTGGCTTGATGATGATTGTAATGAATGAATTCATAATTGTAAACTAATATGAAGACATGATATGAGATGATATGATGCGAGATAGAAGTGTTAAGTTATTGAAGGCGTTGCATAATATGTTGGTGATGCAGTTTTGAGTGTGCAGAAGAGGATCTATTCAAGAAAGTTGTGCTACTTCTAGATCACACCACCTGTTGTTTTCTAATCACTACAAAAGTCAAATACCCTAACCGGGTAAGCTCTAACAAGCTTCATTGTACAAATCCTTTAATAAGGTGATTCATTAGTTTGGATTCTGAAATCCTCTACTAGGGTTACTCCTAACAGGGTACTACCTTAACAAGGTATATCTCCTAATAGAGCTTTGGGATCTTTAATACGATTCGCTCCTAGCATAGCACTTTTGTAGATATTAACCGGTCAATTACCTATTACTGCAGATAGTTAACTTGTGAGTCCCATCTCACCGTGGTTATTCCCATTTGGGTTTTCCACATATAAACACTTGTGTTATGGTGGATGTTTTACTTATTGTGGGTGCTTTAATATCATTTTGGATTGCATGCATAGTGTTGAGTAAAATTATTAACTATATCTACCGATCAGTGTTTAAAGTAGTATTGGTTGTGGTGTCACTGATTCACCCCCCCCCCCTCTCAGTGCTTTATAAGTCTATCAATTGGTATCAGAGCCTAACTTCTTTAAGGCTTAATCGCCTGGAAGGAAACCCTAAAGCCACCATTGGGGATATGAGCTACTTTGAGATGGCTAGAGTGCTTAAGGCTACCAAGGAAGAGCTTGAAACCCTAAGGGTCAAATTTAAAGCTTCACAAGTCAAAAGGAGAGAGATGACTAAATAACTATTGGAAATATCTGATAATAGTTCTTCAGATGAAGCTAACATTGATACATTAGCTGAAGAAGTTGAAAATATGAATGGTGAAAAGCTAAATCTGAGAAGAGAGTTAGAAGCCCTAACTATCCGCATGAGTCAAGTACTGGAAGCTAGGAGGGCAGTTGAAGATCTTGTCAAAGAAAGAGATCATGAGATTGATAATATCAAACAAAAAAATGCAACTTTGCATGAGCATTGGCATGCAGAAAAAGAGGAAAAAGAGGTTTTGCAATTAGATCTTGAAATGGCATCATCCATAAGAGAGACTCTTACAAAACACAATGAAGATCTTACTAGAGAACTCATTGAGGCTAATGGAAAGCTGAAAAACTTCAATAAAAGTTCTACCATGTTGGATGAGTAGATCCAATCACAAAGGATGAAAGGTGATACATCTGGATTAGGCTTTAACACATCTGAAAAAGCAGAGTCTTGTGGTACAAATAGAAACATTCACAAGGACAAAACTGCTCCTAAGGCTAACAAGCCTACCGTTAAGAAAGTTTTTAAACTTGTCTGCTTTGTCTGTCATAAACCTGGACATACTGCAAATGTGTGTAGAAATAGACCCAATGGGAATACAAGCTATAATGCAAATACTAGGTATGCGTCTAAGAGATTTGCAGGTCATTGTTTTACATGCAATATGTATGGACATAGATCAGTTGAATGCAAATATGGAGCAATAACCTTGTACCTCACATGAATCCAAGACCTAATGGTAACTGGAGGAGAACCTATGATAACTGGGGTAACATGAACTAACAGAGACCCTATGTCAACTGGTTTAGTCCATTTGAGATGGAAAATGTAACTAATGTCATTTGCACCATTTATAAAAATTATGGTCATGTGGCTATGAATTGCAGAAGGAGAACTAGAAGAGGCAATGTAGGACCCTGGAGATCATCTGGAATGGCCTGCTATCATTGTCATAAACCGGGACACATGGTGAAGTTCTGTAGATCCAGAAAGAGCAAACCGATTAATCATTCTGAAGATCAGAAAGGTAAGGAAAAGGTAAATGTTGAGGAAACCAAAGAAGATATGAACCGAATCTGGAAAAAGAAGACTGATGATATACCTACAGAAGAACCTAATCCTTCACCCAGTGTGGAGAATTCTACACCGGTGAATTGAGCCTTTTAATAGGGCTAAGAAGAGCATAGTGGTAAATCTATTTCCGAACCCCTTGAAAGATGAGTGGTAAGAGAGCTTGTATTTTTGAGTTGTTATGTGTTAAATCTTGATATCTTTTGTCAATCAGTTTTTTGAAAGTTTATCAATCGGTTTTACACCTGTTAATATTGTATGCATTGTTAAGAAGTGTATTAGGGTTTGTAACCCTAGCGGTCGAGCATTTAATGTAGTAGGTAAAAAGGATAAAAACAAGTTTTACTATGTTATTTTTACCCTAAATGCATTCGAAAGAGAATTCTTGAGCAGTACTTGCAGAGCGAAGAGAGATTTGCTAGCTGGTCTTAGACGAATTTGTGTCATGAACTGCGTGATTGAAGTTGATTCAAAGATTAGTGAAGGTGGAACTGGTGTGCATTTAAGTAATCAATCGGTAACCGAGGCAACACGCAAGAGTTAAGGTATTTCTTTGTAAATCCCTTTTCAAATCAATTTTATCTGAATGGCTTCATCATCTAGGCAAGTAGAGAGACTAATGATCACATCAGAACCTATGGAGGTTGTGGAATCAGAAAGAATAGTGTCTTACAATGCTTTATCTCAAGTTCATGATGGTGCCATTGTAAAAGGTGATTTGTCTAGCTATATTGATTGTAAAATTGAATATTTAGGATCACTATCAATTTATTCTCAATTGAAATCCCTTTGTAATAAGAGCAGAATATCCAACCCAAGTATATTAGGGTTTATGAGAAGGGTTTTTCATAATGCAGCTTATTTTCTTGAGGATTTTGAAGAGGAACACATAAGAATCATTCTTAGTCATGTTCATGGTGAAAACATGTATCTAGAAAGGACACACACTATAACCAAGGAAGCTATCCAAGCTGTGACTGGTTTTTGGTCAACTGGTGAAGTTCCCAAGCTGTGGCAGATTTCTAAAGAAACTGTAACCACTTTAACCTCATCTACCTCTGATGGGCATGCATTTTTTGTTAATAAAATGAAGGACCCAGCGGTTAAACTGGATACTATGTTTATAGGCTACATGATATTCTATTCTACTAGAATGAACAGTGTGCCATCTGCAGTGCAGTGCATACAACCTATAAAATGATTGTTGAGAATGCAGATTATGACCTATGTCAGGCCATAAGGAGTCAATTAATAAGGACAGTAATCAGAAGTTCAAATTTGATCAGTTATTGATCAGTTTATTCTTTTACTTTCAAAATTTCCTACCGGGAATCGAAGACATTGAATGGTCTAAAGACCTATCAGTAACTATTAAGATCAAGAATAGCATTAAGGTTGTTAAGAACACTTTCTCTGTTGCAATGAACAAGTACTTCAATGAAGTTCAGAAGAAAATGAGTATGAGGGTGAGCCTACCTAAGGATGTCGTGAAAAACTTTGCTAAGAACATCATTTTCAGAGTCACCACTGATTTATGTCTAATGGAAGCTATTGAACCAAGAGAAGATGAAATGGAAGACATGAGCTATGGAGTCAATTATGACTTATTGATTGTTTATGCCAATAACCTGTTGGCATCTCTAGTGGACAAGAAGAAGAAAAGACTAGATATTGTTGAGGAGCAAACTGCAAAAGCTGAAACCGGTAGTGCTCAACCCAGTAATGTTAAAGGAAAGAAGAAGGTTGATAAAGAACCATCAACATCTTCTGTACCTGCTAATACAAAAGTGACACAAAGTGTCCAAGTCAAAAAGGAACAGGTACCCAATGTAACTGCTATGAAGCAGACTGCAACAAAGAAGAGAGGTTGTCAACTGATTCTTCAAGCAGAATCTGATGATACTGACACTGAGGAGGAATCCAAGAAAATGAAAGAAACTGGTAAAGCAACTAAACCTGTAAAAGAAGTGCCAAAGGCAATTATTCCTATTAATGTCTTATCTTAGAAGCCTATGACTGATTTTGAGAAGACATTGAAAACATTAGGAAGGAATAGATTTGATTTTTAAAAAATGTTTTATTAGAAGTATGATTTTAATTTTCTAAATTTAAATAGTTTAAAAAATTTATTATGTTTATGTTTAATTTTATAATAATTGTTAATATCAACTTTATCTTTTAAATATATAATATAATATAAAATAAGCAATATAATAGAAATCAAGAAATAAAATTATTAAATATTTTATATAATATATATTTAAGTCCTCAATGACTATAGGTATGTCATTGCTACCATGATCCACCACTACATTAAGTAGAACACAAAATCTATGAAAGACATGACAAGGTCATGTCATGAAGCACATCACACAAAGTAGGTTTCATACTAAATAATATTTGGCAATTGGTAGCATAGACATCCAATATATAGTAGCACCTATCTCAAATCTTATTTTCACCCTACGATTTAGATATCTTGTAGGGTCATACTATTTACGCATGCAAAATGATCGTACACATTCAACACAATTCGAACCATAATAGTGGCTCTCAAACATTGGCCAAACATGATTTACATTATACTATTTGAAAAAGAGAAAATGTAAAAAATTATGCCTTCCAAAGGTGGTTGTAGAAGATTTCCTTTATTGAATGACCAAATATAATTCAATTTGGGATTATATGTTTGACCAAAATAATTGATGGTCCTTTGGAGAAATTGAATCAAAATACTCCTGCATTGTTGGATCGTTCAACCTTTCATTAAGCAACAATATACCAAGCTCCTCTGCCAGCTCCTACAAGAGAACCTTTATAAAAATACAGGAAGAGGAAGTAGTATCTTCCTCTGTCAGAGGTATATAAGCAAGACAATGCCATGGAAGAGCATTTGTGCCAAGTAAGTGGGCCAAAAACTTTGCAACATTACGCAGTTTATTTGTTTCCAGTCTGTGTATCATAGAATATTGTTGTACAAAACACTTATCAAAAAAATCCTCATAAATTTTATTGATCATACAGAATCATTGCCCAAGAAGACCATAATAATGAAGGTATGTTCTCTCTTGACCAGGTTCAAGCTTGATCTTTAGTAGCTTATGACCAACTTCCTCAAAATCAACACTTGACATGATTGTCAAATAAATTGAACGTCTTAAATTGACCAAGTTTGTCTCTGTCTCATCCTGTATTCTCAGTGCTTCCTCACCTTCTTCTTCTTCTTCATCATCATCATCATCATCATCATCATCACCTGAATCATTCTCCCCTTCTGCTTCATCTGAAGAAGCATCTCCAAGGATATCTTTCTTCAGTTTTTCATAGGTTGCCTCATGCTCTAAGAAATCAAGATCTAGCTTGAAAACATCCAAACCAACTTCTTGATCAAGTTCATCTTCTAGAAAAACTTTATGTGTTAACTGATCTGGATGCACAGCTGGATGACCCTCGAACTTAGCTTTGCAAATTGCCAAAAGGCCTTCAATTAAAAACTATACTCGTTTGTCAATTTCCCCCTCATGGAGAATACCTCTAAATCTTTCAAAAATCCCATAGAGACCTTTGGGTGAAAGGTCTTGCAACAAAGAACCACATTCTTTCACGAACCCAACAACAACCTCTACATTGTCATCTGTGGGGTTCTCTAGTAAAAGGGTGAGAAGTTCCAAGGCAATGATCTCATGTGCAACTTGTTGATTCACTAAATGAGCTATGAATTTGGCTGCTGCTATCAACATGTGCTTGTCATTGCATTTGTATGCCCTCTTAAGCTGCAAAATAATTCTTCGCAAAAACAGATTGCCAACTTTAGGAAATTTTGTATTTACCACAACAACCAACGCAGCAAAAAAATCTGTAAATCCAGGGGATGCCATTTGGGATTTCATACAAGACCTACAAAATAGACCCCTCCCACGGATGAGATTCTCTGCAAACAACTCTGGAATGATGTTCTTGATGTTAGATGCATTTACCTTGTTTACTAACCCATTGATACTCTTCTAAAGGGCATCCCATGTCATGCGCTAGTATTCCACACTGCTCTTGTCTTCCACATCTTTCATCATTTGAGCCAGCTTAAATGGGGGAATGTAAACACCCCCACTTCTTCCAACACCCTTCTTAGCTCCTCTTACAACACCTTCGCCATTCCCATTCTGAGATGGAGTAGACACAACACCAAAAGTTTTCACTTCCACTGCCTCTCTGTCCCTCTTGTTTCTAGAAGCCCCTTTACCACTTAATTCGTGCTTATTTCTGTACATAAATTCATCAGGAAGCATGAGTTTTTGCATATAAGCTCGCCCAAATATTTTACAGTCATTTTTCATCAAGATTCCCTCAGGAGCTGGTAGATCATGCTTCCATACTTTAATTATGTTTTCTCAAAGGACAATCCTAAAAATCCATGCATTGCAAACAACGTTTTACACCTTTGTTGGTTGTGGTGGCATCACAGAGAGTTTACATCAATAAATGAAGAACATGCCAATACTTTTAATGCAACGGTAGAAGTCTATCTCTTATTCAATATCTCTAGTGAAACCCCCATGATCTTTTGTTGGAGTAGAATTTGTTATATTCTAGAAAGGGTCTTGTCCTTTGTTGATGGGATATTCATCTACCTCAAGAAATAATTGTTCTTTTCTCCAACAAGAAGTGGAACTAAATGAAGATCTAGCACCATGAAATGAATCCTCAAAAGGATTACTATAGTTAGTTTTGGTAGATAATGATCTGGGTAAAATACTAATGTGGCTTTAGGAAACATTATATACTAGCTTAGCATACTCTAACAACTTTGGTGCAACATGTGCTACATCCAATTAAGTCTCCATCGATATCTCTATTGTGTTTATGGATTGGGATTCAATGTACTCTTTTTATACACAGATTTTACTCTCAACTGAGGAGGTTTGTATGTACTTACTTGTCTTTCGATTGTATCCCTATTTCAAGAATTTCTTCTATCAACAAATCATTTGTTGTAAGTTGTACAAGTGGAAGCTTGAACATGCCTTCCATGCTAGCCTTGTTGATACGTTCAACACCATCTCATGCAACAAATCTTTAGAACTCCACTATTTCATTGAAGAGTGAGTAGTAGGGATAATCTAGGACACTTATAGAGGTTTTGCAGGAGAGATAAATAGACCTAAATATTATGGCTTAATAATGATCAATAGGTAAACAGATAAGAAATTCTCAATATCAAAATGAATTTCTCAATTGTCTTCACTAGAAATGGATAGATTTGCTAATAATGGCTTTATGACTATATGTCAGCTTTAGACTCAATCCAAGAAGAGCTAGAACTAATATGCGATATCTAGATTTATGATCTCTATAATATAACAATCCCATAATTATGTTACCATGCATCTATACCACAACACAAACATCATGCTAGTGTTCAGCCATATAAATTGATATCCTAATTATAGAATGTGAAATATGCACATAACTATGAATAAAGATTAAGAAAAACAAAGAAATATGCTTATTGCAAACATAAATGACTAATGGACAAGAATTGAATTCGTTGTAGATAATTTTGAATATCAAATTCACTTATTTGTGTGCATTTAGTAACTCATGTACTTGTGGCCAACCATTTATCTCTTTCATAAATTAAACACTTATTAATAACATTAAATGACTGAGTAATTATGTTCTAGTTGAAATTGAAAAAAATATATTTTATTTCAGGACAACTCACACTATTCTCTATCATATTTTAGACTCTCGATTTTGTTAGTAGTGGTTTGATGTCTTTGGAGTTGATCATTGCATTTCTTTAGTTATGTTTGCTAGTGTACTCCCAACCTGTGCCAAAATGGGAGCTTTGGAACAGGGTATGAACATCCATCAAAGCATAAAAGATAGAGGAATTTTGTCAGATGTAGTTGCAACTGCTCTATTAGCATGTATGTAACATGTGGAAGCATAGACAAGGCATGGGAACTGTTTGACGGATTGCCTCAAAGAAATGTGGTTTCCTGGACTGCAATGATTTTCGAATATGCACAAAATGGATTTGTTGAGAAGGCTTTAGAAACTTTCAAGCAAATGCAATCAGCAAGTGTAAAGCCAAATTCCACGACCATTGCTACTATCCTCCCTGCCTGTGCCAAAATGGGAGATTTGGAACAGGGTATGGACATTCATCGAAGCATAAAGGATAGAGGAATTTTGTCAAATGTTGTAGTTGCAACTGCCTCGGTAGACATGTATGCAAAATGTGGAAGCATAGACAAGGCACGTGAACTGTTTAATAGAATGCCTGAAAGAAATGTTGTCTCGTGGACTGCAATGATTGCTGGATATGCACAAAATGGATTTGTCGAAAAGGCTTTAGACACTTTCAAGCAAATAAAATTGGAAGGCATAAAGCCAAATTCCATAACCTTTGCCAGCATCCTCCCTGCCTGTGCAAAAATGGGAGCTTTGGAACAGGGTATGGACATCCATCAAAGCATAACGGATAGAGGAATTTTGTTAGGTGTTGTACTTGCAAATGCCCTACTTGACATGAATGCAAAATGTGGAAACATGGACAAGGTTCGTGAATTATTTGATACGATGCCACAAAGAGATGTGATCTCATGTGAACAATCAACACGCGTGTATACGGGAGGAAGGGATTTCTGGTACAAAATTGAATGCTCACTCCTCAATCATAGTTCTATGGTTTTACGAGATTAAACTAGGGCAATTAACCACCACATGTATATTTTTTGCAACATGAAATTAAAAACTAGGGAAATTTGAATCTACCTCCTGCGCGGGATTGCAAGCAATGCCACAAATGCCTTCAACGCAGGTTTGATGTTCTTGGGGGTTGAAGTCACCACAAACGCCTACGCGGGATTGCAATGCACAAATGAATTCCCCTCTTCTTTTATTTAAGTAATGGCCGTTGTCGTCGGAATTACGACGAACACAAGCACTTTTTTGAAAAAAAGAAAATTCTCATTGCTAATGCCTTCTTCGTCGAAACCAAATGGGAAATTGCCGTCAGAATTACAATGAATGCGGGCATTTTTTCAAAAAAAAATCAAATTTGGCCATAATATAACTTCTCCGTCGGAAACCTCAGTTAAAAATATAGTCCAAATGTATTAGTGAAGGATTGGAAATTGTTGGTGAGGTTTGGGAAAAGTTAGAGAAAATCTGTGGAGGAGAGGAGCATGTTCAAAGAGCCAAAGAGGAAAGTTCAATGACATGAGAGTGCTTGAAGGGGAGAATATTGGATAGTATAGTCAGAGAATCAAAGAAGTTGTTGGCGACATTAAGAGTGTTGGAGGCAAAATATAAGATGATACAATAGTAAGTAAAATGCTCAAAACTCTTCAACCTCAGTATGCTATAAGAGTATTGGCAATCCAAGAACTTAGATCTATTTCAAAAGATAAGGTAACCGTTGATTCATTATTTGGTAAGCTTACATCTTTTGAGTTAAATAGTTTTGACAATAGTGTGACAAAATCTACTGAATCTACCTTTAAATCTTCTGTTACCGGTTCATCTTATAGAAAAGGAAAAGATGTATCATGAGTTCAAGACAAGTCATGGAAGCAACCGGGAAAATGAAGATAATGAATATCAAGTGATGGAACTTGAGGTATTGTTAGCAAAGATATTTCCAAGAGGCACTAGTAAGTATAGAGGAAAGCTACCTTTGAAGTGTTTCTCTTGTAATAAAATTGGTCATACTGCTGCTAACTTCTCTAACACTGATAAGAAAGAAAAGTTTAGAAGATTCAAAGGAAAGGGAAAGAAACATTGTTATGTTGCAGTAGATGAAGGTGTGACCGATGAGGAATCTGAAGAAGATGATGACAATGAAGAAATTGTGTTTGTAGCTATGAAGGAGGAACTGTTTGATAAAAAGGCACTAGTATCTCATATGGAGAATAGTGATGAATGGATTATAGATAGTGGTTGCTCACACCACATGACCAGAGACAAAAGTAAGTTCATAATCCTTAATGAATTTGATGGAGGTGTTGTTAGATTTGGGAACAACTCTCCCTGCATGGTGAAAGGTAAAGGTTCAATCTCTCTAAATGGAAAGAGTAATGCTGATGATGTATTTTGGGTTGACGGTCTTAAGCATAATCTTTTAAGTGTTGGTCAGCTCAATGATAAAGGTTATTTTCTTGAATTTAAGAGTGGAGTTTGTAGAATTCTTAGAGGTAATGGTGAACTGATTGCTATCGAGAAGCAAACTAGAGGTAACTTATTCCATTTTAATAGTAATGTTAATAATTGTCTGTTTGCAAGAATGGAAGACAGTTGGTTATGGCATAAGAGATGTTGTCATGTTAATTTTGAAAATCCGATTAAGATAAGCAAGTCAAGTGTTGTAAGAGGATTACCCCAACTTGTCAAACTGGATAGTGTGATATGCAAAGATTGTCAAATTCGTAAGATGACCTCTATTTCTTTCAAGAGCAAGAATGGTATTTCTGAGAATGTTTTAGATTTGGTACATACTGATCTTTGTGGCCCTATGAGAACAAAGAGTTATTATGGTGATAGGTATTTCATGATCTTTATCGATGACTATTCTAAAATGATGTGTGTAACATTTTTGAGAGAGAAATCAGAAGAATTTAATAAATTTAAATCATTTAAAGCTCTGGTTGAGAAGGAAACTGAGGAGGTGAATTCACACCTGATGAATTTGTTAAGTATTGTGATGAATAAGGTATAAAGAGACAGATGTCAGCTCTGAGGCACCACAACAGAATGGAATTGTAGAAAAGATGAGCAGAACAATAGTTGAAGCTGCAAGAACCATGTTATTACAAGGTAATGTATCCAAAATGTTTTGGAGAGAAGCATTCAGTACTGTTGTATACACTTGAAATCGGGTACTGGTAAATAGAGATAACAATAGGACACCCTATGAGCTATGGTATGGAAAAAAATCCTTGTGTTAGTTATTTTAAAATCTTTGGAAGTCAATGTTTTATCAAGAGAGATAACTACACTGAGAAGTTTGATGCAAAATATGATGAGGGGATTTTTCTTGGTTACTCTTCTAAGAGTAAAGCATATAAATGTTACAATAAGAGAACTAAGAAAATTATTGGAAGTGCTAATGTAAAGGTTGATAATCTATCTGATAAGTCTGGAGGTACAAGCAGATCAGAACCTGAAAAGGATGATAATTAGGAAAAATTTGTGATCATTGAACTGGAAACAAAGAATAATGAAGAATCAGCAAATGCTGAATTAGGTGCTCAACTGGTAAGTGATGGCAGTGAGTAAGAAGATGAAGAACCTGATGAAGAAGATGCAGAACCGACATAGGCAATACCTAGATATGTCAAATTGAATCATTCACAAGAATAGATAATTGGTGATAAGAATGCAGGTTTGCAAACCAGGAGAAAGATCAAAGAGAATTCATGTTTGATATCTACAATTGAACCCAAGACAGTTAAGGAAGCACTAAAGGATGATGATTGGATTAAGGCAATGAATGAAGAATTAGATCAAATTGAGAAGAATCATACATGGTCACTTGTTCCTAGACCGGAGGATAAGAATGTAATTGGAACAAAATGGGTCTTTAGGAATAAATTGGATGAAGAAGGAAGGATTGTAAGAAACAAGGCAAGGTTAGTCTACAAAGGGTATGATCAAGAGGAAGGTGAGGACTATGGTAAAAAATTTGCACCTATTACTAGATTAGAAAGTGTAAGGATGTTGTTGGAATTTGCTACATATAAGGGATTCAAAGTCTACCAAATGGATGTCAAGTCAGCCTTTCTAAATGGGATTCTAGAAGAAGAAGTATACATTGAACAATTGGATGGATTTTCCTTGACCAATGATAAAGACATGGTGTGTAAATTGCACAAAGGTTTGCATGGTCTTAAGCAGGCACCGAGAGCATGGTATGAGACATTACATGCACATTTGATCAGGATTGGATTCCAACATACCAGTGAGGACAACAATATTTATTTGAAGACTGATGAAGACAATATGCTAATAGAAGAAGTGTTTGTTGATGACATAATTTTTGGTGGAAATGATGATATGCATATGGACTTTGCTGATATAATGAAAAAGGAATTTGAAATGTCTCTAATCGGTGAAATTAAGTTCTTTATTGGCTTACAGGTTCAACAACTGGATGGTAGTATCTTTATTTTTTAGACCAAGTATATCAAAGAGGTGTTGAAGACTTTCGGCATGGAAGACTGCAAACCGGTACAGACATCGATGGTGACTGGTTGCAAGTTGTCAAAGGAAGATGATTCCCCTGATGTTAGGGAAAAAGAGTACAGATCTATGATTGGCAAGCTACACTATGTTGTCCATAGCAGACTGGACATTACTCATGTTGTTGGATTAGTGGCTAGATTTCAAAAAGACCCTAAAGAGAGTCACATGGTAGCTGTGAAGAGAATTTTTCAGTATCGCAAAGGCATAGTAGACTATAGTTTATCGTATCCCTATAAAGCTAATTTTACTCTGGATGTCTTTACTGATGGTGATTGGGCAGTTAATGTGGATGATCGGAAAAGCACAACTGGTGGAGCTTTTCTTCTTGGAGGAAGATTAGTGGCATGGACGAGCAAGATACAAACTTGTGTTTCTCAATCTACAGTTGAAGCTGAGTATGTAGCTGCATCCATGAATTGCACACAGGCAATATGGATGAGACATGTGCTAGAAAGATTCAAGATAGATATGTCAGAACCGATGACTATCTATTATGATAATATAAGTGCAATCAACATTACTAAAAATATTGTGTAACATGCTAGAACCAAGCACATTGAATTGAAGTATCACTTCCTAAGGGAAAGAGTTCAAGATAAGGAGATGAAGATGGAATATGTGAAGAGTAAAGATCAGTTGGTTGATATCCTTACTAAGCCCTTACCGAAGGCTACTTTTGAGTTTCTTAGAGATAAACTAGGGGTTAGACCCATACACGAGAAGAACTAAAGTGATGGAGATCCATCAATCTTGTTGATTTTATGTTTATTTTTCACTAAGGATTGATGAAGTTACAAGCTACTTCTATGGGGAGCGAGTCTAATGTAAAATTCTGATTTAATGCTTTGTTATAGTTTTTCTGATTTATGTAGCATAGATGATGAAAGAGGCAGTAGTAGAATTAAAGACAAGTGATGCATATTACATCTTTGGCATTGTTGTCAAAGGGGGAGAAGAAATGAATAGAAATCAGATATGGCAAACATGTGAGAATTTGAAGATCAGGTTGAGTGAAGGATTGGTTTAGAGGGAGATGACAAAAGGAGAACCGACAAAGATGTGATATCGGAAAGTAAGTTGATGATGATGATGGTATTCTGATTATATATCTAATTAGTGTTTCCATCAATGCCAAAGGGAGAGATTGTTGGCATTTGGCATAACTAATGCCGATCAGGAGATGCAGTTGAAGTTGGATGACTACACCGATAAAGGATAAAAGTCTATTTGTGATGAAGAGATTGAGATTTTATGAATAGATGACATGATCAGTTATTTGTGTTGTCATTGCTGGAAATTGATGTTCCTGATGTTTTGTTTTCTCATCTAAGTGATTTAGTTTACTGGAAGATAGGGATTATCAACAGTGATTTAAAGTCTATGAATTAGGACTTTAACCGGTAAAGCTGAATTATTTTGATTGGATCGGTCGATTCGCGATGACTGGTGATTTGTAGTTTGGATGGTGAAATTGTATCATGGAAAGATGTATGTAAATAGAAAGAGAACTTGTGATGATTATCGGAAGGCGTGTTTCAATTTCTGATGAAGTTTTGCTAAGGTTTTAGTAGGGTTTAAGGACTGGTGAAGAAATCATCAAACTGGTAATGATTTATGTTATGATGGTGATCGACAGTGAGTCTACTTAAAGTTGGTAACACAACACAACCTATGTGAAAGATTTAATAGCTGTTTTAGCACGATTCAAGGAAGATTTTCTTGGGAATCAATGAAATTCTTTGGAGAGTGTTTTGAGGATACAGATTGGATTTTCGTGATGAGTTATGATCAATTAATGATTGATATTGCATTGTAATTTGTTGTTATGATTTGGATAGAGATCTACGATGATCTTTTGTGTTCTTATTGTAAATTCATGATGTAATTAGGTTTTGTGGTCGACCTAGTTGAGATGGCTATTTAGGTTGACACAGTTGATATTTATTGTGTCGGTAGTCTTAGAGAATGTGTTAAGCCGTCCAAGTGAAGTGTGAAATTTTCTTGAGAGTTGTAGAGTGTTGTTTATAACTAGATTTGATCAAGCAAGAAGAGAAGTTCAAGAAATTGGATCATTTTCTTACTGTTGTTCCCTAACAGTTGCAGTAGGTTAAATCCCTTGACCGGGTAGGTTCTAACAGGCCTTAATCATTTAAGTCCCCTAACAGGGCAGCTCTCAAAGAGTATTAAATCCTCTCACAAGGTTGATCCTAACATATCATCAAGCTCCTAATCGATTTGCAAGGCAAATCCCCTAACCAAGTGACTCCTAACAGGGTCTGCTCTTAACCAGACGTATTGTAAGCTTCTAACAAGGCTAAGCTCCTAACGAGGCGTACTTCGAAAGAGTACAAATATTTGTGGGTGCGAACTCCCATTGTGGTTTTTTCCCTATTTGGGTTTCCACGTCAAAAACTAATGGTGTTCATGTGTGGAATATTTTTCATGTGATGTTTTTGTTTATATTTCATTTCATACATTATTTCTGAGACATCGGTTATGATGTTTTAACAGAAGTTTATCAGAGGTTACCGGTACTGATAAGAAGTTGTTTGAGAAAGTACATGATCTTATTGATAAGGTTAATGAGTTGGGAATTGATCTAGTCTATATGATTACTTTGGTGGTGAAAGTATTCGTAAATGATTTGATTAATGTGTTAAGAAAATCTGATAAAGGTATTAGATCTGATTACAGAAGTTGATATATTTGTTAAATAGTTTCAGATCTGATATAAGCTGAAATAAGTTTGATTTTGAGTTAAAGTTTGAATAGGTCTTAATACTGATAAACCCCCCCCTCTCAGTATTAATCGGATCCTCATAGGATTAACAGTATGGTAGTTACTTCATATAGTTTTAAAGGTTCACATACATCTGGATAGGAGGTTATGATGGCTACCCTCTCATGTTGCCAAGGTTTGTTGAAGTTAAGTTGATCCTCATTGAGGTGTGCATGAAAATTGCACAGGTCAACAAAATTTGTCGGAATAAAAGAAAAAGATTCTCATTGTAGTCAGTTATTACAACTATGAGAGCTACTCAGATGCTCAAAGTATCGAGAGGTCCATAGAAAAGATTCACCTGTACCCTTATGATATGAGGTTTCCTTTTGATAACAAAGGGTATGCTATAGGATAGTTGGAACTTGGTGTCAGATTTGAGCAGTTTCCTAATATAGAAGATTTATGGCAAGACTGTAAAGATGATTTTGAGGTACGAAAAAAGGGATTGGATGAGGTTCACTATCAAGCAGATAGTTGATTACAAAATTAAAATAAAGGTGCATGTCATTGAAGATGATGAATCTAATTTTATTGATGCTTTTTATTTTGAGAGGATTCACTTTCTCCCTCTTCCACCCATAAATTGGTCACTTCCAGAGATAAGAAGCATTCAAGAAAGATTAACCTATGTGGTTTGAAGAACACTCAAATAGATTAAAAGTAAGAGGATTAAGGCTATAGAAACCCAACCTCCACATAAAGTTAATACTTCAAAAGATAAAAGTGTTGCACAAGGAAGTTCTTCTCTTCTAGCTAATTCGTATAGGTAAAATATAGCTATGAGTCTACACTAAAATATATCCAAGGGAGGTGATGATGGAGAAGATCCAGAAAAAGGGAACGATCTTGCAAAGGCATGTGAAGTTAGTTTTGTCATTAAGAAAAAGAGGTTAAAGACAAAAGGAAAGACAATGAATCTTGCCCAAGAGCTAGAAGCTGAGTTGGAATGTATGTCACCTCAACATCCTCCCAGCATTGATAATCAACAAATCCTCTCTGTCTCACCTTCTATCATTATTTCATCAACTCAACATGATGATTTTGCCAATCATGGGGAAGCTGAAATGAATGATGTCCATAGTAAAGTTCAATCTCCACTCTTTCCAAACAATCCATCTTTAAGCTTGGCATTTGTGAATAATGAAGAATCATTGCCATCATCTTCATGATTCTGGTTACAACAGAGTTTACAAAATAAGAAGAGAATTGTTCAGTTGATAGCTCCTAGTTTTGATGTGTTTGAAAATGCACTTCACAGGACAACCAAACCCAAGAAAATAAAAGTTGCATCCAGATTGGGAATTAGTCCTTCATCAATAAATTTGTGTGTTGAGGTAGCCCATCCTATTGTTGAAAAAGATGCAAGTGAAGCTAGTGAGGCAGATTTTAATGTGACACGGGTAGAACTAGGACTTACAACACATGAGGGAGATGTTCATAATTCTCAAATTTCTGCAGCTATTCAGTATATTGAGTGAATTATGATTTACTCTCATAAACTCTATGAAGAAGAATGTATACCGGTAACGAAATTTTAATTGGTAATGATTTTTGGTTTGGCGGTGCATCTTATCATGTTCATAACTTAGTAGTGATGTGTCGGAAACCATGTGTGATGATAAGATTGCATTTAAGCAGATACAAGGATCGGATTTCTTGGGAAACAACGAAGTGCGTAGTATAATGTGACAAGGGTTTGATGGCTTATCAAATCGATGTGCGGTGATGTGTGACCTGATCATTCAACGGTAGAAATTGTCTTGAAATTTGTTGTAATAATCTGTAAATGATCTGTAATGATGTGTGATGATCTAAAATGTAAATTCAATGTATTTTGAATGTTGCTAGGGTTTTGTAACCGACCTAGTTGAAAAGTGTATTTAGGTCGAGTTTGAGAAGAAGAGTGTGCTGAACCAGATTGAAGAGCTTGCATGTGTGTAGCAGAGATTGAGTTGAAAAGGATCTGTACTAGCAAGCAGTGAAGTGTTGTGATCAAATCATTTGCCCTAGTGTTCCCTGACAGTTACACCACTTTGAAATCCCTTAACCAGGTAGACTTTAACAGACCTTATTTGTAAATCTCTTGACCGGGTGGCTCATTAGCTTGAGTTTAAAATCCTCTAACAAGGTTACTCCTAAAAGGGTAGAGCTCCTAATAGGGCTAAGGTAAAATCTCTTAACCAGGTGACTCCTAACAGGGTCTTCTCTTAACCGGGCATATTGTAAAGCTCCTAATCGGGCTAGGCCTTTAACCAGGCGCATTCCGAAAGAGTGCAAATATTTTGTGGGTGTTAATTCCCACTGTGGTTTTTTCCCATTTGGGTTTCAACGAGAAAAATATTTTTGTTCATGTGGTTATGCATTGTTGATGTGTGGATTTGATATCTTTACTTTATTTGCATGTTGATGAACACTTATGTGACTTCTTGGTAAATCTTGTAGCCAGTATGTTTGAGTAGTTACTGGTACTGGTTTTTGAAGTGTTTTTGAAGTATTATTAGAGTTGTTTAACTACTAATTCACCCCCCCTCTTAGTAGTTAGTGGATCCTCATAATAACACAAGGGCTTCCGGCCTAAGGAAGGCCTAAGGGAACAAATCTCACTTACCACCACCAAGGTCCCCATACTGGAAAGTAGTTAAACACCATTGATCAACACCAAGGGGAAAACACAAGAAACTATCCACATTGGGGTATTAACCATGGCCACACCAGGCCCATGAACCACCATCAAAACCCTATGAAAAGATAGGATAGAAACAAACAGCCCATGGCCATCTTCATTAGCCTCTCCATCTTCCGCTTTAAAATCCCTCGCAATGCCTCCACCACCTGAAACCATATCTCCCCCTTCCATGCTCCTGCTCTCCATCTTCAACTTATTACTATACAAATCTATATTACAAATAAAGGTTAGTTTATAGTTTAGTTAATAAATAAATGTAAGTTATTTTTGGAAAGTTATTTCTATAGGTAGTTTGTATTGGAAACCAATGGTTATATATACAAATAAAATATAATGTAGCTTGATTATGCAACCAAATCTAATAAATATCTCCTTTTATGTGTCTTATTCTATTCAACAATGGTTTAGTTTTTCTAATATATTATTTTCGCTACCATTTTTTAATATGGTATTAAAGAATGTTTCGTAATAGGACTCTAAATTTCACTCCACTCATGATTTGTTTGTCAAGTTGATTAGGGCAATGAATTAGTGGATACTAAGGACCTCTAGGACCCCACTATATTTTTTTTATCTCCATCTACTTTTTGTAAAGACAAGAATTAAACGACTTGTATGGAATATGGAATTTATATCATTTACTCTTCTTGCACTTTTTTTAGCGATAATAGTGGATACCACATATCACACACTTATCTCATTGACATCCACTATTAATGTGCATCATCTTTCTTTCCTATTGTGTATATTCTTTCTATAATGTTTTCTTCCATAATATTCATTGTATCTATATCAAAAGTTGCAAGGATCCATGGGGTTGTGGAAAAATGTAGGAGAATAAGGTGGTTGAGAAGAATTTTTTTTATCTTTCAGTTATGAGGGTTTGTTTATTTCAATAATGGTATGGATTTATTTTGATTCTAATTTATGAATATTTAGTTTGTGCAAAGGAGGAATCATGTTCTCATTAGGTGTCATTCTATTGCTGGTATATTGTTTTGATTTTAAAATTACGGTTTAACAAAGTCTCTCTTAAACTATGATATTTTTATTATTTATTCACAAAACTCAAAAAATGTTTTTTTTGAAAGCTATTGAGTAGAATCACAAAACCAAAAAATAATTTGAGAATAATAATCATATTTATTTTGTAGTGTGATAAAAGACATAGGTATTTGAATTGTCAATTTTAATTATTTTTATGGAGCCATAGGGGTGTGATAGATTTTGTATTTTCACATTGTAATTGGATCCAAAAAATTTAGAAACTTACATCCAATAAAAAATTTCATCAAAGAGGGCGTTTGTTGAGGCATGTCAATTGTTGGTATTGCAACTCCAAAATAAATTCTTAATTTCACAACTAAAGAGGGGCATTAATAATTATAGTACATGACATAGAATAAAACTGATAAGTAATAAATTAAGATGATAATAATAATTTATTAGATGTTTTTTTAAAGTTAAATATTAGTTATGAGTTAATTGGTAGTTAGTGGTTTAGGTGGTTAATAAGTTGAATGGCTTTATAAAGCCATAAAATGTAATCATTTCTACATTGTTGATTATTGATAATTTATAGGTTTGAGCCTTTCACTCTCTCTTGTTACCATTTCGATTAAAAAAAGGTAGAGACGTATATACACACATACATATGCATCCATATGTATGAAATTTGTGTATGTGTATGTGTATGTATATGTGTATGTGTATAAACATATACAAATACATATGTCTGGATATTTATATCTGTGTACATATATGTATATAAATAAATATGTATAGATGTAAATATACATATATGCATGTATATGTGTATACATATACATATGTATATTTGTTAGAAGCATAAGATATGCATATATGTGTGTGTGTGTGTGTGTGTATATATATATATATATATATATATACTTTTGTTAGAAACATAATAAACATAGCGCATAAAATATATTTCAAATAATAATATTATTAAATTTGAATTATAAATTATTAATTTCATTCAAATAATGTTGTGGTTACATATTGCTATTATAGATGCTACTAGCATATCTTATTAGTGCTTGTCATTAGGCTAGTACTATTGCAATTGGTTCAACCCAATTTTCATTAACTGCTATTATAGATGCTACTAGCATATCGTATTAGTGCTTGTCGTTAGGCTAGTACTATTGCAATCGGTTCAACCCAATTTTTATTAACTTGTTATTATTCAATTATTTTTTCACCAATTAGATCAATAATTTTTTCCTTCCATGTTTATTTTTTAATTTTGCCGGAAACTATAAAACTAATTGAATGATATTATAATTAAGAGTAAATGAATTAACTTAAAAAATAATTTAAAACTATGTCAAGTTACATAATCTATACATAATATTAAATCCCAACATTAAATATAACTAAACACTAAACCAAACAAAAATTAAATTGAACCATAACAAAAATTGTAACTTTAACCCTAAACATAGTTGAATACCAATCCTAATTACTTAATAGTGTTATTTAAACTCTAACCCTTACTATTGAATGCAAATTTTATTAGGGTTCATTATAACAATATAATAATGAAAAATAAATAAAAAATTGTGGAGATGTTTTGATTATGACTACTTGGATGAATAATGAAAATTTTGGTATGTACTAGTTCGATTGATTAGCTATTCATTGAATATAATTAATACAGGATAAATTAATAATCTCTTCTATTTTCTAATTGTTTGCAAATAACATATTAAATTACTATTACAAATCTACACAAAAGTACTCGCCACTAAGTGGCACTTGTTAGACAATGTAAGTAGAATATATACCTAAAAAACTATCTCTTAACAATTTTTATATAAAATTATCTAAGATAGATACGCTTGTTAGTATTTCATATCTATAACTCTTTACTTACATTGAGTTAAAAAGTTTATATTATAATTTTGAGTATCTTCTCTCTACATATCAAATTTTTATTTTCAACCTGAATTTTTATCACTTGAACACTTTTTAAATATAAAATAATGTAAAAATGTATATTTTTTATTGATAAAAAATAAATTGAAAGCTAATGTAAATTGAAAAATTATCAATAATTTTTACTTAAAAAATGATTCATTTGGATTTCAAATTGAGAAGGGATTGAAATATGATATCATTTTTATATATAAAAACTTCAATAAATGAATAGACCAAAAGGCTATATTTCATATTGTAAGATAAATGACAATATATTAACAAGTTTAAAAAGAATATTGATAATTCTGGACACATTCATCAACAAGCAATATATGTTCTTTTGAGCTCCAACAATATATGAATTTTGTATAGAGCCACTTCAATTTAAGAAGCACCAACATAATACCAAGTTTACATAGAAGCACTTCAAAATTATATGTTCTTTTGAGCTCAGCAAGATATGAATTTTCTATAGAGCCACTTCAATCTAAGAAGCACCAACATAATACCAAGTTTACATAGAAGCACTTCAAGATTTGGGATCCACTTCTCCTGCAATGCCCAAAATAATGATTAATTAGAAATGTATAAATTTATAATAAAATAAATATTATCTTGTGGAGAAGAAACATATACCTGATCTACAATTATATGATTTTTGAGCTTCAACATGAAGCACCAATATAATCCAAGCTTCTCTACAAGCAATTCAAGGTAGAGGTTTTTTCTGCAATATCATCCATATAAAGATTACTCAATGTATAATCTTAAAATTAAAAAATATTATGAAAATTTTCAAGTAATATCATCCAAATAATGTTTACTTAGAAATGTATAAGCTTATAATAATAAAAAGATTATTTTGTTTAGAAAACATATATACCCGATCAAGAATTTAATAGTTTTGTGAGGTTCAACATGAAGCACCAACATAATATCAAGTTTCCATAGAGTAACTTCAAGCTAAAGGATGATAAAATTTTCCTGTACAACACATATGGACACACAATATAAAGAAACAACCTAATAGTAGTGATAATATCAAAGCATTGATCATAATTTATAACATACAAATATTTTATTATTAACAAAAAATTATTCAATTTTGGTTAGATAATCATAATGTATACAAAATCAATATAAACAAAATTTCAAAAAAAAATATTACTTAATACAAAGACATTATGAAAGAAAATTAAAAAAAATGAATATTGAAGATTTAAAAATGCCCATCTTCTTTAATAGTCTTCATTTCCATAATTTTTGAAGTCTCTCCCTCTCCTAATTTCTTCTATCATCAACAATCTTCAAATGTTCATTTTCTTTATATTCATTTATAATGTCTTTGTATTATATAACATTATCTTAAAACTTAATTTATATTAACTTTGTATACATATAACCATCTAACTAAAATGAAAAATTTATTATTACTAATAAAAAGATATAAATTTTAAATTATATTAAATAATTAATTCCATCAACACACCATTAAAATGCTAAATATAATCATTAATTACTTTCATCTCATCCAAAACTTAAAATATAATACTTTTTAATAAAACCATAAACTATAGAAAACATATTTTATTATATAAAACTAAAAAAATCGGAAGTGTTAGAAATATCTGGGATACGTGCACCCTGCAATAAAAAACAAAAATACATTTAACCCTAAATCGGCCATGGCATATAAAACAAAAAGTAATGATTAAATGCTTTGACCAAACATGCCGCCTCCATCAAATTATAGAGGGGTAGGGGTGCTATTCCTGATTTCTGCATTCTTAAGAAAGACAATGAAAAGATTACCCACAATGAATTAGAAGGAGGACCCCTATGACATTCTCACCCCACACAAAAAAGTTCAAAACATTATCACAATTCCATTTATAAGACCTTCTATAAGCTTTAACATTTGAAGCACCCGACATTTCCTGCACAACATGGAAAATCAACAGAAAACGTAGACAATAGGTAAAAACACTTCTTCGAAACACTCTTAAAATGCACCCAATAACTCCCTTCAAACAGCCTGTGACTCTCAGCGCAGAGCACAGAACAGAAACACAGAAAGAAAAGAGTCCCTTCAAACACCCTGTGACTCTCAGCGCATAGCAGAAACAAATTTAACTAAAATTCAAAGAATTTGTGCAAAAATAAAGATGAAAGCCTAACAAGACAACTGCAAAAGACACTCAACACACAGAGAATCGTGTGTTTTCGCTATGAAAAGTGGAGCGGTGGGAGTGGGTTTATATAGGAGGGAGAGTAGGGTATAAACTCCCCTGGCCTTCACCTCTCCAACACTGCAAACGCACCACGCAAGTTGCCCTGACTGTGCCTGTGAGACAAATCATCTATCTATATAATAATGGAGATCACAGTGGATATTATCTAATATTAAGTTTCTTGAAACTCCCACCAGTTTCGTCTTTTCCTTCCCGATATTCGATGTCAGTCTAGTGCACGACAGGCATATCAAACTCTGCAGTCACATTTGGGCACATTGCCCAAATTGCCCTGTACAGTCAGTAGCAAGTTGCCCTGACTGTACCCAAGGACACAAGAGGGTGTTCGAAATAAAATATCTGCATCAGCTCTCATGTATCTATAGAGAAGAAGAAGAAAGAGGCTAAATATAGCCTACGAAACAAATCATCTATCTATATAATAATGGAGATCACAGTGGATATTATCTAATATTAAGTTTCTTGAAACTCCCACCAGTTTCGTCTTTTCCTCCCCGATATTCGATGTCAGTCTAGTGCACGACAGCCATATCGGGAGCCACGTAAACTGTGCAGTCACATTTGGGCCATTTTTGGCCACTTTGAGCACAATTTAGGAGAGATGCCTAACGATTCATTTTCCACACGGAGAAGAAGATGGAAACGACAAGCATCAATCTCAAAGATGTCCCAATGCCGACGAACCACGTTTCATCATGAGTAGTCTTTTATTGTTTCTGCAACAGTACGCCCCACCCTCAGTTTGCGACAAAAAATGCGACTACCTACCATTCCTTTTGTAGTTGTGTTGTTAGGCTGCTCTCTTTACTTTCCGTGAATATGCAGATGGGGGTTTTTGGCTAGTAAAGGTTTTCTGAAGGATTGGTTTAAATTTAAAGGGCATTTCAGTATGATTAGAAGAAACAGTGAATGGATAAAATATTGACATAATGATGAAAAATAGTAGATTAAATGAATTATTTTTTATTATTTTTTATATTTTATATTTTTATTTTTTTGTGTCTAAGGTGTTTCCTTATTTGAAATGGACAAAATTATGTTTCTAAATCAATGACTCAGTTTTCAAAAGTCCATGCAAGATGATTGAAACCGTTTGATCCATTGATTTTTATCATCCTCGTTGTTTGTACATGCAAAGTCTGACTCACTTTCTCCGTAGATGTTGTCGCCATCGTCCAACGAAAATTAGGAGGAAAGACGAACAAAACGTGACAAACTCACCATGCGGCACATTGATATCTATAGAAAATTTATCGGTGCAATTAAAAATGGATGGAGTCGGGAATCGTGAGGCTGCAAAATCACTCGACTAGACATAACAGTTAAAGTCCATGTCAAAATCCACAGTAGAAGTCAAATCAGTCAACTTTATCTGTGCCAGACAATCAATGTCTACAAACAGATTCACCGTTGGATTTGGGGGTTTATTCCTTCGCAGCTCGCTAGAGTTCCAAGTTGTTTCCATACTAATAGAAACCCATGTAAGTTCCCTACATTGGTGGCGCATGTTCTTTTTCCATCTATTGTTTGCCCATTAGCTTTAGTTAAAACAACAATCTTGTGGTATATATAAAGAGAGACCTATAGCCGCCTGATTTGGGATATCTAGAAAGGTTGAAAAATTATTAATTAAATTATAGTGATTGACGAATACAAATAAATTAAATATGAAACCACATTAATTCAATCAATTGATAAATAAATCATAAATAAAAAATAACAAATTATTTATTATATTTAAATAATCATATAAACCTCCTTTAATTCATACATATTATAATATTTCAACCATTTAAAATAAATCCTCTATTATCATTACTTATATCCATTTAAATTATAATTATAAACTTTAATTGAATCTATCTCATTATAAGCTTGTTTTGTATTCCTCATTTTACTATAGAAATATAAACCATACTTTAATTTATTTCTTTGGCCAAGGAAGTAGATTACCTTGGAAAACGTTAAGAAGATAACTTAAAAATGATGAGCCTTTTAGAACAAGTACTCACATGGAGGCTTCTTTTTATTTAATTTAATAGCTATTTCCCATAGGATTAAGAGATTCCTAAAGATACATACACATGCCCGAGTCTTATTAAACTCCACCGACTCACCCAAAATAAAACAAAACTATTTCAATCCTTGCTAGGTAATAAGGCATGTATTAGAATAGGAGAGCATCCCACTTTAGCCTTACATTATTTTCAGCCGGCTTATATAGCTTTTCATGTTCTAAGTAGGTATCTTCAAAATACCGAGGTTAAAATCATGGATCTCAAGAATGACTTGTTTTGAAAAGCGATCCAAACCATTGTACAACACACACTTCCCTCTTAACCTACTCGTTTGGGAGAATATATTAATTTCCGTGTCAAAACAATTTTCAGATGTGAGTGACGGAAAGATTTACCGGCTTGAGTAACTTAATTTGGCTAATAATTTAATCGGAAAAATGATTATTGTCCGTGCAAGTGAAAAAGCTTCTTTACACGTGTACTTTTCTTCTTTATGTACACACTCAAGCATGTTCCTCGATTAGCGGAAACGTTTGGCTTTCCCAAAGTAATGTAACTTCATGCATGCTCCGCTGACGATGAACGAAGAATGTCGGGAAAGGAAAAATGACAACGGACGGGAGAGGGAAAAAAACGGATGAGAAATCTAACGACCAGCTACTTTCCAATCGTCTTGCATGCTTGTTGCATGTTGTGAGCCGTCGATCTGGAAAGTTAACCCATCTTTTCATAAAGGGTATGCCTTCAGCGTAAAAACTAGCAATTGCACTTTGGTGTGCAATGGGTATGCGGAATAGGTGTGGAAGGTCAATTAAGGAATTTTTTGGTCTATTTTTTGTATATAGTTGTGTAGTAAACGAGGTCATTTGATAGGGTATTTAGCAAATGATGTTGTTTGTACAACAAAGGTCTCCATGAGGAAGTGATGTATCCACTTTCAAATATCAAAACTTAAACAAAACCTTTAAATTAGAAAGATAATCAAGATCCATTATCAATAACCTCATGCTATGTTTACAATAAGGATCTAGGGAAAGAGAGGGAGTTGCAAGGATAGAAAAAGGGACAGATAGAGGGGTAAGGAGATGGACATAAAGAGGAAGATAGAGATGGATATGTAGATGGAGAAGAAGAGGGATGTGGAGAGAAGGGATAGATAGACATGGAATATATATATATATATATATATATATATATATATATATATATATATATATATATATATATATATATATATATATATATATATATATATATATATAGAG
This sequence comes from Cryptomeria japonica, assembly GCF_030272615.1. Lineage (NCBI taxonomy): Eukaryota > Viridiplantae > Streptophyta > Pinopsida > Cupressales > Cupressaceae > Cryptomeria > Cryptomeria japonica. The sequence continues at coordinate 172,098,911 of NC_081409.1, forward strand.
AGAGAGAGAGAGAGAGAGAGAGAGAGAGAGAGAGAGTATATCTCTACCATGGCACCAACATTTAAGAATAGAATTCTCTTTTAAAAGAAAATAATACAAAAAGGAATATTTGGCATCTCTCCACCTAGCTTTGTAATCTGCATCCCTAACCTCTTCTCCAGTCCATAAACCAACAATTGGTGGCATTTCAACTGATGCTCAAACAAAAAATGGTTTTATCGGAGTTCAAAACAATTTAGAGCTTATAGAGTCTAGGGCAGAAGACATTAAAATGTTTAAAAGAGGATTTATCAACTTTTCAACTTCTGCGAATGATTACTTGAGAGCTCTGTCTATTTCAGAGGAAACAGATGAAGTACAAAACCATCATATTGTTGTGGAAGATTAAACAGAGCATGTAACCTGTTTCATAGTGTAACTCAAAGAGATGTGGCCTAGTGGATGATTGTAGGATATGCAAATTCAATCCACAGGTGTAAATTAGACTTCACATCATTTTTTAGAGTCCACCTAACATATGTGAAAATGGGAGCTTTGGAAACCAATATTAACATCCGTCACTAAATGACATGAATTTTTGTCAAATGTTGAAGTTGTTACTATCGTGGTACTAGTCACATATGCAAAATAGAGAGAAGAGAGATTATTAGAGATAAATATAGAAATAAGCAGTGACAATGATGGAGTGGGAGAGGGAGAGATAGGAATAGAAAGATGGAGATATATGCAGAGATGCATGTAACCTGGGAATTTATTTATCTAGATGGGCTGAGAAAATAAGTGACATAAGTAGAGAAGAAAGAGATAGATAAAATGTATTTATATAAGTATTGTATGCGGGAAAAGCGGGTCGATAGAACTCGAAATGTGGAAAACGGAGCTCTATGGAGCCTTGCTCACACACCCACGGGACTTCTTGGTGCACGCTATGGAGTCATGAAGGATAACTCAGCTTCCCAAGGACGGTTCCATGGTTCTCTATCTTGCACGGTCCCTCAAACCAATGTTTTTGCTCTCAGATCACTAAGCAAAATGGTTTAGGGATGGCAAATGCAAGAACGAGGGATGTTTTTTGTTGATTTAATATGAGATGCATCCTAAGCTATGCATGATGCTGCAAATGCAATAAACTAACTATAAGATGACAAGGTTAGTAAACAAAACTATCTTAGCATGCTATATTAGTTCAATGATTTAAACTGTATGATAAAGAACATACTCTAAATTGGCATATTTAGATTAATTCCTATTTAAAAGAGAGGCTAAATGATGAGCATAAATGATATATGAAAGCTTGAATGGATTTGAGTATAAGTGAGATGCTAAAGACTTGGATGATCTCAAAATGGAGGGATGAGAGCTCTATTTATAGCAAAAATAGGGCAATTGATGTCCAGGATTGAAATATTTAATCAAAGGTTGAGTTTGAAAGTTGGGAATCCATGTTTGCAATTGGCACCAATGAAATGGTGACAAATGTCAACATAAGACTGGGTTGAGAAGAGAGGTAGGAAGCATTAAATGCTTGAGAAGAGCTCATGGTTATCTTAGGGGTAAGGGTTAAGGTTAAGCTAAGATTACCCATTGAAAAAAGCTTTTACCCAAAGGATAAACTCTTGTGCAAAGGTTTAAGGATAACCATGGTCAAAGCAATAAATGCTTGATGAGACCCTTGGGTTACATGGAGGTTGAGTTTATGGAAATTCTTTAACCATGTAAGAAGGTTTGAGTTAACCATTAATGGTTATGAAGACTTTGGGGACAAATTTGTAAGAGTCCTTCCAAATTTGGGGGCTTTCAACAAGTTAGCTTGTTGAATGGATAAAGGCTTTAATGCCTTTTGAAGACTTTACTCCAAATTTGAGAAGTGACCTCATCAAATTTAGGGGAAAGGGATAATGGATGGGTTTTGGGTTAATTGATTAGGTTTAGAAGAATTCTAGAAGAATTAGGAATAGGTTTAGGATGCAAGTGGGAGGTGTAGGATTTTGCAAGTGGGTGAGGGAAAATAGGTTTTATTAAAATAAATTTCTTTATTTCAATTTGGTTGCAAGTTGGGATATTGAATAAATTAGGTTTATTCAATTTGGGGTGGACTATCAATTAAATGTAAATTTAATTAAAAGTAGCTAGAAAGGGGTTTAATTAAATATATTGATTTATTCAATTAAATGATGTGAAAGGGGTCTTATGAATTTAACTAAATAAATTGAATAATTTACTTAATTAAATAGAGGAATGTAAGTAATTTAATTAAATTAGATTTAACTAAATAGATAAATGAACATAAAATATTCATTTGGAAATATGGTCATTTTTATACGTCCACAAGTATAGATAGACAAGTGATAGATAAAGGAGGTGATAGGAAAAAAATGAGACTTTGTATGCAAAATTTGTGAGTATTTAAAGTTTTAAAATTGAGGGACTAACTTAAAATGATTATAATTGGTCTATAATATCATTAAACTACCTTATCCATTTGATAGGTCTCTAAATTACCTTTCCAACACCTATAAAAAATCAAAATATCGATAAGAAACACAAACGTTATGCCCATTTTACTAAACTATACTTTTTATGTTGAAAAAACAGATATCCGATTTGAAAAAGTATGACATCACAATAGTGACATCACAAATCGGATATCCGTTACTAACGGATATCCAATATTAACGGATATCCGATTTGGTTTGGTATTACCCAACCAAATTAAAATTTTGGCTGACCCAAACAAAAACTCAAAGCAGATTTTGGCGTGTTTGGAAAGGTTTAAAACACATTTTTTTCTGCATTGCCACTTTTTGGCCCCCCATGATCTTGCACATACCCTAATGTAAGATCTCATTGTATAAAAATGGAATGGAAATGTGAATAAGTGTCGTGGTCTTGAAATGCAATATCATATGCGAAAGAGATTTGGTCGATCATAGGTGATCGAATTGGGATTAAGGAAGAGGTCAAAGGCCTTCGGTATTGAGCTTAATTGGGACTGTAATTAGGCATGGGAGATGCTATCTCTGGCAGTTCATTACTCTGGATTGTTGTCCATCTATCTTGAGGTGGTTATAACCTCTCTGTAGTCAGTGAGACTCTTTTGTAATGAGCAGTGCGCTCTAGGCAGTGTGCCTTCCTACATGTGCGGACCCCTCATTATATCTCATACTTTCTACAGAAGTATCATCTGACTGTGGGTAGGCTTCCCACCATGTTTTTTCCCTTTCTGAGTTTTCCATGTACAAATCATAGTGTAATGTGGTATGGTTGCTTTGCATTGATTATCTGTTTAATTGTATTGTTTACTGGTATCTGTTTCTTCTTTACTGGTACTTAATCTAGTTAAAGTTTATTAAGTGGATTAAATGATATAATTTGTTAACAACTGATTCACCCCCCCTCTTAGTTGTTCATCGGTTATCCTAACACCCTTAGGTGTCAAATATTTGTAAGCAATATTGGCACTACTTTTTATATTATAATAATGGTTCATCTTGCCACCTTATGACACACTATGACCCCTAATGACACCATATGGTGTCGTTAGAGGTCATATCATGTCCTAAGGGGTCATGGGATACCATATGACCCCTTATGACACCATATTGAGTCGTTATGGGTCCTATGGTGTCCTATGGGGTCATATTGTGTCCTATGACTCCTTAGGACACCATATGACCCCTTACGATGCCAAATTGTATCATTATGGGTCATATTGTGTCCTAAGGGGTCATATTGTGTCATATGACCCCTTTAAGACACCATATGACCCCTTAGAACCAAATATGACCCTTTACGACTCTATACGGTGATGTTATAGGTCATATGACCCCTTATGACACCATATGGTGTCATTAGGGGTTGTATGGTGTCCTAAGGGGTCATGAGATACCGTATGACCCCTAAGAACAACATATGACCCTTATGAAACCATATTGGGTCGTTATGGGTCCTATGGTGTCCTAAGGGGTCATATTGTGTCCTACGACCCCTTAGGACACCATATGACCCCTTACGACACCAAATTGTGTCGTTATGGGTCATATTGTGTCATAAGAGGTGATATTGTGTCATATGACCCCTTTAAGACACCATATGACCCCTTAGGACACAATATGACCCTTTACAACTCTATACTGTGTCATTATGGGTCAGATGACCCCTTATGACACCATATGGTGTCGTTAGGAGCCGTGTGGCGTCCTAAGGGGTCATGGGATACCATATGACCCCTAAGGACAACATATGACCCCTCATGACACCATAATGGGTTGTTATGGGTCTTATGGTGTCCTAAGGGATCATATTGTGTTCTACGACCCCTTAGGACACCATATGACCCCTTACAATACCAAAGTGTATCATTGTGGATCATATTGTGTCCTAAGGGGTCATATTGTGTCATATAACCCCTTTAAGACACCATATCACCCTTTAGGACAAAATATGACCCTTTACGACTCTATACAGTGTTGTTATGGGTCATATGATACCATATGGTATCGTTAGGGGCTGTATGGTGTCCTAAGGGGTCATGAGATACCAGATGACCCCTAAGGTAAACATATGACCCCTTATGACACCATATTGGGTCGTTATGGGTCCTATAGTGTCCTAAGGGGTAATATTGTGTCCTACAACCGCTTAGGAAACCATATGACACCTTACTACACCAAATTGTGTTGTTATGGGTCATATTATGTCCTAAGGGGCCATATTGTTTCATATGACCCCTTTAAGACACCATATGACCCTTTAGGACATAATATGACCCTTTACAACTCTATACGGTATCATGATGGGTCATATGACCCCTTATGACATCATATGGTATCGTTAGGGGTCCTATGGTGTCCTAAGGGGTCATGGGATACCATATGACCCCTAAGGACAACATATCACCCCTTATGACACCATATTGGGTCGTTATGGATCTTATGGTGTCCTAAGGGGTCATATTGTGTTCTACAACCCATAGGACATTATATGAACCCTTACGACATGAAATTGTATCGTTATGGGTCATATTGCATCCTAAGGGGTCATATTATATTATATGACCCCTTTAAGACACCATATGACCCCTTAGGACACAATATGAGCCATAACGACCCAATATGATGTCATAAGGGGTCATATGTTGTTCTTAGGGGTCATATTGTATTCCATGACCCCTTAGGACACCATACGACCCCTAACGACACCATATGGTGTCATAAGGGGTCATATGACCCATACCAACACCGTATAGAGTCAAAAAGGGTCATATTGTGTCCTAAGAGGTCATATTGTGTCATACGACCCCCTTAAAACACCATATGACCACTTAGGACATAACATGACCCCTTATGATACCATATTGGGTCCTAAAGGGTCATATGACTCCTCTCCCCTAATCTGTCTCTCTCCCTCTCCCCTAGTCTCTCTCTCCCCCTCTCCCCTAATCTCTCTATCTCTCTCTCTCTCTCCCTCTCCCCTAATCTTTCTCTCTCTCCCCCTTTCCCCTAATCTCTCTCTCTCCCTCTCCCCTAATCTATCTCCCCCTTCCCCTCCCCCATCCCCCCTCTCTCCCCTAATCTCTCTCTCTCCCCCTCTCCCCTAATCTTTCTCTCACTCCCCCTTTCCCCTAATCCATGTATCCCTCTCCCCTAATATCTCTCTCTTTGTCCCCTAATCTCCCTTTCCCCCTACCCCCTCCCCCCACTCTCCCCTAATATCTCTCTCTCCCTCTCCCCTACTCTCTCTCTCTGTCTCTCTCTCTCTCTCTCTCTCTCTCTCTCTCTCTCTCTCTCTCTCTCTCTCTCTCTCTCTAAAATATGAGTACTGAAATCGGATATATGATCATCAGATATCAGATTTCTACCACTGCCATTAATGTGGCAATAGTAAAAAAAAGGCGGCAATGAGAATTATTTTTGGGACCACAAATTTATGCATTAAAATTGGATGTCCGATATAATCCAATATCCGATTTTTGTAAATAAAAAAGATCCTTGTGGGCCATTTTATGGATTCCAATAGCCCACATTCTTCACATTCTATTTTCTGTCGACAATCATGAGTTTTTAGATAGGTTGAGATAAATTTGTGCTTTTGAGAGATTCTTAAAGTCAAATCTTATATTGTCAATCATTTAGGAGCATCTTTGTGGAGGTAAATGGGGAGTAGTAGTAGTCGAAAGTCTAAACGCAAAAGAAAGCTTTCAAATGACCAAATTGAAGTGTATAGAGAAAGAGATAAAGCAGGTCGTAGGAGGAGAAGACAAGGTATGTTAAATATTGCTAATGTTACTTCAAGTGAGGAGGAAGTTGAATTTGAAAATGTTGAAAATGAAAATGTAGATTTTGAAAGTGATAATGAAAATGCTCAACATGACGTGAGAATGGAAAGTGAAAATCTAGGAGTTGACAATGAAGGTGTCCATAATTTTAGTGTAAATATGGAATTTTTTGACATTGAAGGTGAAAATGTAGAAAATTTTGACATAGGAGGTGAACATGTGGAAAATTTTGACATTGGAAGTGAAAATGTGGAAAACTTTCACATTGAAGGTGGAATTTCTCAACCAAGTTAACAATATGTAAGACCTAATTACTTCAGAAATGAAGACCCTCTCATGGATGAAAGACAAATTCCAAATCCAAGACCTTCAAGAACCCCAAAATGGTTACTTGAAATTGATGAGAACATTATTGCAGATCTTGAAGGCAAGAGGTCAATAAGAACCATTCGATCGTGGGCTACACAACTTTTCAACCAAAATTCAAGCAATAAGACATTGATCAAGCAATGCCAACTTTTTGTTCAATTGCTAAAGATGATAAAGACGAGACCATTGCTAAACAAGTTGAAGATTTGTATGAACAAGAAGATGGAGATAAATTCTATTATTGCCAAAAATCTATTTGATGCTCTCAATTCTATTGGAAAGAATACCAAGGAAAGAGATAACAGAGCTGCTCAAAGAGTGATTGCAACCTCCTTAGTAAGCCATCAATTGAGGAAGGATCGTCAAATGAGACAAACTTGTGTTGATTTGAACATAAACTGTAAAACTTTGGACAAAGCACTTGCATGCAGATAAAGACTTGATGATCCACTTCAACATGATACATGGGCTTTTGGTGGGAGGCTTCCACGTGTTGATAGAAAGTTGACTGACAATGTGAAGGAGGAAATTCAACAATATTTGAAGCCATTTTATTGTGTACCTCTTAAAATTCATAATACTTGTTGCAAGTACCATATGGAGTTTTCAATGTACCATGAACTTTTATGCCATATTTGTTCTACGATGCATACTAATGAGATGTTGTAGGAGTGTGGTGCAATGCTATTTCTGAGACATCAAGAGACTTGAAAGATTTATTTTTGTGCCCTAGAGATGATGGTTGCTATTTCTATAGAAATTATTGTTTGAATGAGAAGTGCTCACAATGTGGTGAGTTGTCAAAGTTTGTTTCATGTTTTCATGAGGGCAGCAGACACGAGTTTGGAAAGAATTATGTTGAGAAAAAAAGATATGAGATAGTGAAATATACTTTGATGAGTGGATATGAAGGTTCTAGATGCGAATTAGTCTCAAGAGAAGTGATTTTTGCTGATTTTATTTTTGATTTTAAAGAAAATATTTTCTACAAGTATGCAAGGAACACCCATAGGTCTCAGTGGTTGGATCAACAATTTAGGATGTGTAAGAACTCTTTCTCGATTGGCACTATTGTATCAGTGGTTGATTTTGCAGAGAACTATACATTGCAACCACAGAATGAGGTACAGTCTCAGTACTACAATTCAATCCATATTGCTATTTTTGTTCACATTACATACAGACATGCTCCTGATAGTATAGAAGAGGACAGGAAGATAATCAGGGAGTATCATTTTTATACGAGTGATGATAGATCACACTCCTCCGAGTATGTGCAACATTCTTTTGAGATTTTTTTGAGTTCTTGCATGAGAAAGATATTGCAATTAATTGACATATCATATGGTCAGATAACTGTATGGGTCAATTCAAGAATCCCAGTATGTTTTATTGGTTGAGTAGAATGCATGTAGAGAGGCGTATACCTCATACTTTGTGTTTTTTTGAGGCAGGGCATGGGAAGGGGGAGCATGATGGAGCAGGTGCATGTTTGAAGAGAGCTCTAGTTAAGGAGCAATTGAGGATTTCAGGTGCAAATTTCTCTGACGCACGTTCTATTTTTGATTGGTGTAGTTCAACAGTGACCAGATTCTTTTGGTTGGTTGAGGAGGGCACAGTGGGATACAGATTGGACTGTCAAACAATAAAATATTCTTCAAAGATGCATTCATTTCTCAGCTCAGATGCAAGTACATGGACCATTTGGACACGAGCCTTGGCTTGTTTTTGTCAGAGTTGTGTTCGGTGTGATTGGGATCAGTGCGAGTCAAGTGAGTGGGTTGATACGTGGGTTCCCCAATATCTAACCCCTTTATCTCAAACAATATCCTTGTCAAACGATGACATGGAAAGTTCACTTGAGTATGACTATCTATCAGATCTTGTATAACCAGGACATGTTTTTGTAGTTGTTGCACCACAAGGGAATGAAGAGAGATCAAAATATTGGTTGGCACGATGTGTACATGGAAAACATAATCTAACACAACCAGTGATAGATGATTATGGGTTCACATATCCTACAGGTTCAGTTGTTGTTGTGGGAACTTTGTTGCGAACATACATGATTAGAAATAATTACATACTTGCATTTGAGGACTATGAGAGACACAAAACCATTCATGTATTCACACCTTATTATAGCTACAAATGTCTAGTTGTTGAAGCATCAAGCAAAACCGAAGACCAAAGAGCTATGGACAGTGACTATTGCTGATCATGAAGCAATATTGGATACTCTTAAGAAAAGAGATGATCCTTCAGGCACACTTGAGTAGTAGGTCTTTAATGGTGTCTTCTTTTTTTTATCATGCATTTTATTTCAAACAATGATCATAAAACCGTAATGTTCAAGTTTGTTACATGTATATTAAGGATGTGTTCAAAATGCAGGTCTATTGATGAACGTTTTTTTTGCAACACGGTTTTTGCATGCACATAGTGTGTACACTCGATATAATTCGAAGGGACGTATTTTGCAACATGACTTATTATCATGCATTTTATGAGCTTTACAATTTTTGTTATTAGACAACACTATTTGACAATTTTTAATGATATAATTATCGCAAAACCTTTATGCTCATGCAAGTCTTTTTGATGATATACAACACTATTGCATTATGATTTTTACGTCAACATAGTGGTTTCTCTTGATATAATTCGAAGGGACGTATTTTTATGGTATATAATCCCACCTTTTCATTTATTATCATGCATTTTAGTTGAAGTGATTATCATAAAGCCTTTATGTTCATTCATGCATTTTATGTGTAGACTAACAATTCTTAAAAATACAGGCTCATGCTAGATCATTTGTCGTTGACTAGTTTACTCTTGGTGATGGTACATATTCCTTTGTGCATTAATGAGATTAAATTTTGTGCATAAACACTAAGTCCCTCACTTTGTCAATGTGATTAAATTTTGTAAACTTTCACACACTATGTCAAGTGAATGCATTGCCATTTAGAAATGACAATATCTACCATTGTCTTCAACCATGCAGAGAAATGCAGTGAGAAGGGCTTTAATCAACATGCGTCTTTCTTCAAAGTTATGCTTGTAGACTTTGCAGAGAAACTGGTAAGTTTTGTAATTATACAATCTTGTACGTCTTAAAAATGTTTCAAATGATCTATTTATAATTTGACAAAATAATTTGTATTAAGTGTTATAATTTGTTTCTGGTAACACATTCATTCCGCATAAAAAGGTTGCTTATTTTGGTCTTCATTTATCTGCAAGCATTGTTGTATGTAAGCTTTTCTCTTAGGACATGAGGATGTTTAATGCATATGAAGTGGGATGTTGTATTTGTATATGGATGTGAACTTATGTAACTTTGCTATGTTGATATATGATGTCCATGAGAAAACTGGTTTAGTTATATTGATGATATACAATGTATCTGTACATGAGTAGATTGGTGTAGTTGTATTGATAATGATGAAAAATAATGTTTTCATATTCGTTCATGGATGTCACATGAAAGTGTAATGGTAATTATGTGTATACAATACATGAAAATATTGATGATCATTATGTGTCTATAGTGTAATGCTTGTTTATCTATATTTTTTCATTGAATGAGACTGATGGATTTTTCGCCAACTAAAAAAATGATGCCCTAATAAAACCATAGGGAAACTTGAAAAAACAAGAAAGGATTTTGTAGGGACCCCTCTCGTGCACCCCGTAGGTTCAAACAAATCATTCACAGGTGCCACGGATTCTGAGTTAGGGCCCATCAAAGTTTGACAATTTTTAGCACTTAGGTTACTCAAGGGACGACGTCGGTAGGGTATGACCCTGAGCGTTTGACCGAGTGGGTGGGGGGGGGGGGCGTAAAATAGGAGCATGCATAGGGTAATAATGCCTAACTAGACATGTCGGAACGGACAATTTATGATCACGACGAGAAGAACGAGAAATTGGCCATGCGACAACATTCGATTGAATGAGACTAACGATTTTTTTGCCAACTAAAAAAATGCTGCCCTAATAAAACCATAGGGAAACTTGAAAAACAAAGATAAGCTTTTGTAGGGACCCCTCTCGTGGCCCCCTAGGTTCAAACGGATCATTCACAGGTGCCACGGATTCCGAGTTAGGGCCCGTCAAAGTTTGACAATTTTTAGCACTTAGGGTGCTCAAGGGACGATGCCGGTAGGGTATGACCCCAAGTGTTCGACCGAGTGGGGGGAGGGAATAGGATCATGCATAGGGTAATAATGAATTATATTGTTCATTAAATGAATTGTATTGTTCATTAAATGAATTGTATTATATTGTTCATTAAATGAATTGTGTTATATTATTCATTAAATGAATTGTATTGTTTATTATACAAACAACACCTACAATTAAATAAAATGAATTGTATTATTCATTAAATAAGACTTTATTAACCATTGTTAATTATTGGATTGAAGATTAAAGTTTTCCACGATAACACCATGAACACATGAGCAACAATTTATATAATCAAATATCAACTTCTGTATATATGAAAATGTGAAATGATTACAAGTGTATGGCCATACACAAATATGGCATAAACACCAACTCAAACAAAATGTATTTCTATATACATGAATGTATGTCCATAAACAAAATATACATGCCAGCTAGACATATAAGAATCCCAAAACTATCTATAACATCCCAAGCTATTGATGGATCATCAAAATCGATCCTCTTCGCCGCACTGCTCAGCTCTGAAAGATCCGGCACAAGAAAAAATAAACAATGATTAAGATTACTTATATTATATAATTCACATTCAAAAAGTTAACATAAAATTGAACTATAATCATTATAAGTTATTTAAACTATTCATTCAATCATATTTGCATTTAATTACCTTTCCCTTGTCTCCAACTGCACTACCAAATCCCGAATCACACAACCCCGCACTCATGCTACTTGTGCCCTAAAAGAGTAAAATAAGATATACATGCAAGTTACTACATAATCTAATTAATACCAATATAAATGATGAGCATGTATGTACAATAAAATACAAATGACTAGGTGCAATAATATGTACCGTAAAGCTATCAAGGCCAAATAAAATGACCGTTAAGGTGCCCTCCTGGATCTATGTCAACTCCTTTGTCATCGACTGTTAAATATACCATGTAAATAAAAATTAGTACTTAATATTATCTAGATTATAAATATTCATTTAAAATATAAAATGAACTGTGAAAATACAAATCTTACCACATCATCAATGTATGATGAAGGTGCCTCCTTGCCTCTAGCATGTGAGGACTCTCTAGGGTATCCTCCAGTCTATGTCATAACATTTGGTGCATCTCATGCACCTCATAATCTATAGTGTGCGTAGGAGGATCAATAGGTTGTCCAACTGGACCCAAGCATAGGTGCCCACACATGACACAACTATGGAGCATGCAAATGTGTGGAACCGAGGAGGACGTGTCATCCCCACTGGATGCACTGCTACCATCAAAAGTAGGCTGAGCTACCGCCCCAGCCCGAGAAACCAAAAGGCTACTCAAAGAGTGAATAGCCGATATGGTTTGTGACGCTGCCTCACAAATGATATCTGGATGTTGCACTGGAGGTGGGGGATCAAAAGGAGGAGGGGGGACATATGGGCCCTGGACTACTCTGACTACCCCAGGTCTATTTTGGGGCATACCTAAACCCACACCCTGGAAAGGTTGGATGTCAACGTAGTTCACATGTTTTCCTAAAACAAACTTAGCATACAATTTTTTGATGAAGTAGAAGGGGACATCAAGATTGTTGTTGGGTGGTTTATCAAAAACCATCCACCAACGATCCCAAAAGTTTTTCACAATACCATCATTTGTGCACCATTTAATAAAAAAATTTTGTTTTTTTGGGGTCTATGGGTTGACCAATGCGGCCCCATTCACAAACAATGCACTGATAGCGGCTTTGGATATCTCGAGATCCTTGATCTCTTTATAGGAAAATCCATCTGCATATTGTTCCCTCATAGAATCTCGCCACAAAAGAGCAATATTGTGCTCCTCAGTGACGGTTTATGTACTCTTTATGATCGAGGTGAGGGTATCAAACATTGGGTTCAGGCGAGAGATCCTATTGTGTGCGGGAAAAGTGGGGGGATGAAACGGAAAATGTGATTTCAAACTAGTCCACACACCAAAGGGACTCTTGGTACAAGTTATGGAGTTATATTGAATAACTCAACTTCCCAAGGGATGTTCCATTGTTCTCTATTTCACAAGACCCCTTAAGCCAATGCCTTTTCTCTCAGATCACTGAGCAAAGTGACTTAGGGATGACAATCATGAAAATGAGGGATATTGATCAATCTAGTATGGATGCATTCCTAGTTATGCATGATACAAAGTCTAGCATGATTTAAAATAGCATGGATATGACAACAAAATGAAAGGATTAGTAACAAAACTATCCTAGCATGCTATACTAGTCTAACATGATTATTATGTGACATGAAGATTTTTTCTATCAAAGAGAGGCTAAATGCTTGATTAAAATGATTTAGATTAGATGCTTAGTAAAATTTCTATAAGTTTGATACTAAAGACTTGGATATGAAAATGGAAGAATGAGAGTTCTATTTATAGGAAAAACAGGGCAATAAATGGTTAGGATTGGATGATCTTATCAAGGGCCAGGATTGAAAGGTATCAATCCATGTTTACAATTATCACCAATGAAATGGTAACAATTGTCAACATAAGACTGCTTGAGATGAGATGTAAGAAGCATTAAATGCTTGAGAAGACCTCATGATTACCTTAGGGGGTAAGGGTTAAGGTTAGGTTAAGGTTAACCATTGGATAAAACTTTTACCCAAAGGATAAATTCTTGTGCAAGGGTTAAAGGAATAACCATGCTCAAAGCAATGAATGCTTGATGAGACCCCTGGGTTAGATGAGGGTTGAGTAAGAGAGAAATTCTCTAATCATGCAAGAGGGTTGAGTTAACTATTAATGGTTTAGAATACTTTCAAGGTTAACTTGTTGGAGACATAAAGCCTTTAATGATTTTCAAAGACTTTGAGGGTTTGAGAAGTGACTTCCCTTTTCTTAGGGATGTGACAATATTTAGGGGATGGGTTAGGCTAAATTGGAAGGGATTAAAAGAATCTAGAAGGGGGTTTAGAGAAGTAAGTGGGAGGTGCAGGAGAATGCAAGTGGATGGAGGGGAATTTTAATTAAAATAAATTACTTTATTTCAACTAAAAATAGATGCAACTTGCATAAATACAAGTGGGGGATTTAAATAAATAGATTAGATTTTTTTTTTACAATGAACAATCTAATTAAATGCAAATTAAAAAGGGAAGAAATGGGAATTAATTAAGTAAAGTGATTTATTTAATTAAAGGGGTAGAAAAGACTTAGGTGATTTTAATTAAATAAACTAAGTAATTCATTTAATGAAATAGATGAATGTGAATGATTTAATTCAATAAAATTTAATTAAATGGAGGAATAAGGTTAAAATGAATATTAAATATTCACTTAAGAAAGTGGTCATTTTTATATGTCTACACCTACGATAGACATCTGCAATCCCCCTCAATTGGTTCAAATTTTATGCAATTAAATCTTGAATTGAGGGGGGGTTTGGCAAATGAGGGTTTTGTGCACGAGGGTTTGGTTGGTGCGGTTGTGGTTGATCAATCTTTTCACTATTATCCCCCATTTTTAGTCTAATTGAATGTAAACAATTGAATTTAGTTAACAAATTTGGAAATTTTTGTATTTGATTTAAAATAACCTAGTTTTTCATGAAAAAAACATATTTTGAATGAAAAAACAAATAAACATTAAAAAAAATGGAAAATTTTTAATGAAAATGATGAAAACAATAAAAATCCTACCTCTTAATGGATTTTTTTGCAAATTTGGGTCACAAAATCGGATATCGGATTTGAGAATTATCTTACGGAATAGATTTTATACTCATTCTTGAATCTCACCAAATTCCAAGATTTCCATCTAAATGTGTATACTCCACTCGGGCATCCTGCATGCGCATACGTTTCCTTGAATGAGGAAGAAAATAGTTGTCTGTCCTCCTATGTGCAGTACTAAGAATGGACATCTGAATTGAATGGCTTTGTAGGTTTCGATGGTTATATCACTAGAGTCGAAACTACTTTATAATGGGGATCTTTACTAAATGATCGGCATCACTATCCTTAATGAGGCAAAAATGAATGTAGATTTGTAAAGCTTTCCTTTTATACATCAACTGAGACAGTGACATTATATCATGAATGTTTGACATTTTGCTATTTATTTTCGAAAACAATTTTTTTTTAGATCTCTACTCAACATGTCCTTGAGTTACATTTCTAATTTGCTAACTTGTTAAATTCAAAATTAGAGAAGGCAACTTGATTAAATGAATTACATATGGCTGTCAATACGACAAGTTATATTTAGAGCAAGCAGGAATCTATATGACGCATTATTTTATATGTTTGGACAATTATAGAGGGTAACAATTTTTTTATTTTTTATTTATTAATGTAAAATTCAGAAAGAAAATAATGTTCAATCTGTTAAGTTTGTTTTGAGATAAAAATTGTTAATAAGAATATAATTTTTTATTTAAAATATGACTAATTTGAAAATTTTAATTTAGAAGGGATTGAAAGAAGATATCATACTTATATATAAAAATTACAACTAATGAATGAATAGAGAAAACATATATATCTCACATTGTAAGATAAATGACAATATTCTAACAAGTTTTACGATATTTAACACATTTAGTAACAATCTTCGAAAAGAGATCCAAAAGCATCAACATATGTTCTTTTGAGCTCCAACAAAATATGAAGTTTTTATAGAGCCACCTCAAGCTATGAAGCACCAACATAATGCCAAGTTTCCATAGAGGCACTTCAAACTAAGGGATAAACTTCATTTGTAACATCATACAAATAATAATTACTTTTTCTTAGCTTCAACGTAATTCCAAGCTTCCATAGAAGAAGATTCGAGCTAAATGATAAACTTTTTCTATGTAATAACTCCTGTTATATCATCCCATAATGATCACTTAGAAATGCATAAACTTACAATAAAAACATATTATAGTGTAGAAGAAACATATACCTGATCTACAATTATATGCTCTTTTGAGTTTCAACATGGAATGCCAATATAATTCCAAGCTTCCATAGAGGCAATTCAAGCTAAAGAATGAACTTTTCCTCTAATAGCTCCTTTAATATCATCCAAACAATGATTGCTTAGAAATGCATAATCTTATAATAAATAAGTATTATGTTGTGTAGAAAAAGATTACCTGATCTACAATTATATGCTTTTTTGAGCTTCGACATGAAGCCCCAACATAATATCAAGTTTCCATATAGGCACTTCAAGCTAAGGGATAAAAACTTTGTGTATAGTATTATCCAGCTAATGACTTGATCTCTAATTAGATGCTTTTTTTAACTCCAACATCATACAAAGTTTCTATAATACCAAATTTAAGACACTTCAAACTAAGAAACAAGTTTTTATTCATTAAATATCTTCATAAATTACATTAGACAATTAAATCATTATATTAATACGACAAGTCTAACATATTTTGTAGTATTTCATTAAGATTATATTCATTTTATATTATATACAATTACCATGATAACTAATCAAATGGATATTAATATCAAATGTGAATTATCAACTATAAAATATGGCATTTTCAAATAGTTTAGCATATAATTTACTATGATCAAATGTACTAGAATTATAATATATAAACTAGTAGTAGTGATTATATAAAAGCATTGATCATAGTTCATCAATTTGAAAATAAAATACATGAATTTTATTAATAACAAAAAATTATTCAATTTCTGTTAGATAACCATAATGTATACAAAATCAATACAAACAAAATTTCAAGAAAAATATTACATAATACAAAAACATTATGAAAGAAAGTTAAAGAAAGCGAGTATTGAAGATTTAAAAATGTTCGTCTTCTTCAATGGTCTTCATTTCCATAGTTTTTTAAATCTCTCCTTTTTCATTTCTTCTAACCTAAACAATCTTCATATCTCCATTTTCTTTAATTTCTTTATAATGTCTTTATACCATATAAAATTATCTCAAAACTTGATTCATAATAACTTTGTATACATATAGCCATCTAACTAAAACTAAAATTTATTATCACTAATAAAAAATCAAAATTTTAAATTATATTAAATAATTAATTAAATAACACATCATTAAAATCTTAAATGTAATCATTAATTACTTTATCTCACCCTCAACTTAAAATATAATACTTTTTAATATAACCATAAACTATAGAAAACATATTCTATTATATAAAACTATATAAATCCTAAGTGTTAGAAATATCTAGGAGTCGTGCATCCTGCAATAAAAAACACAAAAATACATTTAACTCTAGGGGAAGAGTACCAATAGATAACATAGTTCCAATAACCGTCACCTTATTGCCATGTTGACCCCCCAAAACATAAAAAAAGAAACTGCCAGTACATAAATATAAAATACCGGTAAATATTTATATTAACACCAATACATGTTCACAAATGAATTACTAGTTGACAAAAAAAAAGTAAAAAAAAAAAACAATTACTGGTACATTTCCTATTTTAATACAAAATAACTTGCACAAATAATAATTTTTTTTTTTTTTTTAAAAACTTAATGTTTAGATTTGCCACTTTATGCAAGTGGCTAAAAAGTACAAATGTACTCCAATTACAATTAAATATGCACAGCTATTGGTGCATTACATGACATAAAAACAATCAACTTTAGACTTCTTAAACACTCAAGTGTACATTCTTCCAAATATCACTTCACAACTTCATGCATTAAATAGATCTACATTTGGTACCTGCATTTGCAACAACTGGTGTAAGGCTCCTGAGTAACCAAAAATTTGCATTAAACCAAATAAATAAAACCAAGTTTCATTCAAAGCATAGAAGAAAATTGAACAATTAGAAAGCAATGGTGGATTGCATATTTAATAAGACATGACCGACTGTTTCCCACAAAAATTCAAATTTGAAAATAGCTAGCTACCACAATAGAATGCATTGCACATTCGAATTATATTATAAGACAAAAATTTTGTCACTTTCAATACAATCCAATTCATTGCATATTCCTGAGCTTTGCATATACCCTCTGCACATTCCTTATTCACGACGCACATTCAGGTTGGTACACAGAGAATAACTAAATTCCCTCTGCAGTTAACGTTAAATGTTATAAATCTTTCAATTGAAATTATAGTGTTTTCAATAAACCAACATTTCTTTCAATATAGTCACTGTAAATAATATTAACAGTCATAGTGGATGTCCACTGATGGTTTAGCTCCTTCATAGTTGCATTATGATTTGTCTATTTATGATTTCTTTGTATGCGGTTTACAGTTTCATTTCAATGCTCTCTTACAGTTTAATGTGCCTATATGGTTATTGTCCATTAATAGTGTGAACTTTACTCCAATTTCTTTGCTTCATTATAGTGTGAACTTGACTCCACTTTCTTTGCTTCATTTTGCGATATAAGTTTCATTTCAATGCTCAGTTACAATTTAATAATGTTGAAATCCTTACAGTATAATAATGTCGAAATCCTCACAGAGAATGGCAAAAAACAAATGATTATCTATTTGTTTTATTCAAAACCCCTTCATTATTTATCATTTCATTTTATGGGTGCGTTGTTAAATGGTGTCTCTCTATTTATAATGCCAAAATAATTACAGAGAATGCCAAAAAAAATGATTATTGTTCATAATTATTCGAAACCCCTTCATTATTTATCATTACAATAAAGTGTATGCCTGATACTATTACTTAAAGTGACTATATACTGGCTATAAGGTTGTTGTCCACACACACACATAGATATACCGGCTATAAGGTTGTTGTCTACCATACTGCCACTGAACACGACTGTGCAAGAATCGCTCAATAATAAAGGGTGTCCGCCCAATCAGGTATCTCGACATATAAACATAGGGAATCTCTAGCCCTTCCTCTGACCACACCTCGCAATCCATATATGGTCTCCAAATGAATGTATCGATATCATCCAGTGCCCTCTACCAATGCTCTAGTTTTCCCATCTTACGTTGGACAACTACACCTATATACCCATAAACATAAGCTCACCCAACTGGCCTATCCCTATCTCCAAGTGGTCTTGACACAGGAATATGCTCCTAGGTCCACACCTGTAATAATGTCACCCCAGCTGATAAAATAGTGTATCCCAGATTTACCACCTAGTGAAGCTCTCTACAAAGATGGGCCAACATAGGGGGCCCCCATGCAAACCTGCGTCCTTGCATCACCATGTCCTTTAGCACCAATCCCCATCCCACGGCTAGTCCCTTCGACCTACAGTCGGGACACAAAAATCCACCAATGAACCCTGCTAGTACAGATGGCAAAATGTAACCAAAATCCAAAAACTCCTGCCATGGGATCTCATACCTGCTAATCCCGATCATTCTGGAAGATGCAATAGAGAGCCTCTATCCAATACAAAAACAAGGCCCCAACTATAGGAATTTGCAAAATCCGATAACAGTCCTCTGGTGTGATTGTCATCTCGCCCGTAACCAAGTGGAAGGTGTTCGTATCACTGTGCCACCTCTCTGCCAAAGTTGTCAATAAACCCCAGTTAATGATATACCAAGGCATGTATAGTAAAGAGGACAACCCCCATCTCTGTCATCCTGTGATAAGCGCAGAATCAATGACCATGGTCTCGAAAACCGCTCTCACGACTGAAGCACGCCAAGCTCTGCCTGCAAAGCAACAAGTGTCCATCATCAATTCCCAAATCTATCTAATATATCCAATCAAAGAAAAATCAAGTTGAAACAATGAAGCATCTCAAGAACACAACATCAATCAAAGACCCATATCGCAAACATCAAATTAGACCCATATCGAGAAATCACAAATCTGTACCATATCCAAAATCAAGACCCATATCAAAAATCAAGACCCATATTGAAAATCTAACCCATATCAAAAATATGACCCATATCAAAAATCAAGACCCATATCGAGAAAGAAGCATTAAAAATCCATAATGCAAGCAATCAAATCAGGATTCATAACGCAAGCAATTAAATCAGGACTCATAACACAACCAATCAAATTAGGACTCATAACACAAGCATCAAATTAGGACTCATAACGCAAGCAACATCAGGACCCATATCGAAAGCATCAATTCAAGAATCATATCAGAAATCAAGAATCGGGACTCATATCAGACATTAACTCAAAAGGCAAACATCAAAGATCCATATAAAACTCAAAATCAAGACCCACATCAAAAATCAATCAGCTTGGCAGCAATTCATATTGACAGCAAGACTCAGATCATCCTACACCAGCATATCAAAAATCGACCATCATCACAAAGGACTCATATTGGCTTAGGAACCATAACAAAACAATCAATAGACACATCGACATCTACGACATCTATCTAATGTATTCAACTCACGACACATTCTTCACAATCCCCTTTTCATCAACTTTGGACCCTATGCACTAAACCAGGGCTCCTAAGCGCTAAGTTGCTACTCATGCGCTATTCTTTTTCATCAATGCGCTAGAAATCATACTCTATGTGCTAAATCCCTTTGCGTGCTAGCTAAAAATGCCATTGTGCTACCCTGTCAACCGCATGCGCTAAACTACCCAACGCGCTACTTGACCTACCCCATATGCCTTTCTGCTAACCCTATGCGCTAGAACTCTCTACGCGCTAACCTATCCTCCTTGAGCATTACCAAATGCTACTCAGATGCTAAACTACCTAGGCTAACATGTCTATCATATGCGTTGTGCGACCTAACCTACGCGCTAACCCAACAAATTTTGACCAAAAAATTGAAAAACGTGATCAAAATTAAAAAAAATCAATCAAAAATGAGGAGAGATTTCAACCACTTATAGGTGGGCCATAGGCAGTGGGTCTCTGGTGTCACTTGACGTACTCAAATCAGTGTGACGTGCTCAAATCAGTGTGATCTCAAATGTCACAATCGCAAAGAGACAAGTGTGCAAATGATATTTTTACAATCACTTTTTACCTTTTTATAGGGTAAAATCAACAAGGTTAATAAGTGGGGCTTGTATTTTCCTCTGTTTTTTATTTTTAACTTTATCAACATCATTTTCGGGAGATGAATCAATAATGTGCATTCAACACAGTCAAAATTTTCAAAATGCAATTAATCCAAAAACGCCCATCAACTTGACAATTTTTCACTAAAATCTTGATTCATCTCCCGAGGGGGCATCATCAATATCGTTCATCAAATCTGGGGCATCATATCGACATTTCGACACAAACAACATATTCGACAAATTTTCTTTGAATCAACATGTGCACACACGTCACTTCAAAGAGGGGCAAAATTTAGACGTATAAATCTAGCCACTTTCCTAAGTGACTATTTAATATTCATTTTTAACCCCATTCCCCTTATTAATTAAATTCTATTTAATTAATTTCTTCATATTCATCTATTTGATTAAATAAATTACTCAATTTATTTAGATAGGTTCACCTAAGCCTTTTCTAGCCTTTGATTAAATACATCACTTTATTTATTTAATTCCCCTTTCTCTCTTTTTAACTAAATTTACATTTAATTGATCCTTGCAAATAAATAAATTGAATTTATTTATTTAAAATCCCCCACTTGTATTTATGCAAGTTGCATCTATTTGATTGAAATAAAGTAATTTTATTTTAATTAAAATCCTCCCCCATCCACTTGCAAAATCGTACATCTCCCACTTGTCTCTAAACCCCTTCTAGATTCTTCTATTCACTTCCAATTTAGCCTAATCCATCTAATTATTATCACAATCCTAAGCAAAGAGAAGTCACTTCTCAAAGCCTCCAAAGTCTTTGAAAACCATTAAAGGCTTTATGTCCTCAACAAGTTAACTTCCAAAGTCTTCCAAACCATTTAAGGATCTTAAATAACTATTAATGGTTAACTCAACCTTCTTGCATGATTAGAGACTTTCTCTCTAGCTCAACCCTCATCTAACCCAAGGGTCTCATCAAGCATTCATGGCTTTAACCTTGGTTATTTATTTAACCCTTGCACAAGAGTTTACCCCTTGGGTAAAAGCTTTATCGAATGGATAACCCTAACCTAACCTTAACCCTTACCTCCTAGGGTAACCTTCATGTCTTCTCAAGCATTTAATGCTTCTTTAATCTCCTCTCAAGCAACCTCTTGTGGAAAATTATCGCCATTTCATTGGTGAGAATTGTAAGCATGGATTGATTAACTTTCAATCGTGGCCCTTGTTAAGATTATTCAATCTTAACCATCCATTGGTCTATTGTTTTTATAAACAGATCTCTCATTCTCTCATTTTGATATCCAAGTTTTTGTGCATCAAACTTAAAGTCTAATTAACTAAGAATTCTAGCCTCTCTTTGATAAATCAACTTAATAAGCATTTAGAAGCATTATAATATCATAGAATATCCATGTTAGACTAGTATATCATGTTAGACACAATGCACCATTGAGAGGGGGATGAATCAGTGGTTCTCAAACTTTTTCCCTTTAGCTATCCTAGGTGTGTATATCGGTTATGAGACCTAACATAATGTAGACTTACTGGTTAGTGGGGAGGCCAACACAAATGAAAATACACATAGAGGTCATCTCATAACACCAGTATGTACGAGGAAAATCCAAGATGGGAAAAAAATGAGTGAGCAATGCTACTATAGTCTACTGCTCCAATCCACCCTCACAAATAAAAACTATGTTACAATGTTTAGGGCACCAACCCCTGATTTAGGGCACTAACCCAAGGAGCACCAACCCCTGATTTGGGGCACCAAACCAAGGAGCATCAACCCCTAATTTAGGGCACCAAACCCTCACTGATTTATGGGCAACAACCCAAAGGAGCTACAACCCCTGCACCGAGATACAACTTAGTGATCACAATGATAACTTCAAATACAAATGTAGTTGTCTTGTTACAAGTGAATCTTGCAACCATTTCGTATACCTTACTCTGTCGGTGAGATTCATTCTTTGCTACACTGACTCACTCTTCTGCTGCTCTCATCTGCTGCTTAACTATCGGTAAACTCTACCGATAGACCTCTCCTCTTCCTTCTCTGCTGGATCTTCTCCTCACTTCTCTGCTCTTTACCGATGCAACTCTTTGCCGGTTTTCTATCTCCCTTCTCTACAGCTTCCTTCACTTCTTCTCTACCGGTATGGACACTACCAGTTCTGTTGTGCTATCGGTTGAATGCTTCAACTTGATTCTTCCTCACTGTCCCTCTCTTTTCAAATACTCGTTGAGCACTTGGCTGATTTTCTCTTACATGTAGAAGTAATACTTAATCACTTCAGAGTAGCACACTCTTCTTCCATTTAGCAACACCTAACAATGTTATTTTAATGCACATTGATAGCCCAGACTTCCCACCAAAAGCCTATTCAAAATCTAGGCGGTTAGGGTTTCCTCATCATCCTCGAGGCAAACCAAATCCAATCAGATCATGCCCAATCTGATTTCCCTAAAATCCAATTGTACACTTTCACCATTAACGCTCCTTCTTGATCACGCCTTCCATCTTTGGTAATATGCAATAAGTCTATCGGCACACCTCAGTCAATCACCATAAATGGCCCAGTTGTTTCCTTCGCCTACTCTGATCCGCACAATCAATCTGTCCTAGATCTTGAGCCACACAAATATACAACTCTACCTTGAGCCTTGGAGTCATCATTAATGCCAGACCAATCACAACTACCACATCGACCTCACTTCACCGACCTGTGCATGTTTCATCTGCCACTTCATGCACGTTTGCCACTTCATCTTCACATGGCATCATTATCGGTATCCACCTCATCACACTATTTTGTCAGTTCATGCCTAGTCACCGACCACACATATAACCAGTTGCATCTACCGGTTAACAAACCCTACCGACATATAACACCTTGCCGGTAAACCTTCATGCCTACACCAACTTAATCTTGCTAGTGTAGTACATCAACCGAGCAGCAACCATGTCAGTCCTCAACAACTATCAGGAGTAACACAACATGTGTAACTCCATCAGATGAAGGTCTTCCACTCTTTCTCATTCTTCTCACTCAGCTATATGTTGGTATCTTTGTTTACTGGTAATTACCTAGATGACTCGATGCCATCATCCTCCATTTGATCTGCACTCATGGTAACTCACCACACCTTCTTCAAATGCTTATCAGGTGTGTATCTGATAGGGATAGTCCTATTTTTCCACCATTGGGAGTACTATGATGGTTTTGTTCTAGTCTCTCTCAGGGCCCCTAGTCTTCTCCTTTAAGACTACAAGGTACTTTCCTACCATTAGTTGCGTGTTTCACCCTTCTCAAGCTCGCAAGGTAAGCTTGCTCACTATCTCTCCTAATTCATTCACCATGACCTTGTAGGGGTGTAGGATAGTCAAAACATGCTCTCTCATTGTGAAACCACCCATCTTGTTTGGTTAGGCAATCTTTCATCTATCGGCTTCAAGTTATCTATGTTTCAGGTCTTGTAGCCTTTTGCATACTCTATCAGTTTCCAGTGGATTCCTCTCTCCAGTCTTACCTTGCAAGTTAACTTCTTCAATGTTTATTAACACCTAGTTGGACTATTACCAATCTCGCCTAGGGCCAGTTTGCAAGAACAGGCAATGCCATTTCCCGGTCTCCTTCTAATGAAATTCTACTATACATGGTCGACTCTTCTTGACAACCTCCAATGGCCGTTTGGATCCCACAGTGGGGTTTCAAGACAGAGCCATATTACAACTGCTTGTTACAAACAGAGAACAGAAACCAAAATGGAAAACAAAAATTTATTTACAGACCCCAAACTTGCCACGGATTTAACTCAGGAACTCACACAAACAAGGAAAAGAAACATCAATACTATCTATAGTTGCAAACTTAAAGTTTTTAAGCCATTATCTACAATTCATGAGCAAAAATTAAAATTTCTAATAGAAAACCAGAAAATAGACTTTGATATTGTTGATTAGAAAAAGAACAAAAATGATTTGTTCTCCAAGGTAACCAACCTCTTACAAATTCCCATTGGGCCTTTTATATCTTCCTTCCGCTGTCTTGAATCACTCGAAATGGATGAGATTAATTTCGACACAAACGGTTACCAGCTACAACTGATTTTTAGTTTCCATCGGGTCATCGGGGTAGCAACAAAACATGGCTTCCGATGGCTGATGGCAACACACCAAACAGAAAGCAACCCCATCGGAGTTTCCATAGGGTGGCAAGAAAACATGTCCTACCAATACCCGATAACAACACTCTGAACATTGACAAGTTATGAGGTCATCGGGGAAAGTGTGAACCACTCCTGTTGATACCCGATAACTCCACTCCACGCCTAAGAGATATCATTAGGTCATCGGGGTAGGGTAAAACTGGGTTTGCCGATAATCGATGGCAACACTCCAAACACTGGCGGTCTCATCGGGGAAAGACTTGCCGATGCCAACATGACAAAATGCATTCTAGGCTTCCTGTAAACAAACTACTGGACTTGAAGTAGTCCTTATGTATGCACATGACCTTTTCAAGGCCTCTCAAGCCAAAATTATAAAGGTATTTGCTCAACCCTAAGGTGCTCCTGCACCATACTCCCTAGAAATAAAAGAAGCTAAGTCACCATCGGTGACAACAGATTGGGATCAATGCCACGCTTCTGGAACTCACTTTCAGCAACCCAGGTGGCCTCATCTTCAGGCAGGTGTTGCCATTGGATGAGATGCTCCATATAAACACCATGGCGGGTCTGCCTCGTAACTCAGGAATCCAACACCTTCTCAGCCTGTGTTTTAGCGAACGGGGGTAAAATCAAATTAGTGACTACTTCTTTTTCAAGAATGCTATGACAGTCGATGGTTGCAGGTGCTTTATACTTGACAAGATCGGATACATTAAAAATTGACAAAAGGGCTAGGTCATTTGGCAAGTCTAGTCTGTATGCATTGTTGCCATATTTGGCCATTATTCGGCAAGGACCTATCCTTCTCCTCTGCAATTTACTTCGAACGCCCTTCTTTAATCTAGCTTTGTTCAAATGAACCATGACTAGATCTCCCACTTCAAACTGAACATCTTTCTTCTTAGTATATACCCTATCCTTTATCTTCTGGATGTTTTCTACCAAGGTCTTTCTTACCTGTTCATGTACTTCCTTCATGGATTGTGAAAAGTCTTCATCATGTCCACTCCATTCGGCTTGGTCTCCTATATATATGAGTTCACAAATACCTCGAGGATGCATTCCATAAACAATGGCAAATGGACTTTTTCCTGTGGTTCGATTAACACTATCATTATAAGCAAATTATGCTTGATGGATGATCTGATCCCAAGCTTGTCCATACTCCATTGTCAGACATCTAAGAAGGTTTCCAAGTGTTCTATTGACCACCTTTATTTGGCTATCCGTTTGGGGATGGTATGCTGAGCTGAAAGACAAGTTAGTACCCAGTCTCTGCCATAAAGTTCTCCAAAAATGTCCAATAAATTTTGCATCTCTATCTGATACTATACTGATAGGTAAACCATGAATCCTAATAAGCTCCTTGAAAAACAAATGAGCAATGTGACTAGCATCATGAGTGACCTTACATGGAATAAAATGGGCCATCTTGTTGAACCTATCTACCACAACACAGATGCTATCAAAACCTGATTTGGTCTTAGGTAAACCAACAACAAATTCATACTTAATACTCCCATGGCCGGTTTGGGATAGGTAAAGGCTGATAAAGACCAACATTGGAAGATGTACCCTTATCTCTTTGGCAAACCGCACATTTCTCCACATATCTCCTTATATCTCTTTGCATATTAGGCCAATAATAGAACCTTTGGACAAGTTCCAAAGTCTTATTCAAACCAAAATGTCCACTTAGGCATCCATTGTGCTTCTATTGCATTAAAGTTTCTCTCATAGACCCTTTAGCTACACATAGTTGTCCTCCTTTGAACAAAAGTCCATCTTGTAAGGTGTAATCTGCATATTCACTGTGAAAATGGTTTCCAAACTCTTGACAAACCTTGTAGGCAACAACAAAGTCTTCATCATCTTCATACAAATTCCTGAAACTATCCACACCAATACTTTTTAGCTGCACTTCTTGCACTGTGACAAACCTTCTAATTAATGCATCAACTACTTTATTACATTGTCCTTTCTTGTGCTTAATGGTAAAGGTATATGACTGCAAATACTCTACCCATTTAATATGGCTATGGTTCAAGTTTTCTTGAGAATTGAGAAAGCTCAGAGCTTGCTTATCAGTATAAACAACAAATTCTTTAGGCAAAAAATTATGCCTTCATTTCCTAAGTGATTGAACAAGTGCATACAACTCCAAATCATAAGATGAATACCTTCTCTTTGCATCATTAAGCTTCTCATTGAATAATGCAACTGGTCTATTGTCTTGACTTAAGACCGCTCCAACTGCTATGTTGCTAGCATCACATTCTATGGTGAAGATTTTGTCAAAGCTTGGTAGGATAAGTACCCGTTGAGTAGCCACCTTTGTCTTTGGGAGATCAAAACCTCTTTGTGCTTCTTGTGTCCATACAAACTTGGTTCTCACACCTCCCTTGATTGTCTCAAGAATGGGTGCACATATTTCACTGAACCCTCTGATGAACTTTCTATAAAACTGATCCAAGCCATGGAAACTTCTCACTTCACTTATTGTCCTAGGTGTGGGCCAACTGATTATGGCTTCCACCTTAGAGATATCCATCCTCAAATCACCACTTGAGATTACAAACCCAGGATATACCAACTCTTGTTTCATAAACTCACATTTCTCCAAATTGATAGTTAGTTGCTCATCACATAATTTCTTCAAGATAATCTCTATATGCCTAAGATGTTCTTCTTTAGATTCACTGAAAATCAAGATATCATCTAAACAAACAACAACAAATTTACCGATGTAATCCTCGAGTTCTTCATTGATGAGTCTCATGAATGTGCTAGGGGCATTTGTGAGTCCAAATGGCATAACAAGTCATTCATAAAGTCCTTCTGTTGTCTGGAATGTTGTCTTCCATTCATCTCCCTCCTTTATTCGGATTTGGTGGTAACCACTCTTGAGATCTATCTTGGTGAAGTATTCAGCACCCCCTAAATAATCCATCAAATCTTCAATTCTTGGAATAGGAAACCTATATCTGATTATAATCTGGTTGATAGCTCTAGAATCAGTGTAGAGTCTCCAAGTACCTCCCTTCTTTGGGGCCAAAATAGTGGGAACTGCACATGGGCTGATGCTCTTCCTTATTAGACCATTTTCCAAGAGTTCTTAGATTTGCTTAGCTACCTCTTTATTCTTCTCTGGTGTCATTTTGTAGGTTGCTTTATTAGGCAATGAGGCTCTGGGTATGAAGTCAATTTGGTGACTTATGGCACATTGAGGAGGTAATGCTGCTGGTGTTCCATCAATTATGATCACCTTAAACTGATTTAGTATCTGTTGCACTTCATCAGGAATACATTCTTTCTTGACCTTTTTATCCTCTTTTGGTTTCACCACAAGTGCAAACCCCACTCCTTCTCCTTCCTTGAGAATGTTAATGAACTCCTTCTCACCAACTAGAAGCACATTAGGACCCTTTGATCTGCCCTCTTCCTGGTTCCCTATGGACTGAATTTTATAGGGGATTCCATCCTTTTGAAAAGTATAGGCATTTTTCTCCCCGTGGTGTATTGCTTTTTTGTCAAATTGCCAAGGCCTACCTAGGAGTAGGTGGCAAGAATCCATTGGCAAGATGTAACACAATATTTTGTCCTTGTAGCCTCCTATAGTGAACTCCACCCAAGTTTATTCATTCACAAGAACATGCTGCCCCTTGTTGAGCCATGTAACTCTATAAGGATCACTATGCAGTATTCTTTGCAGGTTAAGCTTACTCACTGCTTCTTCTGATACTATGTTATCAGTGGAACCTGAATCCACCACCACTCTACATACTTTTCCCATAATCTTTGATTTTATCCTAAACAAGGATCTCCTTTGGCTAGGTTCCTCCTTAACCGGTTCCTTAATCAAGACTCTTCTTATCATAAGATTCTCTCCAACCTCTAAATCTAAACTCACTTATGATGCCTTCATATTTTTTTCTTCTTCTTGAGCATAATTTACCCTCCTCTCACCTCCTTGGGATGAAGAAGCCTTCTCTGGGCATCTATAGGTTGGGTGTCCAAGTTGATGGTAGTTGTAGCACTTCATGGTGGCAAAATATGACCCTCTTCCTGATCCACTAGAGCTTCCTCTACTAGAGTTGCTAGATCCCCTCCCTCTATAGCTTCTCTTACTATTGAAATCCCCACTTTTCTCAACCAACTTGGATTCCCCTTGGGATATTTTGTCTACACTTCTTCCACCAAAACTACCTCTCTCACCTCTGCCATATCTTCCCCTACCTCTTTTTATGTTGCTTTGTTCTTGTTTCTTCTTGCTCTTTTCTTCCACTCTTAGTGCCAACTAATATCACTTGTGGACGGTGTTGGGGTATAACAAGCTTATTTCCTCTTGAATATTCCATCTCAAACCATTCAATTATTTGGCTACTTTGATGTTCTCATCCTCTACCACCTTGGATCTCAGACACAACTTCTGAAATTCCTTAGTATAGCTGCTCACATCCAAGTCTCTTTGCCTCAAATTTTGTCTCCTCTTATGCAACTGGACCTCATAATCTTCAGGGATGTATGCCTCTTTCACCTTGGCTAACATTCCCTTCCAAGTAGCTATAGGGTTCTCGCCCTCTTTTTTCCTTTCTTCTTGAATAAATTTCCACCAAGTCAAAGTTGCCCCTCTCAATCTAGACTTGGCCACCTTCACCTTTTGTGCCTCACTGATTCCATCACATTCAAAGTGATTCTCCAATCCCTCTATGCATTCCAGGACTACCTCAGGCTCCATTTTTCCACAAAAAGTTGGCACTCCTTCTAGGGATTTTCCTCCTAAGGCTTTAATGGCTTTAAGAAAAGGTTCTTTAGGTAGAATAAGGTCTGGTTCAGGAGTCTTATCCTCTTCTACAACTTGTTTTCCCTTCCCCTCGTTGACCTTGATTGTTACTTTCTCATTTTTATCCTCAACTGCATCTAGTTTTCTCTCCAGTTGTAGTAACCTTTCTCTGAGGAGCCTATTTTCTTCTTCTTGGTCTTCTACCTTTTTGGCTAACTCTGCATTGGCCACCATTCTAAAACTATTTTGACCCACTGACCCAGTCTCCGACATCAACTAGTTTCTACCCAAGTTTTAACAGGCACTAATACCACTGTGATAGGGATAGTCCTATTTTTCCACCATCTGGAGTACTATGATGGTTTTGTTCTAGTCTCTCTTAGGGCCCCTAGTCTTCTCCTTTAAGACTACAAGGTACTTCCCTACCATTAGCTGCTTGTTTCACCCTTCTCAAGCTCACAAGGTAAGCTTGCTCACTATCTCTCTTAATTCATTCACCATGACCTTGCAGGGGTGTAAGATAGTCAAAACATGCTCTCTCATTACAAAACCACCCATCTTGTTTGGTTAGGCAATCTTTCATCTACTGGCTTCAAGTTATCTAAGTTTCAAGGCTTGTAGCCTCTTCAATACTCTGTCAGTTTCCAGTGGATTCCTCTCTCCAGTCTTCCCTTGCAAGTTAACTGCTTTAATGTTTACTAACACCTAGTCAAACTATTACCAAGCTCGCCTAGGGCCAGTTTGCAGGAACAACCAATTCCATTTCCCGGTCTCCTTCTAATGAAATCCTATTGTACATGGTCGACTCTTCTTGACAACCTCCAATGGCCGTGTGGATCCCACTGTGGGGTTTCAAGATAGAGCCATATTACAACTGCTTGTTAGAATCAGAGAACAAAAACCAAAATGGAAAACAAAACTTTATTTACAGAACCCAAACTTGCCACGGATTCAACTCAGGAACTCACACAAATAAGGAAAAGAAACATCAATACTATCTGTAGTGGCAAACTTATAGATTTTAAGCAATTACCTACAATTCACGAGCAAAAATAAAACTTTCTAATAGAAAACCAGAAGATAGACTTTGATATTGTTGATCAAAAAAACAACAAAAATGATTTGTTCTCCAAGGTAACCAACCTCTTACAAATTCCCATTGGGTCTTTTATATCCTCCATCCCCTGTTGTGAATCACTCCAAATGGACAGGATTAATTTCGACACAAACGGTTACTAGCTGCAACTAATTTGCAGTCTCCATCGGGTCATCGGGGTAGCAGCAAAACATGGCATCCGATGGCCGATGTCAACACACCAAACATAAAGCAACCCCATCGAAGTTTCCATCGGGTGGCAAGAAAACATGTCCTCCCCATACTCGATAACAACACTTTGAACACTGACAACTTATCGGGTCATCGGGGTAAGTGTGAACCACTCCTGCCGATACCTGATAACTCCACTCCATGCCTAAGCGATCTCATCGGGTCATCGGAGTAGGGTAGAATCGGGCTTGCAGATAACCGATGGCAACACTCCAAACACTGGCGGTCTCATCGAGGAAAGACTTGCCGATGCCAACATGACTAAATGCATTCTAGGCTTCCTGTAAACAAACTACTGGACTTGAAATAGTCTTTATGTATGCACATGACCTTTGCAAGGTCTCTCAAGCCAAAATTGTAAGGGTATTTTCTCAACCCTTAGGTGCTCCTGCATTAGTATCTCTGATCACACTCTCCTTAACCTTTAGTTTGCTGCACTCCTCTTAATCAAGTGAGAACCTTACCTTCCTTATTTCTTCTCTGATGATTAACTGGTTGACATAACATGTCAACTATCACCCATGCAAATTATGGTAGATGTGTGTGTCAGTGGACAACATACTTTCCTTCTTGCCGGTGAGACACATTGATGACACCAAGTCATCAAACTCCAATTGTCATGTACTGTCCTTCATCTACATTCTGGTATCACCATGTATATTCCTGCAAACTCACTAGAATCCTTCTCCGTCAAACCGGTTCTCCACTCATATGGTTTGTCAAGATTACAAACACACCATCTCAACATCTCAGTCTTCCTTCAATGTCCCGGTAGTACACCTTGTTTTCACTTTCTTATCTGGTGTGCATTCAATCACCTGTCTATCTCAGGGAATCATTTTGCCAATGCAAGTGTTACTTTACCGAGGGGAGGATATATCTTCAACATGACATATGTCCCGATGACTTTCCATATGTCATCCTGCACACAGAGGCAACATACTCTGTCAACCTATCACCTAGCTTGTGATAGCCTCTTCATTTGGTGGAAGTCCTGCTAGTTATCCTTATACTAGAAATTTGGTGGCCTGCTCATACTTCTCCTCCAGTGTTGATGTGAACCAAATAGCATTATGCCAACTAAGCATAATCAATGCCCATCATGTAATCTCTTCATTCCGGTTGTATTCACCACCATATCAATAACCCTTTTACATAGTGGTCACTTTACTTCCCCTATAGCATACCGGTACACACCAGTTCTACCTTCTGTATGAATATGGTCACCTAGTTGTCACTAATGACAACACAACAACACTTCTCCCATACCGGTCCAACTTCTATTCCGAGTGACATCAAACTCTAATGCCAACAACCTTTATCTCGTGATTCCAATGACCTCTGCTACTCATTCATCTCACTGGCAACAACTTGTTCTTCTTCTTGTCCACTTTCACTAAGGGGAGGAATGATCTGATCAACATTTAGCTCCACCTTAGACCTATATCTCCTTTAAGCCATAGGAGATATCACCAGTGCGTTGAATGCACAGTGTCGGTCCATGGTCATATTTTCCTGATTCTTCCTCCATGTCTTCTTGGTCTCACTTTTTTTCCCCTTTTCAGTCAGGAGAACAGGTTTCTTCTTCTCCTGCTGATTGATCCTTACACTTTTGGATTCTTCATTACAGTCAGAAGTAGTTCTATAGTAGCACACAACATCCATCCCAACCTCATGATTGGGGAATCTTGTAACATATCGGTTTTCTCTTCCTTTTCTGATCATGCCATTTTGGCTGGTTACCGGTTTCCTTGAATTCCTTGATTGTGTAGGAACATTTCTCCTCTTTTTCCAAGCCAATTTGTCTTGCTCATATCCCCTGTAACTGCTCTTATATTAGGCATGATTGATTTTCTGGTTGTCATAGGAATGCAATTTCTTTCTCCTGCAATCATAACTTATACGGTCGGGTCTATTGCAGTTATAACATACAACATTAGCAATACTGGGAGAGGGGGTATACATTCTTCTACCGCTAGATGCATTAAGCTCATATGAAGGAAATATATAGCCATCTGATTTATTATACCTAGGAAACACACTCTGTCTATTCCTAGACCTCATTTTACACTCTTCTTCCCTATGGCCATAATCTTTACATCCAAAACAATAACCAGAGAGAGGAGGCTTATTACTTACAAATTTATTCTACCAAACATGAGGTGTTCTTATTGATTTTGCATCAACATTTATGCTTCTTTGGGAATGGATCCAGGGTTGTCGATTCTCTACAAATCTTCCATATGATCTCTTCTTCTGCCATGCATGTCTTGACTTGGTGGCAGCAACATTTCTTTGTCTTCTACCGGTAGGAGGTTTTTTCCTATTCATGCTATTGGTAACACTGCCTTCCCTCATCTTTCCTTTCCCTTTTAGATTTGCATTGTATCTTCATGTAGCACCAACTTTCCTCTTCATGTTTACACTGGTTGACATCAGGTCATCCTTCTTTCTTTGAGTATCTTTGATTGTGAAGGTTTGGCTTTTTCCATTTTCATTTGAGGAGACAAATTGAATATCTTTGTGGGAGGTCTCCTTGCTTGTAGAGCATTTACCTGCAGCACATCCTAATCCTCCAATATCCTTGGAATGTTTTTGTTTACTTAGCATTTTTTCCAAGGCCTTAGTACTGCCATCATACCCGATCCTTATCTTGAGCTCATTTTGAAATTTGTCAAGGTCTTTCCTGATGCTCTCCATTTCCTCTTTCAACTTCAGACACTTTTTCTCCTTTGTTTCCACTTCTAGCTGGAGATCCTCATATCTTCTCTCCTTATCATCAAAGACTGATTTCAACTCACTAGTCAATCCTTTTGTATCTTCAAGTTGAGATGTTAATGTTGGCATTATGGATGAATTGATTGCATGTTGCATTGATGTTTTGTCATTGATGTCAACACTAGCTATTATGATTGGTTACCGACAGACTAGTTTTGGTCACCGGTAGAAGATCTAATGTTACCGGCAGAAGAGATTATCTATTGGACACTTCTGACATGTTTGGATAAGTGAAGTATGTTTTTTTTCATCTGTTATATGCTCCATGAGCATGTTTTGGCTAGTTGGTATTGGCTCGGTAATCAGATACTATCATACACTCTGGTAAACCCTTACCGGCATTGGTTTAAGGCTTTATCGGCAGAGCTTTCACTGAGGAATCGTGATAGGATACATAAGTGGTGTTGGTGCAGCTTCTAGATGGATTTCAGGATGTTGAAGATGTTCTTTGATCATGCTTCAACTGCTTGAAGACATTGATTTGGCATGGTGGACCCAGAATAGGTCTGGTACCTATCTAGGTTATGGACCAGTACCATGATAACGTGTACTCTACATGTTACCGGGATGTTTCAGGAGGATTTATGGATTTTTTATTGTTGTTTTTGTCTTAAGCCGACATGGCATATTATTGTAATATGGAATTATGTAGTGATCTTATTTTAATATCTTTAAGGTGGCAAACCTAATTGGTTTAGGTCTTAGGGTTTGTATAAAATGATATAAGATGTCATTGTAGATCATGGGGATTATGTATTGTGGTCTTGGAATACAATATCATATGTGAAGGAGACTTGGTCGATCATAGGTGATTGAATTGGAATTAAGGAAGAGGTCAAAAACCTTTGGTATTGAGCTTAACCGGGACTGTAATTAGGCATGATAGATGTTATCTATGGCTGTTCACTTTATAATATTTTTGTCTATTTATGTTGAGGTGGTTTTAACCTCTGTAGTCAGTGAGACTCTTTTGTAATGAGCAGTACACTCTAGGCAATGTGCCTTTCTGCATGTGCAGGCCCCTCATTGTATCACATACTTTCTGCAGAAGTAGCATCTGACTGTGGGTAGGCTTCCCACCATGGTTTTTCCCTTTCTGGGTTTTCCACGTATAAATCATGGTGTTATGTGGTATTATTTCTTTGCATTGATTATCTGGTTAATTGTTAAGTTGTATTGTTTACCGGTATCTATTCCTACTGGCATCTGTATGTACTTTACTGGTACTTGATTTGTTTTAAGGTTGTATTGTCGATTAAAAGTTATAATCTATTAACAACTGATAAACTGCCCCTCTCAGTTATTCACCGGTTATCCTAACAATTGGTATCAAAGCTTTGGTCCTCTTTTGCAGAAGCTTAACTGCTTGAGCTAGATCCTATGGCAACTAACACTTCTAATCCACTAGGAACTATTTTTAGAAGAGAAATCCCTAAGCTTGATGGAACAAATTATGAGATATGGAAAATTAGAATGGGGACTCATCTTAGATGTCTTGGCAAGGATATTTGGGTGATCACTAAGAAAATATACAAACCTTATGATCCAACATCTGGCAATCCTACTCCTGCAGACTTGGATAAGAATATTGAAAATCATTGCAGAGCTAGAGAAGCCCTCTTATGTGCACTTACTGATCAGCAGATCATGGGATTGACTGATAAATCATCGGCTAAGGTTATGTGGGACAAATTGCAAACTTTGAATGAAGGTGATCCTACTGTCATAATTGCTAAACTTAATGGTTACTGGGTAAGATATGAATAACTTGAAAATGAAAGATAATGAAAGAATTGTTGTATTTATGGAAAGAGTAAATGAGATTGTTACGAGAATTCAATGTTGTGGAGGATTTCTAAGTGAAGATGAAATAGTTTCCAAATTCCTGAGAGCCCTTCCACCGGTTTACAAGATGAAGGCAACTGCAATTAATGAGTTAAGAACAATGGCAAACACTTCAGTTAACAGAGACGTTCTGATTGGGAAATTATCATCTTTTGAGCTTGAAGAATTTGGATCTTCTGGAGCTGTAAAGTTTGAACCTTCTTTTCATGCATCATCATCATCATCTACCGGCAAAAGTGACTGGAAAGCCCTATATGCAAAAGAATTGGAAGACATGAGAAAAGACGATGAAGAACTTGAGAAAATTGAAGCCTTATTTTCTAGAAGAGTACCTAAAGGACCAACTGGAAGTAAGTATGAAGGAAAAGCACCTTTTAAATGTTTTTCATGTAATAAGATTGGTCATTTTGCATCTAGATGTCCTGAAAGGAATGCAAGGTTTGAGGAAAGAGTTAATAAATCTTTTAAGCCTAACCAGAACAAATATAGATTTAAGAAAAGTAAACAATGCTACATAGCAGATGAGGAAGGAGTAAATGATGACTCTGGAGATGAACCGATAAAACACTCTGCTAGTGGATCTGACAATGGAAAAGAATGGGTGTTCTATGCTTTGAAGGAAGATGAACCGAAACCGGCTATCAAAAATGAAGAAAAGGCCCTGGCAGCAAAAGTTGAAGATAAGGATGAATGGGTAATTGATAGTGGATGCTCACATCATATGACTGTAGATAAAGGGAAATTTTTGTCCCTGCAAGAATACAATGGTGGTCAAGTCAGATTTGGAGATGACAAGGCATGTATGATCAAAGGTAGAGGTATTATTTCTTTGGATGACAAGCATAATATTGATAATGTCTATTATGTAGAAGGTTTAAAGCATAATCTTTGGCATTTAGGTCAATTGGTTGATAAGGGTTTTCAACTTCAGTTTAAAGATAGAAAATGCAAAATCATTAACAAGACTGGTTTGGAGATTGCAACCGGTATTCAAACTGGGAGTAATATCTTTGACTTGAACACTAGTAATAAGACATGCTTGATTGCTCATATTGATGAGAGTTGGTTATGGCATAAGAGGTTGTGTCATGTTAATTTTGATTGTATTGTTAAGATCAATTCAACTAAGGCCATTAGAGATATACCTAAGATTATGAAGCCTCATAATCCGGTATGTAAGGAATGTCAATTGGGTAAGCAAGTTAGAAGTTATTTTAAGAGAATATATGATAAATCTAATGATGTAATTGATTTAATTCACACCGACTTATGTGGTCCAACAAGGACTAGAAGCTTTCAAGGTGATAGGTATTTCA
The DNA here is from genome assembly GCF_030272615.1 of Cryptomeria japonica. Classification (NCBI taxonomy): domain Eukaryota; kingdom Viridiplantae; phylum Streptophyta; class Pinopsida; order Cupressales; family Cupressaceae; genus Cryptomeria; species Cryptomeria japonica. The sequence continues at coordinate 172,135,937 of NC_081409.1, forward strand.
TGTTGATTATTTATGACTATTCTAGAACATGATGTGGGTGACTTTTGTAAGGGATAAGTCTGAAGCTTTTGAGAAACTCAAGATCTTTAAAGCAAAGGTTGAAACAAAAAATGGATTGAAAATCAAATGTCTAAGATCAGATCATACTGGTGAGTTCACTTCTCATGAATTTAACAATTATTGTGAGACAAATGGAATCGGGAGACAACTATCTGCACCTAGGACTCCTCAACAAAATGGAGTAGTGGAAAGAAAGAACATAACCATTTTGGATGGAGCAAGATCTATGATGATGGAAGCCAAATTGCCTCATATCTACTGGAGAGAAGTAGTGAGTACAACAGTCTACACATTCAAAAGAGTTCACATCAAAGGTGAAAACGGTAAGACCCCTTATGAACTATGGTTTGGGCATACACCTACTGTTAAATATTTCAGAATTTTTGGAAGTAAAAGCTATATCAAAAGATATGATTCAATTGGAAAGTTTGATCCTAGATGTGATGAAGGGATATTTCTTGGTTTTTCAATTCAGAGCAAAGCATATAGATGCTATAACAAAAGATTGCAGAAAATTGTTGAGAGTGCTAATGTGAAAGTGGATGAGCAGTACAAAAATCATTCTATATCATATGACAAGGAACCGATAGTGGAAATGATCATAACAGAACTGGCAATGCCTCAACTAGTATAGGAAGCTGAGACAATTACACTAGCATAATCCGAAAATTCAACTGTGACTGATGATCAGAGCAGCGAACCTAAAGTTCAAAAGACACCAAGGCATGTAAGATTAAATCATTCTGAAGATCAAATTATTGGAGATAGGAACAAGGGAGTTATGACAAGAAGAAAAATGGCAAATGAAGAGGTATATCTTATTTCTCATGTTGAACCGGTAACTGTTATTGAAGCTTGTAAGGATAAACATTGGTTAAAAAGATGAATTAGATCAGATAGAGAAAAATGAGACTTGGTCTTTAGTTCCTCGACCTAAAAATAAGAATGTTGTTTGAACTAAATGGGTTTTTAGGAATAAACTAAATGAGGATGGTAAAGTTGTAAGAAAAAAGGCTAGATTGGTTTGTAAATAATATTCTCAAATGGAAGGAATTGATTATGGTGAGACATTTGTACCTATAGCTAGAATTGAAGCTGTTAGACTATTTCTTGCCTATGCAGTTTATAAGAACTATAAGGTTTATCAAATGGATGTTAAATGTGCATTTTTTAATGGTGAGCTTGAAGAAGAAGTTTACATTGAGCAACCTGATGGATTTTCACTGACAAATGATAAAGATATGGTTTGCAAATTGATAAAAGCTTTATATGGTTTGAAACAAGCTCCTAGAGCTTGGTATGCAAGGTTGGATAAATATCTTTTGAAGCTTGGTTTTACTAAAGGCAGTGTTGATAATAATTTATATTATAAGATCACTGATAATGATATTTTGATTATTAAAGTATTTGTTGATGATATCATTTTTGGAGGAGAAGATAAATTGTGCATGGAATTTGCTAACAATATGAAAAATGAATTTAAAATGTCCATGATTGATGAGATGAAATTTTTCTTAGGTTTGCAGATTACTCAAACTGAGAAAGGAAGTTTTATCTGCCAAACTAAGTGTCTGAGGGAGTTGTTGAAAATTTTGTTATGGATAATTCCAAACGGGTAAGTACTCCTATGGTGACAAGTGAGAAATTATCTATCAAGGATACTTCTACACCAGTAAATCCGACAAGGTATAAGTCTATGATTGGTGGTTTGTTATATCTAACTCATACTAGATCTGATATTATGAAAAGTAATCCTAAAGAAAATCATAAATGTGCAATAAAGAGGATATTCCGGTATTTGCAAGGAATAACATAATATGGTTTATGGTATTCTAAAAAAGATAATTTCACTTTATGTGCATATACTGACTCAGATTGGGCAAGAGATACTGATGACAGGAAGAACACTTTTGGTGGAGCTTTCTTTCTTGGAAAGAAACTGATTTCATGGATCAGCAAAAATAGTCATGCATTTCTTTATCTACTACAGAAGCTGAGTATGTTGCAACAACAACTAATTGCACTCAAGTCTTGTGGATGAAGAAAATGTTGAAGGATATTCGGGTAAATTGTAGTGAACTGGTAGTTATCTACTGTGATAACTTTGCAGCTATTGACATGTCTAAGAATCTGGTATTTCACTCTAAGACTAAGCATATTTCAATAAAGTATAACTTTTTGAAGGAAAAGGTAGAAGAAAAGGAATTCAAATTGGCTTATGTGAACACTAAAGAACAGATTGCATATATATTCACTAAACCATTGTCTAAGGAATCATTTGAGTATTTGAGAGATAGGTTAGGGGTTTCTGCCCCTTCGACAGAGACTTGATTGATGAAGTTTGTCATCACTCTGAAATTTATTATCAGAGACATTATTCATTCTGGCACTGATGAGTGGTACTACTACTCAGGGGGAGTAGTCAACTTTGAGGTTTACATTATTGCTTTGATATTTTTGCCTGATTTTTGGCATTGATGTCAAAGGGGGAGTTATAGTGATGTGAAAAGTCAATTCAGAACCTTACAAAGATATCATTAACAGGGGGAGAGCTATTTATATTCAAGAGATTGTTGGTTCTCTTCTACAGGGGGAATCTTGTTTGGCACTTCTTGGTACTTAGATGTTTTTCACATCTATTTTTGCCATCAATGACAAAGGGGGAGATTGTTGGCATTATGGATGAATTGATTGTGTGTTGCATTGATGTTTTGTCATTCATGTCAACACTAGCTATTATGATTGGTTACCGACAGACTGGTTTTTGTTATCGATAGAAGATCTAATGTTACTGATAGAAGAGACTATTTGTTGGACACTTCCGACATGTTTGGATCAGTGAAGTATGTTTGATTTGATGTGTTATATGCTCCATGAGAATTTTTTGGTCAGTTGGTATTGGCTTGGTAATCAGATGCTATAATACACTCTAGTAAATCCTTACCGACATTTGTTTAAGGCTTTACCGGCAGAGCTTTCACTGAGGAATCGTGACAAGATACATAAGTGGTGTCGGTGCGGCTTCTAGATGGATTTCGGGATGCTGAAGATGTTCTCTGATCATGCTTCAACTACTTGAAGACATTTCTTTGGTGTGGTGGACCTAGAATAGGTCCGGTACCTATCTAGGTTATGGATTGGTATCATGATAACATGTACTCTACACGTTACCAGGATATTTCAGGAGGATTTATGGATTTGTTATTGTTGTTTTGGTCTTAAGCCGACATGGCATATCATTGTAATATGGAATTATGTAATGATCTTATTTTTATATCTTTTAGGTGGCCAACCTAATTGGTTTAGGTCTTAGGGTTTGTATAAAATGATGTAAGATCTCATTGTAGAACATGGGGATTATGTATCATAGTCTTGGAATGCAATATCATATGCGAAGGAGACTTGGTTGAGCATAGGTGATCGAATTGGGATTAAGGAAGAGGTCAAAGGCCTCTGGTATTGAGCTTAACCGGGACTGTAATTAGGCATGGTAGATGCTATCTCTAGTAGGTCACTTTATTGGATTGTTGTCCATTTTTCTTGAGGTGGTTTTACCTTCTGTAGTCAGTGAGACTCTTTTGTAATGAGCAGTATGCTCTAGGTAGTGTGCCTTCTTGCATGTGCAGGCTCCTCATTGTATTACATACTTTCTGCAAAAGTATCATTTGACTATGGGTAGGCTTCCCACCATGGTTTTTCCCTTTCCCTGTTTTCCACGTACAAATCATGGTGTTATGTGGTATGGTTTCTTTGCATTGATTATCTGGTTAATTTTTAAGTTGTATTGTTTACCGGTATCTGTTCCTACCGACATTTGTATGTGCTTTACCGGTACTTGATCTGTTTTAAGGGTGTATTATGGATTAAAGTTATAATCTGTTAACAACTTATTCACCCCCCCTCTCAGTTGTTCACTGGTTATCCTAACAGTCAATATGCAAATATTTTTATTTGATACTTCAAGGCATATTCTCAACCGGCTGCATTCATCATTAACTGAATCTTTGTAATTCTTAAAATCCTTTCTAATAGTTTGCAGCTCATATAGTGCAATTACCAATTCACTTTCAAGATCTACTTCATGTTCATCTTCATCATCTCCCAAACACATCTTGCAGGTGGGATCTGTCTGCCTTGTCATACTCTGATGTGTGCACATCACTTTTTGTCCCTTATGCCATGAAGAGATGAGTTTCCTCTTCATCAAAGCTGCAACAACTGACTGATCTGCTATCAATATTTCCACATGTGTCTATATTGTTGTCTTTCATGCTTCCACAATCAGATTCAGTAGTGCATGACTCATTTCCATAAAGCCTCTTTAGTCTAACTTATAGACTCTTTGTTGTTTTGCATCTATCCACCTATGAGGAGACATCGCCGGTGAACCCACTGAATATAGCCTTCATGGCTTCTTCATTACATATACATCTTCTTTCTTCTTCAGTGCCGATGGGGGGACATACATTCCTAGGGATACCATTAGAAACTGCCATCTAGACATCATAACCTAGGGAGGACAGGTAGACTTCCATTCTACAAGTCCAAAAAGCATAGTTTGAACCATCAAACATTGGAGCAAGGATTGACACCAAACAAACCATTATTTCCTTAAGCCAGAATCTACCCAAGCTAGAGAAACCTTGTCTAACTAAGAACCTAGGCTCTGATACCAATTGTTAGACACAATGCACCACTAAGAGGGGGGTGAATCAATGGTTCTCAAACCTTTTCCCTTTAGCTATCCTAGGTGTGTATACCAGTTATGAGACCTAACACAATGCAAAATTATCAGTTAGTGGGGAGGCCAACACAAATGCAAACACACATAGAGGGCATCTCATAACACCAGTATGTACGAGGAACACCCAAGATGGGAAAAACCTCAGTGAGAAATGCTACTGGAGTCTACTGCTCCAATCCAGACTCACAAATAAAAACTTTGTTACAATGTTTAGGGCACCAACCCAAGGAGCACCAACCCCTGATTTAGGGCACTAACCCAAGGACCACCAATCCCTCACTGATTTATGCACAACAACCCAAAGGAGCTACAACTCAGTGATCACAATGATAACTTCAAATAAAAAAGTAGTTGTCTTGTTACAAGTGAATCTTGCAACCATTTCATATACCTTACTCTCCTGGTGAGATACCTTCTCTACTACACTGACTCACTCTTCTGCTACTTAACTGTCGGTAAAATCTATCGGTACACCTCTTTCTCTTCTTCTTCTCTGCTGGATCTTCTCCTCACTTCTCTTCTCTTTACTGGTGCAACTCTTTACCGGTTTTCTGTCTCCCTTCTCTACAGCTTCCTTCACTTTTTCTCTACCAGTATGGACACTACTAGTTCTAATCTACTACCGGTAGAACGCTTCAACCTGATTCTTACTCACTCTCCCTCTCTTCTCAAATACTTGTTGAGCACTTGGCTTATTTTCTCTTACATGCAGAAGTAATACTTAATCACTTCGCAGCAGCACACTCTTCTTCCATTTAGTAACACCTAACAATGTCTTTTTCTTGCACATTTATAGCCCAGACTTCTCGCCAAAATCCTATTCAAAATATAGGCGGTTAGGGTTTCCTCATCATCCTCAAGGCAAACCAAATCCAATCAGATCATGCCCGATCTGATTTCCTTGAAATTCAATTGTACACTTTCACCATTAACGCGCCTTCTTGATCACACCTTCCATCTTTGGTAATCTGCAATCAGTCAGTTGACACACCTCAATCAATCACCATAAATGGCCTAGCTGTTTTCTTTGCCTACTTTGATCTGCACAATCAATCTGTCCTGGATCTCGATCCACACAACTCTACCTCGTGCCTTGCAATCACCATTAATTTCGGATGAATCACAACTACCTCACCGACCTGTGCATGTTTCATCTGCCATTTCATGCACGTTTGCCTCTTCATCTTCATGCAACATCACTGTCGGTATCCACCTCATCACATTGTTCTGTCAGTTCATGCCTAGTCACCGACCACACATATAATCAGTTTCATCTACCGGTTAACAAACCCTACTGGCATATAACACCTTGCCAGTAAACCTTCATGCCTACACCAGCTTAATCTTGTTTATGTAGTACATCAACCAGGCATCAACCATGTCGGTCCTCAGCAGCTATCAAGAGTAACACAACATGTGTAACACCATCAGGTGAAGGTCTTCCACTCTTTCTCATTTTTCTCACTCAGTTGTATGCTGGTATCCTTGTCAAGTGGCAATTACCTAGATGACTCGATGTCATCATCCTCCATTTGATCTGCACTGGTGGTAACTCAACACACCTCCTTCAAATGCTTATCAGGTGTGTATCTCTGATCACACTCTCCTTAACCTTTAGTTTGTTGTACTCCTCTTATTCGAGTGAGAACCTTATCTTCCTTGTTTCTTCTCTAATGATTCACCAGTTGACATAACATGTCAATTAGTGGACAACATACTTTCCTTTTGCCAATGAGACACATTGATGACACCAAGTCATCAAACTCAAACTATGATGTACTATCCTTCATCTGCATTCCGATATCACCATGTATATTCTTGCAAACTCACTAGTATCCTTCTCCATCAGATCGGTTCTCCACTCATCTGGTTTGTCAAGATGACAAACACACCATTTCAACATATTAGTCTTCCTTCAATGTCTCGATGGCACACCTTGTTTTCACTTGCTTATTCAGTGAGCATTCAATGACTTGTGTATCTCAGGGAATCATTCTACTGGTGCAAGTGTGAATTTATGGAGGGGAGGATATATCTTCAACATGACATATGTCCTGGTGATTTTCCATATGTCATCATGCACACAGAGGCAACATACTCTTTCAACCTATCGCCTAGCCTATGATAGCTTCTTCATCCTGTGGGAGTCCTGCTAGTTATACTTACACTAGCAATTTGGTGGCCTGCTCATACTTCTCCTCTGGTGTTGATGTGAACCAAATAGCATTCTGCCACTTCAGCACAATCAATGCCCATCTTGTAATCTCTTCATTTTGGTTGTATGCAACACCATATCAATAACCCTTTTACAAAGTGGTCACTTTACCACCCCTCTAGCATATCGGTACACACCGGTTCTACCTTCTGCATGAACATGGTCACCTGGCTATCAATAATGACAACACAACAACACTTCTCCCATACCGGTCCAACTTCTATTCCGATTGACATGAAACTCTAATGCCAACAACCTCTTGTTTACTAGTTGACATCAATGTCAGTGATACCGCTAACATTCTATACCAGTTGACATCAATGACAACACAATGCCAACATATCATTGCTAGGATAATTAGCTAATCTTATCATCATCTTTGTGCTAGCTAGGATAATTAGCTAATCTTATCATCATCTTTATGCTATCTTAATCACCATAGTTTCAATATCATACATTTCTAGGAATGCATTCATGCATAATAATCAATCACTCGTTCTTGGAGTTGTCATTCCTAAGTCACTTTGCTCAGTGATCTAAGAGAAAAGGCATTGACTTTAGGGATTCTGTGAGATAGAGAACAATGGGACACCCCTTGGGAAGTTGAGCTACTTCAATATAGTTCCTCTAACTTGTACTAAGAGTCTCATTGGTGTGTGGGTCTTTTGAAACTAGACTTTTCCATTTCTGTCGCCCTCATTTCCCACACACACTAAGATTTGGGGCTTAGTTCCTTGAAATTAGCAATGTCTTATACTCCTTGTGATAGTACTCCTAATTTATCCTCACTTTCAACTCTTCATCTACTTTACCATGAATATTTGCATAGGCTCACACTCCTATTAAAGTGGGGGCTAAATGTAGCATTGTAAATTATCATCGGGCCAATTTACACCTCATGTTTGTGCTCCTTCTTTAGAGTGTCCCCTCCTCATCACCTATCTAGGTCCGTTTTGTGCCCAAAATCTAGTTCTGATGTCATGTACACCCACTAATGAACTTCCTAAAGGGGTGTCCTTCTCCCTAGGTCTTAATTATGGTCACTTTCTGAGAAGGACCATAGAACCTAGCACCTTGGTCCTAAACCAAGGTGCCCAACGGCTTGGTCCCTCTTAGTTAGATCCAATTTTGAAATGGGGCAACAATCCTATCTCTGTAGTCGGAATTCAATTTTGCGACTCCACTTGACTGTTGTAGATTAGCCTAATCAGTAAATGACCTAGATACCCCTATATAAAGACATGTAATCAACCTAATTTCATCCATACATCCTAAGACTCCAAACACTTAATTCCTAGCATCCTTGCATTCGTGAAACATTCATTATCAAGCATTTTTCAGAAATCTTTAAGGTGCATATTCTTCATTCAACCATTGTTGAGCAAAATTACATCGTTCCTATGGAAGAATGTGTGTGTGATTAGGGTTTTGTCATGTTCATGCCATTTTATACAACATATGTGATTACATTCAAGAAGCAAAGCATCATCATCAATAATTGGGGATCTGAGATATATCTTTCCATTATTTATTTTAGTATTTGAATTATTTCATTCAAGGTTAATTCCTAAACCAGAGTTTGACTTAGGAAAGCCCCTATTTCCAACAATATCCCCTTTATTTTTGTGTGCAAGAAATAAGTAAAATAAGTATAGAGCTATAATTTTAAGGATTGACATTATTACATCATTCATGTATGGAAGAATGTGTGTGTGATTAGGGTTCTCTTATGTTTATGCCATTTAATACAACATATGTGATTACATTCAAGAAGCAAAGCATCATCATCAATAATTGCGAAACTGAGGTATATCTTTCCATTATTTATTTTAGTATTTGCATTATTTCATTCAAGGTTAATTCCTAAACTAGAGTTTGACTTAGGCAAGCCCCTATTCCCAACAATGTCCCCTTTCTTTTTGTGTGCAGGAAATAGGTATAGAGCTATAATTTTAAGGATTGACATTATTCACAGAGACAAATAGGTTCCTTTTTTGATGGAAAAAAGTTCAAAGGACCAGAGCGACTAGCACTCCAGTCCTGACAATTTAGGTCAACCTTTTGGGAACATATTTGTTCACTCACATATTGCTCAGATCTAGGTTCATGATTCAGTTTGATAATTGTAGCTCACTGTTTATGCAGAATTGCTTCAATTTACACACATCTAACCTAATTTCAACATCTTCAACAAATTTAAAACAAATCAACTCAAGGGAAAGAAGAGGCACACCTAAAACCCCTAGAATTTTATCAAAATATAGATCTATTAGCTTTAGATCGATCAAATTCCTATCTTTCCCTAATGTAATTTGTCCTTAAGAAAAATTAGTGGTTTTACTACATCTAGTGGTGGAAATGATAGTTTTGATACTTGAAGATAAGTAAAGATGCCAAGATAATAAGATGAGAGGGGGGGGGTGAATCATACAAACTTAATCTTTCATAAAACATCAGATTCAACCTCGGTAACATATACTTGAGTAATATAACCAAAACTGCTAAACATGCAAACTCAAAAGCATATAAACATCATAACACTCATAACATCAGATTTAACGTGGAAACCCAAATAGGGAAAAACCACTGTGGGATTTCGGACCCACTAAGAAATATACTCTTCTAGAGTATGCTCGGTTAAAAGCAAATCCTGTTAAAGATTACAAACACATTGCTAGATGTGACCTGGTTAAGGGATTTCCCTCAGATCTGTTAGGATCTTCACCTTGTTAGAAGTGACCTTGTTAAAGGATTTCAAACACTCAATCAGAATGTCACCTTGCTAGAGGGTTTTACAAATAAGACTGTTAAGTCCACTCGGTTAAGAGATTTTCTGTCACTTTACTAAATAATAGTAATAAAAATCTATCTGCAACTTCACATCTAAAATGTTAAAGCAGATTCTTATTTGCTAAATACAATATAGACATAGAACTAATCTTGTCCATCTACTGGGCTCTATACTCTGTTATTCAAAATAGGTCTTCAAGCTTCTGTGCTCGGTAATCACTATGTAGCATCCCTGTGCATACACTTGCCTACATACATTGTTTATCAATAGTTCCCTATTTATAAATAATTCACCAACCACTTAATCTCCTTGATCACATTTCCCATGATCAATCATAGCCATCAGATCTTCAAACTTTGTCTAGGTTCAATGTATCCTTCGATCTGAAAATGTTTTACCCTGCCTTGGAACTTGCATACATTTCTTGGAACTTGTGCTAGGGTATTGCGGTTCAATCTAAGCTGTAGATCTTCCTGCTGATTTTCCTTTGCCATAAGTTCTTTAACAAACCTCATTCACGACATACCAATCATTTAATCATAGCCAACTCATCAACTTCCTTCATTAAATAATGCATGTAATCATTTAATGCATTATGTTATTACTCGGTTGCAACTCGGTAAATACTAAACTTCACTACTTCACTCGGTAGACATTCTACCTTTATTAATTGATAGCGATAACCTTAGGGTTTACCGACTAGGTTCTTTGCTCGATAACATAGTATAGTATTAACCTTTCAATCAATAACATATGTAGGATATCAAAACAATCTAATCATCATGATCTCATCATTGTCTAACTCGGTAATAGTTGCCCATTGAATAACTTATTTCTCCCCTTATTCATCATATTCTTTTTGTGTCTTTTACCAACATCTTTATACTCATCAAATCATACTTCTCAAGATATGGCAACATCATACTGAATTAGAAAATCAATTTCTTGACATCAATGAAAAAATAATAATATTAAGACAGTAAACATCCTTAATCAGTTATATCCATAATCATCAACAACCTTCTCAATATCCTTATTGAAATGCCAACAATCTCCCTTGTCTATTATAATGCCAAATACCAACAGGAAACCCTAATTTTAACCACATTACAAAAATCACCAAAACAAGGGGGTTGACTAAGGAAAACCCCTATATAGCCATAATCCTACCATTTTATTTTCCTAGTACATGTACAGGTATCCGTCAGAGCAAGAAAATTTTGGGAGATCTCAAGAAACAAGTATAGGTTTACTTTTAGAAGTTTAGCCTAGTTTTCTAGGACTAGGGTTCCCAATGCCCTTGTCCTAAGACCAAGGCACCCCCACGTCCTGTTCCTCTCAGTCCAGTCTCAATTTTTTGGGTTTTAGCTCAATCTACCTCAGGATTCAAACCGTCAAATCATAGCTTAGTAGACCTAGGCACCCAATTCCCGGGTCCTATCAATTCTGCTCCATATTTTGATCAAAGGTGCACACTCAATTTCTTCTACCAGTTTTGTGCTTGTTGTCTTAGTTTTGTTATTTGTCAATCTATTGTAGTACCTTTACATTTACTTTTCTTTGTACCTTCATCATAGTTTTACATTCTCTTATACTTTGTAAATCCATTTCCATAGCAAAAAAGGAATAGAAACCCTAGAAGTATCCCTTGAATTTTTTTCACAAGAGTTAGTTAAGAAATATCAATCCTTTAGGTTCTTTTGTATTCCAATGTTTGTATGAAACTAGTTTTAGGTCCAAATTCTACCTGATTCCATTTTCACCATTACAACATATTCCTTTTAAATATCCTATTCTTTCAACCCTTACCATGTTTTGAACAATAGGTTTGATTTTTATTACCAAAGACTTAGCAACAATTTTATAAAAAGTGTTCAAAAAATTAAGTGGCTGCCAAACAACAATCATATCCTCATTTCGTCCTTTAGGAATAAGCTTAATTATGCCTTTATTAATGTCTAAACCTAAGGATCCACTTTGAAAATCCTATGTATAGCATATATGAGTCATCTTTAATATGAATCCACACAATTTAGTATAATTTAGCTAAAAGACCATCAGAGTGAGTACTTTTATAAGATTTCATGGAGAAAAGAGCATATTCAATTTCTTTCAAAGAGAGAACACAATCTAAAAAGATGTTGTAACCTAGATCAATCGTGTTAGGGATTTATTTTTTGATGCCTTCTTCTAGAATTTATTGAATATCAAATCAACTACCTTCTGTTGGCATATGGACACTCCAATGAGACATTGTGTGTGATTGAAGGTTTTGTCATTGATGGCAACCTTGCAATCCTATGGCACCAGCAAGACATTATACCGGTAAAGCATTACTCAAACAAGATAGTGCACCGGCATCAGCAAGATCAATCTACACCGGCACAGAAAAGAACATGTATACCGACACTGAGGCCGATAGGATTTTTGATATGTAATATTTTGTTTATTATTGTAAGCCGACTTGGCAAATTGTAAAATGACTCTTGTATATAAAAGAGATCATTGTAGGCATTTATAGGATATGGATAGGAAGCATAATAAATTATAAGGTAGACCTAATCTGGGAATTATACGTCAAGGGTATATGTAAAGAACAGAGCAAGAACCGGTATTGAATCTAGCATTGAAGATGCTATTGTAAAGCAGTACATAATATTGGATTTGTGTAAATCCTCATTGTAAGTCAGTGTGACTTCTTATTGAGTAGTGAGCTCTAGGCAGTTGGCCTTCCTGCATGTGCAGGCCCCTATTGTAAGTAATATTCTCTTATTGGCCAATAAGTGAATATTGTGGGTCACAAATCCCACCGAGGTTTTTCCCACACCGGGTTTCCTCGTTAAACATCTTGTGTTATGGTGTTCTTTTCATGTGGATGTTTTTGATTCTATTATTTACATTAATTCTTGCATACCAGTATACTGTTACTTTATGTTCTGCATATTCGGTTTCAAGAAAATTTCATTACCGGTCAGATACTGATTCATCCCCCCCTCTCAGTATTTGTGGGAACCCTAACAATTGGTATCAGAGCCTGGTCCTCTATTTTCAGAAGCCTAACAGCTTGAGGAAGATCTTGACACCGGTAAAGATGGAAAATCTGATGAAGCAACTTGAAGGAGCTCTTACTGACTATGATGCAGAGAAGTTGAAAAATATCAAGTTAGAAGATGATTTAAAAGCAGCTCAGGACATTATTCAGGCACTTCAAGAAAATCTTACTGTTACAAGGAATAAGAGAAGAGAACTTTGTGAAAAATTGCAAAATGAGAATGATGAAAAGGAATCACTAAATGATATGATAAGCAAATTGAAACAAGAGATCATGACAACAAAAAATCAAATGCAAGATATGACTATGAGATTTTGCAAAGAGATTGAGGATAGAAAGAAGAATGAAGAAGAATTGACCAGAAGACTAAGTGATGCAGCAAATGAGAACACAAGACTTAGCTATGAAAATGACATGTTGAAGACAGATCTGATGCATACTCAGAATGACTCAAATGAACTAATGAGACAAAAAGAAATCTTGGAAAGGGAATTGGAAACTGCAAATCAACACAAAGAAAAATTCAAAAAAAGCTCAGAAGAACTTGGTACCTTATTGAAGAATCAAAAACCCAAAGGTGAGACTTCTAGAATTGGATTTGAAGTTGGAGAAAGCTCTGGTACTGCAAATACCCAGGATCAAAGAAAACCAGTAAGACCCTCTAATACTTACAAATTCAATGGAAAATGCTTTAACTGTAATAAATATGGTCATAGGGCGAATGAATGTAGATCTAGGAATTATCAAAACATCAATCCTCCCACCGGTCAATGCACCAAATGCAACAAAATTGGTCATAACTCTGAAAATTGCAGAATGAATGTAAGATGTTATGTTTGTGGAAGATTTGGTCATTTATCAAATAAATGCAGAACACAAACCATCATAAGTTATGGGAAAGCTATTCAGAAAAATAATGTAACTTGTTATGCATGTAACAAGATTGGTCATATTGCTAAATTTTGTAGAAGTAAAGGTACACCGGTAGATAACAGAAGTACTAGCTTGAAAGGTAAAGAAAAGGTTGAAGAGGTTAAGCAAGAATTTTCAAAACAATGGATTAGAAAAGGTGATCTAAATATTGGGGTTACTCCTCCACTGGTAGAACCAACAAATGGTTCACTGACTGGACTATATGATGCTCCACTGGCAGGATAGAGCAATGCTCCATCGGCAGGATGTTCTTCATCAAATTGAAGAAAATTATCTTGAGGGTTTGGCAATCAAATGACACATGTGCTATTATTCCCTCGGTTAGAGAAAAGAAGTTGAAAATCTTTCATTACCGGCAAATAAAGTTGAGCTAATACATTATCGGCAAGCAATTAATGTGGTAGGTAGCAGAAAAGACTTTATAAAATAAGGTTTCTGGCTCCATTTCATTTCACCGTGAATTCAAACTTTCAAAGAGCGCGAAGATTTCCAAGCTAAGGCATTCCGAGCAAAGAGGCAAAGCACTTCAGCAATCAATCCATCCAAAGGCAGAAAAAGGTATTTATCATCATGGCATCCTCCTCTGCACCTGAATTCATAGAAAACCCTATAGTAGTCGAGGTTATAAAACACCTAGGCCCATGTTTCAGCTAGTTCCTGAGGTAGCTAAGAAAGATGACAACACAGGTGCTTTTTCAAAAATTCCAAAAGGTGTTGTTTATGCAGAAGACCTTAGAATGTATATTCATTGCAACATAGAGGAATTAGGTGATGAAGAAATCAAAAACATGTATAAGTCTGTTATATGTGACAACTCCGGGAATGTGAAACTTGAACATAAAATTGTTGAAACCCTAGGATTCACTGAAATCCTCTACGTTCCTGAATTTCCCAAGGAAGTGGTTAGGATAGTTCTGAGTAGGGTACATGGTTCATTCTTTTGGCTTGACTTAGTGCATAAAATTACAAAGGAAGCTGTGAAAGCAGTAACAGGGTTACCTTCCACCGGTAACAGACCTGACAAAACCAAGAAGGTCTCCAATGACTTGGTAACAAACTTAACTGGTGCAACATCCGACAAGAGATCATTGAGGGTTAATGATCTGACCGATACAAATGTTAGATTTGTTAGCATGATTCTAGGTTACAAAGCAACTCATGCAAATAGGCTTAACTCTATTTCCAGTTTATGCATAAAGAGTGCTTATGACATGGTTAAGGACAATGTGAAAATTGATATCTGTGAATGGTTAAAAGATGAGTTAATTGACAATTTAGCAAAAATCAAGAAGGATAAAAAGGAACCTTTAGATTTGGAAATTTACTTGTATGCTTAATACTACATATAACCAAACAGGCTCCCGGTATAGGCAACAAGGATTTTGGATTTGACCTACCGGTAGGAAAACAATTGTCTGACTTATTCAGCAACATGGGTGAAAACAGAGAAAAGAATATCAATGAGTATTTTCAAGCACTAAAGGTCAGAATGAATAAAAGAATTAGACTATCACAAGAAATTCTCAACAAATACAAGGATGATATATGGTTTGTGATAAAAAAGGATGAGATCTGGATGGAAGCAATCATCCCAAGGATAGTCTGGGTTACAGAGATGGGGTATGAAACAGATGACCACATAGTGGAAACTTATGCCAAAGCACTTCTGGAAGCCCCCAATGAACCAAAGGAAGAAGTATTTGGTAGTACTGAGACCATTGAAAGTCAAATTCAATCTAAAAAGAGAGTAAAGAAAGTTGAGGCATTTGTGAGGAAAGGAGCCAGACAAGCAAAAGCCATAAAGGAAGATGTATTAAAGAAAACCGGCATAATAGAAGATGAGTTGGCAGCCCAACAACCTAAAACTCATCTATCACCGGTAGATACTTCCTCAGAAGGAGATATGCCAGCAACTTTCAAAAAAGTTGTTAGGAAAAGAGACCCCTCCCCGGTATCCACTCCTTCACCTAGAAGGACAAGACAGAAGCAACAAGCTGTGAGGTCTCCGGTCAAGAAAGCCACACCTAAGAAGAAGCTGACCCCCAAAAAGAAGAAGAAGACAAACACTGACTTTGCCCCTCTTGACATACTACTGAATGAGATCACAGAGGAAGGTAAATTGAAAAACATAGGGAAAATCTATGACACCCTATCAGATGATGAGAAAGGACAAGTCGAGGAGAGTGTTATATTACACATGGACATGTATAAAAAGTTTTTGATGCAAGTCCTAAATGAAATTCCTGATGAACTATATAAAAGACTTGAGGCTGGAATGCAAGGAATAATTGAGTTGGATAAGAAAATAAAAATAGAGAAATTACTTGTAGTATACCCGGTCAACTCACCTAAGGAAATTGATGATCTGATAGCTCAGGCCAACCAGATAGTTTTTTCCACTACACACCGACAAATATCACTAATGGCAGGTAGAGTTATTGAAGTCTCAGAGGAAACAGAAAATGGTTGGGATACATTCTTGGTTGAAAAAGAAAAACAAGAAGAATATAGGAATCCCAAGCCCATTCTGGTATATCAAAAGGACAAAGGGAAAGGTAAAGTTGGTGGACCACCAAGTATCAAGATTAGAGACAACTTACCCCCACCTCCTTTAAATACTCCACAGGTAAAAACAACAACTGCAGAAGATCAATCGATAGTTGAGAGCATAGACACAGAGGATAATAATCCTAATCCTGAAGTCCTATATACTATGAATGTTGATACTTAGAAAATCAACATAGTGGTAGATAAGGATACAACAGATAATTCAGGAAACAAAGAGCAACCGGCAACAGGAAACAAAGAGTAACCGACAACAAATTCAGAGAAAAAGATGGAATCTGGAACACAAATAGAGAAACCAACAGTGCTAAAGGCTCCAGAATAGATGCCATAGGTAAGAAATGATGCAGGAAAACCAGTGCTTAAAGAGATGGAGACACAAACAGACCTACCAGAGGTCAATACTAGCATGGTCACTTCCACCGGCACTCAGTTTGTTGGGTCACCATCAAATGTAACAGAGGTATTGCTGGAATCTATCAAGAAAATAACTGATTATAGCTCACAAGCCTATAAAGCGATAGATGATTCAATTCCAATTTTGAAATCAATAGCTCCCAATTGTAATATAGCCAACAAAGATTCTTTAGGCCAGTTGGATACACTTTGTAAATATATTTCTGGAAATTTTGAGCAAACAAAGGTAGAAACTGTAAAGGAAAGTGTAGAAAAAGAGAAACAAAAATTCTTTGAGGAAGGAATAAAGAAGTGCAATAGGGAATTTGACACACTTCTACTGGAACTGTGCAATTTATTAAAAGAGTACAAAACTCTGTACAAAGACACCTGTAAGATAAACTTTTTAACCATAGATGTAGACAAAAAGATGAGCAAGGTACAAGAAGAGATAAATAAACTTGCTGATAATTTTGTTAACTCACCCGATACATTATCAGTTTTTGAGGAAAAGATAACAAATTTTGAGGAAGAATTGCTCAAATTAGAAAGAGAAAATAATAAACAAGGAAAAATTCTTGAGATCTAAACTAGGTCCAATATTGGACTATTTAGTATCTCTGCGAAAGGAAATCTCAAAGGCACTAACACAGGGTAGCAAAACACTGGCAGAGCACTTGCAGCATCTCATCGGTACAATATACAGAATTGAGATACCAATAAAGGAGAGCAAGAAGTTTATGGATGGCATAAACTTAATTTTGCGAGATATTCTTCAAATAATAACCACCCAACTACAAGGTTGAGGTTATGAGTTGGTACAACTACAAAATCTACTAACCTTTGTCATTGATGCCAAAGGGGGAGTAGTAGATGAGGAAATTCAAAACATAGGGATCACATGCTCAGGGGGAGCTCTCACATTTTTGGTAACATTTTTGGTCTACACATTTTTTGATATCTTTTTGAAATTTCTCATGAGTGTTGCCATCAATGCCAAAGGGGGAGATTGTTGGCATATGGACACTCCAATGAGACATTATGTGTGATTGAAGGTTTTGTCATTGATGGCAACCTTGCAATCCTATGGCACCGGCAAGACATTATACTGGTAAAGAATTACTCAAACAAGACAGTGCACCGACATCAGCAAGATCAATCTACACCGACACCAGCAGAGAAGATGTACACCGGCACAGAAAAGAACATGTATACCGGCACTGAGGCCGACAGGATTTTTGATATGTAATATTTTGTTTATTATTGTAAGCCAACTTGGCAAATTGTAAAATGACTCTTGTATATAAAAGAGATCATTGTAGGCATTTATAGGATATGGATAGGAAGCATAATAAATTATAAGGCAGACCTAATGTGCGAATTATAGGTCAAGGGTATATGTAAAGAACAGAGCAAGAACTGGTACTAAATCTGGCATTGAAGATGCTATTGTAAAGCAGTACAAAATATTAGATTTGTGCAAATCCTCATTGTAAGTCAGTGTGACTTCTTATTGAGCAGTGAGCTCTAGGCAGTTGGCCTTCCTGCATGTGCAGGCCCCTATTGTAAGTAATATTCTCTTATTGGCCAGTAAGTGAATATTGTGGGTCACAAATCCCACCGAGGTTTTTCCCACACTGGGTTTCCTCGTTAAACATCTTGTGTTATGGTGTTCTTTTCATGTGGATGTTTTTTATTCTATTATTTACATTAATTCTTGCATACCGGTATACTGTTACTTTATGTTCTGCATATTCAGTTTCAAGAAAATTTCATTACCGGTCAGATACTGATTCACCGCCCCCTCTCAGTATCATACTTTGTGATCTATTATTAGGATGATGATGGATCATAGAGTGTGATCCAAACTATTGATACAAGAATTATGTACACAATTTAATCCAAAATAATTTTTCTATCTACTATCTTCTTTAAACAACTTTTCATACAAAATTCTGAAACAAACTAATAAGTTTAGTGGGATTTATCTCATAACCGTTTTCATCTACTATAGAGATAGTTCTCTCTTTTTTATTTATATAATTAAGATAATTAAAGAAGAACTTAGTGTAGACGTTTAAAATTAATTAAATTAATATTTAATTAATTTAAGCCTTCCCACATAATTAATTAATTTAATTGTGTTGATCCCCTTCCTCTTAAAGTTAATTAAATTGAATTTAATTAATCTTATCAATATAGTCCTATAATTAATTTATCAAAATTAATTATTCCCCATTCTTCTAAAGTCACCTTCATCATTTTATTTCTTCTAAACCTCTATTAGTCAATTAATTTTAATGAATTAACCCAACTATGTGATTCCTATAAATCACTTTCTCTAATCTTCATCTAGCCTAAATAATTCTTCCTTAATCATGCTTATCATTATTCTCTAAATTTATATTCCTCCACTCATTCTCTCTCCTCATGTCACATCCTCCTAACTTTCCCACATGTATTCTAATCCCCTATTAAGCAACCTAATCAATGTCCTTAATAATTTGCACATTCCTAATCATCGGTCAACACTTTGCCATAAATGGTTTTCCCATATCATCCTCCAACCTTAAATGCTACCCACTTTGGCTCATTCATGGAAATTCCAATTTCCAAGCCTCCTCTTCTGAAGGAATTTTTAATTCCTTTTTCCATTTAGTCTTTCCACACATATCTTATTTTGGAATTTTTAATTCTTCCTCCCTTCTCCCAAGGAATTTTATATTCATTTTTCTCTTCCCAATGTACTTGGGAGCTCTTCCGCATGTACTTGAGAAGTGTGGAGACAATAAATTCCTTCGTGAAAAATCTCTTGGTTCTCCCACTTTGTCCTCTCAATCCTCTCCCACTTTCTTTCAATCCTAGCCCTCCATTTAAAATTGGTCTTGGCCCTTCATTTGGACCTCCTCCAATCTATAAATTGGAGTCTCCTCTCCTCATAAATCATCCACTTCCATCATATTCTTGTGTTGTCCATTTTATCCTATATCCATTTTTCATACAATCTTATGTTGTCCATTTAAGCCCCAAAATCATCCCTCATAATGCCCAGATATTGCCTCATCTAAGAAAATCCATCTCATCCATATTCATCATCAAATCCCATCCAATCTTGTTGTGTAGTGGATACCAATCGATAATCCCTTATTCAAGGAGAAAATCAAGTGCAGCAATAGGGTGCCTCTACTTCATCAAGCTCAATCGGAGGAAGAAGTGAGAAAGGAAGGTATAATGGGTTAAATGTGTATTTGAATGCATTGTTTATGTTTTATTTGGTTTATACATTAACCATTAGGGCCAAATTTTTCCCTTCACTTAGATCCTTTATTTATTTCCTTAATCCACTAGAGTTTGGATTTAATTTTCATATCCTTCTCTTTGTAGTGATCTAATTTTCATAGACGAGTTTCAATAATAGTAATTGAATTATGAAATTTTCGATATGAGGATAAATATTAAAATGTTTTCTATAATGTTTTAGTTGTCCTTGAAGTTCTTTTCTTTTCTTTTGCATATCTAAGCCATTATCTTACCAAAAGATTGAAGAATTTTGATACATAGAGATAAGGTTGAACATCACCATGCAATCCATGATTCACCTTCTTGACGTTTAGGGATAGAATTATAAATTCCTACTTAATAAATAATACTAATTTTTCTTGTGATAATAAATATTGATCTTGAAAGGGAGATGAGAAGGAGAAGCTCCTATTTGAGACAAATAAATATAGAGAAAATAATAGGAAATTGATTAGATAGAGTAGTAGAATAAGCGACCTGAACATAACAACCAGAGGGAGAATTTTCTACATGGATGTTATGAGAAAAATAAATTCAATACAATCTACTCAATTTCCTATCAATACCTTCTCTGGAGTTGGTCCAAGAGAGCAAATTATTGCTATGACTGGAGAATTTGTTATGAATTGGCTCAATATCTCCAATTAAATTTAGGCAATATATCCATCTTGTAAATTTATCATGGTTGAGCTTGAAATAATTAAACTAGTTGTAGTATTCATGATGTTTAACCATATTAAAATCCCCTCTCGACACCCAATCAACATTGGAGATGCTCCTAAACAGTAAGCCCCAAAGAGAAGAACTCTCTTTTGGTATGTTAGGAGCATAAATAGAACATAAACTAATAGGTTGGCCATTAGAAAAAGAGAGGACCTAGACACAATAACGAGAAAGATGCTCTCCTTTATCAATGACATGGTTGGATGTCCAAGGGAATAGAGAAAGTATGACCCCACCACTTCTAGCATCATGAGATGTATTTAAGAGGAAAACATCTTTCCAAAGATTGAATAGAGTTGCATCTAGATATTCCCTATTGATTTAAATGTCTTGTAGGAATAACACATTCACTAAATCCATTTCAATAATGTATCCTTCACATTAATGTTTCTATGAGGGTGAGACAACCCTCTATCATTTCATGATAAAATCTTGAAATTTATGAGGAACCAATAGGGTAACCTCATCTTCTTGTGGTAAGACTCCAAATCAATTAGCAAGGGGCACATCATGTTCATTGTTTCATCTATCATTTGATGCTGAAGGTGGATAAATTGATCTTTGTCAAGGATTAGCACAAGGATATTCATTGCCGCATCTATCATTTGAGACTACAGATGGAGACCTTGATCTTTATTCAGGATTAGGAGGAGAAATAGATTTGTCAAGAGATTTCGCCAAGACTTGAGAGTGAATGTTGGTAGGCTCTTTAGTTGTAGTGTAAATAAAAGAAGAGGAAGAGGGTTTCTTCCTCTTCCTCCATTTTACATTTATAATAGAATATAAATAAGAGGGTTGACCCAAAAGATAAGTCTTAAAAGAAAAAGATCCATTAGAAGATGGAGGATTGTTAGATTGAGAGTGCAACAGAGGAGTTGTATATTTTAAAGGCGATTTATGTGATAGTATAAAGATAGGGTTAACTAGCATAGAGGGAGAGTGAGCAGACATAGACTTATTTTTTCTTACAGGACAATCTCAAATAAAGTAGACTTCTTGTCGTTAGAAGAAGCAAGCATTCAACTTATTCAAATAAGCTATTGACTAGTCTAGTTCAAATCTAGGGCCAAAAAAGTCTAATATTCTCTAACAGGGGTTTGTTCAAATCAACTTGCACACACACTCTTAGGTGGAATCTTAAACTAGAGAATTTATCATAACTCTATTTGCACAAGGTAACCTTCTAAATCTAAGCCACAATCCCTTTACGATAAGGCCTAAAGGCTAGATTTAATAAGGGCAATTCTAGCCACATAGGATAACAGGGCCGAGAAACCCTTTCAAGATGAAAGTCAAAAGTCCAAACTTCCAAATAACAAACCTGGCCACATATAAACCACATGGCATACTATAATATTACTTGTGCATGTTTTAAAATTCTAAACATGTAGGAAACATAACCTATACCCAATCCCTTTACCATTTTAAATTCTCGCCCTTCATTTTACTAATTTATTTCAGCCCATTTAAGAAAAACTCCTTTAGTAGGAACTGTTAGTGTAGGTTTTTTATTTTCCTTATGTTAGGGAGTATTTATTTTTCCTACACATATTATTTAAGCTTGCTTAGGTTATTAAGAGTGGTTAGTATGAGGATACATGGCAAAATACTTCAGCTACATGTGTAACTCTCCACATCACATGGGTAGTTGAGTTACACACCCTCTTTTGGCTTGTTGTGCTACCTCTCATAACCACTATTTTGTCATTTCCTAAGTGGGTTATGGGATAGTTGGGTTTCTCACCCTCTTTGGACTTTATATGCCAACTTTCTCGACTCCTTTCCGGTCTTCATGTAAGGAGGTTATGCCACATGTTTCAACATTTACCAAGAAGGTAAAACCTCCCACTTTTTATTCGGAATGGCAGTTAATGCACCCCTTGGATGTATATGCTATTATTTTTCTATATAATAAGCACTATACTCTCACCTTCACTAGTTCAGTGATAGCTCGATGAGAGTCTTCTCAAAATTCTCTTCTTTGTGATGAGTTAGCATTGAAATGAAGATGAGATCGTGTTTCCACGTCAGCCTTGTGCGCGTGAAGAATATTCTTGAGGATCTTGCATTAAGAAGATTGATTCTATCCATCTCAAAAATGTACAAAATCTCACTAAACGGTGGAGAACGCATGATGGGTTATCAGCTTCTAGAAGCGGTGGAGAACGGATGATGGAGAACGTCTTGAGATCTGTTCAAGACTGTTTTTCTTTATGCAATATGTTTGAATGGTCAAGATTGGACCGACTGTATTGTTAACCTAGATGCTTAGGGTTTTAGGTTTTGGCTACCGACCTAATTGTTGTCTATAAGGTTGATGATGGTTTTCATTTGAAGTTGTTGGCAAATGTTATGTGTGTATCCAAGTGAAGAGATACTTGATTCTTGCCAGACTGGAGCAGTGAAGTAGAGATCTCTAGAATGTGATTGCAGATGTAAAGGAACTGAAGTGGATCTACCTTGGCATTAAGTGTTGTTATCAGATCAGTGTATTACCTATTGACTTCTAACCATTTCAGCAGTTGGAAAATCCCTTTACTAGGTAGCTTTAACAGGCTTTTTGTAAATTCTTTAACAGGGTGACTCAAAATCATTGAGTTCTTCAAATCCTCTTGCGAGGTAACCTTTAACAGCGTTTTAACCTTTAACCGGGTATTTAGCCATCCCTTAACCGGGTGATCCCTAGTAGAACCTGTTGTAAAGTCTTTAACCGAACTAGGCTCTTAACAGAGCAGACTTTAGAAGAGTTCAAGAACAACTTGTGGGTATTCATTCCCACCGTGGTTTTTCCTAGTTGGGTTTCCATGTGAAAAATCACTGTGTCATGTGTGATGCTTTTTCATGTGATGTTTTAGTTTTTTATGTTAAGTGTAATGCATGTTGATCTAGTGGTCATTATATTTCTGATGTATTACTTGTTTAAGCATATGGGTGAAGTGGAAATGAGATATTAGGTTCTAAGAATATGGGTGAAGTGGAAATAAGATATTAGGTTTTGTGAAAATCTAAGTGTTACTGGTTTATGACTTTCACAGTCACTGTGTCTTACCGGTATTGCCTTGATTTAGATCGGTGATGCTGCTCACCGGTTAGTGCAGTCTTTGTTGTTTAAGTTGTTAAAGAAGTTTTTGTCTATAATTATTCACGCCCCCTCTCAGTATTTGTTGAGTATTTACTATTCATCATTATTCATCAATTGGTATCAAAGCAGTCCTCCAGGTCCTCTGTGTTATAAGCTTAACCGTTTAAGGAAAAGATCATATTCTAATGATGAAGAGGGAAGGTCCTAAGTTCCATAGAGATAACTTTAAGATATGGAAGGACACAATGAAGATATACATTAAAAGCATGGGTGCTCAACACTGGAACTATTTTGAGAATATTTATGTTGTCCCTACCAGTACTCTCATTGATGATCAAAGAAGGGAAATTTAGGAGAATGGGCAAGTCATGGAAACTCTTATGGGCAGTCTATCTGATATTGAGTTTATAGATGTTCAAGACAAAGACAATCCCAAAGATGTATGGGATACTCTAGAGTCTATCTATGGTGGTGATGAGCATGTGAAGCAAGCTAAGGAAGAAAGCCTTAGAGGAAAGTTTGAACACATGCAGATGGTTGAAGGAGAGACAATTTAACAATATGGGATAAGGATTAAAACTATTGTTGGAGACATCAAGAGTGTAGGAGGTACAATGGATGATTCCACCATTGTTAGCAAAGTTTTGAGAACCTTATTACCGGTCTATGCAATAAGGGTTGCCGCTATTCAGGAGTTGAGATCTATTGACAAGACAAAGGTATCCATTGATTCTATTATTGCTAAGTTTACCGCATATGAGCTAAACAGTTATGATGGTAGTGTTCAAAAGACTGATTCAACCTTTAGAGCATCTGCTGCACTATCTAGAAAGGGTAAAGAAGCTAGTACCAGTTGTGAACCTAGAAAAAGCAGAGATATGGATGATGAGGAGATCCTGATGGAATTTGAAGCTAATCTGGCCAAGAGACTTCCTAAGGGAATTGGAAAATACAGAGGTAAGCTCCCTTTGAAATTTTTTTCTTGTAATAGGATAGGGCACATTGCTATCAACTGTCCCAATAGTGATAATAAGGACAAACCAGAGAAGTTCAAAAAGTTCAAAGGAGGAAATAGGAGAAATCATCTTGTTGCAGTTGATGAATGTGTCACTGATGATGAATCAGAAAATGAAGAAAGCAAAGACATAGTATTTGTAGCTGTTAAGGAAGATGTGTCAGACAAGAAGGCTCTTGTCTCCCGCTTTGATAATTCTAATGAGTGGATTATTGATAGTGGTTGTTCTTACCACATGACTGGTGATCAGAGAAAGTTTCTGTCTCTGGAAGAGTATGATGGAGGTGTAGTCCGATTTGGTTATGGTAAAAGGAAAAGGGTCCATCTCTCTAAATGGAAAAAGCAGTGTTGATAATGTGTATTGGGTAGAAGGTCTCAGGCATAACCTTTTGATTGTTGCCCAGCTGAATGATAAAGGACTCACTCAGGAATTCAAAGATGGAGTATGCAAAATAAAAGGAAAGAGTGGTGAACTAATGGCCACTAGTATGCAGACCAAAGGTAACTTATTTTAGTTGAATACAAATATCAGTCAATGTTTAATGGCTAAGTTTTATGACAATTGGATATGGCATAGGAGACTCTGCTATGTAAATTTTGATAATATTGTGAAGGCTAGTAAGATCAAGGCAGTTAGAGGATTGCCTATGCTGAACAAACTAGAGAATCCTTTGTGCAGAGAATGTAACTAGGGAAAATGTCTTCCTCGACCTTCAAAGGTAAATCTTTCACAATAGATAATTTACTTGATCTTGTACATACTGATTTGTGTGGTCCTATGAAAATTAGGAGTGTTCAGGGAGACATGTACTTTATGATTCTTACCAATTATTTCTCAAGAATGATGTGGGTCACATTCTTGAAAGACAAGTCTGAAGCTTTTGGAAAGTTTAAATCCTTCAGAGCACTAGTTTAAAAGAAAAGCGGTAAGAGAATCAAATGCCTTAGAACTGACCAAGGAGGTGAGTTCACTTATGGAGAATTCAATAAGTACTATGAAGAGAACAACATCAAGAGGCAACTATCTACCCCCCGGACTCCACAACAGAATGGCCTAGCAAAAAGGAACAACCAGACTGTAGTTGAAGCAGCCAGAATGATGTTGATTCAAGGGAAGGTTGCTCACACTTTTTGGAGAGAAGCGGTGAGCACTGCAGTCTACACTATGAACCGGGTACTCATCAAGAAAGGTAAGGATAAAACTCCTTATGAGTATTGGACTGGTAAAACTCTAGTAGTAAGATACTTTAGAGTGTTTGGTAGCAAGTGTTATATCAAGAGAAGTGAATACCATAGCAAGTTTGATGCAAAATGTGATGAGGGAATATTCCTAGGGTATTCCACCAAGAGCAAAGCTCTCAAGTGTTTTAGCAATAGGACTCAGAAAATTGTTGAAAGTATCAATGTTAGAGTTGATGAAACCTCTGAGAAACCTGAGGAAATCGGCAATGAGTGAGCAGTAGATGAACCGGTTGTAACCTTCTGGGAATCGGTTGCAAAACAACCAAGTACAAGTAACAGTGCAACTACACCAGTAGATGCTGATGTAGATGAAGATGAAGATGAAGATGAGGATGAAGAGGAAAAGAAAGAGGAATCAACCAAGATCATTCCTACGTATGTAAAGTTGCATCATGATCCAAAGAAGATCATAGGGGATAAGGATGCAAGAATACTTACAAGAAGAAAGGTCAGAGAAAATTCTTGCATGATTTTTGAATTTGAGCCCAAAACATTTAAAGAGGCCCACAAAGATGAAGACTGGATTAAGGCTATGGAAGAGGAACTTGACCAGATAGAAAAGAATGGTACATGGTCTTTGCTACCTAGACCCGAGCACAAAAATTTTATTGGCACCAAATAAGTTTTTAGAAACAAGCTGAATGAAGATGGCACAGTGGTAAGAAACAAAGCAAGACTAGTATGTAAGGGATATGCTCAAGAAGAAGGAGAAGACTATGGAGAAACCTTTGTTCTAGTAGCTATATTGGAAGGAGTTCGAATGCTTCTTGCATATGCAACCTTCAAGGGATTTGAAGTGTATTAGATGGATGTAAAATCTACATTCCTGAATGGAATACTTGAAGATGAAGTGCAAATAGAGCAACCAGATGGGTTTGCCCTATCAAAAGACAATGATATGGTGTGTAGGCTACATAAAACCTTGTATGGATTGAAGCAAGCACCTAGAGAATGGTATGAACGTTTACACTCCCATCTTGTGAAGATTGGATTTAAAAGAACAATTGAAGACAACAATATCTATCTGAAGTCAGAAGGAGATCAGATTCTGATCTGTGAAGTGTTTGTTGATGACATAATTTTTGGTGGAAATGACAAGGTGAGCCTTGCGTTTGTAGATGAGATGAAGAAGGAATTTGAGATGTCACTAATCAGAGAGATTAAGTTCTTCATTGGACTACAGATTCAATAGATGAAAGATGGTATCTTTATCACTCAGTCCAAGTATGTCAAAGAGGTGTTGAAGACCTTTGGCATGGAAGATAGCAAACCGGTTGGTACACCTATGATGACCATTTGGACATTGCACATGCAGTGGGCATTGCTACACATTTCTAGTAAAGTCCAAGAGAGTCCCACTTGGTAGCATTCAAGTGGATTCTTAGATACTGAAGGGAACTATAGATTATGGATTGTGGTATCCATACAGTAATGATTTCAATCTCAAAGTGTTTACCGATGCCGATTGGGCTGGTAATGTGGACGAACGGAAGAGCACAACCAGTGGTGCATTCTTCCTTGATGGTAGACTAGTCTCATGGATGAGAAAAAAGTAGAGTTGTATCTCTCAGTCCATAGCAGAAGCAGAATATGTAGCAGCATTTATGAACTGCACTCAGACAATTTGGATGAAGCATGTATTAAGTGGTTTCAAAGTCCCTATATCTGAACCGGTGAGTATATTTTGTGATAACACCAGTGCAATTAATATTTCCAAGAATCCGGTATTGCATGCTAGAACCAAGCACTTCGAGCTCAAGTATCATTTCTTGAGGGAGAAAGTTCAGAACAAAGAGGTTGTATTGGAACATGTTTCTAGTAAAGAGCAGTTAGCATACATATTCACTAAGCCTCTACCAAAGGCTACATTTACCTATTTAAGAGGTGAATTAAGGGTGATTCCCCTTCAACAGGTCAACTAAAGGTATGTGCTCCACATCAGTCAGGTATTGCATTGACGAATCTTTTCAGGATTGACGTGTTGAAGGATGCTACTCCTTAGGGGGAGTAGCATAGTAGATCATGGATGTTTATGCCTCCACTTTGACATTGTTGTCAAAGGGGGAGAAGATGTGAAGCAGAGAAGATATCTGTAGTATTAAAGACATATAGTATGGAAGAGATTGGGGAGAAGATGTGAAGCAGAGAGATATCTTTGTATATTACCATCAATGCCAAAGTGGGAGATTGTTGGCATATGTGCAGAGTTTGATGACATGATGGTGTATGTTGTCACTGATGTCAATATGCTGAAGTATGAACTGGTATATTGAAGTAAGCAAACTGGCAAGTGAATCAGTATGATGGTATGAACTGGTATATATGACAAGGTGAACCGGTATGTTGGAATGTGAATCAGTATATGCAAAGTTTGTATCGAGGTTTCATTTGATATGACTACCGATTGGTAGTCTCAGCTTCAGGGTTCTGGTTGATGCATTTCAAGTCTGTGCAATTGGACCGATGACATCCTATGATGAGTTAGTGTTGAAATGAAGATGAGATCATGTTGCCATGTCAGCCTTGTGCGCATGAAGAATCTTCTTGAAGATCTTGCATGAAGAAGATTGATTCTATCCACCATGGGAATGTGTAAAATCTTAGTAAAAGGTGGAGAGCGCGTGATGGGTTATCAGCTTCCAAAAGCAGTGAAGAATGGACAATGGAGACCGTCTTGAGATCTGTTCAAGACTATTTTTCTCTATGCAATATGTTTGAACAATCAAGATTGGACTGACTGTATTGTTAACCTAGATGCTTAGGGTTTTAGGTTTTGGCTACCGACCTAATTGTTGTCTATAAGGTCAATGATGGTTTTCATTTGAAGTTGCTGGAAAATTTTATGTGTGTATCCAAGTGAAGAGATACTTGATTCTTGCCAGACTAGAGTAGTGAAGTAGAGATATGTAGAATGTGATTGCAGATGTAAAGGAACTGAGGTGGATCTTCCTTAGAATTAAGTGTTGTTATCATATCAGTGTATTACCTATTGACTTCTAACCATTTCAGTAGTTGGAAAATCCCTTTATCGGGTAGCTTTAACAGGGTGACTCAAAATCATTGAGTTCTTCAAATCCTCTTGTGAGGTAACCTTTAACAGGGTATTAACCTTTAATCGGGTATTTAGCCATCCCTTTACCGGGTGAACCCTAGCAGGATCGGTTCCTAGCAGAACCTGTTGTAAAGTCTTTAACCAAACTAGGCTCCTAACAGAGCAAACTTCAGAAGAGTTCAAGAACAACTTGTGGGTATTCATCCCCACCGTGGTTTTTCCCAGTTGGGTTTCCATGTGAAAAATTAGTGTGTCATGTGTGATGCTTTTTCATGTGATGTTTTAGTGTTTTCTGTTAAGTGGTAATGCATGCTGATCCAGTGGTCATAATATTTCTGATGTATTACTAGTTTAAGCATATGGGTGAAGTGGAAATGAGATATTAGGTTCTAAGCATATGGGTGAAGTGGAAATAAGATATTAGGTTTTGTGAAGATCTAAGTGTTACCGGTTTATGACTTTCACAGTCACTGTGTCTTACCAGTATTGCCTTGATTTAGATTGGTGATGTTGTTCACCGGTTAGTGCAGTCTTTGTTGTTTAAGTTGGTAAAGAAGTTTTTGTCTATATTGATTCACCCCCCCTCTTAGTATCTGTTGAGTATTTACTATTCATCATTATTCATCAATATATGCTATTATTTTTCTATATAATAAGCACTATACTCTCACCTTCACTAGTTCAGTGATAGCTCGATGAGAGTCTTCTCAAAATTCTCTTCTTTGTCTTTATATTTCTCTCATAATAGGTTGATCTTCATTCAACTATTTGATCTTCGATCATTCGTAGCTTGGGGGGTTGCATGTGATGTATGACGGACATCAGATCCTGGCTCGGTTCTCGCTTCTTGCAAAATCTAACATGGTATCAAAGTTGTGTTGTCTATTATAGCTCATTGTTTTTCTAATTTATTTGAGATATTTGAGACTATTGGACAGCTAATATTTTCCTTAAAAACCAAGTATGCCCTTCTCATGCATTCTCGTGTGACCTGGAGAATTAGAACAACTTAAAGGAAAATAAGCTTCTAGATTAATCTGGTTTATTATATATATGTTCCTTGAGATCTGGGTGAATGCAGCATTTTGGTAATATTGGAGGCTTCTTTAGCATTTTAAGCGTGTCCAAAAAGCTAGAGAAAGTCAAAAGTGACTTTTATTTCACCAAAATTAGAGTTTGGAGGACACAGTAAAAATATCACAGAAATATTTTTACTAGAGCTATCTTCATTTTGTCTTTAGTGTTCCAACTTCCATTCATTTCCAGGAAAAACAATTTCTGGGTTTTCTTCCCAACATCAAATTCTTTTTGGGTGTTTGATGGTGTTCCCAAAAAATTAACACTTTTTACATAAATCAAGTTTGAACAAGGCCTAAGCCATTTTTCTAGCAAATAAATTCAACAACCTTTCTTAAAAGTTGCATAACTTTTTCCTTGGGTGTTGGATGTTTGCAAACAAATACTTGACGAAAAGATGGAAATGAGAACTTTCCATTATTGTAGGTCTCATTAAAATATTATGCCTTTTTTTATCAGATGTTGTAGGTTGAATCAGATGCATGTTGTTTACTTGAAGAGGTCATATCTTGCACCTCACAACTTGGAAAGGCATTGAGATGAATTGATCAGCTATAAAGTTATTTTTTTCAGACCTTGTATCAAATTTACTTGTATTAAAAAATTCTATTTTTGGCCATTGGAGTCTTAGGGAGCATTATAATTTGATAAAAAGCCTTGTAAACACAGTAACTATAAAGTGCCAACCTTGTAATATTTGGGAGGGTGATTTTTGAGACTAGTGGAAAGGGGGGGTGTCTCTTGTGTCTTTTTTCTTGAACTTTTCCTAATTATTTTCAATCTTCTTTTATGCTATCATGGATGCATCTACAATTCCACTTTTAACACCATATAATCACTTTGAATGGAAATATAAGATGATAATATATCTTAAAAGACATGGATATTATCGTGTTACTATGAGACTTGAAACTGAACATCAAGATGCTACATAAAAGATTAAATGATTTAATAAATGTGATGAAGATTTTGGTACTCTATATATGTCAGTCTATCCTGGCCTTCTTTTTCACATTGAATCTGCCACTATACCGAATATAGTGTGGACCACTTTGGAAAACCTCTTTCGTAAGTAGGATGAGATAAGAGGTCGTTAGTTGGAGAATGAACTCATAGGGTTGAATCCAACCAATTTTGATACTATACAAGACTTCTTCACTAAAATTAAGTCTGTAAGATTGTAGTTGGAAGAGTGTGGAACTAAGAAAGATGATAAGCAATTGATCTTGAGTATTCTTTCTAAGTTTGGTCCTAATTATTCAGTGTATGTTTCTACATTCTATGCTACAAAATGTGCCCTAGGTACTACATTCAAAATGCGTTCTCTAGATGAATTTGTTGCAAAATTCACTAGGGAGCAACACAAATTGGTTCAAATGGGTACAATAAAACCCCCTAAGTCACATGCCTTAGCTATAAATAAAGGCAAAAAAGAAAAGAAAGGGTCTAGCAAGAAAGATAAGAAACAAAAGAACCAAGGAGAGAAGAAGAAAGATAAAAAATTTGCTACTTCAAAAGAAGATAATCAGACCTCTTCATCAAAAGGTGAACAACCTAAGAAGGAGAAGGTCAAGTGTTCTTATCGTAAGAGGCATGTTCATGATGAACATAAGTGTTTAAGGAAATAAATTGATCATCTTTCACATATTCTTGAAAAGAATAATATGAAGATGTTTGATTCATTCAAATAGAGTTCATCGGGAGGATCTTCTAAGGACACATATAAGAGTAAGGGGAAAGGAAAGGGTAAGGGTCTAGTTGATATTGCTTCACAACCCAATTCTTGGATAATTGACTCGGGTGCTTCACACCATATGGCTTCTTCAGAAGATGATTTCACCTCTTTAGAGCCATGTTCTATGCCTACCATACTAATGGGTGATGACACTCTTGTTGAAGTTCATGGGAGAGGGTTTGTTGATGTGGGCAAAGGAAAATTTCAAGATGTCCATTGTGTTCCATCTTTATCAACTAATCTCCTCTTTTTTTATCAAATCACTCACATTAGTTCTAGAAAGAGAGTTGAGTTCACACAAGATACAGTGATAATCAATGAAATGCATAATGGGTCTACTATTGTTGTGAGAAAGAAAATCATCATTCTAGAATATATCAATTTTCTCACTTTGTTCCTGAGTCTCCTTTGATAGTTTTACTCACTCATGCAGATGAGGTGAGTGGTCTGTGGCATCAATGTTTTGACCACTTGAACTACCGTTGCTTGCAACAACTGAGTCAATAGGACATGGTTATAGGGTTCCCTTCTATTTGATTTTCTGATGGATTTTTCTAGGGATACATTCTTGGTAAGAATCCTAAAGAAAGTATGATAAAGGCAAAGCATGTAGAGCTACACAACTATTGGAGTTGGTACATAGTGACTTGGAAGGACCATTTCCACAACCATCTTCCAAAAAGGCTAGATATGTCTTGACATTTATTGATGACTTTCTAGATAAAAATGGGTTTACTCTCTCAAACAGAAGTTAGAAGTCTTTGAGAATTTTCTATATTTCAAAGCTTTCACAGAGAAACAATCTAGGAAGTTCATCAAGATTCTGCATACAAATAATGGGGGTGAATATGTTACTAATCAGTTTGAACAATTTTGTGCTTCAAAAGGTATCAACATGCATCACATAGTTCCATACAATCCTGAGTAGAACGATGTCGTAGAATGCAAGAATAGGTCTTTGAAGGAGATGGCCAATTGTAGGATTCACTCCAAGTCTTTGGCACCTCAATACTGAGTAGAGGCTATCAACTGCGTGTGTTACATCCAAAACCAAGTTCGTCACAAAGGTATGAAGGGGTTAACTCCTTTTCAAGCTTGAACTGGTAAAAAACCCACAATTAAGAATTTTAGAGTGTTTGGTTCTCTTGCTTGGGCCCACATTCCAGTAGAGAATCACAAGGCTATCAATCCACAAAGCCAACCTTGTATATTTGTTGGATATCCAGATGATGTCAACGGGTATAGAATTCTCCATCCCTCTACTCATGAGTTGTTCATTGAAAGGAGTGTTCATTTTGGGGAGAGTTCTTCTAGTTCTTCTCATACCACTTTTTCATCCACTATCACATTGGAGACATTGCATCATGATGACAGTTTTTAGAGGATCTTAATCCTCCTAATCTTGATGAGGAATCTTCTTCCTCCACCTTCGATGGTGACAATGATGATGAGGATTCGTATTCTTCTCATAGTCAACATTTAGAGGTTGATGATTCTCCCCCAGACTCTCCAGCCTCAGTAACTCTTTGGGCTCAACAAACATTTGAGTAAATGGGATATTGGCTTGGTGATCCATCACATACTAGAAGAATAAAGTCAAAATTTTAGTAGGCTCCACATCTCTTCATTTCTTCAGCTTCTGATCCACAATCTTTTCGAAAAGCTTAAGGTGTTCCTGAGTGGGATGCTGCAATGCAAGAAGCATTTAATTCCTTGGAAAGGAATCAGACATGGGATTTAGTTCCTCTTCCTAAGGGAAGTAAACTTGTTCAATGCAAGTGGATCTATCGAACAAAATTTGTAGCAGATGGGTTGGTTGATAAGTATAAGGCTCGCTTGGTAGAAAAATGGTTTTTCCCAAGTTCCAAGGGTTGATTACTTTGAGAAGTTTTTGCCAATTGCTAAGATGAATTCCATCTGACTTGTCCTTTCTATAGTTGCAATCCATCATTGGGAATTTCATCAGATGGATGTGAAGAGTACATTTCTTCATGGCGACCTTCAGGAGGAAATTTACATGGAGCAGCCACAGGGGTTTGTTAAGGATCCTTCACTTGTGTGTCGACTTCGAAAGTCTCTCTATGGCCTCAAACAAGCTTCTCAAGCTTGGTATGCCAAGATGGACTCATTTCTTCTGATAGTTGGTTTCACTCAATTCCATTCTAATCCAAACATATAAATTCTATAGCAGGATGAAACTCCTCACATTTCTAGTTCTCTATGTGGATGACTTGTTGATCACAGGGAGTCACTCATCTACCATCAAGGTAGTGAAAAATGCTCTACATGATAGATTTCTGATGTCAGACTTGAGTCTTTTGTATTTATTCTTAGCGATTGAGATCACTTAGTCTTCTTTCGGTATCTTCCTTGGACAACCCAAGTATGCACTTGATATGCTCTCTGGATTTGGCATGGTTGAATATAAGCCTACACCTACTCCATTTTTGTCAGGGGTCAAACTTGAGGCTAAGTGCTCTTCACCCTTGTTTGATGGCACTTTATACCAACATCTTGTTGGGAGCCTCATCTACTTGACTCATATGAGACTCGACATTTCATATGCAATGGGCATGGTCTATAGATTCATGCAAGAGCCACATGAGTTGCATTGGAAAGAAACTAAGTGAATTCTCCACTACATTCAGGGTACTCACATTTATGGAATTCAGTATGCATTAGTCATGGATATTTATTTGGTAGGATATATAGATTCAGATTGGGCAAGTGATTCTCAATATCACAATTCCA
Organism: Cryptomeria japonica; assembly: GCF_030272615.1. NCBI lineage: Eukaryota > Viridiplantae > Streptophyta > Pinopsida > Cupressales > Cupressaceae > Cryptomeria > Cryptomeria japonica. Next base: position 172,170,670 of record NC_081409.1, read on the forward strand.
CTTCAAGGTATTTCTTCTCACTTGGTTCTGGCCCAGATTGTTGGTTGAGCAAGAAGCAGTCTATAATTTCTCTTTCATCGACAAACGCTGAGTATCGAGGGGCATTCAATGCCATCACTTAGGCTATTTGGCTTCAAAATATCCTCATTGAATTTGGTATTCCCATCATAAAACCTACCATCATCTTTTGTAATAATCAAAGTGCTATACAAATCTCAAGAAATCCAATTCATCACCAGAGGGAAAAACACATTGAGATACATATGCACTACATTTGTGAGTTGATTCAGGAAGGCATCATTTATCTTAAGTATTATGATACATCAGAGCAGTCTGCGGACATCTTCAAAAAACCCTTCACCAAAAGCAAGTCCCTTCATTTGCGAGCTTTGCTTGGGATACATCAGGTGTCTACTTCAGGAGAGGCTTCTTAGTACTTCATTCTTTCTCTCTCTATTTAACGAGGGAGCTATTCCTTTTATGGGGTGGCTTCTTGTTTTGGGGGGGATATCTATGTACATGGGTACCTCACATGGCCTCATTTGTCGAGACCCATCTTTTCACCAACCTAAGCTACGCTTAAGGGGGGTGTTAGTGTAGGTTTTTTATTTTCCTTATGTTAGGGAGTATTTATTTTTCCTACACATATTATTTAAGCTTTCTTAGGTTATTAGGAGTCGTTAGTATGAGGATACATGGCAAAATACTTTAGCTACATGTGTAACTCTCCACCTCACATGAGTAGTTGAGTTACACACCCTCTTTTGGCTTGTTGTACCACCTCACATAACCACTATTTTGTCATTTCCTAAGTGGGTTATGGGGAGTTGGGTTTCTCACCCTCTTTTGGCCTTATGTGCCAACTTTCTCAACTCCTTTCTTTTCTTCATGTAAGGAGGCTATGCCACATGTTTTGGCATTTACCAGGAAGATAAAACCTTCTATTTTTATGGGGAATAGGAGTTAATGCACCACTTGGATGTATATGCTATTATTTTTCTATATAATAAGCACTATACTCTCACCTTTACTAGTTCAGTGATAGCTCGGTGAGAGTCTTCTCAAAATTCTCTTCTTTGTCTCTATTTTTCTCTCATATCAGATTGATCTTCATTCAGCTATTTTGATCTTCGATAATTCATTGCTTCGAGAGTTGTATGTGATCTTTGACAGACATCAGATCCTAGCTCGGTTCTCGCTTCTTGTAGAATCTAACAAGAACCCCTCTCAAAAATACAAAATAACATTTATGGCCTGGTTTTCTAAAATGCATTCTACGATCTCATCAAGAAATTGAAATTCTAATGTTTTACCTTGACAAACTATTGTAAGATCTTCTTTTTTTCCTTCCTTTCCATCATTAGGGATGTGGGTATTCTTCTTTCTCATTGTCTTTTTCAGACATTCCTTCTAGAGTATATTCGTTAGCTATTGTTGCCAATTCTTGATAGGGTTCCACCATCAAATCCTTCTTTTCTATCCTAGCTTCATATTCAAGTTGCATTTCAGGTTGAAAACTTTTTCCTTTGACCGACATGTTTTCAAATTCAACTATGATTTGTGTTTCCTCTAAGAGGGTAGGCCTTGTAAGGGGATTCGTATGTTAGAGAAAAACCTCAATATCCCTAGTTTGTAGCTCTAGATCTAAAGTGAAAACTACCACAACTAGCCACAAGAAGATCTATTGCAACAACCATAGCTAGGGTTTACAACTCTAGAAACTTTGTTTTGTTCACCTCTTTCCACTCCTTCATTTTGTGCACCTCTTTTCTGGACCCTATATATTCTCTTTTTGTACTTCCTCAACATAATTATTACAACTACAACTTCTAACATTGTTTGAGAATTCATTTCATTGCTCCATACACTTAAATAACAACTTTGTTGCTCCATACACTCATATAATAATTTCATTGCATACCATATCTACCTATTTACAATGATTTTGATTGTTGACTAAGGTTTTTAATTTTTATTAGACTTGTGATATAAGTGAAATAATTCCCTTAATATATATATATATATATATATATATATATATATATATATATATATATATATATATATATATATATATATATATATTAAATGATTTATTTACGATGAGTAAGTTAGATTATTATTTTAAAACTAAGTTAATTATTTTTTTAAATATATTTATTTTTTTAAATTATATTAAAAAGCATAGTATAATAATAATAAATGAAAATCAATATATTTAAAAAATTGTAATAAGAAAATTAAACTTTAAAAACTAATATGTAAATTATTATAATATTTACAACACTTTACAAAGTAAAAATAAAATAACTCTTAAGTAACTATTTAACTAAAAACAACTTTAATATAATAAAAAAAAATATATATCTTAAATAAATTTGTTACAAGCCTTAAGAGAACAAAACTAATTATTTAAATAAAAATAAACATTATAAATCAAATTAAATATTTTAAACTATTTTTTAGGTAGATGTATTTAAGTTATCATTTATTATACTTTTCAAAGTAAAAATTAAACATAAACAATACTACTCTAATATGGTTTTTGTCTTGGCTTTGTTAGTGTTAGTTTGTGTTTTCCTTATGCCATACTAAATATTGAACTAAAGTTTGGTATTGCTTTTGTATTTATCGTTACATATTTTAGGGTACCATGCCTATAAGAATTTTTTCCCATTATAAGAAGACTTAACATTTTGTAACTCCATAGTAGTTGTTAAAGTTGAAGGTTTTATATTTCATAACAATGGGTCCTTAACTAAAGCCTTTTTTGAATCTTGTATCTAATTTTTTTGATGAGGTACATCAATTATCACACACAATGGGTTATTCTCATTCTAGACTTTTATCATGCACATTATTGAATAGAAAATTTTACTCTAATAGGGTATTTTTTTTGTGGTGGGGCATATGTACTTCCTAAAAGCATGTTCAATGAATGGGTGGTGAACACTTGCATCATGAATGATATTTTCCTTGATGTCATGCAATACATTAACAACAATTTTTGATTTATTTTTTTGTTCAAGATATCTTTGTATCTAGACTATCCTAAAGCGTGGTATTTGTTATGTCCATACAATTGTTACTCTTCCTAGGTAACATCATTTCAACATGGAAAATTTCTTGGTTCAACCCTAGAAGAGGATCTATGTTGAAATTGACCTCTCCAAGGATGTAAATGGAATTATTGATAAATTGCAAACTTAAATTAAACATGTTGTACTTGGATTTTTTAAAACTTGACTAATAATTACTATCATTATAAATAATTTGAACATAAGATCTGGGAGTTCCCTTTGGTTAGCCTAAGTCGTAACAAAGTTGAAACTCAAATATGTATTGATAACCTACCTCCTAGGAAAGGAGAAAGAGTGGATAATTATGGTTAGTTGCAAAACAAAAACTAATAGTAAAAAAGGGGCTACATGTAAGGTATTCACTTGTATTGTTGGCTAGATAGCATAAAATCAAGAAGGTACGTTTCAAACCCTCAAGACCTAGGAAAATAAATTGTACTCAATATTGCGAGGTGACATCTAAGGAGTTGTATAAGATAAAATAACTAGATAATTACTAGGGTTGTCATCTTTATCATCTCAATAAAATACAACTACCCACTCCCTTCACAATTCTTGATGGTGTAGAAAAGGTTATGCAACCCACCCATGAATTTGGAAGAATGTGAAATGTTGTAAAGAATAGATGGGATTATATTCCTCTCATTTACATACGTAGTTAGTGTGAGTGGGGTGTTTCCCCCAAATGTTTCATTACCTAGGTCATATTTACACTAGTTACTTAAGTTTACTTAAGGTACACATAACATACTTATCACTTTATGTATCAAATGATATGATTAAGACAAATATCAAAATAATATATAAACCTATATATCTCATTTTGGTCTATATAACCAAGAGATTCTTTGTGTATTTTTTATCTATTTTAATGTATCATTTGTATCCTTTACTAGAATAATATTATTCTCTCATATTTGATCTCTCTTATGCTTTCACTGAAGCTTCTAGATCTTGGGTGGCTACATCTTTATCTAAATATTTCATGGTATATAATTTTTTTATATAAACTCCTGTACGGTACAAGAGATTATTGGATAACTTTTTATTAGCCTTGATTGCAAAGATATAGTTTACAAACCTTTAAAAAAATTGGAAAGTTGATTTTGTTGTTCTCTTAATGGAGGAATAGACAATCTTAATAGAAATACTAGATATTGGGGGTTCCTCTTTGGTATTCATATTATATGTTTACATTAGAGCATGTTGGTGTGAATTTGAGCACACCATTAAGTTCAAGGTATTAAAAAAAATTAATTTAGACTTTTCATTTATCCAAATTTGGTATTTGAGGATAGATCTACATGGGATTAAAATAGAGAATTGTTTGTTACACCTAATAGGTAGCTACAAATTAAGAGTATTTTGGGTCAAATTTGACCATACCACTATGTTTAAAAGACCTAATAACCTTTATATTGAGTGTTTATTTATTAAAATGTAAGCACTATAAAAAAAAATCCTTCCCTGACTATATGGATCACAAAGAATATTTCCTATGTAGTTGAAAGATTTATTAGTATTACAAAAGCTCATTAATGAGTATAGGTCGAGTATGGTTTTCTATTTAAAAAATATTTTTTAATTTTTAAAACTAAAAATTAAAATTATAGGATTCCATAGAGACCGTACACAAACTTTCACAATACCCATAATATGATGGGCAACACTAGAGCTATGTAGCTCATGGCTAATACTACTATATCCTTGCTACGCCTTTGGTAGCTTATAAATAGATAGTAGTGGAAACCTCAAAATTAAAAAAATATTCATGTGAAGGTAGTTTGCCACCTCCAAAGAATAGTATTGACAATGAAATAATGATATTTACAAAATCAAGAGCAGTTTCGAGATCAAGGGAATACTTTAGTGAGGGGCATATTTCGTTGTAATGGTAAAGATGTCAACATGATTTTATCAATTTACCTCACCTTTTCATGCAACTCTGATTCTAAAAGTTAATTTTTAGGAACTCATAAACCAATCATCCAACCTTTTTTTTTTGTGTGGATTGATAGAACATTTTTGTGTGGATACAACAAATATTAATTTTCATCCACCTAAACTTCAACCTACAAGTAGCAAAACTCTTTGGTCACTGCTCATAGAGTGCTAATTCCAATCTAAATACCCACTATCTATAAGGAAATGTCTACCTTGGTAAAAATATATATTCCTCATTATTATTAGGTGTAGATCCTTAGTCAAGATAAGCTTTGTGATTAAAGGATTAAAAGATTCACAAATGTTCTACATATCATAGGGTTGGAACATAAATTTTTATGTATGAGAAAGATGTTCATGAAATGTGTTTGTGGGAAGCCTTTAACAAAAAAGGGTGCAAAATATTTCATGGGTTATGGTTCTTATAAAGGGAGACTATATGGAGACTTTTTTACACTTTGATACAAATGCATATATTTAGTGTAGTATTTTTTTATTCCTACAAAAAAGAGATCTACATTAAATTTACCTTTTTAAGAACCTATATCAAAGATAGTTATTTGCATGAATCACCTAGTTAAGTTGTGTGGGTTCTTGAGATTGATCTTAACTCAAAGAAAAATTAAAATATAATGATAAAAATTGATCCTCAGTTCAATGACTAATATAAAAGTGACATGCTTCAATATAATCTTATTTATATAACCTAAACCTCACCTAATTTCACCTACATAAATCCCCAGGATCACCCTAATTCTCATCACATCTATTCATTATCTCAAGTCAAATTTGTGAAAAAAAACTTAAACCAAGTTAGCTCCTGTATGATTTCGAACCAGTTAAACAATGATGATTTTCAACACAGTATTTGTAAAGGTTGTCTACAAATCTACAAGAGTATTCAAGTAATACTCTGATAGTTCTGATACTAATTGTTAAGTAGAGATGCCAAGCTAACAAGATGAGAGGTGGGGGGGGGGGGGGTGGGGTGGATCATACAAACTTAATCTTCAATATATTCAACAGATTCAACCTCGGTAACTTATACTTCAGCAATATCACCAAAAATGCTAAACATGCAAACTTAATAACACATAATCATAACAACACTCATAACACCAGATTTAATGTGGAAACCCAAATAGGGAAAAACCACTGTGGGATTTCGGACCCACTAAGAAATATACTCTTCTAGAGTATGCTCGGTTAAAAGCAAATCTTGTTAAAGATTACAAACACATTGCTAGATGTGACCCAGTTAAGGGATTTCCCTCAGATCTATTAGGATCTTCACCTTGTTAGAAGTGACCTTGTTAAAGGGTTTTAAACACTCAATCAAAATGTCACCTTGCTAGAGGGTTTTACAAATAAGACTGTTATGTCCACTCAGTTAAGAAAATTTCTGTCACTTTACAAAATAATAGTAATAAAATATATTTGCAACTTCACATCAAAAATGCTAAAGCAAATTCTTACTTGCTCAATACAATCTAGTCATAGGACTTATCTTGTCCCTCTGCTGGGCTCTATACTCTGTTAATCAAACAGGTCTTCAAGCTTCTGTGCTCAGTGATCTATATGTAGCATCCCTATGCTTACACTTGCCCACATACATTGTTTAGCAATAGTTCCTTATTTATAAACATTTGCTAAACGCTTAATCTCCTTGATCACATATCCCATGATCAATCATAACCATCAGATCTTTAAACTTGACTAGGTTCAATGTATCCTTCAATCTGAAAACATTTTACCTCGCCTTGGAACTTGCATACATTTTTTTGAACTTGTGCTAAGGTATTGCGGTTCAATCTGAGCTGTAGATCTTTCTGCCGATATTCTATTGCCATAGATTCTTTAACAAACTTCATGCATGGCATACCAATCATTTAATCTATTCTAGCTTATCATCTTCCTTCATTAAATAACGCATTTAATCATTTAATGCATTCTGTTACAGCTCGGTTGCAACTCGGTATATACTAAACTTCACTTGGTAGACCTTTCACCTTCATTAACCAATAGCGATAACTTTAGGGTTTACCGACTAGGTTCTTTGCTCAGTAACATAGTATAGTATTAACCTTACAAAAAATAGCATATGTAGGATATCAAAAAAATCTAAACATCATGATCTCATCATTGTCTAACTCAGTAATAGCTACCCATTGAAGAACTTATTTCTCCCCTTATTCATTACAATCTTTCTATGTCTTTTACCGACATCTTTATACTCATCAAATCATACTTCTTAAGATATGGCAACATCATACTGAATTAGAAAATCAATTTCTTAACATTAATGACAAAATAATAATATTAAGACAGTAAACATCCTTAATCAGTTATATCCATAATCATCAATAACCTTCTCAATATCCTAATTGAAATGCCAACAATCTCTTATTGTCTGTTATAATGCCAACAATCTCCCCCTTTGGCATTGATGGCAAAACCAATTGATTTGATCTAATTTATTTGGATTCAGATTGCTGTGAGATTCTGAAATGCTCTTCCCCTGTCATCAGACTTCTCCCCCATACAATAGTCTTCTCCCCCTTTGACAACAATGCCAAAAAGTAAAAAAGCTAAAATATGATTTCTTCCACTGAGAAGTGAATTCCTTGTTGTTATGTGTCAACTCAGTCTTGGTAGGAGCATTATGTCGTCAATTCATGTTCCCTGTATTTGTTTCCTGCACACCTTTAGAAAACATCCTAAAGTGTGTATATAAGCATCAATCCACACATAATATTTTGTAGATTCATCAAATTGACGCTTTCACCGAACTCGGTCAGTGAGTATAAGATAGGGGTAGGACCCCTAACTTGCTTATGAGATACTCAAAAGTGTCCCTTGGCAATGGCTTTGTGAAGATATCTGTGATTTGTTCCTTTGTGCTAACATACTCCAACACCACTTTCTTCTCTTGAGCTTCTTCTCTAAGATAATGATATTTGATAGAGATGTGCTTTGTCTTAGAGTGCATAACAGGATTCTTTGAAATGTTAATGGCACTAGTATTGTCACAGAATATAGTTACTGGCTCGGTAACTTTCTCATTTATACCTTCCAACAATTGTTTGGTCCATGCTATGTTGGTACAATTCAATGCTGCAGCAACATATTCAGCTTTTGCTATTGACTGTGAAACACATCCTTGTTTCTTGCTAAGCCAACTCACTAGTGTTTCTCCTAAAAAGAAAGCTCCTCCACTTGTGTGTTTTCTGTCATCAATGTTGCCTGCCCAATCAGCATCAGTATAAACTTTTAAATCAAAGTCATTTCCTTTCTGATATACTAAGCCATAATCCTCAGTACCTTTCAAGTATCTGAAAATTCTGTTGATTGCTTTCATGTGTGTTTGCTTGGGATCTACAGAAAATCTTGCAACTATACCTACTGCATGTGCTATGTCTGGTCTGTTGTGAACAACATATTGTAGCTTTCCAATCATGGATTGGTAAAGTGTCTCATCAACAGATGCAGATTCATCATTCTTTGATAATTTACAGTTGGTAGTCATAGGAGTACTTACTGGTTTTGAATCCTCCATTCCAAATTTCTTCAAGATTTCCTTTATGTACTTGGATTGAGTAATGAAAATCTCATCTTTCATTTGCAGTATCTGTAAACCTATAAAATACTAAATCTCACCGATTAATGACATCTCAAATTCTTTGCACATTTCATTACCAAAGTTTTTGCATAAAGAGTCATTTCCACAAAAGATAATATCATCAACAAATATGGCTGAGATCATTATTCCATTTTCATCATTCTTCATGTACATATTGTTGTTTTCACTTGTTCTTATAAAACCAATCTTGATTAAGTAAGAGTGCAATCTCTCATACCATGCTCTAGGTGCTTGTTTCAAACAATATAATGCTTTGTTTAATTTACATACCTGATCTTTATTCTTGTCTTCAACAAATCCTTCAGGTTGTTCAATATAAACTTCTTCTAATATACCATTCAGAAATGCAGATTTGACATCCATTTGATATACCTTGAAATTTTTGTAAGCAGCGTATGCCAACAATGTTCTTACTCCTTCAAGTCTTGCCACAGGTGAAAAAGTCTCACCATAATCAATTCCCTCTTCTTGAGCATATCCTTTGCAAACTAGTCTTGCTTTATTTCGAATGACCTCACCTTTTTCATTCAACTTGTTTCTGAAAATCGACTTTGTACTAATTACATTTTTGTCCTTCGGTCTTGGGACCAGTGTCCATGTGTCATTCTTCTTGATTTGATCAATCTCTTCTGTCATAGCATTTACCCAATCTTCACTATTAAATGCCTCTTTCACTATCCTTGGTTCAAATTCAGATATCAGACATGTGTTTTGTCTCAGTTTGTTTCTTGTCATCACTGGATCATCCGTATCTCCTATAATCTGACTTGATGCATGATTCCTTCTGACATACTTGGCTAATACAGGCTCGGTAGATTCTGTATGATCTTCTTCATCACTCGGTAACTGGACATTATCTTCATTTCCTTCAGTAGCTTTCTCAGTAGGACTTCTCGGTTGAACATATACAAATCCTTCATCATTTCTTTCTACAAATTCATCAATTTTCACATTTGTACTTTCTACTATTTTGTTAGATGATTTGATCAGACATTTAAATGCTTTACTTCTAGAAGAATAACCAAGAAATGTTCCTTCTTCACTTTTCTGATCAAACTTTCCATTTCTATCATCTTTGTGTACATAGCATCTACTTCCAAAGATTTTGAAGTAACTTACTTTAGGTTTCTTGTCATACCAGATTTCATATGGTGTATTCAAAGTTCCTTTCTTCAATTGTACTCGGTTCAAGGTGTAAACTATTGTGCTTATTGGTTCTCTCCAAAATGTTTGTGGCACTTTCTTTTCAATCATCAGGGTTCTAGCACAATCCACAATAGATCTGTTTCTTCTCTTAGCTATCCCATTTTGTTGTGGAGTTCTTGGTGCAGAGACTTGTCTTTTTATACCATGATCATTGCAGAATAAGTTGAACTCATTAGAAGTGAATTCTCCTTCTCTATCAGATCTAAGACATTTCAGTTGTCTTCCTATTTCATTTTCAACTCTTGCCTTGCACCATTTAAACATTTGAAAAGCTTCTGATTTTTCTTTTAAAAACATAATTGACATCATCCTTGAATAATCATCCACAAATAATGTGAAATATTTATCACCATAATAACTTTGAACTTTCATAGGACCACAAAGATCAATGTGCACAAGATCTAAAACTCCCTTAGAAGTGTAGGACTTACTTGTAAATCTTGATCTTGTCATATTACCCATCTAGCATCCTCGGCACATAGCATTCTCAGGTTTTTCTAGACTCGGTAGACCTCTTACTCGGTTCTTCTTACTTATTTTGATCAGATTATCAAAATTTACATGACAAAACCTTTTATGCCATAACTAGGTATCATCTATCTTTGCATAAAGACAATTATTCCAAGTTGATTCAAGGTGAAATGTGTTACCTTTTGTTTGAGTCTCGGTAGTAGCTAACTTTCCATGCTTGTCATGAACTTTGACAATTCCTTTCTGAAATTCTATTTGGTAACCTGTGTTATTTAGCTATGCTACACTCAACAAATTATATTTCAAACCTTCAACCCAATAAACATCATTACATTTAGCATTGTCAAGAAGTGTTATGGATCCTTTACCTTTTACCAGACATGGTGCATCATTACCAAATCTTACATAACCTCCATCATAATCTTCTAACATAAAAAACTTGTGTTTATCACCTGTCATGTGATGTGAGCATCCACTATCTATGATCCATGAATCATTAGTTTTTAAGTGAGATATTAGGGCTTTTTCTTCATACCTTTCTTCATCTGATCCATCTTTGATAGCCACATAAACTAATTCCTCTGTATCAGTTTCATCTGTTTTATCATAATTGGATTCCTCATCAATTATTAGGCTTGACTTTCTATCTCTTCTTCTGAAGTCTCGGTGTCCTCTTTAATGATTATTTTTCTGTCTGTCATCTCGGTAATCTCTCTTTTCACTGGATTCTTTGTTAGGGCAATTAGAAGCCATATGTCCTATTCTATCACAATTAAAACATTTCAAAGGCAACTTTCCTTTGTACTTACCTTTTCCTCTCTGTAGCCTTCTGGCTAATAGTGCTTCAAACTCTTCTTGCTTTCTGATTTCTTCAGAAAGTTTGTGTACCTCCTCCATGTTTTTGCGAAATCTTTCACTTGCTCAACTGTGATTCCCTTCAGAGTACTTATACTTTCTATCATTGTAATTATCAGATTCATCAAGATGAAAAGAACTAAATGCAGACTCAATTTTATTTACCGAAGACCCACTGTTATCAAAGCTACTTAACTCAAATGCATGTAGCTTACCAATAGTAGCATCCAAAGAAACTGGCATATTGGGTAGAGACCTTAATTCATTGATTGTAGAGACTCAGATTGCATAAGCAGGTAGAAGGGTTCTCAATAACTTACTTGTGACATCCTTTTCTTCACTGGTTCCTCCTGCTCCTTTGATTTGATTGACAATCTCCTTTAACCTTGTACTGTATTGGGTTATGTTGTCACCTTCATTCATTCTCATGGATTCAAGTTGTCCTCTTAGACTGTCCACTTTTGCTCTTTGAACATGTTCATCACCACCATACACAAATATGAGCTTGTCCCACATTTCCTTGGCATAATTGCAGCCTTCTAGATCATTAAACTCTGAGTCGGTCAATGCAGATGTTATTTCAATCATTGCTTGAATATGTTCTTGATTTTCCTTTATCTCTTCCATTGTCAATGGATAGGTGCTAGGTGTAACGAAATCATTCTCCAGATAATATACAGCATATTCTCCAACTCTTGATAGGTGCAACTTCATCCTTTTCTTCCATGTAGAGAAACTAGACTTGTTCAGCTTCGGTGCATCCCTCTTATACATCTTTGGATCTTTTCCTCAAGTACCTTTAAACTTTTTCTTCCAGAGTCTAAAGCTCTGATACCAATTGATAGTTTTGATACTAATTGTTAAGTACAGATGCAAAGATAACAAGATCAGAGGGGGGGGTGAAACATACAAACTTAATCTTCAATATATTCAATAGATTCAACCTCGGTAACTTATACTTCAGTAATATAACCAAAACTGCTAAACATGCAACCTTAAGAACACATAATCATAACAACACTCATAACACCAGATTTAATGTGGAAACCCAAATAGGGAAAAATCACTGTGGGATTTCGGACCCACTAAGAAATATACTCTTCTAGAGTATGCTTGGTTAAAATAAAATCATGTTCAAGATTACAAACACATTGCTAGATATGACCTGGTTAAGGGATTTCCCTCAGATCTGTTAGGATCTTCACCTTGTTAGAAGTGACCTTGTTAAAGGGTTTCAAACACTCAATTAGAATGTCACCTTGCTAGAGGGTTTTACAAATAAGATTGTTAAGTCCACTCGGTTAAGATATTTTCTGTCACTTTACAAAATAACAGTAATAAAATATATCTGCAACTTCACATCAAAAATGCTAAAGTAGATTCTTGTTTGCTCAATACAATCTAGTCATGGGAATTATCTTGTCCCTCTGCTGGGCTCTATACTCTGTTAATCAAACAGGTCTTCAAGCTTCTATGCTCGGTAATCACTATGTAGCATCCATGTGCTTACACTTGCCCGCATATATTGTTTATCAACAGTTCCTTTCTTATAAACAATTGCTAACCGCTTAATCTCCTTGATCACATATCCCATGATCAATCATAGCCATCAGATCTTTAAACTTGACCAGGTTCAATGTATCCTTCGATCTGAAAATGTTTTACCTCGCCTTGGAACTTGAATACATTTCTTGGAACTTGTGCTAAGGTATTGTGGTTCAATCTGAGCTGTAGATCTTTCTGCCAATCTTCTATTGCCATAGATTTTTTAACAAACTGCATGCATGGCATACCAATCATTTAATATATTCCAGCTCATCAGCTTCCTTCATTAAATAACACATTTAATCATTTAATGCATTCTATTACAGCTCGATTGCAACTCGGTAAATACTAAACTTCACTCTGTAGACCTTCCACCTTCATTAACCAATAGCGATAACCTTAGGGTTTACCAACTAGGTTCCTTAGGGTTTACCGACTAGGTTCTTTGCTCGGTAACATAGTATAGTATTAACCTTACAAACAATAGCATATGTAGGATATCAAAACAATCTAAACATCATGATCTCATCATTGTCTAACTCGGTAATAGTTGCCCATTGAATAACTTAATTCTCCCCTTATTCATCACAATCTTTCTGTGTCTTTTACCGACATCTTTATACTCATCAAATCATACTTCTTAAGATATGGCAACATCATATTGAATTAGAAAATCAATTTCTTGACATCAATGACAAAATAATAATATTAAGACAGTAAACATCCCTAATATCCTAAATGAAATGCCAACAATCTCTTATTGTCTGTTATAATGCCAACATACTCATGCACTTTGCTTCTACAAATATTACATTTGTGGCTGCTACAAACTTGGAAACATCTATCATCCTCAGCCTCTTGAATTTTGGCACTCAAATTCCATCTTCTACAAATGCAAAATCTTATCGATGATTGCTCCTTTGACAGGCTCTAATCTCCAATCAAGCACGTCATCTCCTCCATTATTTGTTGTCTATTCATTACACAAAACCCCAATCTACCTTTCCCGTGACCATTATTTGTTGTATATTTATTACACAAAACCCGAATTTACCTCACCTTTTCATGCCTCTTTGATTCTAAAAGTTAATTTTTATAAACTCATAAACCAATCATCCAACCCTCTTTTTGCAAAAAAAAATTTATTTGGGATAGAATTTCATGATCTTTGTAATTATGGAAATGTTTCATAATTTTGATGTATAAGTTTTTTTTTTGAAGTATAGATTTTATAGGTGTTTCTAAGAATATCTTATTTTGAGAACTTCTAGAGTCGCAATTAAGCTCATTATAATAACATTTTTTGGTGGCATTTTAAAAAAATAATAATTTTTTTATAATTTATAGTGATGTGATTAAAATTGATCTTATTTTGTCAAAAAAATGTATATCCAATTTTTTTGGCTAAAGGTAGTATTTACATATATGGTCACTTCACAATTTTCTTAAGGTGGTATTTCTAATTGCACTAAGTATATTGTGCCAAGATTATATATATTGTCTTGGTAGTAATCCTTTATTGGTAATTGATATTCATTTTATTTTAATGGAGAAAACTAAAATTGAACTCCTAACTGCATATAATTGTTCTTCATTAAGACAATAAGTATGGAACTAGATAATGGGAAAATGTTATTTGGGATATTTAAGATATTATATTCCATAACCTACTTATACTAGTGCAATGGAAATCTAGGAGATCAATCATGAAAAAATAATTATATATATTTATTCATAGTTATACTCTTTTGATTTATAGTTTTATCTTGAATCAACAAACCGCTATAGGAGTTTCGAAAGACTTTTGAGAAATTACATGATAAAAATTGAAAAATAGGAGACATTAGAATGATAATAATTTGATAAATCTTGATCCTCAATAATTTGACCACGTCTAAGACTACATCTCTAATATTATGTAGCTAATCTAACAAAACTAGAAGATTGTAAGATATTAAGGATGATTTACAATTAATTTTAAATATCTTATACAAGCTTAGTCTTGAGTTTCTTTATTTATGATTGCATCTAATAACCATAGGATTTATATTGGAGTTGCATGCGATTTGTTGGAAATTGTTGGAAGTATGCTGCAAATATGTTCTTGAGAGATATCTGAGAGGTGTGTTTTCATTGATGTCAACATATTTCTTTGTCTATGAAAGTGATGTGGTGAAGTTCAGTGAGTTAGTTTGTTCAGCGTACTCAGCATGATGAAGATCAAAGTCTGTGGATTAAAGGGTTTGTAGAGGATTCTTTATAATTGATTTTAGTTCAGGTTTTAGAGATCCGCATGAAGATTTGACTAAGTTATGAATATTTGTGTTGTGACTAGTTTTTCAATTGTTCAGTGATGACAAAATATCAGTATTTTGATCTGCATTGTAAAATCTTGATCTGTGGATTTGGAGGAATGTTTGGAACATTGATGTGTATCTTCAATTGAAGTGGCTCATGATTTGGAGCTTTGCAAGTGATTTTTCAAGGTTGACAATCAATGAAGTTAGTTTTTTTAAGGTTCGGTATAATGATAATGTAATTCTAGTAATTTGAGTTGGTGCGGATGTTGTTATGGTAATTCATGATGCTTGTGGATGTTTCTAGATCATGTGCCTTTTTTTTGTTGGTGGTCCATGTTGGCATTTGGCATTATAACAAACAATGGGAGATTGTTGGCATTTCAATAGCGACATTGAGAAGGTTGTTGATGATTATGGATATAACTAATTAAGGATGTTTACTGTCTTGATATTATTATTTTGTCATTGATGTCAAGAAATTGATTTTCTAATTCAGTATGATGTTGCCATATCTTGAGAAGTATGATTTTAATAGTATAAAGATGTCGGTAAAAGACACAGAAAGAATATGATGAATAAGGGGATGAATAAGGTATTCAATGGGCAACTATTACCGAGCCAGACAATGATGAGATCATGATATTTAGATTGGTTTAACATCATACATATGTTGTAAATTGTAAGGTTAATACTATACTATGTTACCAAGCACAAAACCTAGTCGGTAAACCCTATGGTTATCACTATCGATTAATGAAGGCAGAATGTCTACTGAGTGAAGTTTAGTATTTACCGAGTTGTTACGGAGTTGTAACTGAGCTGTAATAGAGTACATTAAATGGTTACATGCGCTATTTAATGAAGGAAGCTAATGAGCTGGAACTAATTAAATGATTGGTATGTCGTGCACGAAGTTTGTTAAAGAATCTATGGCAAAGGAAAATCGGCATGAAGATCTACAGCTTAGATTGAACCGCAATACCCTAGCACAAGTTCCAAGAAATGTATGCAAGTTCCTAGGCAGGGTAAAACATTTTCAGATCGAAGGATACATTGAAACTGGTCAAAGTTTGAAGATCTGATGGCTATGATTGATCATGGGAAATGTGATCAAGGATATTAAGCGGTTGGTGAATTGTTTATAAATAGGGAACTATTGATAAACAATGTATGCGAGCAAATGTATGCACAGGGATACTACATAGTGATTACCGAGCATAGAAGCTTGAAGACCTGTTTGAATAATAGAGTATAGAAGCCCAGCAGATGGACAAGATTAGTTCTATGTCTAGATTGTATTGAGCAAATAAGATTCTGCTTTAGCATTTTAGATGTGAAGTTGCAGATAGATTTTTATTACTGTTATTTCGTGAAAGTGACAGAAAATCTCTTAACCGAGTGGACTTAACAATCTTATTTGTAAAACCCTCTAGCAAGGTAACATTCTGATTGAGTGTTTGAAATCCTTTAGCAAGGTCACCTCTAACAAGGTGAAGATCCTAATAGATCTGAGGGAAATCCCTTAACCGGGTCACATCTAGCAATGTGTTTGTAATCTTTAACAGGATTTGCTTTTAACCGAGCATACTCTAGAAGAGTATATTTCTTAGTGGATCTGAAATCCCACAGTGGTTTTTCCCTATTTGGGTTTCCACGTTAAATCTGGTGTTATGACGTTTATGATGTTTATATGCTTTTGAGTTTGCATGTTTAGCATTTTTGGTTATATTACTGAAGTATATGTTACCGAGGTTGAATCTGATGTTTTTATGGAAGATTAAGTTTGTATGATTCACCTGCCCCCCCCTCTCATCTTGTTGGCTATTGGATCTGTACTTACATTAAGTATCGGAACTATCGATTGGTATCAGAGCTTTGGACTCCGGAAGAAAAGTTTAAAGGTACTTGAGGAAAAGATCCAAAGATGTATAAGAGGGATGCACCGAAGCTGAACAAGACAAGTTTCTCTACATGGCAGAAAAGGATGAAGCTGCGCCTATCATGAGTTGGAGAATATGTTGTATATTATCTGGAGAATGATTTCATCACACCGAGCACCTATCCATTGACAATGGAAGAGATAAAGGCAAATCAAGAACATATCCAAGCAATGATTGAAATAACATCTGCATTGACCGATTCAAAGTTTAATGATCTAGAAGGCTGCAATGATGCAAAGGCTATGTGGGATAAGCTCAGATTAGTATATGGAGGAGATGACAATGTCCAAAGAGAAAAAGTAGATAATCTAAGAGGACAAATTTAATCTATGAGGATGAATGAAGGTGAGAACATAACTCAGTACAGTACAAGACTAAAGGAGATTGTCAATCAAATTAAAGGAGCAGGTGGAATTATTGAAGAAAAGGATATAACAAGTAAGTTGTTAGGAACCCTTCTACCGGCTTATGCAATCCGAGTCTCTACAATCAATGAATTGAGGTCTATACCTAATATGCCAGTTTCTTTAGATGCTACTATTGGTAAGCTACATGCATTTGAGTTAAGTAACTTTGATAATAGTGGATCTTCAGTAAATAAAGTTGAATCTGCATTTAGTTCTTTTCATCTTGATGAATCTAATGATTACAATGAAAGAAAGTATAAGTACTCTGAAGGAGATCACAGTGGAGCAAGTGAAAGATTTCATAAGAACATGGAAGAAGTACACAAACTGTATGAGGAAATCAGAAAGTAGGAAGAGTTTGAAGCACTATTAGCCAGAAGGTTACCGAGAGGCAAAGGTAAGTATAAAGGAAAACTACCTTTGAAATGTTTCAATTGTGATAAAATAGGACATATGGCTTCTAACTGTCCTGACAAAGATTCTACTGAAAAGAGAGATTACCGAGATGACTAACAGAAAGACAATCATTACAGAGGACACCGAGACTTCGAAAGAAGAGATAGAAAGACATGCTTAATAGCTTATGAGGAATCCAATGATGATAAATCAGATGAAACTGATACAAAGGAAGTAGTCTATGTGGCTATCAAAGATGGATCAGATGAAGAAAGGTATGAAGAAAAGGCCCTAATATCTCACATAAATACTAATGATTCTTGGATCATAGATAGTGGATGGTCACATCATATGACAGTAGATAAACACAAGTTTGTTATGTTAGAAGATTATGATGGAGGCTATGTAAGATTTGGTAATGATGCACCATGTCCGGTGAAAGGTAAAGGATCTATAACACTTCTTGACAATGCAAGATGCAATGATGTTTATTGGGTTAAAGGTTTTAAATACAATTTGTTGAGTGTAGCACAGCTAAACAATACAGGTTACCGAATAGAATTTCAGAAGGGAATTGTCAAAGTTCATGACAAGAATGGAAAGTTAGCTACTACTGGGACACAAACTAAAGGTAACACATTTCACCTTGACTCAACTCGAAACAAGTGTATGCATGCAAAGATAGATGATACCTAGTTATGGCATAAAATATTTTGTCATGTTAATTTTGATAATCTGATCAAAATAAGTAAGAAGCACCGAGTAAGAGGTCTACCAAGTCTTGAAAAACCTAAGAATGCGATGTGCCGAGGATGCCAGATGGGTTAGATGACAAGATCAAGCTTTACAAGTAATTCTTACACTTCTAAGGGAATTTTAGATCTTGTGCACACCGATCTTTGTGGTCCTATGAAAGTTCAAAGTTATTATGGTGATAAATATTTCATATTATTTGTGGATGACTATTCAAGGATGATGTTAGTAATGTTTTTAAAAGAAAAATTAGAAGCTTTTCAAATGTTTAAATGGTACAAGGTAAGAGTTGAAAATGAAACAAGAAGACAACAGAAATGTCTTAGATCAGATAGAGGAGGAGAGTTCACATCTGATGAGTTCAACTTATTCTGCAATGATCATGGTATTAAAAGAACAGTCTCTGCACCGAGAACTCCACAGCAAAATGGAATCACTGAGAGAAGAAACAGATCTATTGTGGATTGTGCTAGAACCTTGATGATTGAAAAGAAAGTGCCACAAACATTTTGGAGAGAAGCAATAAGCACTGCAGTTTACACCCTGAACCGAGTACAACTGAAGAAAGGTACTTTGAAGACACCATATGAAATCTGGTATGAAAAGAAACCTAATGTAAGTTATTTTAAAATCTTTAGAAGTAAATGCTATGTAGACAAAGATGATAGAAATGGCAAGTTTGATCAGAAAAGTGAAGAAGGAACATTTCTTGGTTATTCTTCTAGAAGCAAAGCATTTAAATGTCTGATCAAATTATCTAACAAAATAGTAGAAAGTGCAAATGTGAAAATTGAAGAATTTGCAGAAAGAAATGATGAAGGAAATTCCAAAGAACCAAAAGATTATGATGAATTTGTCTATGTTCAACCGACAAGTCCTACCGAGAAAACTATTGAAGAAAATGAAGAAAATATCTAGTTACCGAGTGATGAAGAAGATCATACAGAACCTACCAAGCCTGTATTAACTAGGTATGTCAGAAGACACCATGCACCAAGTCAGATTATAGGAGATAAGGATGATCCAGTGATGACAAGGAATAAACTGAGATAGAACACATGTCTGATATCTGAATTGGAACCGAGAATAGTGAAAGAGGTACTTAATAGTGAAGATTGGATAAATGCTATGACAGAAGAGATTGATCAAATCAAGAAGAATGACACATGGATCGAAGGACAAAAATATAATCGGTACAAAGTGGATTTTCAGAAACAAACTAAATGAAAAAGGAGAGGTCATTCGAAATAAAGCAAGACTAGTTTGCAAAGGTTATGCTCAAGAAGAAGGAACTGATTATGGTGAAACTTTTGCACCTGTGGCTAGACTTGAAGGAGTAAGAACATTTTTGGCATATGCTGCTTTCAAAAACTTCAAGGTATATCAAATGGATGTCAAATCTGCATTTCTGAATGGAATATTAGAAGAAGAAGTTTTTATTGAACAACCTGAAGGATTTGTTGAAGACAATAATAAAGATCAGGTATGTAAATTGAACAAAGCATTATATGGTCTGAAACAAGCACCTAGAGCTTGGTATGAAAGATTGCACTCTTATTTGATTATGATTGGTTTTATAAGGACAAGTGAGAACAACAATATGTACATGAAGAATGATGAAAATGGAATACTGATCTCAACCATATTTGTTGATGATATTATATTTTGTGGAAATGACTCTTTATGTAAGAACTTTGGAAATGAAATGAGCAAAGAATTTGAGATGTCATTAATCGATGAGACAAAGTATTTTATAGGTTTACAGATACTGCAAATGAAAAATGAGATTTTCATTACTCAATCCAAGTACATAAAGGAAAATCTTGAAGAAATTTGGAATGGAGGATTCAAAACCAGTAAGTACTCCTATGACTACCAACTGTAAATTATCAAAGAATGAATCTGCATCTGTCGATGAGACAATTTACCGATCCATGGTTGGAAAGTTACAATATGTTGTTCACAGCAAACCAGACATAGCACATGTAGTAGGTATAGTTGCAAGATTCTCTGTAGATCCTAAGGAAACACACATGATAGCAATCAAAAGAATTTTTAGACACTTGAAAGGCACAAAGGATTATGGCTTAGTATATCAGAAAGGAAATGGTTTTTATTTAAAAGTTTATACTGATGCTGATTGGGAAAGCAACATTGATTACAGGAAAAGCACAAGTGGAGGAGCTTTCTTTTTGGGAGAAAGACTAGTGAGTTGGCTTAGCAAGAAACAAGGATGTGTTTCACAGTCAACAACGGAAGCTGAATACGTTGCTACAACATTGAATTATATCAACATTGCATGGATCAAACAACTATTGGAAGGAATAAATGAGAAATTTACCGAGCTAGTAACTATATTCTGTGACAATACTAGTGCCATTAACATTTCAAAGAATCATGTTATTCACTCTAAGACAAAGCACATCTCTATCAAATATCATTATCTTAGAGAAGAAGCTCAAGAGAAGAAAGTGGTGTTAGAATATGCTGGCAGAAAGGAACAAATAGCAGATATCTTTACCAAGCCACTACCAAGGGACACTTTTGAATATCTTAGAAGTAAGTTAGGGGTCCTACTCCTATCTTCTATTCACTGACCGATTTCGGTGAAAGCATCAATTCAATGACTCTATCGAATATCTTTTAGGAGTTGATGCTGATTTACACACTTTAGGATGTTTTCTAAAGGTGTACAAGAAATAATGTAGGATACAATACAGGGAACAGGAATTGAAGACAAATGCTCTGACCGAGACTAAGTTGACACATTATAAAAGGAATTCACTTCATACAGGAAGAAATTATGTTTTAGTTCTTTACTTTTTGGCATTGTTGTCAAAGGGGGAGAAGACTGGAGAAAAGAGGAGAAGTCTAATGTATGGGGGAGAATTCTGATGACAGCAAGAGAGCATTTCATCATTTCAGAATCACAGCAACCTGAATCTTTTTAAGGTCAAATCAATTGGTTTTGCCATCAATGCCAAAGGGGGAGATTGTTGGCATTTGGCATTATAACAAACAATGGGAGATTGTTGGCATTTCAATAAGGATATTGAGAAGGTTGTTGATGATTATGGATATAACTGATTAAGGATGTTTACTATCTTGATATTATTATTTTGTCATTGATGTCAAGAAATTGATTTTCTAATTCAGTATGATGTTGCCATATCTTGAGAAGTATGATTTGAAGAGTATAAAGATGTCGGTAAAAGACACAGAAAGAATATTATGAATAAGGGGATGAATAAGGTATTCAATGGGCAACTATTACCGAGTCAAACAATGATGAGATCATGATGTTTAGATTGTTTTAACATCAAACATATGTTGTAAATTGTAAGGTTAATACTATACTATGTTACCGAGCAAAGAACCTAGTCGGTAAACCCTAAGGAATCTAGTCAGTAAACCCTAAGGTTATTGCTATCGGTTAATGAAGGAAGAATGTCTACCGAGTGAAGTTTAGTATTTACCAAGTTGTTACCAAGTTGTAACCGAGCTATAACAGAATACATTAAATGGTTACATGCGTTATTTAATGAAGGAAGCTGATGAGTTGGAACTGATTAAATCATTGGTATGTCATGCACGAAGTTTGTTAATGAATCTATGGCAAAGGAAAATCGGCATGAAGATCTACAACTTAGATTGAACCACAATACCCTAGCACAAGTTCCAAGAAATGTATGCAAGTTCCTAGGCAAGGTAAAATGTTTTTAGATCGAAGGATACATTGAACTTGGTCAAAGTTTGAAGATCTGATGGCTATGATTGATCATGGGAAATGTGATCAAGGAGATTAAGTGGTTGGCGAATTGTTTATAAATAGGGAACTATTGATAAACAATGTATGCGGGAAAATGTATGCACAAGGATGCTACATAGTGATGACCGAGCACAGAAGCTTGAAGACCTATTTGAATAACAAAGTATAGAAGCCCAGCAGATGGACAAGATTAGTTCTATGTCTAGATTGTATTGAGCAAATAAGAATCTGCTTTAGCATTTTAGATGTGAAGTTGCAGATAGATTTTTATTACTGTTATTTCGTGAAAGTGACAAAAAATCTCTTAACCGAGTGGACTTAACAGTCTTATTTGTAAAACCCTCTAGCAAGGTGACATTCTGATTGAGTGTTTGAAATACTTTAACAAGGTCAGTTCTAACAAGGTGAAGATCCTAACAGATCTGAGGGAAATCCCTTAATCAGGTCACATCTAGCAATGTGTTTGTAATCTTTAATAGGATTTTCTTTTAACCGAGCATACTCTAGAAGAGTATATTTCTTAGTGGGTCTGAAATCCCATAGTGGTTTTTCCCTATTTGGGTTTCCACGTTAAATCTGTTGTTATGAGGTTTATGATATTTATATGCTTTTGAGTTTGCATGTTTAGCAGTTATGGTTATATTACTGAAGCATATGTTACCGAGGTTGAATATGATGTTTTTATGGAAGATTAAGTTTGTATGATTCACCCCCCCCCTCTCATCTTGTTGGCTATTGGATCTGTACTTACATTAAGTATCAGAACTATCAGTCCATATTGATCATTGAGCTTGTGATTGATGATTTTTCTCTGGTGTGTTAGTGTTCTTCATGTTTTTGGCTGACCAAATGCTTGTAGCATGTTGTGGATGTTTGATGCATAATTCTTGAAGGTGTTTCGTATTCGAGGTGGAATATTTGGGGTCATGCTATGTCTTGGCCAACATTTCTTGGTCCGCATGTGATATTGTGTTGTTTTTGGTTATATTTTTGTAATTAGGTGGTTAGTATTGAGCCAACCTTATTGATCTTTCCAAGGTTGATGTCATGTATAAATAGATGTAATATCTTTGTATTTGTATGGTGTTGTGGATGAGAGTTTGTATATGTGCGAATAATGTATTGATCTTTTGGAGGTAGAGAAGATCTGTGAAGAAGGAAATGAAAGTTGTTATGTGCCTAACCATAACTGTAACCAGGCATTAAGGAGATGCTATTTTCTAGTTCATTACTTCTCGATGTCATCTGAATCTGTTTGTAAGGCAGTAAGCCTTCCCTAGGTTGTAGCCCTTTTTGTTTTTGAGTAGTGAGCTCTAGGCAATGTGCCTAAATGCATGTGCATTCTCCATTGTAAGATACTTTTAATAGAGTATACTCATATTGTGGATGTGTTCCCAGCGTCTTTTTTCCCTTGACCAATTTTTCCACATCAAAAATCATGGTGTTATGTTTTTTCTTGATGTGTTTCTAATTTATGCTTAATTATCATATCTAAGAATAAGTTTAAGTTGTATAAGTTTTTTTGAGACAACTGATTAACCCCCCCTCTCAGTTGTCTTCCCTATTTCCATCAATTGGTATCAGAGCAAGTTCCTTCGAAGAAGCTTAACCACTTGAGGTGATATGAGATGGCAACTTACAAGAAGGATAGTTTGAGATTTGATGGTACCAACTACTCTCTTTGGAAGAATCGCATGGAGTGTCCTCTGAGATGCATTTATGAATCTTATTAGACAATTACCAAAAATAAGTATACCATTCCTAAAACTGGTCCTTCTACTCCACATGAGATAAAGGAATGTGAATGCAATATTAGGGCTAAGGAAGCATTGTTGAGTGCTCTGACTGACTCTGAGATGGCAAATATTATGGAATTGCAGATTGCTCATGAGCTCTGGAAGAAGTTAGAAACCTTGTATGAAGGTGACAGCTATGTGAATATTGCTAAGTTGTAGAGCCTAAAAGGAAAGTATGAGATGTTTAGGATGGGCGAAGATGAGAACATCACTTATTTCATGCAGAAGGTGAATCAACTTGTGTGGAATATGAGATGTGTCGATGGAAAGTTGGAAGAATCAAATATTGTTGCTAAGGTGCTCAGATCTTTACCTGCATCCTATTAATATAAAGTTGCTACTATTGAGGAGATCTGAACTGTGACTGATGTAACTAGAGACATGTTGATTGGTAATCTCTCAACCTTTGAGTTGAATGAGTTTTGTGATTCTCTTCCTAAGGTAGAATCTGCATTAAAAACTACTATTTTCAGAAGATACAAGAATAGATATGATCTGGGAGAAAAAATTTCAAGGTGGATGTCCAGATATGAGAAGGAGAGAAAGTAAATTGAAGAAGCAAAGAGAGATTTTGAGGAGCATGAAACACTGATTTCTAAGAGATTACCAAAAGGATTCAGTAAGTATGAAGAAAAAGTACCTCTTAAATGCTTTTCTTGCAATAAGATAGGTCATTTTGCCTCAAGGTGTCCTGAAAGAGTTCCTAGAAAATATTTCAAGCCTAAATTTTAGAAGAGATGTTATTATGTTATTGATGAAGGTGTGGCCGATGATGAATCAAATAAAGGAGGTTCAAGTGATAATGAATGGGTGTTTATTTCTATCAAGGAAGATGATCCAAAGCCTACTGATTCTGCTAGTTGCATGAATGTGGAAAGAGATTTAGCTGCACAAGTTGAAGAGAAAGATGAATGGGTTAATGATAGCAGATGCCCTCATCATATGACTGTTGATAAGAGTAAGTTTGTGATCTTGGAAAAGTATGAAGGTGGAGTTGTGAAGTTTGGTGATGACAAAGCTGATATAATCCATGGTAGAGGTTCCATTTCTCTTGATGGTAAGAACAATACTGATGATGTCTTGTATGTAGAAGGTCTAAAGCATAATCTTTTGAGTGTTGGATAGATGGTTGACAAGGGTTATGATCTTCAATTAAAGAATGGCAAGTGTAAAATATTGGTTAGCTTTGAAATTGAGATTGCATCAGGTACAAAGACTAAAGGAAACATCTTTCACTTAAATAGTGTCAGTAAAAGATGTTTGATTTCTCATGTTGATGAAAGTTGGTTGTGGCATAGAAGAATGTGTCATGTAAACTTTGATAATGTTATTAAGATAAGTTATACTCGGACTATGAGAGATCTTCCTAAGTTTATGAAACCTATTAACCCTATGTGAAAGGAATATCAGTTAGGGAAACAAATCAGAGTTACTTTCAAGAGTAAGAAGCATTTTTCAAATGGATTATTGGATCTTGTGCATACCGATTTGTGTGGACCTTCTAGAGTTAGAAGCTTGCAAGGAGACAAACATTTCATGTTGTTGATTGATGATTATTCTCGGATGATCTAGGTTACTTTCTTAAGGGAGAAATCTGAAGCTCTAGACAAATTCAAGATTTTCAATGCTATGGTTGAGACTATGACAAGTTTGAAGCTAAAGTTTCTGAGATCTGAAAGAGGTGGTGAATTCAATTCTGGTGAGTTTAATGGAATTTATGAAGACCATGGGATAAGAAGACAGTTGTCTGCTCCAAGAAGCCCTCAACAAAATAGAGTTGTGGAAAGGAAGAAAATAACCATTCAAGAAGCTACTAGAACAATGGTGTTGGAAGGAAATGTACTGCATGTCTATTGGAGATAAGTTGTGAGTACTATTGTTTACACTCTTAACCGGGTGCATATCAAAGGTGATATCGGTAAGACTCCTTATGAATTATGGTTTAGTCATGCTCCTACTATTATTTCTTTTTGAATTTTTGGAAGTAAATGTTATATCAAGAGGAATGAAGATCTAGGGAAGTTTGATGCTAGATGTGATGAAGGAATATTTCTTGGTTATTCTACCAAAAGCAAGGCCTACCGGTTCTATAATAAGAGATTGAGAAAGATAGTTGAGAGTGCAAATGTCAGGGTTGATGAAAGCAATGAGAGATAGTACATATCTTGTGGATATGATTCAGATGATCAGAGTGACTGTGCAAACAAAGGAAAGCAACTTCAAACCTAGAATCAAGTTCAAATCATTCCAATGAATCCAGTAACTCGGGTAGAAGGAACTAGTGAAATTGCTGAAGAAATAACACAAGAGTGTGAAACTCAAGAAAATCCTAACACTCCCAGTTATGTAAGATTGAATCATTTTGAAAATCAGATTATAGGAGATAGAAATAAATGTGTTCAAATAAGAAGAAGAATTGTTGAAGATCAAGTTGAGTATTATTTTATTTCAAAGATTGAACCTAACGATGTGAATGAAGCATGTAAGGATGAACATTGGGTAAAAGCAATGGAAGAAGAATTGATGTAGATTGAAAAGAACAATACATGGATTCTTGTTCCCAAACCTAAGAACAAAAATGTAATTACAACTAAATAGGTCTTCCAAAACAAATTGAATGAGAAAGGTGAAGTTGTTAGGAACAAAGCAAGACTTGTTTTCAAAGGATATTCACAAATGGAAGGAATTGATTTTGAAGAAAAATTTTCTCTTGTGGCAAGGATTGGATCTATTAGATTGTTTCTTTCTTATGCTTCTTACAAAAAATTTGAATTCTATCAGATGGATGTCAAGTCAACATTCATAAATGCTGAATTGGAAGAAGAGGTGTACTTTGAGCAACCAGATGGAATTCTATTGGTTGATCAAGGAGATATGATTTGGCAATTGAACAAAGCTTTGTATGGATTGAAGCAAGCACCAAGAGCATGGTATGCCAGATTGGATAAGTATTTGTTGAAGCTAGATTTAACAAAGGTACTGCTGATAGTAATCTCTATTTCAAGATTGATCATGATAACATTGTGATTGTTGAAGTTTTTATTGATGATATTATTTTTGAAGGGAATGATAGTTTGGGCAAAGAGTTTTCTAATGAAATGGAGAATGAATTTTAGATGTCTATGATTGGAGAGATGAAATTCTTTTTGGTTTGGCAAATCACATAGTCAGAAAAATGAATTTTTATATCTCAGTCCAAGTATGTGAAAGAGTTGTTGAAGAGTTTGGTTTGGAAGATTCAAATCCAGTTGGTACTCCTATGGTGATCGAATGTAAGTTGACTAAGGATGATGATTCCCCTAAATAAAATCAGACCAGATACAGATTCATGATTGGTGGATTGCTTTATTTGACCTAGACAAGACCTGATATCATGGATGTCATTTATCTTGTTGCTAGATTTCAAGTTGATCCTAAGGATTCTCATGTTATAACCATTTAAAATAATTTTCAGATATTTGAAAGGAACTATTTATTTTGGTCTATGGTATCCTAAAGATGACTATTTTACGTTTAGTGCTTTTACTGATGCTGATTGGGCATGAGATGTGGATGATAGGAAGAGTACTAGTGGTGGTGCATTTTTCTTGGGAAAAAGATTGGTTTCATGGTTGAGAAAAAAATAGAACTCTATTTGTCTATCTACTACAGAGGCATAACATATTGTTGTTGCTAACAATTGTACTCAGGTGGTATGGATGAAGAAGTTGTTGAAAGATATTAGAGTATTGTATGATAACCCTATTGGTATCTACTATGAAAATTCAAGTGCAATTAACATTTATAATAATCCAGTATTGCATTCAAAGACTAAGCTTATATCAATCAAGTTTCATGTTATGAGAGATAAGGTAAATAAGAAGGAAGTCAAATTGGAGTATGTAACTAGAAAGGAATAGATTGCAGACATTTTTATGAAGCCTTTGCCTAAGGATACTTTTGAGTATCTCAGAGGGAAGTTAGGGGTGATTGCCCCTTCTGATCGAAACTAAGATACATTTGGTAGGCATTAGTCCAATGCATTTCACAGTCATATCTTGTGATCTAGATTGATTCAAGTCGAGCTTGTTATTCAGGGGGAGTAGTTAGTGAATCAATTTTGAGGTTTGATTGCAAATATGTACCTTTATCATTGATGTCAAAGGGAGAGAGATTCATGTGAAAAACTGTGTTGGGAGAGAGTCATTTGAAAGGAAGAGAGAATAGTATGCAAGGTCTAAGAGAGAGAGCTTTGACTTATTTGTCATTGATTATTTTCCACATTGCATGTTGCCATCAATGCCAAAGGGGGAGATTATTGTAAATTGTTGGAAGTATGCTGCAAATATGTGCTTGAGCGATATCTGACAGATATGTTGTCATTGATGTCAATGTATTTCTTTGTATGTGGAAGCAATGCAATGAAGTTCAGTGAGTTAGTTTGTTCAATGTAGTCAACCTGATGAAGATCAGAGTTTGTGGATTAAAGGGTTTGTAGAGGATTGTTTATAGTTGATTTAGTTCAGGTTTCAGAGGTCCGCGTGAAGATTTGAGTAAGTTATTGATATATGTGTTGTGACTGATTTTTTCAATTGTTCAATGGTGACATAATGTTAGTGATTCTCTGCAAAAAGGATGTTAGAATATGTTTAGGAAGACAAAAACAAACACACAAGAAATATTCCAAGTGTTAGTGTTAGAAATCACAAATCAAAGACTATCATAAGCAAAAACTAACAAAACTAAGGAATGCAATAAAACATCTCCAAATACCTTCCACCATGTTTGTAGTTACTCCTCCCTTGTTCCTCTCCTCTCCAAGTTCAAAATGA
Source organism: Cryptomeria japonica (assembly GCF_030272615.1). Taxonomy (NCBI): domain Eukaryota; kingdom Viridiplantae; phylum Streptophyta; class Pinopsida; order Cupressales; family Cupressaceae; genus Cryptomeria; species Cryptomeria japonica. The sequence goes on from NC_081409.1 coordinate 172,199,583, forward strand.
GTGTAGCTCTCAATAGTTTTCTGCACTATACTGGATGTCTTATGGAGATTCAAGATTGAGATGATTAATTATGCCAATGCAAGTGTAAAACAAACTAAATATGAGATGTTATTTAATTAACTTGTGTTAATTTTAGCCAGAAGACAATATGGATTATGCTAAAATGCTCTCTAAAATTCACTATAACTTAGATGCATACAAGATTTCTGGATCTGGATTATGAAGAAATGAGCTCTATTTATAGGTAAAATGGAGAAATGAAGGGTTGAGATTGAGTAATCTCAACAAGGGTCATGATTGATGGGTTTATGATCCATGTAGGGGATTTCAATCCCAGAATGACAAATGTCATCATGAGATGGGTTGAGAGGAGAGGGAAGAAGCATTAAATGCTTGACATGACTTGAAGGTTAACTTGGGAAGTAAGGTTAATGTTGAGTTGAATGAATAAAGCCATTATCCAATAAATAATGCCTTTATTTAATGGATAAACTCTTGTGCAAGAGTTAGTAAGGATAACCATGGTCAAAGCAATAAATGCTTGAAGAGACCCATGAGTCAAATGGAGGTTGAGTTAAAGGGAAAGTCTCTAACCATGTGGGTGAGTTGATTTAACCATAAATGGTTATGTAAGAGCCATTAATGGTCATGTAAGAGCCTTTAGTGGTTTGGAAGACTTTAGGGGTTAGCTTGTTGAGGCTTTGAGAAGTGACTTCAAGTTTCTTAAAAATGTGACAATATTAAGGAGATGGATTAGGCTAATTAGGAGTGATTAGAATAATTTACAAAGTGGTTAGAAGAGTCTAGAAGGGGATTTAGGATTGCAAGTGGGTTTGGTGGGTGAGGGAAAATAGGATTTTAATTAAAATGAAATTAATTTATTTCAATTGTGATTGCAACTTGCATTTGTAGGAGAATGCAAGTGGGGGAGGTAGTTTAGGGATTTAAATAAATGTTTTAATTATTTATTTAAAAAGAGGAAAGCTGGTTGAATTAAATAAATATTATTTATTCATTTAATTGATTTTGAGTGTGGCTAAATGAATTTATTTAATTAATAGGAGAAGGGTTTGAGGATGAATTAATTAAATATCCATTTAATTAACTGGTTATTGATGGTTAGATAATGAAATAAAAAGTAAATATTCATTTAATTAAGTGGACAAATTTATGTGACTACATTTGTCCCTCTTTGAGACGGTGTGGTTTACCGCGTCGTTTCAAAGAAAAAAAATAGGCGTGAAGAAATATGCCCCATAAATGTCAATTTAATGGGTGGTATGCCCCCTTGAGAGATGGGCCGAAATTTTTAAAAAAATCGGGCAATCTCTTGAAAAAGAAGAAGTGGAGGGGAGGTAGAATAGAAGAAATTAGCAATAATGGTGAAAGAATTGAATAAATTGGAGTTAAAATGGAGAATTGAGAAACATTGGAAGTTCACGGGGACCACGACGGTGAGCGGGGTGAAATTGGTTTAGGGTTGGAGGGGTATATATGGACGGGAAGGGGTAAAACAATCTCATTTGCACCTATCTCCCTTGCAACTCTGAGCTCTGATAGTGACCTTTTGTGAAGGAGTGAGCAACAATCATCATGCTGGTACCCATAGCGAATCATTAGCTAGAGCGCATCCGTCGAATCGAACGGCCAAATGACTATGGACCAACGGTACACAAATCATGAATTTTAAGTTTTGTGCATTTTTTATGTGTTTTTGCAAGCATCAAAGTCCAACCAAGATAATAGCGCTAGGACTATGTTTTAGCACTTTTGTCAGCCTAAACAACGCTTTTGTGCCACTGTGGCGCTATTGGGTAGTAGTTTTAGCATGATTGTTAGGGTTAGCACATTTCCATAGTAGTAATAGCGCAGTCGTTATTTTAGCATAGTGTTAGCATAGTCGTTATAGTGCATGTGTGTCCTAGTTGTAGCATTGTTGGATACATGTTGTAGCGCTATTGTTGTTTTAGTGCTTTTATACACAAATTGTAGCGCTATTGTTAGCTGAATAGTGCGTATTGTGATAAAAATACCCCAGTGTTAGGAAAAATTATCTCTAGATGCCTGTGTTCTGTGGATGGATGGATGAGTTGTTTTGAATCATAGCAGCCTTGTTGAGACTAAGTCATTATGATAAATTCCTATTGTAGTCTAGGTTTGCCATGCTCACTTACCTGTTGAGACCCAAAGATACTTGATCAAAGTATCTGTTGATAGTCTAGGTTTAAACTTAAGAAAGTTTGAAACAAAACAGAAGATGATGATGTTGATGTGTGTATGCGTAGGAGGATCTTCCCATTCTACAGATATAGGAGCGACATCTTGCCACAAAGCAATTGCAAGAGCAGTTGACTGAGGCTGAGATCGATTGTGTCGCAGTGACTGGTTTGTATGACAAGATGTATATGCTCGTGATTCAGACGAATCGCGGACTATTGACAACATTAGCTGAGTGTTGGCATAGCGAGACCTGCACTTTCTATCTGGCTATGGGAGAGATGACCATGACACTGGAGGATTGTGGCGGATAATACACATCCCTATCCAAGGGGATCTGGTGACTTATGACCGAGGTTTGGGGACAACACCTGTGCAGCGGATGTTTGCCAAGGACATATATATTCATGATGGCTCGATCGCATGGGAGGAGATAGCAGCCTTATAAGAGCCATTATTAGCTATATTATCAGGCATTGTTGAGGTTTTTCTTTGCCCCAATCGATGATCACATGGACTGGTCGTGGGTTGGGGCCAAGTTATTGAGCACATGGTGATGGACAGGACCCACTATGCATGGGGACCATGCTTGTTTTCACACTTTTATAGGGAGTTGCATGAGGTGGTATACCGCGAGACGAATTCTCAGGGGGTCAGGATTACTTTGCTACATATCTGGGCATGGGAGTAGCTGCCAGTTAGACGGTCGGTTTGTTTGAGATTTAGGCCAGCAGATCAGCCCTATGTGTACATATATGGAGGTATGATGAGTCACCCCCACTTGGGGAATTTTGAGTGGTGGCGGCGGGCATTGGATGATTTGGATACAGTGATATGGAGGCCATATATTGAGTGTGATCCTTGGGAGGATGATGCAGAGGCCTTGCCGTATGTATTTATTACACGGTTTTTTACTGGTAGGATATCCTACAATGTAGAGAGACAGGTACCAGGTAGAGTGATGAGACAGTTTGGTCAGGGGCAGGGGTTGCCGAGGGGATGAGGGGAGTATGCATGGGCGGTACGGGAGAGATTCCAGTGGGGGCCAGTGTTACTGTATGATTAGGCCCTAGTTGAGTTCCAGACCTTACAGGCGAAACCATGGCATACGAGGCCTAGGATTGTGGATGCAGGGGTGACAGAGGAGTACATGCAGTATCATACTGTGCATCCTATTCCACACATTTTAGATCCAGCCAAGCCGATACCATCTTTTGAGGATGATAGGAGAGAATGATGGAGGAAGAGAGGAGTCTGAGGAGTAGAAAGAGGAGATGGAGGTGTTGGAGGAGGAGGGGGAGGTGGAGGTGATGGAGGGGGTGGAGGAAGTTTTGGAGGAGCGGGAGGAGGTGGAGGGGGTGGGGCTAGTGGATTTGGGGGTGGGGGTGGATTTGGAGGTGGAGGTGGTGGAGGAGGACGGTTTTAGAGGAGAGGGAGAGGTGGCCAGTCGTTGTGACTGTCCTAGGGTCCTTTGACACAGGGAGCAGCCAGAATAGAAGGCAGGGATATCGGGGAGGGAGAGGCACCTATGGAGATGGGAGAGGGAGATATAGGTGGAAGAGAGGATCCTATGGGGATGGGAGGGGGAGACCTCCGGGAGCATATGATAGGATATTTACAGACTTGACTTACAACAGCTGAGGCACGGGTGGAGGATAGTGAGGCAGATATTGCAACTAGAGATGTTCAACTATTTGCACGAGAGTCAATAGTAGTGAGGCGAGAACGGGATGATGTTGTTGATAGGGTGATCCAGCCGCAGGAGAGAGTTCCGGCCTTGGAGGGAGTACACGAACAGGGTCCATCGATTGATTCATTGGTGAGGGAGTTACGATGGGCAGATGGAGAGGTTGAATATTGGCGAGGTTTATATGAGCAGGCGGTGCCATCCAGTCAGCCAGAACTGAGTTATTCGCAGATGCGTCAGGCGAGATCAGAGTAATCTCAGAGGATGCAGAGCAGTGGTGGTGTTATGGGTCCTCCACGATGAGATAGTGCGGGTGGAGCAGGGATTAGCTGTGGAGTAGGTGGTGATGGTGGTGCAACATCTAGCCAGAGTTCTATTTGAGAGAGATTTATGTACTTGTTACATTGTTATTTTGGACTATGACTTGGATGGCTCTTGGTAGCCGATTTTTTGTAGACATCATTGTACTATGATACATTTATGCTTTTGTGAGATGATATATGATATTATATATGAGGAGATCCCATATTTTTGTGATGACATGCATATTGATGATATGTATGGGTGTATGCAGGAGGATAATTATGATTTATGCTTAGATGGATGCTATGGATGATTTTGATTTCTATGTGTATGGTTATGATTTTATGATTTCTATATGCATTTTATGGATGTGGTGCTAACATGTGGATACAGGTTAGTACATGTATGATGCTTTGTTGTAATGCTTTATGAATGTGATGCCATGATGACTATGTATGCATAATGATGAATGAATGATGATGACCATGGGATAAATAAGACTTGTTTTTATGTTGATGATATGATGATATGAGTAAATGATGTATGTTGTTTAGTATGAACCTTAATGAATCGAATGGTTATGCAAATGATTATAGATGGTTCTAAAAATGAATACAAAATGGATAAACAAATGTAAATACGAGTGTTTATGTGATGATTATAAATGAATGCACTTTAAAATGTATAAACAAATGTTGAGATAAATGTTTATGTTTATGATTCTAAATGACTTAAAATAAAATGGGACTAAGTAATAAATGAAAGTGAAATGATAATGCAAATAAATGCAACTAAGGGATAATGAATAAATGCACCTTAATGCAAGTAAAAGGATAATGAATAAATGCACCTTAATGCAATTAAAAGGATAATGAATAACTGCACCTTAATGCAATTAAAAGGATAATGAATAACTACACCTTAATGCAATTAAAAGGATAATGAATAACTACATTGTAATGCAATTAACATGAAAGGAATGCCTAAGGAATGTTGTGAAAATGAATGTACTATATGAATGAATGAATGTTCTTGATAATAAAATGCACTTGAATGAAATGCAAGTAAATGATAATAAATGCATCTGATATGTTAAATGCCTTAATGGGATGAACCAATCAATGTACGTAACTGAATATCTAAATGAATCTAAAATGCAAGTAAATGATAATGAACTAGATGCATTTACATGCAACTAAAATGTAATGGAATGATAATGTCATGTGTTCATGATATATGAATGCAAGTTGGTGAGAAATTGCATGATGCAATGATGATGTATCAGAGAACTTTGTCATGATTGTATCCAAGACAATTCATATTAAAGAACCTCTCATATTTTAACTTGTTTACACTTGCATACAAACCATAAATATGAATAATGAACGATCAAATAGATGGGTGATATGCAACAAAATGCAATATAAATAGATGAGATGAAATGATGGTCCATAGTGATTTATTTTTCATCATTGAGCATGGTAGTATCAATCATGGACGAGGCAGTAGGAGCCAAGTTTGGAGCATTGTACTTGTAAGCAAGCAGTATAGAAAAAATAATATGGACCCTCCATTCTGGATCATGTGTAGATGGTCGAGGTATATGTTATAGTCAGTAAGCCATAGTGATCCATGACTAGATTTTTGCATATGATCATGTAGCCTAGTGAACTATTCACGTCGACACCATTAGTACATGCCCAAGAACTTCATTGGAACAATTCGCAGACAATAAACAAAACGATACCCAAAAACCATCCCGACTACTCTAATCACTTGTGGATATCCCGGAGTAGCATAGGAACCTGATATAAATGAATAAATAAATTTAACAAACCGACCAAGTACTTGATAGCTTAAACAAAATTTTCTTGTCAAAGAAAATGTGGTTATGTCTTTGTTTTGGTAAGGAATGATACATCCTTGTTAAGACAGTTATGTACACTTGTGTTGATTATTTTGGTTGATTTAATAAGTGGTAATTGTTTGAGTAGTTCAAAATGTTTGTTTGATATCTATTTGCAATGTGTATGTACAAAGGATTTTTATGCTTTGCCATGTTTTTGATTGATTTTTTTTGTTTTATGATGTTTTTGATTTTGTGAGTGTTTTTGAATGTTTTTTTTTTTGGATTTTGTGAGTCATTTTTTAATGAAGAACTCAATGAATCACAAGTAATGTATAATCTACTTCCATCAATAGGTTAAGAGCCTTGCCCCCAGTTTAGATATTTACTATGAAAAAGAAGGATGCAACACGCATGAAGTGCTATCCTTGATTGCAGATCAATAATAAGCCATGGTTTGAATGATGAATGGATGGATGCAATGAATGTGATTGCAACAAGTCTGAAAGACAATGGTACCATAGCCTTTACAAATGGCACCTGTTTTCCAGGTTTTCACCATCATACTTACCCAAGGTGCCACCACAGTGGTTGCTCACTATTTGGATGCAAAATATTTCTTTACTATTTTGATTTTTTTGTATTTTCTTCAGGACTTTTATCTGCATGTTTTTGGTATTTTTCTGGTATGTATTGGAGCCTGATGCTCTGTATATATTATGTATGAAACCATTTGAGGTGCATGTTGTTGATCAGATCTGCTAGCAGTTCTCCTTTTGAAGTAGCCAACTGATATGCCCTAGACCCAAATACAACAATGATAATTTGATTTGAAGTTTCCTTGATGTTCTCTATTTGGTTGGTTACGAGGATTCTCCCTGAGAACAAGATCACCTACCTCAAATGTATGAGGTTTAACCCGATGATTATAGCTTTTGCTCATGCGCTGCTGATAGGCCTTGAGGTGGTTGTATGCATCTTGTCGCCTTTCATCAAGTAGTTACAAGTCTTGAAGATGGGAGACTCGGTATGCTTCATCATCTATCAGATTATGCAAAGAAACCCATAGAGATGATATCTCAACCTCAATAGGAAGGATGGCTTCTACGTCATAGACCAGTGAGTATGGAGTTGTGCCTATAGGGGTTTGAATGCTAGTTCGATACGCCCATAGTGCTGGATTTAATTAAACGTGCCAATCATAGCCAACATCATTTACTGTCTTTTTGAGGATTCTCAATATATTTTAATTTGATGCTTCAGCCTAACCATTGCCTTATGGGTAATAGGGAGTGGAAAAGCGGTGCTGGATGTGAAACTTCTCACAGAGCTCACGGACATCCTGATTTTAAAAAGGAAGTTTGTTATCTATGATGATGGACATGTGTACACCATATCGAAAGATGATGTAATTAAGGATGAATGAGGTGATCTGCTTGTCGGTGACTTGGGTAAGTGCAACAAATTTGATCCACTTTGTGAAGTATTTGGTGGCAGTAATGATAAATTTGTGGTTGTTGGATGAATTTTACCCAAAACGTCAAGTCCCCATTGACAAAAGGGCCATGGTGTTGTAATTGGTTGCAATTCCTATGCTTGTGCATGTATCAGGTCTCTGTGAACTTGGCATTTCTTGCATTTTCTGACAAAATAGTAGGAATATTTTTCCATGGACGGCCAATAGTATCCAATGCGTAGGATCTTCTTTGCTAAGAAAGGACCGCTTGAGTGACTCCCACAAATTCCTTCATGTACTTCTTCCAGGGCCTTTGTTATCTCGTCTTGTTCCAGACATCAAAGGAGAGTACCATCAAGATGTCATCGATATAGGGTTTCAGAAATGATGGTGTATTGAGCGGTTTGACGAATGAAGGTTTTACGTTGGTTATTGGATTGGTTAGGAGGGAGTGTGTGATCGCGTAGGTAGGTGTAGAACTCACTATGCCATGAGGATTCTGAACCGGTAAGGCGACATATCATCTTGAATTCAGGGATATCATAAGATGGAATCCAAAGTTGTTCTACAAGAACTTGTAGCCTGTTGAATTATGTGGAAGATCTAGGAGAGATGCAATTATCGGAATTGCGTTAGGAGCTCGATTCTGATCTCTAGGTATCTTCTCGAAGGTGATAGTTGTAAATGATGCTTTTAAACTATCCACCATTTGTTTGTACGGCATAAGCCTATCACCCTTGGTCTGATATTTGTCTATGACTTGTCGGATGACTAGCTGGGAGTCACCATATACCTGTAGCTCTTTTAGTTTCCATTTTATGGCTATTCTGAGTCCTGTGATCAAGGCCTCATATTCTGCTATGTTGTTTGTACATAAAAAAGTTAGCCTATAAGACTTCGGGATGTTGTCAACTTGAGGTGTGATAAATAGAATGCTTGCCCCCGAGCCATGTCTAGTATATGAGCAATCAAAGTAGATCTTCCATGGTTACTCCAAAGACACATTTCTTTGGATTGAGTCGAACATGATATTGTTCTATTTTGTCAAATATTTTATCTAATATGGCAATTTATGTTGATTTTCTGGAGCGATCTTTATCTGGTTGTACCCTGAAAAGCCATCCATAAGAAAAAGCATGGCATGTCCTATTGTTAGGTCCACGATCATGTTGATGTTTGGTAGGGGGAAGTCATCCTTAGGACATGCCTTGTTTAGATCTCTGAAATCTATAAAGATATAGATGCCCCCATTTGGTTTACTGATAGGTACAATGTTGGAGATCCAATCGGCATAATCGATTGGTTGGATGAAACCAACATCTAAGAGATTTTTGAGTTCTGCTTTGACAAGCACAACAATCTGCGGGTGCATCTTGCTGAGCTTTATTTTTATAGGTTTAGCTCCTTCTGCCGCGGTGAGGTGATGCATGACCAAATCAGGATCTAGACCAGACATGTCTGTATAAGACCATGCAAAGTTGATTTCATGCTTCTGGAAGAATTCTACAAATTTTGGTTGTTCCTCTGGAGTGAGTAGAGATGCCAAATGTATTTGGTGAGGAGTCTCAGGGTCCCCACATTGAATTCTTTTGTTTCCACAATTAGGATTGTTAATCTCTCCTGATTTGTACTAGAGGGGAGGATGTCAAACCTTTCATCCTCAGGTGACTCAGAGAGGTTTTCACCATTAGATACGCTCTTTCTTTTTTACTTTTTTGGGATCAAACAGTGCCACAATGTGGTTTTCACTGGAAGATCCATGTTTTATTGTGATATTTTTGCAGCTAAAAGCTTTGGCATCCTCTCCAAAGTATGTTGCGCTATTAAGTTCTATGGTGAATCCATCTTTGTGATATCCCTGCTTGGTATGTTATCCTGTAGTTCCAAAAAGTCAATGATCGCCTCATCATTTTGGAATTGGTCAAGGCATGGGGGATTAGGTTGGTTCCATTCGATGAGTTCAAGATGGATAATGGGCATTACCTCATTGATTAGGTTAAGTTCATGGGATGTGTTAGTGAGGGTTAAGACACCGTGGTGAAGGTTGTTGATGGTACTCTCCTTGTTAGAATCAGGCATAGGATGTGACGTAGGGTGTGTGGAAGGTGTTTCCAGTTCAAAAACCCAAGAGGTTTTAATCTGTGCCTCTCCATAAATAAGGATTTCTTTGTGAGGTGGAGGTGGTGATGCATCTTCCTCGTCTGAAGTATTGATAAGTACGAAATCAAATTCCCAGTCATATGAGTCAGTCTCTGAGTCACTTTCTAGTATCCGATTACTATATGAAACTGAGATATCTTTTGAGTTGAACACTGCAGTTGTGATCGGCTGATGTGTTGTTGGTGATGGAATTGTTGGTACTATGGGTGCCACTAATGTTTCTGATGGGTTTACCAGTTTTGTCGATGGTGCTGGGGGTACAGATACTACTGATGGTTTTGTTGATGCGGTTGTTGCTGCTAATGGGGTTGTTGGTTTGATTGGTGGGATGATTGGTGTTGTAGGTAGGATTATTAGTGTTGTAGGTAATATTATTGGTGCTGCTAGTTGGATTATGGGTTTTGTAGGTATTTTTAGTGGTGTGAGTGGTGTCATGGATGCTACTAATGGGATTCTCAGCCTTGTTGGGAAAGTTGGTGTTGTTCTTGGTGTTGCCAATATAATCAAGGGTGGCCTCTTTAGAGTAACTGTTTGCTACATGGGTTTGTTGGGTTTACCTTTGAATCTGAGCTTGGGAAGAGCTTCTTTTTAAAATCCTAATCCAATGTTATCTTTTGGTTTCAACTCAGGCTGCAATGGCTCATGTTGTCCTTGTTTGCAAGATCCCAAAGTACTCTGACCATCATAGCCTGATCTTTGCATAATGATATGGCCTTTTCCATATTTATCAGTAGGAATCTTAGCATGTGGCATTTTTGTGGTGATAGGGTCTTTATAGATGCATTCTGCTAAGTCCTCATCTCTAGTTTCCTCTTCCTCACTTTTACCAAGGATAAAAGGCACCAAAGTGCATGCTTTCTTAGCCGATAGCATTTGAATCAACTTTTGAGGCTTGCCATGAGTTCTAGGGGAAGTGGGTAATTGTCTAACACAAAAGAGTTGTCTTAGATTATATTCCCTAGGACCTTCCTCTGCCATTTTCATTTTTAGCTTCTCTTTCTTTGGTATAGGGGTGTTTGAGCTGGAAAGAGAGGCTAGACTAACATATGAGGTGGACAGGATAGCTTCTCTGTTGTTAGGAACGACAATCTTTGGCTGATGGTTAATGTTGTTGCAATATGGAAATGGATTTGCATTGCCTAGGATTGTGATTTCTACACCGTTATGGGGAAACTTTATACACCGATGATAGGTGCATGGAACAACTTGCATGGTGTGTATCTAAGGTCTTCCTAACAACAAATTATATCGCAGAGGAAGGTCTAGAACTTGACAGCTGATGTGTTTAACCATTGGGCCCACTCAGATCGGTAACACAACTGCTCCTATTGAAGAACACTCTGCATCATCATAGGGTTTTATGGTTATCTTTTTGCGGGGGTCCATTGATTCTATTGCATATCCCAATGTTGTGACCAACTGTAATGTACATATATTCAGACCGACACCATTTTCAATCAAGAATCCCTTGATCCTGTGTTGGTTCACAAATCCTTCAATATGGAGTGAGGCGGTATGAGGTTGTTGGAAGGATGTGTTGTTATTTTCAAAGAAAGTGAGACATGGTGTTGACCTCAGATTACCAACCATAGGCTGAAATTGATCTGTATTAAGGTTGGTAGGGACTGACACTTCTTGGAGAGCTTGGTCCAAGATATTGTTATGGGATGGAGATAGGCATAAGAGCTCTAGTATGGAGATGAGTGCGAGCATTTTGTCCAATTGTTCCACAAGGTTATATTGTTTGGGGATGGATGTTGTTCCTTGTGGAGTTGCTTTAATAGTGATCTTGCTACGACGTGTAACAACATTGCAGGTAGGGTTTGGATATTTGATGGTGAGGGTTTCAATTTGTTCATTGACATCATAGAGGAGATTCATAGTGTAATTATAGGTAGCTCGCATATAATTAGTTGTATCTTTGTTTCACCTTGAGGTGGAAGGACCCCTTTGATCTTGTGATGGAAGCGGATTCTTGAACATGAGATGATCATTATTTGAGGTTTTTGGGTTGTTTCCTTCAATTTCAATTTCTCCTCGGTCAATAAGATCTTGAACAAGATATTTAAGTCTATGGAAGTTACTTGTTTTATGCCCTTTCCCTTGGTGGAATTCGTAATGTTCATTATCTCTCCACCATGGCAGTTTGACCAGAGGTTCATAGTTAGATGTCTTTGGTAAGGTCACCAGATTTGAAGAGACCAGTTGATGCAATACCATTTCGATGGGTTCTCCTAAGGGCATGTATGTACGTTCTTGTTTATAATTTTGTTGTCGTTGTCTTGGTTCCTCTTGTGGTGCATTGCGACCTTGATTTTGTGGAGGAGCAATGGTGTTGTTTTGAGGAGGGGGATTTTTCCCCTCAAATCCGACCATAGGTTGTGCACTTCTATGGTCCTTGCATCTACGACCCCATCATTGATGATGTTTTTGTTCTTATTCCAGAAGTTAGGTTTATCACTATTAAAACATGGGCAAGGGCCATCTTTTGGTTTATTGTATATCTTGATAAGTCCCTTTTTGATAAGGGCCCGTTCACATTTTAATCCCTTGGTGATCATGTCTTCAAAGGACTCTATACCCTTCATGTCTAGGTGGAATTCCATTTCATCGTTCAAGTTGGAAATAAATATTTCCACTGGCTCTCGTTCAAGTAAATGAAGAGAACGTCTACTAGAAAGTTGCCTCCACCGTTGTAGGAAAGTTAAAAACAGCTCCCCTGACTTTTGTTTGGTATTGCACAAATCTGCCATGGTAACATCACGTTCTTTGTTGCGTGAATAATGCACGGTGAACTTTTAGACTAGTTCTCTGAATGTCCTAATGCAGCCTGGTAATTAGGAAAATCATTGTGTGGTTCTTTCCCCCAAAATTTGAGGAAAAAGGCACATTAGATATGTGTCTTCATATGCAACTTCTAGGAATGCTGAGTGAAATTCCCTGACATGATCTCTATGGTCTCCTTTTCCCCAATACTTTTCAAACTTAGGTGTTTCAAACCCTTGTGGAAAAGGTGGCATATGTAGGTTCCTATCAAAGGGATAGGGACAAATATCATTAAGTGAAAACCAGGTAGTCTTCACACCACTGTGGAGTTGTTGGGTGAGATTATCAACTTGTTGCCTCAACATGTCTATTTCGTTAGGAGGAGGAGGTGGGGGGTTTCCTTGATTAATGTCATATCTAAAGTAATCTCTACCTCTTCCACCCTCGTTACAGCTATGGTTTTATGATGTTTTCCATATTTGTGCAGTGTCAAAATGAGAGGGTAGTTTAGCTCCCTCTTGAGAAAGTCTCAAAAAATGAACATCTGTGTTGTTTTTAAGGATTTTATTGAAAAGTCAATTGAAGAGGGGGTTGTGTTGTGCTCTTTCTATTGCTTCAGGAGTGGGAGTACTAGGACTTTCATCATTTGTACCTCCTCCAATGGCTTCTTGAAAGTCATTGAGATTTTTTCGTCCTCCTCTTATTCGATCTCTATTTGTCTATTTTTTGATCTGGTGTGAGCCATTTTGTTTGAAAGTTGTTTTTGAAGTTTGGTGAAAGTGATTATGAGTTGGTGATGGAATGAGAGATAAATGTTTTGTGAAGTGTTTAGAAGATAGATCTCTTACACTGAAGGTTTGATGTGACCAAATTTCTTTGATGAATTGATATTTGTGTTGTCACCAATGTTGATGTGATAAGGTATAGCAAGGTTTGAGATGTGTTACAAATCAGGCTACCTAGTAATGAGAGGATGCACTCATAGACTAGTTTTAACCTGCGTAGAAATGCTTCTTAGGATGATTTATCTTAGATGTAGAAACACTCTAAAAAGTGATGTGTTGTTTTGATTTAAGCAATATCTAGAAAGAACTTAGGACAATACCTTATTATGTTTAGAGAGTTGAATGGATTGATGATGTATGAATGTGAGAGTGGATAGAATGTGAACCTCAATAAAAACTTTGTGTCACAAATGGTACAAATTCTTCCTCTTCTCTCTCGAGGGTTAGTGGTTCTTCCCGACCTATGTTATATGTAATGCAAATGTTTGGAAAGAAAGTAGGGTTGATTTTGCCTCCTTTGTTTTTATGATAACTCAAAGCTCTATACTGAGTAAAGGCTTTGTTGTTCAAAGGCTCTTTATTGAACTCGTTGGATTTTCCTTGAAGATATAGACGCATATGATGCAAGAAGGCTCTGTGAGATAAAAATTTGTCTATTTAGATAGAAAAATTTCCTTCTTTTGATAAAAGCCTTTGAACTCAATGGTCTTCTCTTCAAATTGACTTGTTGTTGAAGATTCACCTTTCTCAAGATTTGAAGGATGGTCATATAATTTGATATCTTGTTTGCACTTTGTTTGATGTTTGTTGGTCAAATGTTGGATGGAAATTTGTGTTGGATGAATATTTGTTTTGAATTGGTTTTGAATTTCTTCGACAAGAAAATAGAGCAAGCACACAAGCACAAAAAAGTTGCCTAAAAAGGCACAAATAGGTGTGGGTCTAAATCAACCCAATATTTGAACTTTTTGACCCCTTTTCAAATGTTTTTGTATGTTTTTTTCAAAAGCTTGAAGTTGGCTCAATTTACCACTGGTTTGAGACAAAATGAAGACACTTCAAACACACTTTATCCCTAAGGTCAAATGGCTAGTTGTGATAATTTTAGCCCACGTCTTGATATTTCTTCAACTTTGATACTACATACCTTATGAATCCCATCATAGCAGGTAAGGATGTGATATACTAAGTCTTGAACGAGAATAATAGATAGATGATCCCTATGATGGGGGAGTCACCACTTTTATCAAGCTACAAGTAGCCTTTCAAAAAGACCTATTTCTACTCAAGGAAATATGAATGGTGAGTATCTTGGGAGCAAAACCATCTATGCTCTTGCACTGAACTTCTCACAAATATCCTCAATCAATAGAACGGGTGGGTTTCTATATAAAAAGGTGTCTAGTAGATGTTTTTGGACATAAGTTCATTCTGCAGTGACTCACTTAAGAGCCTTGTAACTTGTGGTGGGGCCCATATGTCATTTTGGTAAGTTACACTGTAGGAACAACTATACCCAAGGCTACAACTTTCGTTCACACCTAATTTTTATAGCGGCTCAAAGAATTTACCGCGCAAGGTCGTTCCCAAGAGTGATGTGTCTCTTGGCAGACCTCTCTTAAAAAGATAAAATTTTGAGTGTTACTAACACTTTTCTCTTGCACCTAGGACCACGAAAGCCAAGGGAGAGGATAGTGTGTGTTAGAAGTAGGACCACTCGACAAAATTTTCACAAGTGTGCCAATTACCAAAAACACTTGTTCTTTTTAACCAAATTATAGCAATGTGATCTAACTATTTGGAGATGTTTCTCCAAAAAAAATGGTGTTCTTTTTAACTTCAAGGCAAAATGTTATGTAATCTAGGAACTTAAAATCCTGGTCAACTGAATTTGAAACACATTTTGCTTTGAAGTAAATTGCTTTGAAAACAAAAACTTTGACAAGATGGGGGTTCTTTTTAACTTGCACAAATGAAGTGTTGATTGTGAATTTTAGTTTGATGCAAGAAATAAAATTTCTTTTGTCTTGTTTTAAAACCCAAAATGAAATAAATCCTAACTTACAAAAAAACAAATTTGTTGGGTTTGAGTTTGTGGTTCTTTTTATTTTGACAAGTGAGAATATTTTTCAACCCAAATTTAAAAGATGTGATTCATTTAAGCCAAAATGAAATATGAAGTTAATTTTTTTAAGGCAAAATAGAAAGTGAATTCATTTTAAACCCAACTTTAAAAACAAAGTTAGCAAAAAAAAAACAAATTTACTTCCTAATCTAACTCTTAAAAATCCTGCAAAGGGGGTTAGTCAAAAACCTACACAAAACGTAAACAGTTAGTAAAACAAGAATTTTTGGTGGACTTCTACAAGCCTAATTTTTATTTTTTTTCGGTTACAAATTTTTTTTTACAACTCTCTGTTACAATAGTGCTACTCTGTGTGAAAACAGGAGCACTATTTAACACGAAAGCGCTAAACTAACTACAACCACGCTACAAGAATGACAACCGTGCTAAAAGACTGTGTTAAACAGAATAAATTTTGTCTAACAAAGAGTGCAAAAGCACTAAAAAGGACACAATGGTAATGGTCAATAGCGCTATAAGAAGGATGATAGCGCCAAATGGAAGACAATAGCACTATTATGGTGAACAATAGCGCTAAATCATTAACTTTAGAAGGCGCTAGAGCGTGATCAATGACGCTAAAGCCCGACTTGTGTATCAATTAAAACAAGCAAAAATGTTAGTAGTTTCAAAGATTTGATCAGAAGGCTACGTGTTCGATTCGCATTGGGTTCACCAAATGATGCTCTGCAAAAAGGATGTTAGAATATGTTTAGGAAGAAAAACACAAACACACAAGAAACAATCCAAGTGTTAGTGTTAGAAATCACAAATCAAAGACTATCCTAAGAAAGCATATCAAGAGAGATACCAAACACAAAATAAAAAGCTTAACAAAACTAAGGAATGCAATAAAACATCTCCAAATGCCCTCCACCGTGTTTGTAGTTACTCCTCCCTTGGTCCTCTCCTCTCCAAGTTCCAAATGAGTGTAGCTTTCAGTAGCTTTTTGCACTATTCTGGATGTCTTATGGAGATTCAAGATTGAGATGATTAATTATGCCAATGCAAGTGTAAAACAAACTAAATATGAGATGTTATTTAATTAACTAATGTTAATTTTAGCTAAAAGACAATATGGATTATGCTTAAATGCTCTCTAAAATTCACTATAACTTAGATGCACACAAGATTTTTGGATCTGGATTATGAAGAAATGAGCTCTATTTTTAGGTAAAATGGAGCAATGGAGGGTTGAGATTGAGTAATCTCAACAAGGGTCAAGATTCATGGGTTAATGATCTATGTAGGGGATTTCAACCCAATCCCTGAATAATAAATGTCATCATGAGATGGGTTGAGAGGAGAGGGAAGAAGCATTAAATGCTTGACATGACTTGAAGGTTAACTTGGGAGGTAAGGTTAATGTTGATTTGAATGAATAAAGCCATTATCCAATAAATAATGCCTTTATCTAATGGATAAACTCTTGTGCAAGAGTTAGTGAGGATAACACTAGTCAAAGAAATAAGTGCTTCAAGAGACCCATGAGTCAAATGGAGGTTGAGTTAGAGGCAAAGTCTCTAACGATTTGGGTGAGTTGAGTTAACCATAATGGCTATGTAAGAGCCATTAATGGTCATGTAAGAGCCATTAGTGGTTTGGAAGACTTTAGGGGTTAGCTTGTTGAACACATAAAGCATTAAATGCTTTTCAAAGACTTTGAGGCTTTGAGAAGTGACTTCAAATTGCTTAGGAATGTAACAATATTTAGGAGATGGATTAGGCTAATTAGGAGTGATTAGAAGAATTTAGAAAGTGGTTAGAAGAGTCTAGAAGGGGATTTAGGATTGCAAGTGGGTTTCGTGGGTGAGGGAAAATAGGATTTTAATTAAAATGAAATTAATTTATTTCAATTGTGGTTGCAACTTGCATTTGTACGAGAATGCAAGTGGGGGATAGTTTAGGGATTTAAATAAATGTTTTAATTATTTATTTAAAAAGAGGAAAGGGGGGTTGAATTAAATAAATATGATTTATTCATTTAATTGATTTTGACTGTGGCTAAATGAATTAATTTAAATAAATTAAATAATTTATTTAATTAATAGGAGAAGGGTTTGAGGATGAATTAATTAAATATCAATTTAATTAACTGGTTATTGATGGTTATATAATCAAATAAATAGTAAATATTCATTTAATTAAGTGGACAAATTAATGTGACTACAGTTAGTATTTTGATTTGCATTACTTCACATTGTAATATCTTGATCTGTAGATTTGGAGGAATGTTGGTATTGATGATATGATGAATCAATAATGATCTGATTAACTATTGAGAGTAGGGGTGAATCATTAGATAGAAAACAAACTATACTTTCACCAAACTTAATCACAACTCATAAACAACTTCTTAGACTACCGGTTTAGATATTGTACCATAAACTGTAACTACACTATCAAGTTTACCGGTTGACTAAAATACTAATATAACAGTGTAACATGTCTATAACTTAGATTCCTTTTATCCAAAACATTAAAACACTTTACTAACATTAGTAATAGCTCATTTCAGATCACTTCCAGTCATCTAAACATGTCTTAGTGGTTTTACCAGTTAAGCATATTAACCATATCAAAAATATACACAAAATCATTCACCACTTGACACAATGATTTTTGACGTGTAAACCCAAATGGGAAAAACCACGGTGGGGATGAATACCCACAAGCATTCTGAACTCTTCTAAATTTTGCCCTATTAGGAGCCAAGCCTTGTTAGAAGCTTTACAAAAATGTCCTGTTAAGAACAGATCCGATTAAGGACCACCCAGTTAAGAGATTGACTAAGATACCCTGTTAAGAGAAATATATTGTTAAGAGTAACCTCAGTAGAGGATTTAAAATCCAAGATAATGGATCACCTGGTTAGAGGATTTCGATAGCACCAAGCCTATTAAAGCTTACCGGGTTAGGGGATTTAACTGTTGTAGTTGGTAAAGAACAACAGGGTCTTGTTGATCTGGTAATAGCACTGCTCTTCTTAATCGGTTCCATTTATGCTCCCATCTGCCTTCAAAACATTCTGTAGATACTCCTTCTAGTTCGGCAACAATAACACTACCACACTTAACCAAAATTGCCAGCACTATTACAAAACAACTCATCAACCTTATAAGCAAATACAATAGGTCGATAACCCATAACACATCACAAAACCTAAGATCTCATAGAGATTACAAGATTAGTTCAAACATGACCATTGGATTACATAGTAATCATCTAGACAACCTCAATGGCTCCTGGATCACCGCACATCGAATCTTGTAACTCATCACGCGGTTTACACTTCATGTTATGCACTTGCTCTTTCCCAAGATAAACAGTTATCTTCACGTGCTAAAATCACTTTGAAAATCATCATGTGCAACATGCATACATGGCATAATCATCTTTGATTACCATTCGATCATAGATCATCATAATCGATTCTCCAAGCTCTATTGGTTAGGTTTTTGCTTATCAACGGGTTAGGGTTACCGGTTGATCACTCTGCTTCAAATACTAATATCAGTATCCAACACTGCTTCACTACCGGTTGTAATACAACTCTGTTACCGGTTACTATTGACATTAATGACAATATTATACTCCATCAATGCAATCTTCATGCAATGCCAATAAATATGTATCTTCAATTCAAGTGGTTTGTGGTTTGGAGCTCCGCAAGTTATTTTTCAAGGTTGACAATCATTATAGTTAGTGTTTTTGAGGTTCGGTATAATGATGATGTGATTCTAGCAATTTGAGTTGGTGCGAATATTGCTATGGTAATTCATGATGCTTGTGGATATTTCTAGATCATGTGCCTTTTGTGTTGGTGGTCCGCATTGATTGTTGAGCTTGTGATTGATGATTTTTCTCTAGTGTGTTAGTGTTCTTCATGTTTTTGGCTGACCGGATGCTTGTAGTGTGTTACGGATGTTTGATGCATAATTATTGTTGGTGTTTTGTATTCGAGGCAAAATATTTGGGTCTATCCTATGTCTTGGCTGACATTGCTTGGTCCGCATGTGATATTGTGTTGTGTGGTTATATTTTTGTAATTATGTGGTTAGTGTTGAGCCGACCTTGTTGATCTTTCCAAGGTTGATGTCATGCATAAATAAATGTAATATCTTTGTATTTGTGTGGTGTTGTGGATGTGAGTGAGCATATGTGCAAATAATGTATTGATCTTTCGGAGGCAGAGAAGAAGTGTGAAGAAGTAAATGAAATTTGTTATGTGCTTAACCAAAACTGTAACCAGGCATTAAGGAGATACTATTTTTTATTCATTACTTTCAGATCTGATCTGAATCTGTTTGTAGGGCAGTGCTCCTTCCCTGGGTTGTATCCCTTTTTGTTTTTGACTAGTGAGCTCTAGGAAGTGGGCCTAAATCCATGTGCATTTTCCATTGAAATACTTCTATACTTCTAACAGAGTATACTAATATTATGGGTGTGTTCCCACTGTGGTTTTTCCCTTGATCAGGTTTTCCACATCAAAAATCTTGGTGTTATGTGTGTTCTTGATGTGTTGTTGATTTATGCTTTCATGCTTAATTATCAGATCTGAGAATAAGTCTAAGTTGTATAATTTTTTGAGACAACTGATTCACCAACTCCTCAGAGTTGTCTTCCCTATTTCCATCAGTGTTTATCCTATTTTTTTTTAAATATAAAAAATTCTAATTCGAAAGAAATAAAATTTAATTCAAATAGATCTTTTCAAGTCTTCTAAACCACAATAATTGGTGGCTAGCAAGCCCAAGGTACAAAAAGAAACAAGGAATCATGGAAAGAAACAAAAGAAAAAAGAACAAATTGCATAACGACTTTAAATCGTATTTATTTTAAGAGAAATTATCTAAGAAGATGCATCATTTAAAAAATAATCATATTAATTTACCTTCAACAATTTCATGGGATGCATCTTCTCCTTATTAAAAGTCAAAGAAATAGAAGGTTTAATCAATTTTTATTTTTTTTTGATTAAAAAATATGGATACTTAGTTGTATAGTTTCTCGTCATATGGATTCATCACAGAGTATGTTCTACTTATTTGATAATTAATCATCACCACACATCTTTATGGATATCCATAAATATATGTGTGTTTTTTGGAAAGGATCTAATGAAATAGATGAAGGATATTGTAATGATTTTCTTTGTGTTCCATCATTGTCAACCAATATTCTTTCTATGTGTTAAATTACTCATGGTGGAACGGAAAAGTGTTGAGTTCATAATATATTCTAGCAACATTTGAAATATGCATAGAAAGGATATTTTTACAATCAGGGGGTTGACCATCAATATCAAGTTCACCTTAAATTTAATCACCAGCTTTCCTTTCACTAATGTACATAACTAAAATACATGTTTATGGTTTCTCTTGGGTTCATCCAACTCAAACCAAATTGCATGTTTATGGGTGCTCTTGGGTTCATCCAACTCAAATGAAAGAGAGAAGAGCATTTTCCAGGGTAAATTCGAAGGAGGGATGGACAAAAATTGATGCTCTGCAAAAAGGGAAGGTTAGTCAATGATAACTAAACACAAACAAGAAGAAAAGCCAAATTGTTAGTGTCAGAAATCATAACCAAAATACTTTCCTACACAAGCATATCAAAAGAGATACCAAAAGCATGACAGAATATCTAACTAGGAGGGTAAATATGATGAGGCATCTCCAAATGCCTCCTAACATGCTCTTGGCTTCTTCTCCTTTGTTCCTCTCCTCACCAAGTTCTAAAATAGTGTAGCTCTCAGTAGCTTTTTGCACTATGGATGCTTATGGAGGTTTGAGATTGAAGTATTTGCTCTAAATGTGAATAAAAAGCTAATACTATGCTATTGATACTAAAATGATTTATTTTAACCAAAATGACAAGATATTAGTTGATTATGCTAAAATGCTCTCTCAAAATGCCTATAGCTTAAATGCATACAAGTTTTCAGGATCTGGATTATGAAGAAATGGGCTCTATTTATAGGAAAAATGGAGCAATGGCTGGTTGAGATTGAGTAATCTCAACAAGGGTCAGGATTGAATGATTTGAGATCCATGTGAGGGCTTTCAACCCAATCCCAAGATGACAAGTGTCAATGTGAGATAGGTTGAGAGGAGAGGGAATAAGCATTAAATGCTTGACATGACCTTGGGAGTTAAGGTCAAGGTTAGTTGAATGAATAAACTCTTTATTCAAAGAATAAAGCTTTTATCCAATGGATAAACATGGTCAAAGCAATAAATGCTTGAGAAGACACATGAGTGCAAGTTGAAATAACCATAAATGGTTATGTAAGAGCCATTAATGGTCATGTAAGAGCCATTAGTGGTTTTGGAAGACTTTGAAGGTTAAATTGTTTGAACACACAAAGCATTAAATGCTTTTCAAAGACTTTGAAGTCTTTGAGAAGTGACTCCAAGTTGCTTAGGAATCTGACAATAATTAGAGAATGGATTAGGCTAATTAGGAAGGGTTTAGAAGAATCTAGAAGGGGGCTTAGGAATCAAGTGGATTTGGTGGGTGAGGGAAAATAGGATTTTATTAAAATAAAATTCATTTATTTCAATAAATGTGTGCAAGTTGCATGTGTAGGAAAATACAAGTGGGGGGGATTAATGATTTAAATAAATGTTTGATTTAATTTATTTAAAAGAGGAATAGGGGATTAAGTGAAATAAATATGATTTATTCATTTAATTGATTTGTGAATTTTGGTATAATGAATTAATTAAAATAAATTGAATAATTTATTTAATTAATAGGAGAATATTTGAAGATGAATTAATTAAATGTTTAATTTAATTAACTGATGGCTAGTGGATTTTTAATCAAATAAATAGGAAATATTCATTTAATTAAACTAGACAGATTTATATGACTACATTTGCCCCTCTTTGAGACAGTGCGGTTTATCGCATCGTTTCAAAGAAAGAAAAATGGGTGTGAAGAATATGCCCCATAAATGTTAATTTAGTGGGTTGTATGCCCCCTCGAGAGATGGGCCGAAAAATCGAATGATCTCTCAAAAAAGAATGAGAAGTGGAGGGGAGGTAGAATAGAAGAAATTAGCAATAACAGGGAAAGAATGGGAGTAAATGGAGTGAAACAGAGAAACAACAAGCCAGTGAGTACCTTTAGGTCATGCAAGAGATATAGAGTAGATGTAGTGTGTGGTTTTCGAGTGATGCTATATAAGTGATCAAAATTGGTTGGACAATCTGGTGCAATTGGTTTAATTGCCCTGGGTGAGTCAAAGCATGACAGTTGATGTCAGTTGGTCACTTGGATAGGATAAAGTCTGAGTAAGTGAATCAAAGTGACTTGATGGTGACTTAGACAATTGAAGTAATTGTCCAATGAAGTCAAGGTATATGAAGCAAAATACTCGTTGAGACTTAGACAATTGATGTAATTGTCCGTTGGATTGTGTTTGATTGGTTGATCAATTGTTAGTGTGTGCATGGGATGGATGGTTGTGGAGAATCATGGCAGCCCCGTTGAGACTAGGTCATTATGATAAAGGCCTGATGTAGTCTAGGATTACCCTGATCGATTACCTGTTGAGACCCGAAGATACTTGATCAGAGTATCTATTGAGAGTCTAGGTGTGTGTGAGTTGATGTACCCGTGCAGACAGAGTAACTTGCTTGGCTTATAGGATGTCTTAGGATAGGAAACATAATCCCTCCTATTTAGAGATGGATGGTGAGGAACGTGGCTTGATTGATTTGATGGGGCACGATGTAGGGTATGTGATGTTTGATTATCGAGATGGGGAGGGTGGGGGGGGGGTTCGATGTTAGATAGAAGAAATGGAGGACCTATGACTCATTCCTATGGAAGAAGAGGAAAATAGAGTATGCATTGTTATGACTATGTATGCATGACATGCAGCTATTATGAATGTATGGATGGGTGGAATGCAACGGAATGCAATATATACAAATGAGATGGAATGATGATCCATAGTTCTTTATTTGTCATCATTGAGCTTTAAAATGTTGTAAGAAAATACAAGCAACTTGACATAATGGTTCAAGATGACCTGAGTATTCCTTACATGGATTTTGATATAGCAAGTTAATACAAGCAACTTGATATAATGGATCAAGTTGACCTAAGTATTGCTTGCGGAACAGACAAGGATCACCTCTATTCATGCATGACTTGGATCATCCTCCTTGATCTTGGGCTGATCATATCCAGAGACAAGTTCATACCTTAATAAGAGACAAAAACCTTTATCCAAATTGGATGAGGAGGAACCAAAGAAGGAGCATTGTTCTTGTAAGCAAACAGTATGTACAAATAGAATAAAGAATATGGATCCTTGGTAATGGTTCATGCTCATATGGTTGAGGTATACGCTGTAGTCAGCAAGCCGTAGTGATCTATGACTGCATTTTGTATAAGATCATGTAGCTTAGTGAACTTCCCACGTAGACACCATTAGGACATGCCCCAAAACTTCATCGGAATAATGCGCAGATGATACACAAACAATGTTGTAGGAACCTGATAGATATAAATGAATGAATTTCTCACAAATCAACCAAGTATTTTGATAGCTTAACACATAATTTTCTTGTCAAAGAAAACATCATTTTGTCTTTGTTTTGGTAAGGAAGGATGCATCCTTATTGAAGACAGTTTTTGATTGTTGATGTTGATTGTTTGGTTGATTTTGAGATGGGATCATCGTGTGAGTATTTTTCAATGCTTGTTTGGTATCTGCTCGGATGAGTATGTACAATTTGTTTCGATGTTTTTGTTTTGATTTTTTGATATTTTCTAATGTTTTTGGAGTTTGTGATGATTGTTTTGAATGTTTTTGGATTTTGTGATGATAGTTTTGAATGAAGAACCAATGAATCACAAGACAATGTAGAATCCACTTCCATCAATAGGTTAAGGGAATTTCCCCCAGTTTAGACATGACTTTGATAAAGTGGGATGCAAGATGCATGAAGTACTTTCTTGATTGCAGATTAATAACAAGCCATGGTTTGGATGGATGGATGTGTGTATGTAGTAGCTATGATCGCAACAAACCTGAAAGATAATGGAGCAATAGCTTTTACGAGTGGCACTTGTTTGCCAGGTTTTCACCATTGCACTTACCCAAGGTGCCACCGGAGTGGTTGTTCACCGTTTCGATGCATGATTTTTCTCTTTACTCTTTTGATGTTTTTGTATTTTCTTTAGGACATTTATCTAAATGTTTTTGGATTGATTTTCTGGTATGTATGAGAGCCTGATGCTCTAAATATCTTTTTAGGTGTAAAACTGTTTGTGGTGCATGCTGTTGATCGGATCTGCTAGCAGTTCTCCTTCTGAAGTAGCCAACTGATATGCCCCAGACCCAAATACAGCAGTGACAACATATGGACCCATCCAATTTGATTCAAACTTTCCTTGATGTTCTCGGTTGGGCTGGTTACAAGGATTTTATCGAAGAACAAGATCACCTACCTCGAATGTATGAGGCTTAACTCGATGATTATAACTTCTGCTCATGCGCTGCTGATAGGCCTTAAGGTGATTGTATGCAGCTTGTCACTTTTCATCAAGTAGCTCTAAGTCTTGAAGATGGGATACTCTGTATGCTTCATCATCGATGAGATTGTGTAAGGAAACCCGTAGTGATGGGATCTCTACCTCAATAGGTAAAATAGCTTCTGCACCATAGACCAATGAGTATGGAGTTGTGCCTGTAGGGGTTCGAATGCTAGTTCGATATGCCCATAGTGCTGGATTCAATTGAACATGCCAATCATGACCGACATCATTGACTGTCTTCTTTAGGATCCTCAGTATGTTTTTGTTTGATGCTTCGGCCTGACCATTGCCTTGTGGGTAATAGGGAGTGGAAAAGCGATGTTGGATGTGAAATTTCTCGCAGAGTTCACGCACATCTTGATTCTTGAAAGGAAGACCATTATCTGTGATGATGGACATGGGTACACCATACCGACAAATGATGTAATTAAGGATGAATGAGGCGATCTGCTTGCCGGTAACTTGGGTAAGTGGAAAATCTTGGATCCACTTTGTGAAATATTCGGTGGCGGTAATAATGAATTTATGGCCATTGGATGAAGATGGATGGATTTTACCCACAAGGTCAAGGCCCCATTGACAAAAAGGCCATGGTGGTGTGATTGGTTGCAATTCTTGTGCCGCTGCATGTATTAGGTCTCCATGAATTTGGCATTTTTTGCACTTTTTGACAAAGTAAGAGTCTTTTTCCATAGATGGCCAATAGTATCCATTGCGCAGGAGTTTCTTGAATAGTGACAGATCGCTTGCATGAGTTCCACAAATGCCTTCATGTACTTCTTCAAAGGCCTTTGTTATATCATCTTGTTCTAGTCATCGAAGGAGAGTACCATCAAGACTGCGTTGGTATAGGGTTTCGGCAATAATGGTATATCGAGTAGTTTGGCGAATGAAGGTTTTATGTTGGTTATTCGATTGGTTAGGAGGAAGGGTGTGATCATGGAGATAGGTGTAGAACTCACCATACCATGGGGATTCAGAACCGATAAGGTGACATATCATCTTGGATTCGGGGATATCATAAGCAGGGATCCAAAGTTGTTCTACCAAGAACTCGTAGCGTGTTGAATTCTGTGGAAGATCTAGGAGAGATGCGATGGTAGCCATAGCGTCAGCAGATCAATTCTGATCTCTGGGTATCTTCTCAAAGGTAATTGGAGTAAATAATTCCTTTATACTATCCACCATTTGCATGTATGGCATGAGTTTATCATCCTTGGTCTGATATTCATCTATTGCTTGTTGAATGACCAGTTGTGAGTCACCATATACTTGTAGTTCTTGTAATTTCCATTGTACGGCTAGCCTGAGTCCTGTGATCAAGGCCTCATATTCTGCTATGTTGTTTGTGCATGGAAATGTGAGCCTATAAGACTTCGGGATGCTGTCACCTTGAGTTGTGATAAATAGAATGCCTACCCCCGAGCCATGCCTAGTGTATGAACCATCAAAGTATAGTTTCCATGGTTGTGTTGTTGTGATCATGAATATCTCTTCATCTGGAAAATTGGAAATGAGAGGATGATCGCCTATGAGTAGTGCATCGACCAACTGATCTGCAATAACTTGCCCTTTGATAGCTTTACGGTCCACATACTCGATGTTAAATTCACTTAGAATCATCACCCATTTGGCCAAGCGGCCTGTCAATGCTGCTTTGCTGAGTAAATAGTTGAGTGGATCAATCTTTGCAATGATCTGTACCTTATGTGTTAACAGATAGTGCCTTAGTTTAGTGGCTGTCAGGAAAACTGCTAGGCAAGCTCGCTCAATAGGTGTGTAATTGAGTTCATAGCCCACCAGTGTACGAGAGATGTAGTAAACAGCGCACTCTTTTCGTTCTATATTATGTTGTGCCAATAGTACACCCAATGTTGTACTTGTTGTTGATATATAGAGTAACAGAGCTCTACTTGGATATGGTGGGATCAACAATGGTGTATTCATGAGATAATATTTAAGCATCTGGAATGCTTGTTGGCATCTTGCATCCCTTTGAAAGCAGATGTTTTTGTGTAGCAGATGTGTAAAGGGATGACATTTATCTGCCAGTTGTGCAATGAATCTTCGGATGGATTGTAGTCGTCCTTGTAATATTCTTAGCTGACTGATGTTCTTAGGAGGTGGCATGTCCATGATTGCTTTTACCTTTGCTGGATCGACTTCAATACCTTTTCTTGAGACAATGTATCCTAGAAGCTTCCCGGAGGTTACTCCAAAGACACATTTCTTTGGGTTGAGTCGAACATGATATTGTTCCAGTCTATCAAACATTTTATCTAGTATGTCAAGATGACCTTCTCTGGTGAGTGATTTTGCTAGTAAGTCATCAACATAATCTTCCATCATTGTATGCATCATTTCATGGAAGATGGTGGTCATTGCTCATTGATAGGTCGCTCCTGCATTCTTTAGACTGAAAGGCATTACATTCTAGTAGTATGTGCCCCATGGACATGTGAAGGTTGTCTTATGTTGATCCTCTGGTGCGATCTTTATCTGATTGCATCTTGAAAAGCCATCCATGAGTGAAAGCATGGCATGTACTCCTGTTAGGTCCACTATGATGTCAATATTTGGGAGGGGGAAGTCATCCTTAGGACATGCCTTGTTTAGATCTCTAAAGTCAGTACAAATGCGAATGCCCCCATTTGGTTTGTCGACAGGCACAATATTGGAAATCCACTCTACATAATCAATGGGTCTAATGAAACCAACATCTAGGAGTTTCTTGAGTTTTGTTTTGACTAGTACTGTGATCTGAGGATGCATCTTACGAAGCTTTTGCTTGACAGGCTTGGCTCTATCCACTACAGTGAGGTGATGCATGACTAAATCAGGATCAAGCCTAGGCATGTTTGCATATGACCATGTGAAAGTTATCTGGTGCTTCTGAAAGAACTCTATGAATTTAGGCTATTCCTCTGGAGTTAAAAGAGATGCCAAATGTATGAGGTGAGGAGTTTCAGGAGTCCCAACATTGTATTCTTTGGTTTCCTTGATAAGAATCGTTGATCGTTCTTGTTGTGTGCTGCAGGGAAGGATGTCAAACCTTTCATCCTCAGGCGCCTCAGAGAGGTTTTCACCATTGGATACGCTCTTTCTTTTTACTTTTGTTGAATCAAATAGTGCCACGGTGTGGTTTTCACTGGAAGATCCATGTTTTATTGTTATATTTTTGCAGCTGAAAGGTTTGGCATCTGCCCTGAAGTATGCTGTGCTATTAAGTTCTATGGCGAATCTAGCTTTGTGATCCCCACTTGGCAGGTTATCCCTTAATTCCAAAAAGTCAATGATGGCCTCATCATTTTGGAAGAGGTCAAGACATGGGGGATTTGGTTGGTTCCATTCAATGAGTTCAGGATGGATAATGGGCATTACTTCATCGATTAGGTTAAGTTCGTTAGATGTATCAGTGAGGGTTAAGATTTTATGGTGAAGGTCGTTGATGGTACTCTCCCTGTCAGAATCAGGCGTAGGATGTGACGTAGGGTCTGTGGAAGAAGCTTCCAGTTCAGGAACCCAAGAAGTCTTTATATGTGCTTCTCCGTAAACAGGGATGTCTTTGCGGGGTGGAGGTGGTGAAGTGTCTTCCTCATCTGAAGTGTTAAGCTAGATGGAATCAAATTCCCATTCATGTGAGTCGGTCTCTGAATCAATTTCCAGTATCCGATTACTATACCATACTGAGATGTCCTTTGTGTTAAACACTACAGGTGTGATCAGTTGATGTACCTTCGTAGATGAAATGATCGGTGTTGCAGGAAGGATGATGGGGATCAATGAATCCGATACGGGGAGTATCGGTAGTGTTGACTCAGTTGCTTCTGCTAGAACTTCTGGTGTTGTAGATGTTACTACTAATGGTGCTATTGATGTTATTGCTACTGCTGATGGGTTTACTGGTTTGTTTGGTGGGATGATTGGCATTGTAGATGGTTGTGTTGGGATTTTGAGCCTCGGTGGGGCAGTTGCGATGGTGTTTGATGTTGCTTTGATAATGAAAGGTGTCCTCTTTGCAATAGGCTGATATAGTGGTTTGTTGGGTTTTCCTTTGAATCTGAGCTTAGGAAAGATCGTCTTTTTAAAGCCTAGGCCTGTATTATCTTTGGGCTTTAATTCTGGCAGCAGTGGTTCATGTCTTCCTTGTTTGCAAGATCCCAAAGCACTCTAACCATCATAACCCATTCTTTGCATAATGAGGAGGCCTTTGCCATACTGATCTATGGGAAGTGTAGCTTGTGGCATATTAGTGGTGATGGGATCTTTATAGATCCATTCCGCTAAGTCTTCATATTTGGTTTCTTGACTTTTCCCAAGGATGAAAGGCATCAAAGCACATGTTGGCGTGATCAGTGGCTGCTGAAGTAACTGTTGTGGTTTTCCATGTGTTCTAGGAGAAGTGGGCATTTGTCCCACACAAAAGAGTTGACTTAAGTTTTATTCCCTAGGACCTTCCTCTACTATTTTCATCTTAAGCTTTTCTTGCTTGGGTATAGGGGTGTTTGAACTGGTAAGAGAGGCTGGACTTATATATGATGTGGAGGAAATGGCTTCTCTATTGTTAGGAACGGTAATCTCTGGTTGATGATTGATATTATGACAATATGCAAAGGGATTGGCATCACCCAGGATTGTGATCTCTGCACCGTTATGTGGGAATTTGATACATTGATGGTAGGTAGATGGAACGGCTTGCATGGCATGTATCCAAGGTCTTCCTAACAATAGATTGTATGGTAGAGGAAGGGCCAGAACTTGACAGATGATGTGTTTTACCACAGGGCACACTTAGATTGCTAGTACCACAGCTCCTTTGGATGAACACTCTGCATCATCATAGGCTTTGATTGTGATCTTCTTACGGGGATCCACTGATTCTATTGCATATCCCAATGTTGTGACCAGCTGCAGTGTACAAATATTTAAGCCTGCTCCATTGTTGACCAAGACTTGCTTGATCCTATGTTGTTTGATAAAGCCTTCAATGTGTAGTGAAGTGTTATGAGGTTGCTAGAAGGAAGAGTTGTCACTTTTGGAAAAAGTGAGTCAAGGTGATGACTTTAGATTTCCAACCATGGCTTGAAATTGGTCTGTATTCAGGTTTACAGGGACTGACGCCTCTTGGAGAGCTTGATCCAAGATTGTTTTATGAGATGGAGATAGGCGGAATAGCTCTAAAATGGATATAAGCGCAGGCGTTTTGTCTAATTGTTCCACAAGATTGTACTGCTTTGGTATGGAGGTGGTGCCTTGTGGAGCTGCCTTTATGGTAACCTTGCCGCATCGTGTAACAACATTGCAATTGGGGCTGGGATTTTTGATAGTTATAGTTGCAATTTGTTCACTGGCATCGTACAGGTGATTTACAATATAATTATACGCAGCCTGCGTATAATCAGTGGTACCAGTGCCTCTCCTGGAAGTGGAAGGACCCCTTTGATCTTGTGATGGAAGTGGATTTTTGAACATCAGATGATCATTGTTTGTTGTTTTTGGGTCATGCCCTTTGATTTCAATTTCACCTCGGTCAATAAGATCCTGAATAACATCTTTCAATCTATGACAATTACTCATCTTGTGTCCTCTCCCTTGATGGAAATCACAATGTTCAGTATCCCTCCACCATGCAGGTTTGACTTGAGGTTCATAGTTTGATGTTTTAGGTAGAGTTACCAAATTTTGAGAAACCAGTTGTCGCAACACTGCTTCGATGGGTTCCCCTAAAGGAGTATATGTTCGTTTTTGTTTTTGTTGATGAGGTCTGGAGATGTGATGCGGCTTTGATTTGAAGGAACAATTGTGTTAGTCTGAGGTGGGGGATTCTGTCCTGCAAATCGAACCATAGGTTGTGCACTTTTGATAGTTCTGGCATCCACCACCCCATCATTGACGATATTTTTGTTCTTGTTCCAAAAGCTTCGTTTGTCACTATTGAAGCGTGGGTGAGGACCATCCTTTGGTTCATTATAGATTTGTATAAGTCCTTTCTTGATGAGAGCCTGCTCACATTTTAAACCCTTGGTGATCATGTCATTAAAGGAGTCTGTGTCTTTGACATCTAGGTGAAATTCCATTTCTTCGTTTAAGTTGGAAATAAATATTTCCACTAGTTCTTGTTCAGGTAACTGAAGAGAACATCTGCTAGACATTTGACGCCATCATTGCAGGAATACTGAGAATAGTTCACCTGGTTTTTGTTTAGTGTTACACAGATCAGCCATGGTGATGTCGCATTCAATGTTATGAGAGTAATGTGCCAAGAACTTCTGAATTAGCTCTTCAAAGGTCCTAATGCCACCTGGTAGCCAGGAAAACCATGATGTGCTTGTTCCTCCCAAGCTTTGGGGGAAAAGTCACATTAGGTATGTGTCCTCATATGCCACTTCGAGGCAAGCTGAATGAAATTCTCTGACATGATCGCAAGGATCTCCCTTTCCTCTATATTTTTCAAATTTTGGTGTTTCGAATCCTCATGGAAAAGGTGGCATATAAAGATTCCTATCAAAGGGATAGGGACAGATGTCATTGAGTGAGAATTGGTTAGTTTTTACACCACTATGAAGTTGTTGGGCGAGATTTTCAACTTGTTGCCGCAACATCTCCATTTCATTTGGAGGAGGAGGTGGTGGGTTACCTCGAGGAATGTTATATCTGATGGGATCTCTACCTCTTTCTTCTTCATGGCGACATTGTCGTTCTGATGCTTTTCTTAATTGGGCAAGATCAAAGTCAAAGGGGAGCTTGGCTCCTTCTTGAGCGAGCTTTAAAAAGTGAGCATCTGCATTGCTCCTGAGTATTTCATCAAAAAGTTTGTTAAAGAGAGGGTTTTGCTGGGCCCTTTCTATTGTTGTAGGAGTAGGAGTACTTGGGTTTTCGTCATTCACATTTCCTCCAAGAGCTTCTTGGAATTCATTGATGTTTTCCTCCTCTTCTTCCTCAATTTCCATTTGTCTAGTTCTTAATCTAGTATGAGCCATTTTGTTCACAACTTTTTGTTGAAGTTGAGTGAAAATGATGATGAGTTGTTGATGAAATGAGAGATTGATGATTGGTTAATTGTGTTGCATGTGGATCTCTAGCACTTTTAAAGGTAGATGTAACCAAAATTCCTTTTTTGAATTGCTTGTTTGTTTGATAAGGTTTGATGTGATAAGGTGTAGAGAAATCTGAGATGTATTACAGATTTAACTACCTAGTAATGAGAGGATTCACTCATAAACTATTTTTAACCTGTGTAGATATGTCTCTTAGGATGAGCTTATGCTAGATGTAGAAACAATCTAAAAAGTGATGTGATGTGTTTGATTCAAGCAATATCTAAAAGAAAACTTAGGACAAGAACATCTTAATGTTTTGAGAGTTGGAACGGATTGATGATGAAGAGAGGATGTATGAGTGAGATAATGGATGAAACGTTTTAACTTCAATAAAAGCTTTGTGTCACAAATGGAACAAATTCTACCTCTTCCCTTTCGGACGTTGGTGGCGTTTCTTGAGTTATGTTGTATGTGATACAAACATTTGGGAAGAAGTTGGGATTAATCTTGCCTCCTTGGTTTTTGTGATAACTCAAAGCTCTATATTGCATAAAAGCTCTACAGTTTAATGATTCTGAATCAAATTCGTTTGTTTTGCCTTTGAAGATAGAGACGTATGTGACGTAGAAAAACTCTATGAGAGACAAAGATTTGTCTATTGAGATAGAAGAATTTCCTCCTTTTGATCAAAGCCTTTGAGCTCAATGGTCTTCTTTTCAAGTTGATGTTCTGATGACGATTCTTCTTTCGCAAGATGTGAAGAATGGTCATAAAGTTTGATACTTTTCTTTGTTTTTGATCTTTTTGGTTGTTTTAAAAAATGTTTGGTTGGATGAATACTTGTTTTGGAATTGATTTTTGATTCTTCTTTGACAAGAAAGCAAAGAAAGCACACTAACACAAGAATGTTGCCTTAAAAGGCACAAATGAGTATGGGTCTAGATCAACCCAATCCTTGGACTTTTTATGACCCTTTCCTTTAAGTGTATTTTAGGTGCTTTTCTTTCCAAAGCCTGAAGTCGGCTCAATTTGTACTTGGTCTTGACTAAAATGAAGACACCTCAAACACTTTATATACCTAAGGTCAAATGGCCAGTTGTGATAAATTCAGCCCACATCTTGATATTTCTTCGACTTTGGTACTACATACCTTATGAATCCTGTTGTGGCATGTAAGGATGTGATATACTAAGTCTTGCACGAGTATAACAAATAGATGATCCCTATGATGGGGGAGTCACCACTTTTATCAAGCCACAAGTGACTTTTCAAAAAGCTATGTTTCTACTCAAGGAAATATGTATGGTGAGTATGTTGGGAGCAAAACCATCTATGCTCTTGCACTGAATTATATCTCAAATATTTTCAATCAATAGAACGGGTGGGCTACTACTTAAAGGTATTTAGTCATTTTTTATGTCTTTGGACATAAGTTCATTCTGCAATGACTAACTTAAGAGCCTTGTAACTTGTGGTGGGGCCCATTTGTCCTTTCAGCAAGTTACACTATAAAAACAGCTATACCCAAGGCTACAGCTTTCACTCTCACCTGATTTCTATAGCGGCTCGAAGGATTTACCGCGTGAGGTCGTTCCCAAGAGTGATGTGTCTCTTGGCAGGCCTCTCTTAAAAAGATAAAAATTTTGAGTGTTACTAACACTTTTCTCTTGCACCTAGGACCACGAAAGCCAAGGGAGAGGATAGTGTGTGCTAGAAGTAGGACCACTTGATCAACTTTTTTTTGCACAAGTGTGCCAAACACGGAATGCACTTGTTCTTTTTAACTTGCCATCACAATGTGTTTTAACTATTTGGAGATGTTGCTCCAACAATCATGGTGTTCTTTTTAACTTCAAATGCAAAATTTTGAGTAAACTAGAACTTTGAAAATCCTGGTCAACTTAATTTGAAGCACGTATGAAGGATAAATCGCTTTGCAAAATTTTTGAAAGAAGTTGATTGTGAGTTTTATTTGCACCAAAAATTGAAGTGTGGATTGTAAATTTTTGCTTAAGTTTGATGCTAGAAATAAATTTGTCTTTTGGATTTTAAGCACCAAATGAAAAGTTAAGCCTAAACTTGCAATAAACAAAGTTGTTTTGTTCAATTCTAGAGCACCAAAATACAAAATTTGATCCTAAGCTTGCAAGAAAGCAAATTTTGTTTTGTTCAATTTTAAAACACCAAAAATAAGTTTTTGATTTTTAAGGAGGTTGGTTTTTAGACCTGCACAAGAAACAAATAGTTAGTAAAAACCGAACCTATGGTGGGCTTCTACAAGCCTAAGAATTTTCACTTTTTCGGTTACAGGGTCTTTTTTACAACGTTCTGTTACAATAGCGCTACTCTATGTTTAAACAGAAGCGCTATTTAACACAAATGTGCTAAAAGAAAAAAAAAATGACAGTGACGGCAAAAAGCGCTAAAACATGCTCAATAGCGCCAAAACAAGTTCAAAAGCACTCAAACAAGGTCAATAGCGCTAAACTTGATTCAATAGTGCTATTGTAAGAACAATAGCGCTAGAACAACAAGTTGCAATAACGCTACAATGTGATCAAAAGCGCTGAAGCGCAACCTGTGTGTCAAATTCAACATTCAAACATGTTAGTTGTCAAAAAAGAAATTGTTGTTTAAGTGTTTGGATTCACGTCGGGTTCACCAAATGATGCTCTGCAAAAAAGGAAGGTTAGTCAATGATAACTAAACACAAACAAGAAGAAAAGCCAAATTGTTAGTGTCAGAAATCATAAACAAAATACTTTCCTACACAAGCATATCAAAAGAGATACCAGAAGCATGATAGAATATATAACTAGGAAGGTAAATATGATGAGGCATCTCCAAATGCCTCCTAACATGCTCTTGGCTTCTTCTCCTTTGTTCCTCTCCTCTCCAAGTTCCAAAATAGTGTAGCTTTCAACAGCTTTTTGCACTATGGATGCTTATGGAGGTTTGAGATTGAAGTATTTGCTCTAAATGTGAATAAAAAGCTAATACTATGCTATTGATACTAAAATGATTTATTTTAACCAAAATGACAAGATATTAGTTGATTATGCTAAAATGCTCTCTCAAAATGCCTATAGCTTAAATGCATACAAGTTTTCAGGATCTGGATTATGAAGAAATGGGCTATATTTATAGGAAAAATGGAGCAATGGATGGTTGAGATTGAGTAATCTCAACAAGGGTCAGGATTGAATGATTTGAGATCCATGTGAGGGTTTTCAACACAATCCCAGGATGACAAGTGTCAATGTGAGATAGGTTGAGAGGAGAGGGAATAAACATTAAATACTTGACATGACCTTGGGAGTTAAGGTCAAGGTTAGTTGAATGAATAAACTCTTTATTCAAAGAATAAAGCTTTTATCCAATGGATAAACTCTTGTGCAAAGGCAAAAGGGATAAACATGGTCAAAGCAATAAATGCTTGAGGAGACACATGAGTGCAAGTTGAAATAACCATAAATGGTTATGTAAGAGCCATTAATGGTCATGTAAGAGCCATTAGTGGTTTTGGAAGACTTTGAAGGTTAAATTGTTTGGACACACAAAGCATTAAATGCTTTTCAAAGACTTTGAAGTCCTTGAGAAGTGACTCCAAGTTGCTTAGGAATGTGACAATAATTAGGGAATGGATTAGGCTAATTAGGAAGGGTTTAGAAGAATCTAGAAGGGGGTTTAGGAATGCAAGTGAATTTGGTGGGTGAGGGAAAATAGGATTTTATTAAAATAAAATTCATTTATTTCAATAAATGTGTGCAAGTTGCATGTGTGGGAAAATACAAGTGGGGGGGATTAATGATTTAAATAAATGTTTGATTTAATTTATTTAAAAGAGGAATAGGGGATTAAATGAAATAAATATGATTTATTCATTTAATTGATTTGTAAATTTTGGTATAATAAAAAAATTAAAATAAATTGAATAATTTATTTAATTAATAGGAGAATATTTGAAGATGAATTAATTAAATGTTTAATTTAATTAACTGATGGCTAGTGGATTTTTAATCAAATAAATATGAAATATTCATTTAATTAAACTGGACAGATTTATGTGACTACAAAAATAAACTTCAATGGAGCTTCAAAAGGTAATATGTGTCCCTTTGGAGGTGGATGTGTAGCACACAATTCATCAGGTAATATAACATATGGCTCTAGGTGCATCGAAGCTCGAAGATAGATTGAATAATGAAGTTGGAGTCAAGGTGGCCGTGCTTGTCACAGACTTGGCGAGCAAGTTGACAACAAAGCAACTACAACTAGAAGGCGATTCACAAATTATAATAAATGCAATCACAAATGTGAAAGCTCAAGATTGGAAAATCAATAAGTTATTAAAATTATTAGAAATAAATTAAACACCTTAATTTTTTTTGGAATTACCCACACTTTTTTTGTTGTATTGATAGAATGGAAAAAAATTACATAAATAAGACAACCATAGGACTATCAAAGAGAGAACTGACATAGAAAAAATAGAACAACAACCTTGCATGAGTACACACAAAGACTTGAAGAGAATAGCATCAACTAGACATAAGCCAATACAAAGCAACTGATGTTGATATAAGTAGCAACTAGTGCAATTATAAGCAACAACCAACAATAAATCAAATCTTCTAGTTCATATTTACATACAAAATACAAAGAAACCAGTGGTGATATAAGAACCAACCAACAGTAAATCAAATCTTCTAATACATATTTCCAACAAAGACATTAAACAAGACCAGACGAAGTAACCATCAATTCCCAAAAGAAGAACTTAGACCGTATGGCATGAAAACATTTCTCTTTTTGAGCAGCACCTTAACATGTAATTTGATTTGCTGAATCTAGAAGTCAATCTTTAAATTCTTCTCAGCATTTTCCTATAGTTGAGAGAAAAGGGACGTTAGACAATAAAAAATGTTTGAGTAAAGAACTATAAATGCAATTTCCTGATGAGAATTAAGATTATTAAAAATAGCTTTACACCTGCATCTCCATGTATGAGACAAACTAACATGTTTGACTCCATCAACAATATGATTAAATCATGAAGTCCCAAACCAAGAAGAGCTTCTTTCCAAGATAATTTGTGTTAAAAAATTGTTGGCAAGTCATTAAAAACTAAACTCCACTATTTTTTAACACAATGGCATCCCCAAAAGATATGCTTTATATTTCCTTGCCTGTGGGAGAAAGGGCAATTAACTGGTTGGATCATCATACATTTTAGCTTGTCCACAATGGGCAATTCTCAATGTAAAATCCTCCAAGAAATTAATTATGCATCTGCATTGGATTTAGACTTCCAAATCTGGGCATAGAGATTTGACCAAAAAAATTCATCAAACCTGCATTTTCACTTGGAATTCAAGCGGTGTCTTAAAGGAAAACTTGGAAGAACTTGTAAATAAACCTTCTTTTAGGGACAAAACATAAAAGGATATCTTGAAATCCATAACTAGTCTTTGAAAAAGTTGCAGTGGATAGGAGTTCACAATTTAATAGACAATTCCAAAGGACCCAAAGAATGCACAAAATATAGAAAAACCATGTATTTAATATTTAAATTGAATTGGCCTTTAACAGAATGCCATGGCAGCCAATTCATGGTGTGAAAATCCCAAATATCTCCAACATTATGAACTCCTTTGTTCAAGTGGGCATACAATTGACTGGGAAAACTTAATGCAAGGGGTTGATCTTGATAGAGAATGTGCTTATTCCACCATGTAGATGAAGTGGAGAAGCTGAAGCCATGTTGAAGTGAATTAAATCTCCATTTTAAAATAGAACATTTAAGTTTCCAAGTCTTTCATATGAAATGCAAGGAAGGAGAAGCCTTATTTGAAAAAAAGAGGCATGAAGAATTTTGTCTAACAATCCCACTTGTTTTCATTTACCCTTGGCATTGACAAGATTAATGCGGTTCCGTATGAGAATCTTCCATGGTTCATTCCCATGGACATCTCTAATAATCCATTTGGAGGAAAAATAAATTCCTTGCCTTCTTGGACCAATAAGCCCCAAGCCATGTTTGCAATTAGGTTGGACTCAATGGGTCCATGACATAGAAATAAAACCTCTACTATCATCCCATTTAGCCCAAATAAATTGATGGATGATCTTAATTAAATCCTCATACCCCTTTTTTGAGGGCATCCAACATGAATAATAGTATACATGGGTTGCAAGAAAGACCCTATTAACAACTTGAATCTTCCCAGCTAGGGATAGAAATTTATTTCCCCAATTGAAGAGCTTGTCCCTAATTCTATTAAGATACTAATTCTACATATCTGAGAGAGAGACCCAAAAACCAAATTCAATTCCAAGGTATCTCATAATTTCCCCGTGTTTGATTTGTTTCCACTCTAAAGGAATCCAATGAGGAGAAAGGCCACTTTGAACCATACGAAATTATGTTTTGTTATGTGCAAGTTTGGACACTAAAACAACACAATACAACTCCAAAATATCCATCGCATTTGAAATACACTTGTCAAAATTTTATAAAAATAACAAGCTATCATTAACATAGTGGGAATTCATGACAACCATGTTATCGGGGATAAAAGTTCCTGAGATTAGCTTCATATTATTAGTACTTTGAAATAAATATCCCAAAGCATAAGTTTTAAGAACATATAGATATGGTGCAAAGGGGAAACCTTGTTGAATAGATATTTGTAAAGAAAATGGTTCTATCACCACGTTGTTGATAATAATCCGAGCATTAGCATCCTGAAAAATCATTTGAACATAAGCCTTATACAAATCTCCAACAAATTTTATCATAAGCCTTATCAAAATCAAGTTTGATTAAAATGGTATTTTGACCTATTTGTTGTCCCCATTCACTAGTCTCCCAAGCCAACATTAGATTATCAAGAATAAATATACTAGCAATAAAACATGTTTGTTTAGCTCTGACAATACCTTGCACCATTGGCTTGATCCTAATGGCCAAGGCTTTTTCTATAATTTAATAGCAAGTGTTGAGCAAGGTTATAGGATGCCAACCAAAGATGGAGTCTTCCTGCTTACCTTTAGGAAGAAGTTTTATTATACCACTATTGATGATAGGACCGAATGATCCAATTTTATAAGTCTCCATGTATAAATAATAGAAATCCTCCTTCATGTGTTGCCACATCTCTCGTTAGAATTCCATGGTAAAACCATCATCTCCAAGCCTTTTGTAAGGGCCCAGAGAAAAAAGAGCCTTTTCTAGCTCATCCAAACATGAAATTCTATCCAAATATTGATTGTACTTAGAATATATCCTGTTAGGAATGTAAGTTTCAACCATATCTTCGAGAGATTGTTGAATATCTTGTCATTGATCATCTTTTGATTCTTTCCTTTTTATGTTTGTAATTAAGGTAATTAAAAAAATACTTAGTCCATTTGTTTCCCTCTTAAATATAGTGAAGTCTAGATCTGACTTTAGCCCCTTGTCCTTTATTATTCTTGATTTTACGTAATTGAGCTTCTGTTACAACAATTGAAGTTTGAATTTTAATGTTTTTGATTAAGGAAAAAAACGAGTTTTAGAGGGACCCAAAACCACAGAGTTTACAAGCGAGATAAAATATTCAAATTAAGTTCACTAAGAAAGGAAAACAACAATGAGCTAGATGTCAGAAAAAATACAAAACTAGAAAAACAAAGCTAACCTAAGGACTTTAAGTTATCAGCAATTTCAGCTTCAAGGTTATTCATATTCTGAGCCACCTTCTTCAACTCTTGGATCTCCTGAGGCGCAAAATCCACTTTTATCTTTAGGTTGCCTCTAGTCCTCTTCCAAGGGCTGAAATCCTCTTTCTAGCTTTTGCCTTTCTCATCTTTCAAGTCCACAAAGAGGGTCCCCTATGGGGTTTTTTCTATCTTATCCCCGAAGGTGCTCATTGTAGTAGCAGAATTCTTCACAATTATGTGGCTTTGCTTCATGATGGAGTTCATAGATCCCCGGATTTTTTCAATGTCCCCTTCGAGATGCTTAATCTTTTTCTTGTTTTCCTTCTTCATCTTATCCATAATCTTGACTTTTCTTTGAAGGCATTCGACCATCGACGTCTTTTCTTCCTTAGTCCACAAAGCCCAAAAACCTTCTTATGCACCCCTTTGGCTTCCATTTCATCCATCTTACTAGAGACAACCTTGTTCTTTATGCTAAGGTCCTTTATCTCATGAAAATCCCACTTAATAATCCTGATGTAATCAACCACCCCATTTCTTGCTATTGCTAGAATATCATGAGTAAACTCTCGGTCAAGCTTGAAGTAGTGGTCTTTAGGTTCGAGATCACCAAGGAATCTGCACCTATTTTCTCTGTCAGTGAGAGTGTAAGAGGTATGGGAGCCATCAATGGAATCTGGGGCCACAAAAAAATCCATGCGAGAATACTCAGAATAAGAAACCAACTATTTCTTTGGGGAGCTTTGTCTTTGTTTTTAGTTTTTTGAGAAGTGCTAGTGAGGGTTTTCACAGAGGTGACTTTTTTATCTGAGGGCTTGCTCTGTGAGGTTTTATTCAATACATTCTTGGGGGGGGGGGGGGGGGGGGGGGGGTGCAGGGGGGACTCTTCCTCTTCCTAATAAATATCTTGTTGAAATTTTTACTCATACATACTAATATCAGTATTATATACTTCTGAGGCCAAAGCTGAAATGGGGTTAGACACGGTCGACATATTTTCAAAATGCTCATGGATTAACTGAATAAGGCTACCATGCAGGATATGATACTTCCTAGGGATTTTATGGTGTTTCTTAATACTATGTTTCAAAGAGTAAAATAATTAGTAAGGAAATGAAATCCTCACCTTGTGTCGAAAATGATTGAGGAGGGCAAAATGGTAGTTGTAGACTCTGGTAAATCTGCCATCCACTATGATGTATTCCATGATAACTCTAAGCACCTCCCTCCATAGCTTCTTTACCTTCCCAACATCAGAATAACTGTTAGAAATTTTGACCAGTGCCTCCCTTTCCTCATTAGTTTTGGGAAATTTCATGACCGCTTCATCTGAAAACTTTATGTCACGAAAGAACTTCACCCCCTTTGTGGAGAGCCCAATAATTTCCCCAATGAGATTCTCATCTATCTTTACCTTCCTCCAAGAGATAACAATTCCTTAATCCTTCCAATTTTTAGTAAAATACTCTTTAAGTTTTTGGTTAGCACCATGGAGCTTCTCCAGGAAAGGACTCAGCCCCCCCTCTCAATATGCCTCCAAACATTCAAATTTTTCTTGTGCTTCTCACAATTGTTCGGCTCAACCCCCTTTCTGCTTCCCCCCATTTTCTCATAGATAATTCTTATGTTGATCGCATAGAAAATGAATTGAATAGAGAGCCAAAAACAAAACCAAAGCACCCACAATACATGCCAGCCCTCACCGCCTGTAGAGATAATTATGGCACCACCACCATAATGAATAATGAAACATTACCAATTTCTGCAATTCTTAATCATTATTAAAAATGACAACTTTCCCATGAGTGATATCATAGTCTATTAAGGCTCTAATGTCAACTCCCAAATCACTATAGGCTTTCCACATCCATCAGCCAATGTGCTTGACCCCTTCATTGGCGAAGTAGTCGACCACCTTATTAGATTCCCCAAAAGGAATAGGAAATTCTAACCTTATCGAAGTTGGATAAGATAGATTTATCTTATTCTATCCCACTTTTTATAGTCCATTAAGGGGGCGGATTTTCCAAGAAGGCACTCAATAATGTTATTTGAATCACCTTCAATCAAAATGTTTTTAAAGTTCATTTTATTTGCAAGATCGATTACCTAGAAAGCTCCTATGGCTTTAGCTATGTGATTGGACTGTGAGCCTAGTTTCAATTTTAATGTTAGAAGGATCATCATTAAGAAGTTTTCTAGCATGAACAAGTTTGCCTTGAAGGAATCTATCCTTATGTTTATGTTGCCAAGACATCTTTTTTCCAAATGAATGTAAGAAATTAGTACATTGGGTGATGGCAACACACAACCAATCAATCCAATCCTCCCCTTCCCTTGGATTAGGTAAAGAATTCCAAATCCTCTCAAGAGAAGCTAAACAAGTAGGATTTTTTAAATGGGAAACATTGAGCTTGAATGGAAGAGAGTATTCAGTGCAATGAATTAGGGGTGAGCTTATATTGCAGAAAATAGAGAAAGTGTAGCAAAAAAATCCACTTGAACACACAAGCCTTTTGAATCTTGAACCAGTGATAAAAGAGGGGCAATGTAAAATTTGTCCCGCCTACTCAACTTTCTTTCTACTCCCATTCTATAATTGGACCAAGTAAACCAATATTTTGATTGAATGGTAAATTTGTCATAGATGGGATCCACTACTCCCAAGGAGTTACGACACAATAACCAACTATCAGATTCTTCACAGCTGAGATTATGTTGTTTAGACTAGGTATGAACATGAGAATTCTCAACTATATTGAAATCCCCCCTAGAATCCAATCAACATTGGGGAGGTTACTAGCCATCTAGTTCCATAATTTAGTACAATTCTTAGCAATATTTGGGGCATAAATTGAGAAAAAGCCTATGAGTTAATCATTAATAAGGGTCCAAACACAACTATGAGAAGGGTCCTCACCTTTATTGATGATATTCGTGGAAATCCACAAAGAAAAGACAATAATAGCCCCACATCTACCATCATTGTGAGAAGTATGCAAAAAACTAGCATCCCTTCAAATATTGCATAAAGAAACATCAAGCTTGAAGTTACAAGTTTTAACTTCTTGGAGGAAGAGCACATTTGGCTTCCATTTAATAGCAATGTCTTTAACTGTGTACTTATGAGGATGGAGTGAAATCCCTCGAACATTTTAAGGAAGGACCTGATAGATCATGATGAAGATTGTGAGGGGGTCCTCAACTCCTCAACCTGAGAAAACACACTCAATATAAACTACACATATTCAATTTTGGGTCTTGGGTTTGATGGTCTTTCAAAGAGGAAGGAGGGGATCTAGAGTGATGATGAACACTAGAAGGAGGAGGGGAAGAATCATGAGAACAAGAGTGAGGGGAAGGGGAATGGGGAGAATTAGGATGTGGCTGAGAGGAAGAGGGAAGGGGAAAAGGAGAAGAATATTGAACCTTGGAGGAAGGGGGACAAGGAGAGTCACAAACCTTAGTAGAAGTGGAAGGAAGGGGAGCAAAACAAATGGGTGGCTTTTTCCACTTCCTAATTGGGGTCCACCCTTCTGACATGGAAATAACTTTAAATGAAGGGGAAAAAGTCTCAAGAGCGGTGGGAGAAATGATAGGGGGAGAACAAGAAATAGGAGATTTCTCAAGGATAGGTGAAGGCTAAGAAGAAGAGATAGAACGAGGGGGCTACATGGCCACTGGAAGGGGAAAAATTTGAGGAAGGCTGAGAAGACTTATTCTTCCTAAAAGGACATTCATGGATCAAGTGACCTTCCTTTCAAAAATAAAAACATGTATTTGGCTTATTGAAATAGACCAATGGTTGATTCAATTTGAAACCTGCACGAAAAAGTTTAAAATGAACTCAAAAACTTGATAATTTATCAGCACTACGTTTGCACTAGATAACTCTCCCAAACTAAGCCACAATATCTTTTAGAAATGGTCTGAAAGCTAGGTTGAGGAATGGTAGTTCAATCCACATGGGACAATGTGAATGAGAGTGGCCTTTAAGAAGAAAATTAAAGGTTCAGGCTTGCAAATAACAAATTTGCCAACAAATGACCCAAGTGTCGTATTGCAAGACAACTTGAGGATGAGTTGAACATTTGAACATACATGACACATACCCTTTTTTTAGACCTCAAAGGGTTTCAATCTCCCATCACTTACTTTCCAAGTTTTATTGAGCTCATTTGTAAAAAAACAAATTTCAAAAGGGACTCCTCTTAGAAAAAATAAAATAGCAATTTTTCTTTGATATTCAGAAATGATCTCAACAATATCATCAGGAAGTTCAATTTCTAGGGTTTTACCTGAATGATTAGCCAACATTGTTTCATCTGAATCAACACAAATGACAACATTTTTGGTCTCCATGACTGAATCAGCAGGAGTACTAGGGTCAGGATCAACAGTCTGTCTTACATTCAGAGGCATTTAGATGGGAACCAGTCTTACATCATTGCATATTTAAATCTTATGCATTCTCCCTATGTTATACTACAAGGGCCTATTTTGGTGTGAATGAGGTGTTTACCTTATTAGTTTATTACTAAGGACCTATTAAAACTATTTACTGAAGTTTACTTAGGGTGAACATAAGATACACGTATCACTTCATATTTTAAGTCATAATACTAAGACACGTATTTTAATCTTGTCACACCTTTGCCTATATAATAAAGAAGTGTGTTGGCAACTATTCAACAAACTTAAAGGGGGGGTGAATCAGTTTTCTAACAAACTTTACTTAACTCAAACACAATTTCAGATCTGATAATAAACAGTGAAAGCATAAATCAACATCACATCAATAACACACATAACACCAAGATTCTTGATGTGGAAAACCCAGTTAAGGGAAAAACAATGATGGGAACCTACCCACAATGA
Organism: Cryptomeria japonica; assembly: GCF_030272615.1. NCBI lineage: Eukaryota > Viridiplantae > Streptophyta > Pinopsida > Cupressales > Cupressaceae > Cryptomeria > Cryptomeria japonica. The sequence goes on from NC_081409.1 coordinate 172,244,108, forward strand.
GATGATACCCTATTAGAAGTATATGAAATATTACAATGGGGAATGCACATGCATTCAGGTACACTGTCTAGATATCACTGTTCAAAAAACATAACAAGAAGGGCTACAACCCTGAGGAAGACTCACTATCTTACAAAAACATTTGAATTACATCCGAAAGATCATGAACTGATAGAATAGCACCTCGTCATGCCTGGTTACAGTTCTGGTCAAGCACACAATCTGATCTGCTCTGCCATTCTTATTCACACTTTCGAAAGATCAAAACATTTGTTTGCACACTTATCCAATCACACACATTCGGATACACTCGCAAATACCACACAGATACATCTCTCATATGATTATTACATATATTTATACAAATCATCAACCTATCTTTCAAGGTCGGCTCAAAATGTTGTCTTGATGATAATTGTAATCTATTCATCACACACATATGATTACATTGACTACCGACATAACTTCAATTGGTTTTTACTACCAACCGGTACTTTGTGTCAACCGGTATGTGCCTAAAAGATAACCCATGGTAACACTAAGTCAGCATCAAAGTGAAGATGAACTTGAAAGTGAAGATCAAGTGGAAGACTCCTGGACAATGATTCACTAGTTTTATTCAAACCGATATTGACTGCTCTAACCGGTATTTGATTTTGTGATGCATTACCACCACCGTTTGTTTGGAGGACATTTTTGTGATGAGTTATGTTTAAATGTCTAGATACACTGCACCTAGGAAATTGTGTTCCTATGACCAACATAAGGTTTGAATGCCTATTTAAAGACATCTAACTGAAGCATTTCATGCGCGAGATGAAAAAGAGAGAACAGATATAGCTGAGGTGATCTATGCGAATACTTTTGTTGAAGAGTGATAAGTGTTTGGATGGAAAGTAGTGTTCAATGTACTTAGAATGATCTTATCAAGCAATTTTGTGCTACTCAAAACAAATCAAATCTTTCTTGTTGTTTTCTAATCATTACAACAGAACTAAATCCCCTAACTGGGTAAGCTCTAACAAGCTTCATTGTACAAATCCTCTAACAAGGTGATCCATTAGTTTGGATTCTAAAATCCTCCGGCAAGGTTACTCTTAATAGGGTATAAGCTTCTAATCAAGCTTGGGATCTCTAACAAGTTTCGCTCCTAGCAGAGCTCTTTGTAAGACCTTAACCGGTCAGTTTTCTATTACTGTAGATAGTTAACTTGTGAGTTCCATCTCACCATGGTTTTTACCTATTTAGTTTTTCCACGTATAAACACTTGTGTTATGGTGGATGTTATACTCTATGTGGATGTTGTTATTTCATTTTGGATAGCATGTATTTTCTTTAACTGCTTGGTTAAGTCCATCTACCGGTTAGTGTTTAAAGTAGTGTGTGTTTTGGTGTCACTGACTCACCCCCTCTTTTAGTGCTTTTCAAGTCCATCAATTGGTATCAGAGCCTAACATCTTTGAAGCCTAACCACTTAGAAGGGAATCTTGAAACTACCATGGGGGACAAAAGCTACTTCGAGATGGCTAGAGAGATAGAAGCTAGTAGAAATAAAGGTGAATCCCTTAGGGGAAAACTGAAAGCTTCTCAAGTCAAGAGGAGAGAGCTATCTGAAAAACTGTTAGAAATATCTGACAATAGTTCTTCAGATGAAGCTAATATTGATGTTTTATCAGATGAAGTTGAAAAGTTGCAGGGTGAGAAACTAAATTTAAGAAGAGAGCTGGAAGGTCTTACTATCCGCATGAGTCAGGAACTGGAAGCTAGAAGAGCTGCTAAAGATCTTATCAAGGTAAGAGATCAGGAAATCATAAAGATCAAACGGGAAAAAGATACGATGCATGAGGACTTAATTGCTGAAATAGAAGAAAAGGAAAACCTAAAGCTAGATCTTGAGTTGGCATCATCTCTGCAAGAGAAGCTGTCTAAGCATAATGAAGATCTCGTCAAAAAGCTTACTAAAGCCAATGAGAAATTAGAGAAGTTCGTTAAAAGTTCTACCATGCTGGAAGAACAAATTCAATAACAGAGAATGAAGGGTTATATCTCTGGACTTGGTTTTCATACAACTGAAAAAGGTGAATCCTCTAGCACAAAGAGTAACAATCCAAAGAACAAAACTGCTTCTAAAGTCATTAAGACTACTGGCAAGAAGGCTTTTAAACCTGTCTGATTTGTTTTCCACAAGCCTGTTCATGCTGCAAATGTTTGTAGGAACAAACCTAACAAGAATGCAAGTTACAATATTAATGCTAGGTATGTGTCTAGAAATTTTAAAGGACATTGCTACACTTGTGGAATGTATGGACATAAACATATTGAGTGCAGATATGGATAAAACAATCATGTACCACACATGCATCCTAGACCATATGGTGACCGGACAAGGAATTTTGATAACCGGGTAAACAGGAACTGACAAAGATCCTATGGCAACCGGTTTAGTCCATTCGAAATGGAAAAGGGAACAAATGTTGTTTGTAAATTTTGTAATAACCTTGGCCATGTGGCTATGAACTGCACAAAAAGAACCAAGAAGAGGAAATGCAAGACCCTGGAGATCATCTGGTATGGTTTGTTACCACTGCAACAAATTGGGGCACCTGGCAAAGTTTTGCAGATCAAGGAACAATAAACCAGTCAACTCTTTCAAGGATCAGAAAGGCAAACAGAAAATTGATGTTGAGGAAACAAGAGAAGATATGAACTGGAATTGGAAGAAGAAAAGCGAAGAATTTCCTATAGAGGAAATCATTCCTTCACCCAGTGAACAGAATCCAACACCAGTGACTTAAGCCTGTCTAATACAGCTAAGGGGAGCGTAACGGTAAAACATTTCCGAACCCCTTTTGTAAAATAAGCGGGAATTTTTTTATTTATTTTTAATGTTGGTGATTTTTGTTGACATGTTATCAACCGGTATTTCACTTAAGTGGTGAAATTAGGGTTTGTAACCTAAAAGTATGAGCATTTATTGCGGTTGGTAAAAAGGATAAAAACAAGTTTTACCTTATCATTCTTACCCTAACTCCTTCGGAAAAAGAAATTGAAGCGATTGCAGAGAAGAGCAAGATTGTCTTGGTGCGAATTGATGAATTGATTTGTGATTAAGAGAAATTAAGTTGAATCAGAAGATGAAGAGAAGCGAACAGGAGTGCATTTGAACAGTCCAACTAGGAAATGAAGCGACGTGCAAAATTCTAGGTATTTCTTTGTATACTGCCTCAAAAATTGTGTATGTAGAATGGTATCTACTTATAAGTCTGTAGGGAGGTTGATGATCATTGTTGAGCTTCAGGAAGCTCTAAAGGCAAATGAAATTATGTCTTATAATGCATTGTCGCAAGTCTCGAGTGGTGTCATGGTCAAAGGTGATTTGTCCAGCTATTTAGATTGCAAAATTGAAGATTTGGGAACTCTTCACATCTATACTTAGCTGAAATAACTCTGTAATAAGGATGGAAAGATTGAAGCTAAATATGCTAGGGTTTCCTAATGCCGCCTACTTTCTTGAAGACTTTGAGGATGAACACATAAGGATAATTTTGAGTCGAGTCCACGGTGAAAATATGTATCTAGAGAGGACTCACACAATAACCAAGGAGGCTATTAGGGTTGTAACGGGTTATTGCTCAACCAGTAAAGTTCCTGAGTTGAGGAGAATTTCAAAAGATATTGTCTTCAAGTTAACTGGTTCTACATCTGATAGGCGTGCTTTTTCTATCAACAATATTAGGGACCCTGCGGTGAAAATTGCAGCAATGGTGATAGGCTACCGAGTGTTCTACTCCAATAGAGTTAACAGTGTTCCATCCATAGCAATTCATACAGCACATGGAATGATAATTGAAAATACAGACTATGATATTTGTGAAGCTATCAGACTCCAGCTATTTCAAAATTCGAAATCCATTAAGAAGGACAATACTTGGAAGTTTAAATTTGGTCAGCTGTTAGCTGGGTTATTTTTCTACTTTCAAAACTTTCTACCTGGTATAGGTGACATTGAATGGTCCAAAGAACAACCGATCAATGCACAGATCAAAAACAACATTAAGGCTATGAAGAATACCTTTTCAACTGCCACAAATAGGTACTTTAATGAATTCCATAAGAATATGAGCTTCAGAATGAGGTTACCTGAAGATGTGGTAAAACACTTTGAAAAAGACATAATCTTCATGGTTACCACTGAATTTTGCTTGATGCAAGCAATTGAACCAAGGGAGGAAGAGATGGAAGATATGAGCTACGAGGTCAATCATGTCTTATTGGTTGGCTATGCTAATACTCTGTTAGCATCACCCAAAGACAAAAAGAAGGCAAAATTGGACATCTTAGTAGTCCAAGTTGCACCAACTGAAACCGGTACTGCACCTGTAGCAAAAGAAAAAGGAAAGAAAAAGAAATGTGATGAAAAATCTCTTGTGAAGAAGACTACTAGGGTGACTCAAAGTGTCCTAACCAAGAAGGAACCAGGACCTAAAATTTTTGAGAAGAAGGAGAATGTACCAAAGAAGAGGAACAAGAAACTAGTTTTGCAACCAGAGCATGAGGGTACAGATTCTAAAGAAGAACCTAGAAAGGAGAAGGCAACCGGAAGAACACCTAAGAAGGTAAAGATAGTGTTGAAGGCAACTACACTATAGACATTGCCACCTACAAACCTGACATGACATTTGAAAGAACAATGAAGTCATTGGGAAGAAACAGGTTTGACAATGTCAAAGAACATTACGATTCTTTTACTAAAGATGAGCAGAAGCAAGTACTTCAATAGGTATTAACCTACTTGAGTCATTACAGTAGATCTCCACATGATTTGGAGAAAGATATTTCAGTCTCTTTGTATAATACTTTGTTAGATAAATGGGAAGAAGCCATTCAAATAGAAAAGAAGATTTTTGATGAAGTATTTGTACAGTATTTTCCCAATCTATCATCAAATGGAATTAATGCTTTAACTGAGGAATACAAAGCAAATTTTGATTTTAAAGTAAGAAGACTGAAACTTCTAAATGGAAAAAGGTCAGTTGTTGGGTATGAGACACATCAGCTAGCCTGTATAATCAAAAAGAGGGAAGATGTCATCCAATCAAGCAATAAGGATGATACCACAGAAGATGTTCCTCAACCAGAAATGGATGAAGAGGAAATTGTTCAAGCTAACGTTTTCTATCCAACCAAGAAGAAGGATGATTCCATTATTCATGTTGATGAAGATATTCAAGACATAGTAGACCTATCTGGAGACATAACTGCACTAGATATGGATCCTCCTACAATCACAGAAGTACATGTTACATCAGGTGATCAACCAGGAAATCAACTTAAAGAGGTCAGTGAACCGGCAACTGAAGAACTAGAGAAACCCCAATCTCCACCGGTCATTGAGACTACTCAAAAGGAGTCTACTAAGGAAGTTATTACTAAGCAAACAAAAGATGCAATAGAGAAGAACACAGAAAGAGTCATCATTAAGAGTACACCCCCTGAACCGGCAAAGCGAGAACTACTTGATGATGATGATGAAGACTCTTTAAGTATTTCAGGACCTATTGACATGAATACCTTGAGTGCATATGAAATGATGAAGATTGCTAATGTTATGAAATCTCATGCACACAAGAAGAGGTTGAAAGAGCAAATAATTGAGGCAGAGACAATCCAGAATGTTGTAGAAATTTTGTCTGGATTACTACCGGAAACCTCTGTCGCACATCTTCCTACTCCTATTAGCAAACTTGGTCAGTTAGTTGCAAATGCATCTGATCAAATCAAATTGCTTGAAGATGCTGCTCAAATATCTGTTGAGAAGAGCCACAAGAAGGAATATGGAGATAAATTGGCTAAGCACATTGAAAATAGCAAAATGACTTTATCTCATAATGGCAGTCTGTTAAAGAAAGCTATTGAATCTGGAGGAAAGTATCTTTCCTCTATCTCCAATATTACTTTCTTTTATTCTGATATTTCTAAGAATCAAGTTGAGACTAAGCAAGGAATAGAAAGGTTATGCAAGGGATATGTCCCAATCCAAGACTCTATTCATGCCTTTAACTGGTCTATAGATGAACTGCATGACAAACTGAATAGGTATGATAATGAGAGAGCTAGGAGATTCCAATCTCTAAGAGAGCTCAAGAGTCAGGTCAACTCATAGATTGACATTCTTCAGAGAGCCTACTCCAGTGCAGAAGCTATTCTTGCTACTCCTAAAACCTGCATGCTAGATTAAATGGAAGAATTCTATTCTCAACTACTATCTACCTCTGAGTATACGAATAACATATTGGAATCATGGAAGAATGCTCTATCCCAGATGGAGCAGAATTTCAATAATATTTTCATGAGAATATCCAATGCATGAACTTGTTTACAATTGTAATATATGATGAACACTTTGATACAAATTTTCTATATATATGTATATATTTTAATTTATCATTTTGGCATTGTTGTCAAAGGGGGAGTAATAATATGTATGTGTGTTTTTGAAAATTTTGTATTTATGCATGCATTAAGAGGGAGAATTGCATTAAAAGGGGAATATGAGTAAATATGTAAATATGTTGTGTGTGCACACTTAGTGGTATTGTATTACTTTAAAAATTTCTAAGTGTTGCCATCAAAGCCAAAAGGGGGAGATTGTTGGCTTGATGATAATTGTAATGTATTCATCACTTGTTGTCATTGATGAAACACTCTCACACACATATATGATTACATTGACTACCGGTATAACTTCAATTGGTTTTTACTACCAACTGGTATGTTCAAGGTCTATCTCTAACCAGTACTTTATGTCAACCGGTATGTGCCTAAAAGATAACTTGTGGTAACAGTAAGTCAGCTTCAAATTGAAGATGAAGTTGAAGGTGAAGATCAAGTGGAAGACTCCTGGACAACGATTCACTAGTTTTATTCCAACCAGTATTGACTGCTCTAACCGGTATCTGATTTTGTGATGTGTAACCAACACCATTTGTTTGGCGGTCATTTTTGTGATGAGTTATGTTTAAATGTCTAGATACACTGTACCTAGAAAATTGTGTTCCTATGGCCGACATAAGGTTTGAATGCCTATTTAAAGATATCTAAGTGAAGAATTTCATGTACGAGATGAAAAAGAGAGAACATATATAGTACAGGTGATCTATGCGAATACTTTTGTTGAAGAGCGATAATTGTTTGGATGGAAAGAAGTGTTGAATGTACTTAGAATGATTTGATCAAGCAAGTTTCTGCTACTCAGAATAGATCAAATCTTTCTTGTTGGTTTCTAATCATTACAACAGAACTAAATCCCCTAACCGGGTAAGCTCTAACAAGCTTCATTGTACAAATCCTCTAATAAGGTGATCCATTAGTTTGGATTCTAAAATCCTCCAGCAAGGTTACTCTTAACAGGGTATAAGCTTCTAATCAAGCTTGGGATCTCTAACAAGATTCACTTCTAGCAGAGCTCTTTGTAAGACCTTAACCAGTCAGTTTTCTATTACTGCAGATAGTTAACTTGTGAGTTCCATCTCACCGTGGTTTTTACCTATTTGGGTTTTCCACGTATAAACACTTGTGTTATGGTGGATGTTGTTATTTTATTTTGGATAGCATGTATTTTGTTTAACTTCTTGGTTAAGTCCATCTACCGGTTAGTGTTTAAAGTAGTGTGTTTTTGGGTGTCATTGATTCACCCCCCATATCAGTGCTTTTCAAGTCCATCACAACATACATCATAAATTACAAAGCTATAACCATACATGCTACAACATTACATGTGGACCAAAACAATGTCGGCTAAGACATAGTATGGACCTAAATCAACACCTAAAAAAAGAAACAACTCCAAGAATTAAGCCATGAACATCTGCAACATGCTACAATCATCCGGTTGGCCAAGAACATCGCTTGACACAAACATACCAAGGAAATCATCAACAATATGCACAACGATCAATGTGGACCATCAGCACGGATAAAGAACGACCTAGAAACATCCACAAGCATCATGAATTACCACATAAACAACTGCAACATCACTACTTACTATAATCTCCATCACCATTATACGGAACCTCAAGAACACTAAATGAACTGACTGTCAAACTGAAAGATTCACTTGTGAACATCCAAATCATGAACCATCTGAACTGAGGACACATATGAACATCCCAAACACTCTGTGAAATCCACAAACAAAGATATTGCAGCGTGGAGCAATGCATAGAAAAATCCAAAGCACTGATCAACACCAAACAAAAGAGAAACCAACCACTATATCGGATCTCATATCTCAATCAAATCTCCATGTGGATCACTATAACTTTAGCTAAATCAACTAGAGATACTTATCTTAAAACCCTTTAATCCATAACAATTCATCTGCAATACAATAGTCAAACCAACTCATTTAATCTGACTACAACACTAGAACATCGAGGAATATATTGACATCAATGACAACACTCCACTGCAGCAAACTTCTCAACAATATCCAAAAAATATCTCCTTTTGGCATTTATGGAAACATATGAATGTGAAAAACAATCAATGTAAAGAAAGAATTCAACTACCAATAATGTCCCCAGAACTCTCAACAATCTCCTCTTGAGATCTAGCACATGATATGGCAGTTTTTCACATTATTCTCTCTTCCCCTTGACATCAATGCAAAAGGCACATATGCAAATCATGATTGTCTCCCCCTTAGAACTAACTCAAAAATATGAACATCTGAAACACACACTGACTACTCCCCGTGAGTAGAAGCCATCACCATGTTGGTATTTTTTCTTGGTTATCTTATGTATTGGAATATTAATCTTATTTAGTGTCTGAAATTCTAAACAAAATTTCCAAAAGTTGAAAGAAGCATTGCCATCAATGTGAGTGTTGGAAACACTTTTCTTTTTAAAATTGTGCGAGGTTGTTTGACATATTAGAATACTAATATTATTCAAAACTTGAAATTCTAAATAAAGTCTCCAAAAGTTGAAGAAGCATTTTAATCAATGTCATTTCTAAAAGAACTGTACTTTTTAAAACTGTTGTGATTGAGTGTGATTCTTCTAGCTTTAGAGATGGAGTAATTATTACTCAGTAGGCTTAGTAAGTCATAAATAAAAAACCTATGGAAAATTAATGTCCATTCATTATTAAAAAAGGCTTCCCATAATGAGTTTTACAAATGAAAAGTGAAATTGATTCATCTCACACTTGGAACAAGAAAAAGCAATTGCATTTGAGTGTGTTTGGATTATAATAAGAAAAATTAAATTTTCAACAAATAAACTAGCTATATGGATATAAAATATGATAGGACCAAATATGTAATTAGTTAAGGTATAGCCGACACAAAATTACATCTGCACCATAGCCATAGCAAAAATAACAACTACTATGTTAGCAGAGTCATCACTATGTTAAGGTTAGCCATCACTAAGATTAGTTGTCTCACAAGGCCTTGTACCATGGCCATAACAAAAAATAAACAATCTCTTCTATTTTATTCTAAGCTAATAAGAAGGTGATATTCTTAGGACCAAACATTACAAACAATTCTTTTATTTGTAGCTTAATGACCTTTGACATTTTAAAAACTCACAGAAATAATTATAAATAACATGCAACATAATATCTAGCCCAAAACTACAATAGCTTGGTATGTGGTTTCATGACAAACAATAGAAAGTAAATTTCCTAAGAACTACCAAAACCAATGTGCAAATGATACAAAGTGGTGCAGGAGCACCTAGCTATGGAGATGTATCATGAGGTCAAATTGCATTTGTCTTTCTTTGTAATTTTTTATGAATTATTTGTAAGGTCTTAAGGACCATTGGTATCCAAATAATTCACTTTGTAAGGCTTGATGAGCCAATTTGTTCCAAGAGACCTAAAAGGTCCTAATAGGGTCAATTGTGGTCAAAGGGTGAAGAGTATCCAAAAAAGGTTTCAAATATTGTAATTGGTCAAATTTAATCTATTATAACTTGTTAGGGGTGTCCATGAATGCTAAGGTTAAATTTAGTAGTAATTTGTAAAAAAATGCAAAAGTTGCAAAAGTTGCCATATAGCAACTTTGCAAAAAAGTGCAAAATGATGCAAGAATGAGATCCATCGGTTCCAAAGGTGGTTAGGAAGTTGTAGAAGGTTGAAAAAGGTCTATAAAACCTTTTTTGGTTGATATGAAGAGGAGAGAATAGTTTGGAGGGGTTTTGTAAAGGTGTATTCATCAAACCCTCAAACTATCCAATAGTTTTGAGTGGTCTGTAACAGTTACAAGGTTATGAAGGCTCATTTTTTAATGTAATTTTACCATTTAGACATTTGTGAATGATAGTTTAATGAATTTTATTTCCAATGAATCCTTTTGTAGTCAATTCCATGAAGTTTTGTGAGAGTTACAATGGTTTTTCTAAAAACTCTCTGGAACCCTACCAAGGGTTACCCATTTTGGTAAAACCCTCATAACTGTTGTTTTAACTGTTGGATCAGGCTATAAATTGGATAAAAATTTTGTAACTAGGTAATATAATATTTAAGTGGAGTGATTATATTAATGATTGATTTTGTCAGGTTTATGAATGATTATTTTTCTGCATTTCATGGTGAAAATCATACTGTCAATGAATGTGTATGATAGGTTTTAATCAAATAATTCTCACATCGAACCATTAAATTCTGATCTATCAGATAGGGAAGTGATTTGAAATTGTTTCAAAGAGTTTATAGAACTTGTCATAGTGTTTGGATGTATATAAGAGTGAAGTTTTGCATCTTTTATGATCACTATTTTGTCACAGAAGTTTATGACTGTCATCATTAAGGAAATTTGACTAACAAGTGACCTTGTGTTCCAAGTAGTGTCACATGGAAAAACCTTTTGTTATTGTGAACGTGTTGTAATGGACATATATGAATCTTTATTGAAGCCTTAAGAGTTATTAAAAACATCTAATGTTATGGGAAAGAGTGTTGTTGTTGTTGTTGTTGGACATTGTGCATCCTAGTGATCAGGAAATCATGAGTTTCAAATCAGAATATGATCAGTCAACAAATGCAAGGTATGGATAATCCTATTGAGAGTTTGGTGTGAATCAGTTCATGAATATTTCTAACTATGTTGGAAGATACATTGGGAGATAAACAAGTGTTCATTGGATTGAGATTTGTTTGCACTTCGTGGTTGTGATCAAATTTGTTTGGATAAGGGCTAGTTCTTGAAAATCAGAGTTGTTAATCTTGTTTGAAGGCATTGCACAAAACAATAGTTTTCCTTTCATATTATGCTTTTTAAATCAGTATGAGGTGGTCATTATTCCATTTGGCTTGGAGATTTGGTGTGTCTTGAGTTTGTGATCAGACTTGTTAGGCAAGGCTTAATAGTCTTGGGACCCATTTTGTGATTATCCTAAGGTACATTTGAAACTGATTTCTGTATCAAATATAACAGTGAAGGAATTTCTAATTTCTTGGAAGTTGAGGGAGTTGTGTTAAGGTACATTTGTAGTCATTTGGGTCAGATGTGTGTGTTGAACCTTATGAACAAATGAAGTTCCTAGTTATATTGATGGTGATTGTCAAGTCAAGAAGATAAATTAATCGTGTTAGATTTCATATGAATCAAGTTGAAGGTCTTGTATTAGTTTTAGGTCAGTAGTACCCTTGATGATTTCTGGTTAGTGATAGATGCTCTATATCAGAAAGGCAAGTTATGTTGAAGTTGAAATAACTTTACAGCTATATAAAGAGGCCTCTAAAAAGAATCTAAATGCATAGAGCATAATCCATGCATTTAAAGGCACAAAAGCAATCAAGAAAAATAAATAAACCTGCAAGGCAACAAAAATTAGAACTGTATCTGAGCCAGGGATGATTCTTGTAAAAGGAGACACAGTTTGACATTCAATATTACTCAAATTAATTACAATCTTGCAACATGGCATATGAAGAAAAGTTAACAAAAAATTAACAAAAGATGAGAACAGGTCACTATCAACAAAACATGTTTCAAATTCTAATATGCAAGACTTTTTTTAAACAATATAGTTTTTTTAATAACTAGGAATGAAGACTGTGGTTTGTTTTGATTTGGACTCCTTCCTCAACTTGTAACTAACAAAAAAATCTAAAACATGTCAATAACAATAACTAATTGAATTAGATAGTTAAAATATAATTAAACAAATTGGTTGCAGAAAGCAATATTTTGGAATTAAGTTTGACTCGGTCCTTTCTAGAGTGAAAAAAAAAATAGAAAATTGATATTGAGAAACAAACTGAAATCTACAGAGATGTCTAAATCAAATATAGAAGGAAAATGGTGAGTGCCCAAAGAAAAAATAAACACACTATCATTAAGAACTAGGAAATGACAAGAACAACTAAGAATATCTTAATATATAGAGGTTAATTTTTGCTTAACTGGACATTATCAATGAAATCTTAAAACAACAACTATGTTAGCATTTTTTCTTGGTTATCTTATGTATTGGAATATTAATCTTATTCACAGTCTGAAATTCTAAGCTTGCTATAAGGTTTTTGGTTTATCAATTATAATTTAATAATATTCATTTTAAAACTATAATTAACAAAATATAAATATTTATCATATAATATATGAATTTTTTTATGGTGATATTAAACATTGAATCTATGTAATTTAATACATAATATATTTTTTTCTAATGTTTTAAAATTACCAAAATAATCTCAATACTTTTATTAATTAAATAGAAACTTTCATACAAATGCAATTAAGAGTGGTAGTTTAACAAAAAATGAAGGTGTAGAAAAGGGTATAAAAAACATTTGAACAATAACAAATAAGGAGATGTAATACTAGATTACCACGTACACATACAAACATTCATACTAAAGAATAAAAGTTAAAAGGCCTAAATGATTTCTATCAATATTTTTATTCATAAAAGCAATGTGTGAATCATTTTGTTGGATGAGATTAATCTAACATCATCCTAGATCTAACCTATAATTACTTGATTTAGGGTTGTCATTGATAGCAACTCTTCTTGGAGATTTGACCTGGTGGTCATGATTCCTCTTATCTGGAAGCAGGAGTTAACCAGTAAATCAGGGTTATTCCAGTGCAGTTTTGGTCCGGAAAGATTTTTGGTGATTGCGGTGATTGTGGTGACTAAGTTCGAGGTGTAAATGATGAGGCCAACTTTGGTGAAGCATTTCGGAAAATTGTTTTGATCTGGTGCTATGTCTTGTTTGAAGCCAACTTGCAGCTACACATTACACTTTTGATAGACGACTTGGAGGAGATTATTTTTTTTATGACTAGATATATAAGTTTGAATTGGTGATTGGATTTCGGCATGTTACTATTGTGGTCATCCATTTTGGTGCGATTGAGCACAGTTTCACATGTGCATTTGATTCCCAGGTGATTTGGTAGCCGACTGAGATAGAAATAGAGCATATTGCAAAGCGAGTACAGTCAGAGATCTTGTTCTTAACTGGGACTCATTCTTGCATTGTTAGATGCTATTTCAGAGTTCTTTAACTATATTTTCTTATTGTAATTAAATTGTAATTCAGTGAGACTTCCCTGAAGGTTGTAGCCTTCTGATATATGTAATTTAGCAGTGAGCTCTAGGAAGTGAGTCGGAATGCAAGTGCATTCCCCATCTAGGTAATATTCATGTACTCTTGGCCATGGTATATGAATATTGTGGGCTTTATCCCCACCGTAGTTTTTCCCCTTCCGAGTTTCCACGTAAAATTTTTGGTGTTGTGGATCTGTGGTTTATTTATTGCTTGCTCATGGTCTTTATTGTTATAAATTTCTAATCAGTGGATAAAGAATAAGTTTGTGAATTTGATTACTGACAGATCATTAATTTACCCCCTCTATCAGTGATCCCTAATTCTAACAATTGGTATCAGAGCATATTTCCTCTGATGAAGCTTAACTGCTTGAGGAAGATTCAGGAGATTGATTCAAGGGATTCTAGTTTTCAGAGACAAGTCAATGTGGCACTTGAGGATCTTGATGCAACTAGAAATGAGATCTGTACCTTAAAAAAGAACCTGAATGATGTTGATGATTTCATTAATGACATGAAGGATCAAGCTAACATCTCTAGAGAGAAGAGGAATGAATTCATGAACAAGCTAAAGGAGAAACAAGATCAGATCATCGAGTACCAGGATAAAGATGATGAAGTTGACAAGCTTGAGAGAGAGAATGTTTCTTTGAAGAATGAGATGCAATCCATTGTGATGAGGTCGAATAAGGAGATTGAGGACTGGAAGAAGAATGAAGAAAATTTGGCACAATCATTGAAGGAAAGAGCTGATGAATGCTTCAAGATTACCTATGAGAATGATCAGTTGAAGATTGAGTTGACACAGTCAAGGAATAATAGTCAAGAACTTGAGAGACAAATTGCTACCTTGAGGGATGAACTTGCTACTGCTAATGAGTACAAAGAAAAATTCAAAGCTGGCTCAGCAAGGCTTGATGAGATGTTGGAAAGTCAGAGACATGGTAAGGACAGGCGAGGACTTGGATTTTAGAAAGGTGAATCCTCCAAATCTGGACAAGGCAATTCAAAACCTAATCAAAAGAAGAGAAAGAATCCTCCGGTAAGACAACCTAATGCTCACAAATTCAATGGTAAATGCTTTGCTTGCAATAAGTTTGGTTATATGGCAATTCAATGCAGAAGTAGGATGAATAATAGAATGAACAACATGAATAATGTTCCTACCTTTATCGGTCAGTGTTTCCTATGCAATAATTTTGGACACAAGCCAAATATGTGTAGAGCAGTAATGAATAACTTCCAAAACAAAAGATGCTATGCTTGTGGAATGTTTGGACATATCTCTAATTACTGTAGGAAAAGACCAAATCAGATGAACCTCAAACCTATGCAGAATAATGTAGTTTGTCATGCATGTAACAAAACCGGTCACATTGCAAAGTACTACAGAAGAAAGAATAGTGCTTTGATAGACAAGAACAAATTAGATGAGAAGGAAAAAGAGAAAGTAGAAGAGATTAGAGATAAGCATGAGAAGATGTGGGTGAGAAAATATGAATCCAAGGTAGATGGTGGATCTATACCTGAATCCGATGTAGAATCCTCATCCAGTAACTAGGGATTTTAGCCTTAGGGGGAGGAAAATTCATGCAAATCTTGGAATACTCCTTGATGAGATTTGTAGTCAATGGATTACAGATGGCAGGAACTAAATTTCAGTTGATATCCAAAATTCTGATGGCCGATTTTGGCATCCGGAAGCTAAATAGTTCATTGGTATATGTTTGATCCAGTTAAGTCATTGTATGGTTTAACCTATTGAACATATATCTAAGATTCGATAGATCTAATGTGCGTATCTAGCGGTGTAGGCTTGTGTGCAGGAGTGTGGGGTAGGTTGAGTCATGTTCTATACCTGAAAGAGAAATCTCAAGTATGACGCGACTGGTTTGTTAGTTAAGTATTGCCTAAATCAGAATTCATTATATTATAGTGTGTATTACCCTAATATTTTAGTAATGTAGTAATATGTGGTTGTTTAGAAAAAAAAATTGTTGCTACTTCTTAGTGATGTTCACTTGTATTAATGTGGGCACTACACTCACTCTTCATCACACTTGATGTGTAGGTCACTATAGTCATGAGGATGTCCAAGAAAAAGTTTGAAAGGCTCCTAGAGGATGCGACAACTAGAGTCGTTACCTCAAACAATTCCCATGGTTACACGTGAAGCAGATTCAATATGGAGAGAATCCCATTTGTGAATGTCCTGGAGAGTATCAATCTTAGCTCGTAGCTAGTGGAGCAGTTCCAGGCAATAGCAACAAGACAGTTATCTAGATGGAAGGTCGCCTTGGGTGGATGACTTGGGTGGATCAACGAACTTTGGTCGTGCAATATACTCTAAGTAGTAGAAAGTAATTGGAATTATCAGTATATATATCATGTATATGTGTCACTTTAAAGTATGAATACTTGGTGTGTATATGGTCTATTAGTTCAGTATTGATATGTGCAGTTGCTCATAATACACTTTGGCCTTTTATTAGGACTAGTTTGATATTTTGACAATATATCCTTATTCTAATCTTATGTGAAGTTTTTCTCTCTATACTTAATATAAAAAAAAATTACATCAACCCAAAAAATGTGGGATAAATAACACTTAACCTCTATCTCAATCATGTATCCCACATCCTTCCTAATATTGGGATCACCCATGAGGATACCCATAAATAAATTTCCTCCCCTCTATTTTGAGTCTCTCTCACTTCTTGAAACTTGGACGTCATAATGTTATTTTGATATCATTTTGCATACTCAGTTAGCTCTCAAGTTTCAAATTGTTTGTCATTTTAGTTAATTCTCATGTTTCAAATTGTTTGACATTAAATCGACCATATCAATTCTCCATAACTTCTTGTGCATTGTGTTTTTGAGATCACCAAAATATTATTTGCAAGATGCTGGTTGATAAGAGGGCAATGGAGTGAGATTTTCATTTGGATGCATTTGTTTGTTTACTTAATATTTATTTTTACATTTGTGTTCATTGGAAGAACTACTTTGGCATGATGTTGGATTAAATCTTGGATCTTTGGCTTATAGTTGGGCTTTTGAGATTCAAGAAATGGTTTTCCAATTTCAGTATCATCACTCCCAAATTGTTGTTTGGGAGTTGTCTCATGGTTTTGTGGCCTCCTGATCCTTAGCATTTTACAGGGTTCTACTAACTATTTTGGCCTTTATTTGGCTTGGTTGTATTGGGTGTCATATGTTCCTCTTTGCCTTTAGGTTCTTTATGGTGGTATTTCCCCCTTTTGTTGAGGGATTTATTTTCCTTTGCACAAGTTTGATGCGTAGGCTCCCATAGAGTTTCGACAGGGTGCTATGGACTTGGTAGTTTTTGTTGTTTTGTTTCCTTTGCATTGGGGTTAGTTGTCTTTGCTACCCCTGCTCTTTATGGGTGCCATTGTGGTGGGGTTTCTTTTGTCATGATGGGTGATGCTACTACTACATTCCAAGGTAGTTTGGGTTAGAAAGCGGCAAGGGGATCGATGTTTGGGCTGAGAATTTTGTTGTTTCCATTCTTTGTCATCTAGGAGATAGGATTTCATCCCCTGAGCTCTTTGTTTTTGGCGTGTGGGTGTGGGATTTAGTGACTACATATTTATGTGGAAGGCAATATTTCTTTTGGATTCAAATCTTAGTTGGCGGTTGTGAGTTGGTATAGGATGTGTGTACCGGTAACCCTACAAGGATTTAACTAGAGAGGGCTTTGCATCCTTTTTTCCTTCTTCTATGGTGGTCTCTGGCTTCTCTTGTTTATTTTTGTCTTCTTCTTGGATATGTAGGTTTGCCTCTTTCTCCCCCATCCTCTAGGAAGTTCTCTTGTGGGGAAGATCTTTATGTTTTCCCTTTAGTAATAAGAAATTTTTTTTTTAGACCTCAATTTTTGGAGGAGGCTTATTCCCTTGTGTTTTCTCCTATAGATTTTTTGGTTCTTTGTGGTATTCAAGTCAATGGACTTATTGAGGAGGTTCATGATTCTTTGTTTGCAAAGATTGAAAGTTTTCTACCTGTATAAGGTTTAGGGATGCCTTTAAAACCCTTTGGTCTTTTTTGTGCTAATCTATTCCCTGGTAAATTTTTTTAATGATTGTTTGGAATGTCTAGGTGATGCAACCATCACAAGTTTTCTAGGTGCCTCCAAATCTCTGTGGTTTTTTGTAGAGAAATCCCTTCGAGGTGATCCTTTAGGTAAAAGTTTGCGAGAAGCCTCTCAAAATATGTTGTTTATTATTTTCTCCCTTGGCTACTTTGGATCTGATGCAAATATTTTTTTCAAGAAGATGGTTTGAGGTTCTTTCCTAAATTCATCCATTTTGATTATGTGATTTTATAGGGTCAAGACCCTTGTTCCTGTTAGTTTGTTGCTCTTGTAAAAAGATTCTTATCAAAAAAAGGTTTGTCCTTTTTTGGTTTTTGTGGTCTTGGAGGTCTCACTTCTTATTAGTTCATCCCTTTTGCACTCTTGCATGGCAGTTTTGTAATGGTTTGGGCATTCCCTAGTTTTATCTAATCAGAACATTAAAATACAAGTCATTTGAGATTTTGATCAATTTACAACAATTAATTAAATTGATTAAGCTCAAAATATAATAATCTATTTTAGCTAGTAGATAAATAATTGGCTATTATTTGATCTATCTAATCATATTGACACAGTATTAGTTATTGCACTAAGACAAGTTATTTGATAGATAAGAATTATTGTTACTTTTTAGAATACCATATACATGGGGCCTTCACTTAGTGAATGTAGGTTATATCACGTGCATTCATGGCATACTAAATAATCCCCCTATTTTCAAAAAATATTGCTATAAACTGCTTTTTTGTCAACCCCTCCCAATATACAACTCGAATCAAAAGCCCCCCTATTTTCACCAGATATTGAATTTTTTCATAGCTCGAATTTAAAAACCCCCTATTTTTACCTATAGGCAATATATTGTACCCTCATTTTTGGGATAGTAAACCCCCCAATATGAACTCACGTGATATAATATTGCCTAGCTAGTGAAGCCCTAGTGACCATATATAATAAATTTAAAATTATAACCTATAATATTCTTATGTATTGTTTAATCTTTGTAAGAAATGGCTCATATTAACCCTTGTCATAGATTAATACTTGGGATGTCCAATATTAGCACTTAACTAATAAAAGAGGCTTTAAAGTTTTTACTTCCCTAAGCATAAGAGAAAAAGCTACATTGGTATAATTTCAATATGAAGCAATTTAACACACATAGAAATGGGTCTTTTCATCAAATAAGATACAATTCTCATGGTCATACTCATACTTGTCCTTCCAAATGTAACAATAGGTTAGTGGACATTTGAGTCTAGTAGTTCAACCACTTCAAGGTAAATATTCACTCTTTAAATACTTATGGTATTATTTGAAAGCCCCCTCTTATTCAACCTCCCTTGAATTGTATGAGCTACCTAATGGTTAATTGCATTTAATAAATCTTTTTTGTTCCCTCATGCTTTCCTTATTGAAGTAATAAGGGTAACATAAATGTATGCTTGAAATAGTGGTATAAATTTTGAGAAAGGAATAGCTTGTTCCTTGATGGTTATAATTGGGTAACTAGACAAGTGAAAACAATAATCAATAAATTTAAGTCGCGAGCATTAAAAACCACTTGCAATATTGTTTTTTCCTTCTCCTTGCGTCCCCTAATTAAATTATATGTAAAAGGATGTTGAGTACATACTTGTGAGTAGTGTAACCCTTTAAAGTATAGTATATTAAATTAAAAAAATGGTTCAACTATATTTATGCCCATCCACATGTGTCTGCACAAGTGAGCATGACAAGTGGTGTAGATGGCTTCATAACAAAATTTAAGATTAATTTTATTTTGAAAAACAAAAAACATTATAAATATACATTAACAAAGAGTAATATTTGACATATGTAGAGATATATTTCAAATAATAACTATAGTTTTAGTGGTTATATTTGTAGATAGCTATACTCTTACATAACAAGTGAGTTTAATTTGAATTATATATTTTAATACACGTATCGATTTATTTATGCTTTCTACATAAGCTTTATATTTATACTACAAATTATTATAATAAACTATTGAAAGGGTATCATTTCTAAGTAGTGATACTTTGTAATATTGTTTTAGTATATCTTGTTAAAATTTATAGTAAGAAGGAATACATGACACATTATCCCACATTTTTAGATAATTATTCAAGACAACATTTTTTCAATGTAGTAATG
This sequence comes from Cryptomeria japonica, assembly GCF_030272615.1. Classification (NCBI taxonomy): domain Eukaryota; kingdom Viridiplantae; phylum Streptophyta; class Pinopsida; order Cupressales; family Cupressaceae; genus Cryptomeria; species Cryptomeria japonica. The sequence goes on from NC_081409.1 coordinate 172,263,944, forward strand.
TAAAATCCATAAAGAAAACAATATTCAAAATTATTTTATTTTGAGATAGTGATTGTAAATGAGAGCACAATGGAGATAGACTATGTGAGAATAGATATATTTTCATGAAGCAAACTAAAGTTAGTGTACATATATAAGAATATTTATCAATTCACATGTGGTTCTATAAATGCAATATAATTTAAATTATAGAATATTGTGAAAGAAAAAATCTTTTAGATTTATATCAATTAGTTAAAGAATAAAACATGCCATGACACAATTGTGAGATTGATAAATTAATATTTATTTAATATTCACAAGTTATGTTAATTTGCAATATAATTTATCTTATATGATATTGTGAAAGAACAATTTTTTTAGATTTATTACCATGAAACGATTGTAAGATTGATAAATTAATATTTATTTAAGAGTTCACAAGTAAGCACATAGATTATGTGTTAGTTTTGTATTGGAGGCAAGTGATAAAATTGTGGTGAAAAATGATAAAAAAAAAATTTGTTTGGATCAATGTGTTGAGTAAAACATAAATTTTTATATGCTCGAGTGTATGATTATAACTCTTGAATATCTCATAGCTTTTGTGGTTATAATTAGTACTCACTATAAAATATTAACATGAAAGAATGATTTTCACATACTTACATATTATCAAACATATAAAATTATTAGAATTAACTATTAGACTCAAACATTCTTGTGAAATATGATAGTTCATGTTCGAGCACTAATTTTATTTATGACATGTTATAATGTACTAGCTTTAAAATTAGAGTCTTAAAGGGATTGCACTTATTTTATAGATATAAGGAAATAGATAGGAAATAAACATTTTTTAATTTTCTATTTATTTTTCAAGTGGGTTATTTATCTATATTAGATAATTTATATTATGGGACTTTTTCTCGTGGAATAGAGTTATAATAAATAATATTAAATAAATATAATTATGGACATAATAATTGTTATGAAGGGTTATGACTTTTGTTACCACCTTTGAGACATCATTTAAAACCTATGAATCAATAAAGAAGGACACATAGGGAGAAAATAGTAGAGGAAAAAGGAAATTGAAAAAAGAAAAAGAGAGAGGATAGTTAAGGTCTGGTGGTTGGGCATTGGGCATTGGAGAAGGGGCATACAGTGTGTGTCCAACTCGGGGTACAACGTACACCTGGGAGTGGCCTAGCCAAGGCTGTGTTTATTTCATGTCGTGAAGGCATGTGGGGTTCTGTGTAAGAACCGTGTTTATTTCATGTCGTGAAGGCATGTGGGGTTCTGTGTAAGAACCGTATCCTCCTGGAGTGCTCCCTTGCCTGGAAACCCTACACCTATAACTAATCCCTTGCGTGCAGGAAAGCAGCCTCTCTGTGATTTACAGATATGTATTAATCATTTTCATTGCCCTAATGTTTCACCATTGCAAATCATTATCTCAATGTTTTATATATTCTGAGTAATTAGTTTATCATTACTTGAATAAATTACTTTGATACTTAATTAAAATATTGTGTAAACACTTAATAATAAATAGTGAATTTAACACCTTAATATTAAATTATCTATCTTAGGTAAAAGGTTAATCCACTACTGATACTTAATAAATCATAAGGGAAAAAGTATCATTACAATTTAAGACATAAAATAGTTTTTTAGACTCCATCTTCTTCTATCTAAGATATATATTACTATTTACATTTTAATTATTTCAATTTTTATCTTACAATAAATATTTAAGCTACACATTCTTCTACTTAAGAAGTATATTACAATTTATGTTCATATTATTTAATGGAACAATCATATGTTGTAACTAAAGATTAAGACTATATATATAGATAAACTGCAAAATATAGAGGTATTAACATGTTGAAATAAGTAAGAATTGAGATTCAATAATTTGACCTTCTCATGTAACCTTAAATTAATAATGGACAATGAAATCTTGAAAGATGAAAAAAGTTTGAAAAAGTTATGTTGTGAAAAGACATTAAGGGAAGCATACTAATAGCTATTATAGCTAACTTTGGACATGTAATTTAACCGCTTATAGCTATTGTTTTGGGTAGTAATGATGAACATTGTGTGATATATTATGCATGCAAGGGACAAAAAGTACACATTTCAAAAGTGTCATCCGATACCTACTTAAAGATGCCCCAATAATTGTGCACTTAAAATTGCCAATACTTATGCAGAAATGACCTAGTAGTTGTGCATAAATGCCCAATAGTGTACAAATGGACCAATTATGAAAAAAAAAAGTAAGCGGCTATTGATACATGTTAAATTTATTAATGAGATTTTAGTTATTATTATTTTTATTTCTTTAAAGTTAGTAAGTGGAGGGTTGAATTTCCAAGGTGGGAGTGAAGGTTTCATAGGTAAAAGATATCAAAAAAGAGAGTGCAAAAATAAAATAAGATGCAAAAATAAATGTATCCAAAATTCAATGTAATGTATACATGGAATATGCTCCCACTGAAGACAAACTTTGACACAATGCAAACTATTTTTCATTTAATATGGAATAGAAGTAACATATGAGGCCATCTGTATTTCATTTAATCAAGTTGCACTTGATAGTTGTGCAATTTTGAATTTAATAAGTTAGCAAATTAGAGATGCGAGTGTAAGAACGTAGTGGAACGTTCAAAGAAAGTTTTTTAATTCTCTTTTAACATTATTAAACAAAATTAAAATAATTTATCTATATTAGTTTAAGAAAAGAGAGACAGACAGCAGAAATAGTGATAGATATGGGCTGCCTCTTATATGCTGCGGTTTCTTCCATGATCGCCATTATCAGAATCTGATGCAACTCAATACAATTTAATGCACGGGAGGAAAGCTGTAAAGCATTTGGACTCCAATGATATAACCTACGAGAACATGCAACTGTTTCCTTGCTCATTCAATGGCGTCCTTTATAAAGTGCACGACAAGACTTCTGACTAAATACTACTTTTTTTTAAATGTTAAAAATATAATTTCAGCAAACAGGATGCAGGAGTGTACCAGAGGAGAAAAAATATAATTTCGTGGGGAAGCACAAGATTTTGGAGAATTCAATTTTGTACTAATTTCTCCCTAAGATGGGAACCCACTCGGATCAGTACCTTGTTCGTTCAAGGCATTATTTCAGGAAACGTAAGCGTGTGTAACGAGTGTATCTGGATAGAAAAAATAAAATCAGGGGAAACACAAGATTTCGTAGAATCCAATTTCGATCTTGGTATTTGGTGAGATTTTGTAATGAGTATAAAATGGAGATGCAGTAAGCGCATCTCTGCCGTAGGAGAACTGTCAAGTTGATGAGCTATTCGGGGATAGTGAAGGTACATGCATATCAGCGTTAAAATAAGAGGTTGCCAAGGTAGGTACACACCTGCATATAAGATTTAAAATAGGAGTTGCTATATTTAGCTTTGTCTATAAATAGAGCTTATTCCTTCTTCAAACAATCTAACAATCTTGTGCATCCAAATTATAGTTAATTTGCAGGTTAAGGAGCTCATTTTGCCATCTTCAAGCATTCAAGCATTAGCATCAAGCATCCATCTCATAGCATTTAGATTCATTTTAGCTCATCTTTTAGCTTTATTCCACATCTTTTCTAGCATTGCATACTCACATAGCTTAATTAACTCATATAGCATCATCTTAACTTTCAATTTGGAACTCATCTAGCATCTTCTTCATCTCATCTTAGCATTTCACTGGGATCTTAGTTGCATCCATTTTGATCCTAGAATCATTCTCATAAATATCGTTCCCTAGGTTGTCATCCAAGAGATCAAGTGCTCTTCCAAGTGAGGGCCACCTTGAATCTTAAGGATCTTGAGAGATAGAGGAACATGGGACATGCTTAGAGTATAGTTTTTCAAGCTAACTTCTTGGTTTTGAATTTTGATTTCTAACCTCTAACATAATGTTTCATGTGTATGTTTGAGATGTTTTCCCCTCTTGCAGGTTGATACCACATTTTTGGCATACAATAATATTCTAATAAAAAATAATATGTAATAACCCAACAATGTTTCTTTAATAATGATCATCAATTGAGGATAGACACAAAAAAAATCTTCAAATTATAGATCAACACCATTCACATGCAAATAAATGAATGAATGAATGAAATCTCTCTACATATAATTTTTTTTTTTTAAATGTACCTTGATGCTATCAGTGTTATGAACAAAAAATAAAGTAACGTGTGGATTTTTTATGATAAGCTAGAAAAAATCCACTCCTAGATAAATCACTTATAACATTTGTGTAAAATTTCCTACAAATTTGAGGGTTAGCTTTAAAAAAGGTATAACAACAATCATCAACTTGATTAATATGTTAAGGCCAACAAAAAGATAAAACCCTTCACATGACTCATTCTCATTTAATATTCCCCTAGAAAAAATCACCCGAGGATGAATATGTTCATAACTATCAACCCTTCAAAAGGAGGCATCAATAAAAGTTATGGTTTATAATGTAAAATAAAATGACTATATGGATAAGTTGTTACATTTTTTGTCACTTTTTATTTTCTTATGTATTTGGGTTGTAGGATTTGATTTGCCTTATAAGAGATTTACACATGCCAACGGTTCACCAAGCTGAGATTACGCCCCCAGATTATTAAATGCCTTTGATTTGCAAGATAGTAAATATCATGAAAAAATGCAAAGCACCCCCTTGAAGATCCAAATTATGGTCTACAACATCTTATAAATTAAATAAGATCAAATCCAATCTCTACACAACTTGCAACATCACCCTACAATGCACTTTGTTGGTTGTATGGAATCAACCTCCCAAAAAGATCATTTCCCTCAGTCGTGCTTTCTCCCTTTAGATCACCCCTTGAACAACCTTTAATAAAGAACTCACAACAACCCCAAGATTTTCTGAAATAATATTTAAAAATAAAACTCAAGAAGTAATATTGAACTAACAAAATAAAATAAAAAATTGGTTTGATACCTTGTGAGATTAGCAAACATCTTTGAACTAATTACTATTATCAATGATCCATACAAGTCAAGAAAGTGCATGCTCTAGCTGACAAATTAATTAAAGAATGTAAAATAGTGATTGATGAAGAGGATGATGGTCATGATACACACACTCGATATCTATTTCTCTCTCTCTCTCTCCTCCACTCTCTTCCCTATATCCTTTGTGATCGACTGTACCTAGTCTTGACCCTCCTCTCTATTTCTATCCTCATCATCCCCATCCTCCTCTAAGTCACTTATTTGATGAGTATATGACCTAGGATCACCAGTGGGATGATCTATGAGAAATATGAGCACTGGATGAGTAGATCTCCACCATCTATTATATCCTTGAGATGCACCTAAATCATCCTTGTTAGAAACAATAAATGCATCACATTCCTCATCATAAAGATCTGTGAAGAAAACATCCAATGTGGTAGGTCTGGGTTTGGCTTCGAGTCTCATTGTGTTGCAAGATAAGATCATGCATGTAATTTTATGGTGCATGGAAAGCTCAATGTATCTAACTAAACTATCATGTCACTTGATCATTGTACAATGGAATTATGAAGTAATCATATTGATTAATGAATATTTGATAACAGTGCATCTACTCTAAATATTGTGTGATGTTTTCCCACGCTCTCATAGTCTTTTTCAATCTCCATATGATATCTATAGACTGCAGTATATCAAATACAAATCTCTAATATAATAGATCTTCTCTCTTCATGGTCTTAGTGTATAGGCATGTGCTTTTGGTCTCTTTCACTTAATCTCGATCAAATACTCCATTGGCCTCTTTCATAATATGCTCTAATGCCCACACTAGGAGAGGTGTACATGTCATTAAACAATGCTCTTCATAGTAAACATATCGCTCAAGGTCATAATATAGATACACCAACATACTCTATCCCTATGCAAATATGGTCCTATGCTCCTCCATATCCCAAATAGATGTACAAATCCCCCATGTAGGTGTGTTCCTCATCCATCTGATTTTACCACAAGAGAGATATTAGTGATAGGTTATCATTGTAGGATAGTAATGTCCTTGATACTCTATAGAATCCAACTTGTATAAATGCAACATCTATAATCCTCTATATGACTCAACCAATGTAGTACATCTAACCCTCGTTGATGATGCTAAGTGATCATGGTCCAGCTAGACTTATTTTCCTACCTCACACTAGAATCCATAGTATCCTATGTGCGTCCTATAGGATGACATTTATTTCCCCCATTAGAAGATGGAATGTGGAGGTATTTGTGTCTGACTAATCCATGAGAGCCATCACCATCATGCACATCATAAAACCTCATATTTGACATGGTGTAGACCCATCATAAGATGATATATTGAAGATGTATTATGTCCTATAGTGATATAGAATATGAGTAGTCTCGTTGCAGTTGATACATGTGACCTATCGCATACATTCTTGCATCACCAATGGAACTTGTGCAAGCATCAGAGAGGTTTCACAATTATTTTTCATCAAATTGGCATATTGTCATTATATTTACCAAGTTTCAAGAAAAATCCCATGGAAACTTGTTTGAACTATGGCACCCAAGGTAGACCTATGTGCCCAAATAGGACCTAGGTTCCTAGATTGGACTCAAGAACCCAATCTAGACTCTAGCAACCATGATGGACTTTGAAACCAAAAAAGGGTAACAAAGCCCTAAAAAAGGGTTATTTTTCCTACTTAAAGATAAAAATAAAATAAAATTGAAACCAAAGCAAAGTCATTATGGCCTACTTTATGAGTCTATATACACTCAGTGATGTGATCCCTCTACATCTAGAGTCTAGGTAGCTGATACACTCATGTATATGGCATACATGCTCTCACGCTTTTGTGGGCCCCTCTATAGTAATCAAAGAATGAATAAGAAGAAATAAATAGTAGAAAAGTAAACGAAATCACTATTTATGGTAAGATTTCTCTAAACCCTAATTTTACTTGTTTCAATCATTTCATCATTACATGAGCTTGATAACACTAATTTTTGTGTTATTTTTGCAATGAGATTGTGATTCCACTAGTATTCTTTCCATGTGTTCCTTGATGTGATTTTACTCTGATAAATAACCCTACCAAAAACATTTTTCATCATTCCTTTTAATATTTAATAATTTAATGTGGTATACATGATACCTTGTTTCTACATCCATAAGAAGAAAGAAAAAATAATTGGCATATATCTACACTCAAATTTCATCACTCTTAGAAATATTCAAGAGATGAATTTTACTTTTCTAATGTTGTATTGTAATTATCACTACATTAGGAGCTTTATTCAATATCCTTTTGAGTATATTTTTTCATTAATATTTACTTTTATGTAGTTTAGCTGGCATATTCATACTATCATCTTACCGCTACAGTTGGGGTTCAATGTATTGTAATAAATTGTAGTCCTCAATTGTGAGCCCATTTTCACACTCTCCTTAGCACTTGTTTTAGTTTACAATCATGTAGACTATTTTTTCATCATTTCTAGCCTTGAATTTACCCCCCGAAGAAGATGTGTACTATCTGTAGTCACATAAATCTGTCCATTTTAATTAAATGAATATTTCGTATTTTTTTGATTAAAAATCCACTAGCCATCAATTAATTAAATTAATATTTAATTAATTCATCTTCAAACATTCTCCTATTAATTAAATAAATTATTCAATTTATTTTAATTAATTCATTAAAATAAATTCACAATCAATTAAATGAATAAATCATATTTATTTCATTTAAACCCCTTTTCCTTTTTTAAATAAATGAAATAAAACATTTATTTAAATCATTTATCCCTCCACTTGCATTTTCCTACAAATGCAACTTGCACACATTTATTGAAATAAATTAATTTTATTTTAATTAAAAATCCTATTTTCCCTCACCCACCAAATCCACTTGCATTCCTAAACCCCCTTCTAGATTCTTCTAACCCCTTCCTAATTAACCTAATCCATCCCCTAATTATTGTCACATTCCTAAGCAACTTGGAGTCACTTCTCAAAAACTTCAAAGTCTCTGAAAAACATTTAATGCTTTGTGTGTTCAACAATCTAATCTCTAAACTCTTCCAAAACCACTAATGGCTCTTACATGACCATTAATGGATCTTACATAACCATTTATGGTTAATTCAACTTGCATTCGTGTGTCTCCTCAAGCATTTATTGCTTTGACCATGGTTATCCCTTTTGCCTTTGTACAAGAGTTTATCCATTGGATAAAATCTTTATTCTTTGAATAAAGAATTTATTCATTCAACCTAACCTTGACCTTAACTCCTAAGTTAACTCTTAGGTCATGTCAAGCATTTAATGCTTATTCCCTCTCCTCTCAACCTATCTCACATTGACACTTGTCATCCTGGGACTGGGTTGAAAGCCTTCACATGGATTGGATATCATTCAATCCTGACCCTTGTTGAGATTACTCAATCTCAACCATCCATTGCTCCATTTTTCCTATAAATAGAGCCCATTTCTTCATAATCCAGATCCTGAAAACTTGTATGCATCTAAGTTATAGAGAATTTTAGAGAGCATTTAGCATAAATCACTAATATCTTGTTATTTTGGCCTAAAATAAATCATTTTAGCATCATAGCATCCAATATTAGCTTTTATTCAAATTTGCATAGCATTTTAGAGTAAAACATTTCAATCTTGAACCTCCATAAGCATCCATAGTGGAAACAGTTGTTGAGAGCTACACTAGTTTGGAACCTGGAGAGGAGAGGAACAAAGGAGAAAGAGTTAAGAGAATGTTAGGAGGCATTTGGAGATGTCTCATTATATTTACTTTCCTAATTAAAAATTCTTTCATGTTTTTGGTGTCTCTTTTGATATGCCTGCTTAGATTAGTTTTTGGTTGATTAACATTAATAGTTTCTTGGTTTTGTGTGTTATTCCACCATAGGTTCTAGTCATTTGGTGAACCCGACGTGAATCCAAACATCCAAAAACAATTTTTTTTAAAAAAAAGTAACTTGTTTGAATGTTTAGCTTGACACATAGGTCACGCTCTAGTGCTTTTGATCGCATTTTAGCGCTATTGCAATTTGATATTCTAGCGCTATTTTATTCACAATAGTGCTATTGTCTCAAACTTAGCGCTATCGTCTCGAACTTAACGCTATCGCCCATCTTTTAGCGCTTTCAAGGCTTAAGTAGCGCATTTGAACATGTTTTAGTGCTTTTGTTTTTGCTATTAAAATTTTGCTTTTAACGTTTTTGTCTTCTTTTTAGCGCGTTTGTGTTAAATAGCGCTTCTGTTTGCACACAAAGTAGCGCTATTGTAACAGAACGTTGTAAAAAAAGGCCATGTAACTGAAAAAGTAAATTTTCTTAGGCTTGTAGAAGCCCACCATAGGTTTGGATTTTCCTAACTATTTGTTTCTTGTGTAGGTTTAAACTAACTCCTTTTTGTTGTTTAAAAGTTAAAATTTTTCATTGAATGCTCTAAAACTAAACAACAAAATTTTCATTTCTTTCAAGTTAGGATGAATTTTGTTTTGGTGCTCTAAAACTGAACAACACAAATTTTCTTTCATTGCAAGTTAGGATACACTCTCTTTTTGGTGCTTAAAACAAGACAAGACAAATTTCATTTTATTGCATCAAACTTAAGCAAAACTCACAATCAACACTTCAAAATTTTGGTGCAAGTAAAAAGAACAATCAACTTGTCTTATTTTGCAAAATGATTTACTTCATGCATACGTGTTTTAATTTCAGTTGACCGGGATTTCAAATTCTAGTTTGCTCAAACACATTGATTTTGAAGTTAAAAAGAACATCATGGTTGTTGGAGCAACATCTCCAAATAGTTAGATCACACTGCAATAAAAATCAGTTAAAAAGAACAAGTGCTTTTTGTGATTGGCACACTTGTGCAAAGTTTGTCGAGTGGTCCTACTTCTAACACACACTATCCTCTCCCTTGGCTTTCGTGGTCCTAGGTGCAAGAGAAAAGTGTTATTAACACTCATATTTTATATTTTTAAGAGAGGTTACCAAGAGACACATCACTCTTGGGAACGACCTCGTGCGATAAATTCTTCGACCCGCTATAGAAATCAGGTGAGAGTGAAAGCTATAGCCTTGGGTATAATTGTTCCTACAGTGTAACTTGTCGAAAGGACAAATGGGCCCCACCACAAGTTACAAGTCTCTTAATTGAGTCACTGCAGAATGAACTTATGTCCAAAAACATCAAACATTACTAAACACCTTTAAGTAGTAGCCCACCCATTCTATTGATTGAGGATATTTGTGATACAATTCAATGCAAGAGCATAGATGGTTTTGCTCCCAAGATACTCACCATACATATTTCCTTGAGTAGAAACATAGCTTTTTGAAAAGTCACTTGTGGCTTGATGAAAGTGACGATTCCCCCATAATAGGGATCATCTATTTGTTATTCTCGTGCAAGACTTAGTATATCACATCCTTACCTACCACGACGAGATTCATAAGGTATGTAGTACCAAAGTCGAAGAAATATCAAGATGTGGGCTGAATTTATTGCAACTGGCCATTTGACCTTAGGGATAAAGAGTGTTTGAAGTGTTTTCATTTTTGAGTCAAGGCTAGTGCAAATTGAGCCGACTTCAGGGTTTGGAAAACACCTAAAAATAAACTTAAAGGAAAGGGTCATAAAAAGTCTAAGGATTGGGTTGATCTAGACCCATACTTATTGGTGCCTGTTGAGGCAACATTCTTGTGTTTGTGTGCTTGCTTTGTTTTCTAGTCAAAGAAAGAATCAAAAATCAAATTCCAAGAACAAGTATTCATCCACCATAAAAATTTCCAAACACCAACAAAAGATCAAAAACAAAGAGCAAGAGTATCAAACTATATGACCATTCTTCACATCTTGAGAAAGAAGAATCTTCATCAAAACATCAAAATGAAGAAAAGACCATTGAGCTCAAAGACTCTTATCAAAAGGAGGAAATTCATCTATCTTAATAGACAAATCTTCGTCTCTCATAGAGCCTTCTTACGTCACATGCGTCTTTATCTTCAAGGGAAATCAAACGAATTTGATCCAAAGTCATTAAACCACATAGCTTTTACACAATATCAAGCTTTGAGTTATCACAAAAACAAAGGAGGCAAGATCAATCCGGACTTCTTTCTAGACATTTGCATCACATATAACGTAGCTCGGGAAGAACCACCAACTCCCGAAAGAGAAGAGGAAGAATTTGTCCCATACATGACACAAAGATTTTATTGAAGTTAAACATTTCATCCATTATCATATCCATATCTCATCAAATCTATTCCAACTCTCAACACACCCAGAGGTTTTTGTCTGAAGTTCTATTCTAATATTGCTTGAATCAAACACAAAACATCACTTTTTAGAGTGTCTCCACATCTAGGATAAACTTGTCCTAAGAGACATTTCTACGCAGGTTAAAGCTAGTCTATGAGTGAATCCTCTCATTGCTAGGTAGTTGAGTCCGTAACACATCTCAGATTCCTCTAAACTTTATCACGTCAAACCTTATCAAAAACCAACAAGCAAATCAAGAAGAAAACTTTGGTCACATCTACCTTTACAGTGCTAGAGATCCATATGCAACACACCACACCAACCATAAATCTATCATTTGCATCAACAACTCATCATCATTTTCACCCAACTTCAACAAAAACTTATAAACAAAATGGCTCATACCAGATCATGATCTAGACAACAAGAAATTGAAGAAGAAGAGGAAGAAAATATCAATGAGTTCCAAGAAGCCCTTGGAGGAAATGTAAATGATGAAAATCCAGGCACTCCTACTCCTCCGGCAATAGAAAGGGCGCAACACAACCCTCTCTTCAATAGGCTTTTTGATGAGATACTCAACAGTAATGTTGATGCTCACTTTTTAAAACTTGCTCAAGAAGGAGCTAAACTCCCCTCTGACTTTGATCTTGCACAACTAAGACAAGCATCAGAATGCCAAAGCTGTAATGAGGATGAAAGAGGTCGAGAACACATTAGATACAACTTTCACCAAGGTAATCCCCCTCCTCCTCCTCCTCCAAATGAAATAGACATGTTGCGGGAACGAGTCAAAAATATCGCCCAACAACTTCGTAGTGGTGTAAAAACAAATCAATTTTCACTCAATGACATCTGTCCCTATCCCTTTGATAGGAATCTTCATGTGCCACCTTTTTTGCGAGGGTTTGAAACACCCAAGTTCAAAAAGTATAGAGGAAAAGGAGATCCTCGTGCTCATGTTAGAGAATTCCATTCAGCTTGCCTAGAAGTGGCATACGAGGATACATACCTAATGTGCCTTTTTCCCCAAAGCTTGGGAGGAACAACCACATCATGGTTTTCTCAATTACCACGTGGCATTAGGACATTCAAAGAGTTAGTCCATAAATTCTTGGCACATTACTCTCACAACATTGAACGTGATATCACCATGGCTGATCTATGTAACACTAAACAAAAACCGGGTGAGCTATTTTCAGTCTTTCTGCAACGATGGCGTCAAATGTCTAGAAAACGTCCTCTTCAGTTACCTGAACAAGAACTAGTGGAAATATTTATTTCCAGCTTAAATGACGAAATGGAATTTCACCTCGATGTAAAAGACACAGACTCTTTCAATGACATGATCACCAAAGGCTTAAAATGTGAGCGGGCTCTCATCAAAAAAGGGCTTATCAAGATATATAATGAGCCAAAGGACGGCCCTTGCCCACACTTCAATAGTGACAAGCCTAACTTCTGGAACAAAAACAAAAACATCGTCAACAACGAGGTTGTGGATGCAAGAACTATCAGAAGTGCACAACTTGTAGTTCGATTTGCAGGATAGAATCCCCCATCTAAGACTAACACAGTTGCTCCTCCAAATCAAGGTCGCATTACATCTCAAGATGAACCCAGACAGTGTCAACAAAAACAAAAGCGAACATACACTCCCTTAGGGGAACCCATCGAAATAGTATTACGTCAGTTGGTTTCTCAAAATCTGGTAACCTTACCCAAAAGATCAAATTATGAACCTCAAGTCAAACCTTCATGGTGGAGGGATACTGAACATTGCGATTTCCATCAAGGGAAAGGACATAAGACAAGCAATTGTCATAGATTGAAAGATCTTATTCAGGATCTTATTGACCGAGGTGAAATCGAGATCGAAGGACATGACCCAAAGACAACAAACAATGATCATCTCATGTTTAAAAATCCACTTCCATCACAAGATCAAAGGGGTCCTTCCACTTCAGGCAGAAACATAGATACCACCAATTATACGCAAGCCACATATAATTATACTGTGAATCACCTATACGACGCCAGTGAACAAATTGCAACTATAACCATCAAAAATCCCAGCTCCACTTGCAATGTTGTTACACGTCGCAGCAAGATTACCATAAAAGCAACTCCACAAGGCACCCCATCTATCCCAAAGCAGTATAACATTGTGGAACAGTTAGACAAAACGCCTGCACTGATATCTATCTTAGAGCTATTGCGCCTATCTCCATCCCATAAAACAATCTTGGATCAAGCTCTCCAAGAGGCGTCAGTCCCTGCAAACCTAAATACAGATCAATTCCAAGCCATGGTCAGAAATATAAAATCATCACCTTGTCTCACTTTCTCGAAAAGTGACAACTGCTCCTTCCAGCAACCTCATAATGCCTCACTCCATATTGAAGGGTTTATCAACCAGCATAGGATCAAGCGAGTATTGATCGACAATGGAGTAGGCCTGAATATCTATACTCTACAATTAGTCACTGCTTTGGGATATGCAATTGAATCAGTGGATCCCCACAAGAAGATCACAATCAAAGCCTATGATGATGCAAAGTGTTCATCCAAAGGCGTTGTAGTGCTACCAATCTGAGTGGGCCTTGTGGTGAAACACATCATCTGTCAAGTTTCGGACCTTCCTCTGCCATACACTTTACTGTTAGGAAGACCTTGGATACACACCATGCAAGCTGTTCCATCCACCTACCATCAGTGTATCAAGTTCCCGCATAATGGTGTAGAGATCACAATCCTGGGCGATGCAAACCCCTTTGCATATTGTCATAATATTAGTCATCAACCAGGGATTACCATTCCTAACAATAGAGAATCCATCTCCTCTACATCATACATAAGTCCAGCCTCTCTTGCCAGTTCAAACACCACTATACCTAAGCAAGAAAAGCTCAAGATGAAAATAGCAGAGGAAGGTCCTGGGGAATACAATTTGAGCCAACTCTTTTGTGTTGGACAAATGCCTACTTCTCCTAGAATACATGGTAAACCTCAACGGTTACTTCAAACACCACTGATCAAGCCAGCATGTACTTTGACACCTTTCATCCTTGGAAAGAGTCAAGAAGAAGAAACCAGAGATGAGGACTTAGCAAAATGGATCTATAAAGATCCCATCACCACCAATACTCCGCAAGCTAAGCTTCCCACAGATCAGTATGGCAAAGGCCTTCTCATTATGAAAAGAATGGGGTATGATGGTCAGAGTGCTTTGGGACCTTGCAAGCAAGGAAGACATAAACCGCTACAGCCGGAATTAAAACCCAAGGATAATATAGGACTAGGCTTTCAAAAGGAGATCTTTCCTAAGCTCAGATTCAAAGGAAAATCCAACCAACCTCTATACCAGCCTATTACAAAGAGGTCACCTTTGATTATAAAAGCAGCATCAAATACCATCCCAACAAAACCATCTACAACACCCATCATCCGACCAATTAGACCAGCGATCCCATCAGCAGCAGCAATAACATCAATAGCACCATTAGTAGTAGCAACTGTATCAGAACCCACCACAGTATCTACGACACCAGAAATTCTAGCAGAAGCAGCAGAGTCAACGCTACCAATACACCCCGTATCAGATTCATTGATCCCCATAATCCTTCCTGGAGCATCGATTATTTCATCTACAATAATACATCAGCTAATCACATTTGCAGTATTTAACTCAAAGGACATCCTAGTACGGTATAGTAATCAGATAGTAGAAAGCGACTCAGAGACCGACTCACATGAATGGGAATTTGATTCCATCCAGTTCAATACTTCAGATGAGGAAGGCACGTCACTACCTCCACCTCGCAAAGACATCCCTGTTTACGAAGAAGCATAGATAAAGACCTCTTGGGTTCCTAAGCTGGAAACATCTTCCATAGACCCTACGTCACATCCTACACTTGATTCTGACAGGGAGAGTACCATCAATGACCTTCACCACAACGTCTTGACCCTCACTGACACGTCTAACAAACTTAACCTAATCGATGAAGTAATGCCCATTATCCATCCTGAACTCATCGAATGGAACCAACCTAATCCCCCATGTCTTGACCTTTTCCAAGACGATGAGGCGATCATCGACTTTTTGGAACTACGGGATAACATACCAAGCGGGGATCATAAAGTTGGATTCGCCATTGAACTTAATAGTGTAGCATACTTTGGGGCAGATGCCAAACCTTTCAGCTGCAAAAAAAAATATAACAATAAAACATGGATCTTCCAGTGAAAACCACACTGTGGCACTGTTTGATCCCACAAAAGTAAAAAGAAAGAGTGTATCCAATGGTGAAAACCTCTCCGAGGTGCTGGAGGATGAAAGGTTTGGCATTCTCCATGCTAGTACATAGCAGGAATGGTCGACAATTCTCATTGAAGAGATAGAAGAATACAACGTGGGGACTCCTGAAATGCCTCATCACATACATCTGGCATCTGTTTTAACGCCACAGGAACAACCTAAGTTTGTAGAGTTATTCCAGAAGCATCAGATCAACTTCACATGGTCATATGCAGACATGCCTGGGCTTGATCCTGATTTAGTCATACATCACCTCACCATAGCAGAAGGGGCCAAACCTGTCAAGCAGAAGCTTCGCAAGATGCATCCTCAGATTGCAGTACTAGTCAAAGCAGAACTTAAGAAGCTCCTAGATGTTGGTTTTATTAGACCAATTGATTATGCAGATTGGATATCCAATATTGTGCCTATCGGCAAACCAAATGGGGGCATCCACATCTATACTGACTTTAGAGATTTAAACAAAGCATGTCCTAAGGATGACTTCCCCCTAGCAAACATTGACATAATAGTAGACCTAACAACAGGACATGCCATGCTTTCACTCATGGATGGCTTTTCAGGATGCAATCAAATAAAGATCGCACAAGAAGATCAACATAAGACAGCCTTCACATGTCCATGGAGCACATACTGCTGGAATGTAATGCCTTTCGGTCTCAAGAATGCAGGAGGGACCTATCAACAAGCAATGACCACCATCTTCCATGACATGATGCATACCATAATGGAAGATTATGTTGATGACTTACTAGAAAAATCACTCACAAGAGAAGGTCATCTACACATATTGGCAAAAATCTTTGACAGACTAGAACAATATCATGTTCGGCTCAACCCAAAGAAATGTGTCTTTGGAGTAACCTTAGGGAAGCTTCTAGGATACATCGTCTCAAGCAAAGGTATTGAGGTCGATCCAACAAAGGTCAAAGCAATCATGGACATGCCACCTCCAAAGAACATCAGTCAGCTACAGACATTACAAGGACGACTTCAATCTATCCGAAGATTCATTGCACAACTGGCAGATAAGTATCACCCTTTTACACACCTATTACATAAGAACATTCGATTTCAATGGGATACCAGATGCTAGCAAGCATTCCAAATGCTTAAAGACTATCTTATGAATACACCATTCCTAACTGCACTGGATCCAAGTAGGCCTTTACTACTCTATATATCAGCAACAAATACAACATTGGGTGTACTATTGGCACAACACAATGCAGAAGGGAAAGAGTGTGTTGTTTACTACATCTCTTGCACACTAGTTGGCTATGAACTCAATTACACACCTATTGAGCGAGCTTGCTTAGCAGTAATCTTGGCAGCCACTAAACTAAGGCACTATCTGTTAACACACAAAGAATGGCTAATTGCAAAGATTGATCCACTCAAGTACTTACTCAGCAAAGCAGCATTGACAGGCCGCTTGGCCAAATGGGTGATGATTCTAAGTGAATTTGACATTCAGTATGTGGACCGTAAAGCTATCAAAGGTCAAGTTATTGCAGATCAGTTGGTCGATGCACCACTCATAGGCGATCATCCCCTCATTTCCAATTTTCCAGGTGAAGAGATATTCATGATCACAGCATCACAACCATGGAACCTGTACTTTGATGGTTCATACACTAGGCATGGCTTAGGGGCAGGCATTTTGTTTATCACACCTCAAGGTGACAGCATCCCGAAATCTTACAGACTCACATTTGCATGCACCAACAACATAGCAGAGTATGAGGCCTTGATCACAGGACTCAGGCTAGCCATACAATGGAAGTTAAAAGAACTACAAGTATATGGCGACTCCCAACTGGTTATTTGACAAGCAACTGATGAATATCAGACTAAAGATGACAAACTCATGCCATACAAACAAATGGTGGACAAATTAAAAGCATCATTTACTACTATCACCTTTGAGAAGATACCTAGAGATCATAATCGAGCTGTTGACTCTATGTCTACCATTGCATCTCTCCTAGATCTTCGACAGAATTCAACACACTACGAGTTCTTGGTAGAACAGCTTTGGATTCCCGCTTATGATATCCCTGAATCCAAGATGATATGTCGCCTTATCGGTTTTAAATCCCCATGGTACGATGAGTTCTATACCTACCTCCGTGATCACACACTTCCTCCTAACCAATCGAATAACCAACATAAAACCTTCATTCGCCAAACCGCTCGGTATACCATTATTGCTTAAACCCTATACCGATGTAGTCTTGATGGTACTCTCCTTCGATGTCTGGAACATAATGAGATAAAAAAAGGCCTTGGAAGAGGTACATGAAGGAATTTGTGGAACGCATGCAAGTTGCCCGTCACTAGCCAAGAAGATTATGCGCACTTGATACTATTGGCCATCTATGGAAAAAGACTCCTACTACTTTGTCAGAAAGTGCAAGAAATGCCAAGTTCATAGAGACCTTATACATGCACCGGCACAAAAATTGTAACCAATCACAATACCATGGCCTTTTTGTCAATGGGGCCTTGACCTTGTGGGTAAAATTCATCCATCTTCATCCAACGGCCACAAATTCATTATCACTGCCACCGAATACTTCACAAAGTGGATCGAAGTTGTTCCACTTACCCAAGTCACCAGCAAGCAGATCGCCTCATTCATCCTCAATTACATCATCTGCCAGTATGGTGTACCCATGTCCATCATCACAGATAATGGTCTTCCTTTCAAAAATCAGGATGTCCATGAGCACTGTGAGAAATTTCACATCCAACACTGCTTTTCCACACCCTATTACCCACAAGGCAATGGTCAGGCTGAAGCATCAAATAAAAACATATTAAGAATCCTCAAGAAGACAGTCAATGATGCCAGTCGTGATTGGCACATTCAATTGATTCCAGCACTATGGGCATAACGAACTAGCATTCGAACCCCTATAGGAGCAACTCCCTACTCATTAGTTTATGGCGCAGAAGCTATCTTACCTATTGAGGTCGAGATACCATCACTACGGGTTTCCTTGCACAATCTTATCGATGACGAAGCATATAGAGTATCATGTCTTCGGGACTTAGAGCTACTTGATGAGAAGCAACAAGCTACATACAATCACCTCAACACCTATCAACAATGCATGAGGAGAAGCTATAATCATCATGTTAGACCTCGTACATTCAAGGTAGGTGATCTTGTTCTTCAAGAGAATCCTCGTAACCAACCAAACCGCAAACATCAGGGAAAGTTTGAATCAAATTGGCTAGGTCCATATGTTATCACTGCTGCATTTAGGTCTGGGGCATATCAGTTGGCTACTTCCGAAGGAGAACCGCTAGCAGTTCCGATCAATAGCATGCACCTCAAATGGTTGTATACATAAGCTGCACAGAGCATCAGGATCCCATACATACCGACAAAAACATCAAAAAACATTCAGATAAATATCCTGAAGAAAATACAACAAAAAAAATCAAAATAGTAAAGAGTAAAATCATGCATCCAAATGGTGAACAAACCACTCCGGTGGCACCTTAGGTAAGTGCGATGGTAAAAACTTGGCAAATAGGCGCCACTCGTAAAGGCTATGGCTCCATTGTCTTTTAGACTTGTTGTGATCGCATTCATTTCATCCATTCCTCCATCCGTCCAAACCATGGCTCGTTATTGATCTGCAATTCAGGATAGTACTTCATGCATCTTGCATCCCGGCTTTTCATAGTCATATCTAAACCGAGGGCAATGCCCATAACCTATTGATGGAAGTGGATTCTACATTGTTTTGTGATTCACTGAGTTCTTCATTTCAAAACTATCTCACCAAATCCAAACATCAGAAAACATCAAAACAAACAAACACATGGCAAACACCTTGTACATACGTTTTTTAAACACAGATACCAAACAAACACTGTGAAATACTCCAAACGATGACCACTTATCACATTTTACCAAACAATCAACATCAACATGTTCACATTATGTGAACCAGCATGATGACAAAATGATATTGTATGTTGTCATTGATGTCAATATGAGACATGGTGAGAACCGACACATGTGATAGGTGAAGAGAGAGGAACCGATGTATATATGAACCAGTTTATATGCCAAAGTGAAGCGGCATATTTGTTCAAGGTGAACCGGCATGTAGTTATGAGAACTGGCACATGGAACCATTGTATGACTACCAGTTGGTAGGCAGCTTCCACTTCAGGGTTTCTGGTCTGTGTGACTCAATCGGTGATCTTTGTGTGATGAGTTAGCAATATGATGGAGGACAGATCATGTTGCCACATAAGCTCTGTGCGTGTGAAGGATCTTGCATGAAGAAGACTATTCCTATCTACCTCGGGAATGTGTGAAGTCTGTCAAACAGTGATAACGCGTGATGGGTCATCTGCCGCCATGAAAACAGTGGATAATGGATGATGGAGAATGTCTTGAGATCGATTCAAGATTGTTTCATTTAATGCAGTATGATTCAACGGTCAGAATCAAACCATTTGAATTGCTTAACCTAACAGGTTTAGGGTTTAGGGTTTTTGCTACCGACCTGTATGTTTCCTATAAGGTCGTTGTTGTGTTTCTTTCTGAAGTTGTTGGAAAAAGTTGTGAGTGTGTATCCAAGGGAAGTGATACGTGATTCTTGCCAGACCAAAGGAGAGAAGAGATATCTACAAAGTGAATGTGCAAAAGGTGAAGAGGTGCGAAAATGGATCTGCATTAGCATTGAGTGTTGTTAACAGATCATTGTAATACATGTTGATCTCTAACCACTTCAACAGTTGTAAAATCCCCTAACAGTGTAGCCTTAACTGGCTTGATTCAAAATCCCTTAAATCGGGTGGTCTTAACCGGCTTGTTTCAAATCCCTTAATCGGGTAACTCGAGGCTAATGAGTTCTGAGAAGCTAGAGAAGCTTAGGAGATCCTTTCAGCTATTGAGTTCTTAAAATCCTCTAACAAGGTGACCCTACCAGGTTTAACCCTTAACCGGGTATCCCTTAATTGGGTGATCCCTAACTGGATCCATTCCTACCAGAACCAATTGTAATGTCCTTAACCGGATAAGGCTCCTAACAGAGCGGACTTCCAAAGAGTTCAAAAAGTAGCTTGTGGGTATTCATCCCCACCATGGTTTTTCCCACTTGGGTTTCCACGTGAAAATATGTGTGTCATGTGAAATGCTTTTGTCTTGTGATGCTTTATTTTATCTATTAAGCACATGAAGGTTCTATGTTTTATGCCTGTCTATAAAACATATTGAACTCACTGTTGTGAAGATCTGATGGTTAAGGTTTCTTGTTTATGCATGAGAATATAATGATATTGTGGTATTGAGCTAAGATGAAAGCTTATTAAGTGACCGGTTCATGACTAATTGAGCTATACTGGATGTTACCAGTTGCCCTTTGTTTTACCGATATCCCTGTATATCAGTCATTTGGAGTATTTGTTGTCAAACTAGTTTTGGAATAATATTTGTGTTTGTACTGATTCACCCCCCCCTCTCAGTACCGGTCTGGTACTAGTGGTTCATCATTGAGTTATCAATTGGTATCAGAGCTCTCTAGGTCCTCTGTGTTGTAAGCTTAACTGCTTGAGGAAAAGATCCTAGTCAAATGATGAAGAGGGAAGGTCCAAAGTTTAACAGGGAAAATTTTGGTATATGGAAAGACAGCATGAAGATATTCATCAAAAGCATGGGTGTTCAACACTGGAGTTATGTTGAAAACGTATATGTTGTTCCTAAACCGATGACCAAAAGAGAGAGATACAAGAAAATGGGCAAGTCATGGAAGCCCTCATCAGTAGCCTATCTGACATTGAATTTATTAATGTTCAGGACAAGGCAAATCCCAAAGAGGTATCGGATGCTCTTGAAAATATCTATGGTGGTGATGAGCATGTAAAATAGGCCAAGGAAGAGAGCTTGAGAGGAAAGTTTGAAGACATGTGGATGGTTGAAGGAGAGACCATTCAGCAGTATGGAATAAAAGTCAAAATAGTTGTTGGAGAAATAAAGAGTGTAGGTGGCAAAATAGAAGATTCCACTATGGTAAGTAAAGTCCATAGATCCTTGTTGCCAGTCTATGCAATAAGGGTTGCTGCTATTCAGGAGCTGAGATCAATAGACAAGTCTAAGGCGTCCTTGGACTCCATCATAGCCAAGTTGACAGCCTATGAGCTGAATAGTTTTGATGGTAGTGTTCAAAAGACAGAATCAGCTTTTAAAGCCTCTGCTATACCATCCAGAAAAGGAAAAGAGGCTAGCACTAGTGGGGAACTTAATCAGAATAGAGAAATGAAGGATGAAGAGTTTCTGATGGAGTTTGAAGCTCTTCTTGCCAGGAGATTTCCAAAAGGAACCGGTAAATACAAAGGTAAGCTTCCTTTAAAATGTTTCTCCTGTAACCGGATAGAACATATTGCTATGAACTGTCCTAATAGTGACAACAAGGATAAACCGGAAAGGTTCAGGAAATTCAGAGGAAATCAGAGAAATTGTTTTGTGGCAGTTGATGAAGGTGTCATGGATGAGGAATCAGAAGATGAAGAGAATGAAGACATTGTGTTTGTTGTTGTAAAGGAAGATGTGGCAGACAAGAAGGCTCTTGTCTCCCGGTTTGATGATTCCAATGAGTGGATCATTGACAGTGGCTGTTCTCACCATATGACTAGTGACCGGAGCAAGTTTCTATCCTTAGAAGAGTATGATGGTGGTGTGGTTCGCTTTGGCAATGATGCACCATGCATGGTCAAAGGCAAAGGGTCCATCTCTTTGAATGGAAAGAGTAGTGCTGACAATGTGAACTGGGTTGATGGTCTCAGACACAACCTTCTAAGTGTTGCCCAGCTAAATGACAGTGGTCTCGCTCTACAATTCAAGAATGGAATTTGCAGAATCAAAGGTAAAGATGGTAAATTGGTAGCCACCAGCATGCAAACTAAAGGTAACCTATTTCATCTGAATGCAAATATAAGTACATGTCTTATGGCTAAGATTGATGATAGTTGGATATGGCATAGGAGATTCTGCCATGTGAACTTTGACAACATTGTGAAGGCTAGTAAGATCAAGGCAGTTAGAGGGTTGCTGGTGCTGAGCAAACTGGATAATACCTTGTGTAGAGAATGTCAATTGGGGAAAATGTCTTCCTCAACCTTTAAAGGTAAATCTTTTACTGCTGACAACTTGCTTGATCTTGTGCATACTGATTTATGTGGTCCTATGAAAACTAGAAGTGTGCAAGGTGATAGGTACTTCATGATTCTCACTGATGACTACTCAAGAATGATGTGGGTCACATTCTTGAAAGACAAGTCTGAAGCTTTTGGGAAATTCAAAGCTTTTAGAGCATTGGTGGAGAAGGAAAGTGGTAAAAGGATCAAATGTCTCAGAACTGATCAAGGAGGGGAATTCACTTCCAGTGAATTCAACAAGTATTGTGAAGAATTTGGCATCAAGAGACAGCTGTCTGCCCCCCGGACTCCACAGCAGAATGGCCTAGCCGAGAGGAATAACCGGATTGTGGTTGAAGCAGCTAGAACTATGTTGATCCAGGGAAAGGTTGCTCACACCTTTTGGAGAGAAGCGGTGAGCACTACAGTTTACACTATGAACCGGGTACTCATCAAAAAGGGTAAGGACAAAACTCCTTATGAGTATTGGATCGGTAAGACACCTGTGGTAAACTACTTTAAGGTATTTGGTAGCAAATGTTACATCAAGAGGAGTGAACATCAAGGCAAATTTGAAGCTAAATGTGATGAAGGAATATTTCTAGGATATTCCACCAAGAGTAAAGCTTTCAAGTGCTACAACAATAGGACTCAGAGAATTATGGAAAGCATCAATGTAAGAGTTGATGAATCCTCTGAGAAGATTGAGAAAACTGGCAGTGAGCAAGTTGTAAATGAACCGGTTGTTAGTCAACCTAGTACCAATAACAGTGTTCCTGAACCGATGAATGCTAATACTGATGAAGATGAGGATGAAGAAGAAAAGCAAAAAGAACCAGTTAAGACCATTCCTCGGTATGTCAAGTTGAATCATGATCCCAAGCAGATCATAGGTGATAAGGATGCAAGAATCCTTACAAGAAGAAAGATCAGAGAAAACTCATGTATGATCTCTGAATTTGAGCCTAAGTCATTCAAAGAGGCTCATAAAGATGAAGACTGGATCAAGGCAATGGAAGAAGAACTTGACCAGATAGAGAAAAATGGTACATGGTCCTTGGTACCGAGACCAGAGCATAAAAATGTCATTGGCACCAAATGGGTGTTCAGATATAAGCTGAATGAGGATGGCACAGTGATTAGGAATAAAGCCAGACTGGTATGCAAAGGATATGCTCAAGAAGAAGGTGAAGACAATGGGGAAACCTTTTCTCCTGTAGCGAGACTGGAAGGAGTTCGTATGCTTCTTGCATATGCAGCTTTTAAGAGATTCAAGGTATATCAAATGGATGTAAAATCTGCATTTCTAAATGGTGTACTTGAAGAGGAGGTGTATATTGAGCAACTAGATGGGTTTGCACTATTTGAAGACAGTGACATGGTATGTAGGCTACATAAAGAATTATATGGTCTAAAGCAAGCACCTAGGGCATGGTATGAGCACCTACATTCCCATCTTGTGAAGATTGGATTTGAGAGAACAAGTGAAGACAGCAATATCTACTTGAAATCTGAAGGAGATCAGATCCTAATCTGTGAAGTTTTTTTTGATGACATCATCTTTGGTGGAGATGATAAGATGAGTCATGAGTTTGCTGATGAGATGAAGAAAGAGTTTGAGATGTCACTCATAGGGGAGATTAAGTTCTTCATTGGACTGCAGATCCAGCAGATGAAAGATGGAATCTTCATCACTCAGTCCAAATATGTCAAAGAGGTGTTGAAGACTTTTGGCATGGAAGATAGCAAACTGGCTGGTACATTGATGGTGAGTGGTTGCAAATTGACAAAGGAAGATGATTCTGCACTGGTTGATGAGAAGGAATACTGATCAATGATTGGTAAGTTGCATTATGTAGTGCATAGTAGACCGGATATTGCACATGCAGTTGGCATCACTGCAAGGTTCCAGAAGAGTCCAAGAGAATCTCACTTAAGTGCAGTCAAGTGGATTCTTAGGTATCTGAAGGGAACAATTGACTATGGATTGTGGTACCCATACAACAATAATTTCAATCTGAAAGTATTCACAGATGCTGATTGGGCCGGTAATGTGGATGACCGGAAGAGCACAACCGGTGGTGCATTCTTTCTCGGTGGTAGACTGGTCTCATGGATGAGTAAAAAACAGAGTTGCATCTCTTAGTCTACAGCGGAAGCGGAGTATGTTGTAGCTTTCATGAACTGCACTCAGACAATCTGGATGAAGCATGTACTGGAAGGCTTCAAGATCCCTGTATTTGAACTGGTAAGTATATTCTGTGATAACACAAGTGCTATCAATATATCAAAGAATCCGGTTTTACATTCTAGAACCAATAATTTTGAGCTTAAGTATCATTTCTTGAGGGAAAAGGTTCGGAATAAAGAGATTGCACTAGAGCATGTGTCCAGTAAGGAGCAGTTAGCAGACATATTCACCAAGCCTCTCCCAAAAACAACATTTGTGCATTTGAGAGGTGAATTAGGGGTATTGCCCCTTCAAGAGGTGAACTAAAAGTGATTGTTCCACATTAGTCAGGTACTGGAAAGACAAAGTTTTGGTTGATTGGTGCGTTGAAGGATGCTACTCCTTAGGGGGAGCAGCATGATGAAACAGAAATGTTTGTACCTCCACTTTGGCATTGTTGTCAAAGGGGGAGGAGTGAAGCAAAAAGATATCTGCAGCAAATGGGGAGAAGATGTGAAGCAGAGAAGATATCTTTTGTATATTGCCATCAATGCCAAAGGGGGAGATTGTTGGCATTATGTGAATCGGCATGATGACAAAATGATATTGTATGTTGTCATTGATGTCAATATGAGACATGGTGAGAACTGACACATGTGACAGGTGAAGAGAGAGGAACCGACATACATATGAACCGGTTTATATGCCAAAGTGAAGTGGCATATTTGTTCAAGGTGAACCGGCATGTAGTTATGAGAACCGGCACATGGAAGCATTGTATGACTACCAGTTGGTAGGCAGCTTCCACTTCGGAGTTTCTGGTCTATGTGACTCAATCGGTGATCTTTGTGTGATGAGTTAGCAATATGATGGAGGACAGATCATGTTGCCACGTAAGCTCTGTGCGCGTGAAGGATCTTGCATGAAGAAGACTATTACTATCTACCTTGGGAATGTGTGAGGTCTGTCAAACGGTGATAACGTGTGATGGGTCATCTACCGCCATGAAAATAGTGGATAATGGATGATGGAGAATGTCTTGAGATCAATTCAAGATTGTTGCATTTAATGCAGTATGATTCAACAGTCAGAATTGAACCGTTTGAATTGCTTAACCTAACAGGTTTAGGGTTTAGGGTTTTTGCTACCGACCTATATGTTTCCTATAAGGTCGATGTTGTGTTTCTTTCTGAAGTTGCTGGCAAAAGTTGTGAGTGTGTATCCAAGGGAAGTGATATGTGATTCTTGCCAGACCAAAGGAGAAAAGAGATATCTGCAAAGTGAATGTGTAGAAGGTGAAGAGGTGCAAAAACGGATCTGCATTAGCATTGAGTGATGTTAACAGATCATTGTAATACCTATTGATCTCTAACCACTTCAACAGTTGTAAAATCCCCTAACAGGGTAGCCTTAACTGGCTTGATTCAAAATCTCTTAAATCGGCTGGTCTTCACTGGCTTGTTTCAAATCCCTTAACCGGGTAACTCGAGGCTCATGAGTTCTGAGAAGCTAGAGAAGCTTAGGAGATCCTTTCAGATATTGAGTTCTTAAAATCCTCTAACAAGGTGACCCTACCGGGTTTAACCCTTAACTGGGTATCCCTTAATTGGGTGATCCCTAACAGGATCGGTTCCTACCAGAATCAATTGTAATGTCCTTAACCAGATAAGGCTCCTAACATAGCAGACTTCCAAAGAGTTCAAAAAGCAGCTTGTGGGTATTCATCCCCACCATGGTTTTTCCCAGTTGGGTTTCCACGTGAAAAATATGTGTGTCATGTGAAATGCTTTTGTCTTGTGATGCTTTATTTTATCTATTAAGCACATGAAGGTTCTATGTTTTATGCCTGTCTATAAAACATATTGAACTCACTGTTGTGAAGATTTGATGGTTAATTTTTCTTGTTTATGCATGAGAATATAATGATATTGTGGTATTGAGCTAAGAGGAAAGCTTATTGAGTGACCGATTCATGACTGATTGAGCTATACTGGATGTTACCGGCTGCCCTCTGTTTTACTGGTATCCTTGTTTATCAGTCATTTGGAGTATTTGCTATCAAACCGGTTTTGGAGGTTCATCATTGAGTTATCACAACACTCAAACTATCTTTAACAAGGATGCATCCTTACCAAAACAAAGACAAAATGACATTTTCTTTGACAAGAAAATTTTGTTTAAGCTATCAAATACTTGGTTGATTTGTGGGTTATTTATTCATATCAGGTTGCTACAGCATTGTTTGTCTATCTTCGACGCATTATTTCGATGAAGTTCTGGGGCATGTACTAATAGTATCTACGTGGGAAGTTCACTAAGCTACATGATCATAGGCAAAATACAGTCATAGATCACTATGACTTGCTGACTACAACGTATACCTTGACCATATGAGCATGAACCATTACCAAGGATCCATATTCTTTATTCTTTATGTATGTTGTTTACTTACTGGTACAATGCTCTTTCTTTGGTTTCTCCTACCTCATCCAAATTGGATAAAGGTTTTTATCTCTTATTACGGTATGAACTTGTCTCAGGATATGATCAGCCCAAGATCAAGGAGGATGATCCTTGTCTGTTCTGCAAGAAATACTTAGGTCAACTTGACCCATTATATCAAGTTGTTTGTATTAACTTGCTATATAAAAATCCATGCAAGCAATACTCAGGTCAACTTGACCCATTATATCAAGTTGTTTGTATTAACTTGCTATATCAAAATCCATGTAAGGAATACTCAGGTCATCTTGAATCATTATGTCAAGATGCTTGTATTTTCTTACAACATTTTAAAGCTCGATGATGAAAAATAAAGCACTATGGATCGTCCTTTCATCTCATCTATTTATATTGCATTCCGTTGCATACCATCCGTCCATTTACTTATTCATATACATGATTTTGCATGCAAGTGTGAACAAAGTTAAATATGAGTAGTTATGCAAAAATTGAGCCGGTTTTGGATACAATCGCAACAGAGTACTCTGATACATCATCATGTGCATCATGCAAAGTCTAAAACAACCTTGCATTCATCTATCATCATCCCATCATCATTTCATTACATTTTAGTTGCATTTTCATTATTCTTTAGCCATTCATTAGCGTGCATTTAATATCATTTAGTTGCACTTACCACATATAGTTCATTCTCATTTACTTGCATTAGTATCATTATATCATTTCATTATTACACTCATGACATTTAGATTCACTTACATAAATAATTGTGCTTATTTGCATTTCCTACCATGATTACTCATTACTATACATTCATTTTAACATCCATTAGTGATCATCATTTATCATCATTTCTACACTTATGTATCATACATTTGTTTAGGTTTTTATAATTACATACATTCATTTATCTATTCATTAGTTAAAGTGCATTCATTCATCCATTTTATCTCACTTAGCATTCATTAGATTGCATTCATTATCCCTCTTAATTGCATTAAGGTGCAGTTATTCATTAAGCATGGGTTGCATTATAATCACATTATCATTTTACTTCCTCATATTTTGACATTTAGAAATCATCATTTAAACATTTGTACTTTACATTTTGTTTATCCACATATACATTCATTTTTAAACCATCTAGATGCATAAACATAAATAACTCATTCATACAAAAGCATTTGCATTAACATCATTACATATCATTATCCCATCCTTGTGTTAATATAAAGAATAAACTACTATCTATACCATCATAAATTATCATTTTATTATGTATACATAAACATCATGGCATTGCATACATCCGGCATTCTGTCCCAAAACATCATGGCATTGCACACATATATCACCCTGCATCCACATGTTAGCATCCAACATCATACAACAAGCATATAGACATCATGTAAGAATAAATCATCATTAAACATGCATATAGGAATCATCTCATAAACACATACATATAGCAAAGAACAAGTATCCATCTAAGCATAAACTCCATACATATCGAAATGCATATCATCACAAAAATATGGGATCTCCTCATATATATCATCTCATGTATCAGAGTACAATGAAGTCTACAAAATCAGCTACCAAGAGCCATCCAAGACATAGTCCAAAATGATAATATAAATACATGCATGCAAAATGCTCTCTCAGATGCCACTCTGACCAAATGCCGCACCACCATCACCACCTGTTGCCCCACTAGTCCCTGCACCATCCAATCTATCTCTCCGTGGAGGCCCCATCAAACCCCCACTAGCTCCTGCGCCACCTGACCTATCTCTCCGTAGAGGACCCATCACACGCCCATTGCTCTGCATCCTCTAAGACCACTCTGATTTGGCCTGTCGCATCTGTGAATAGCTCAGTGCTTGCTGACTAGCTGGAACCACCTACTCATATAAACCCTGCCAATACTCTATCTCAGCCTGTGCTCATCGGACCTCCCTCACCAAAGCCTCCATAGCTAGCCCCTGTCCTGGTACTCCCTCCAAGTCTCGCACTCTCTCCTGCAACTAAATCACTCTCTCCACCGCACCATCCCTCTCCTGCAGCACTACAGTTAGCTCTAACTCTTGTGCAAATAGATGCACATCTCTAGCTGCAATGTCTGCCTCCAGATCCTCCACCTATGTCTCAGCTGTTGTAAGTCAAGTTTGCAACTATAATATCATTTGGTCTCGAGGATCTCCAGTGACTCCCTCCCTTGTATCCATAGGTGCCTCATTTGTAGCTCCCTCTCCAGTGGCTCCCTCCCCTCTATCCATCAGTACCTCCCTCTCTCCCATACCTCTCCCACCCAATCTAACTCCTCTCTACATCAGAGGTCCCTGTGATATCCGTAATGGAAAACCGCCTCTCCCTCTCTGCTGAACTCGACCACCATCGCCATCTCCACCTCTGAATCCACCACCTCCACCATCCCCCCCTCCTCCTCCTCCATCACCACCATCCCCTCTCCCTCCTCCATCTACTATAGGTCCTCGACCTCCTCTCCTCCTCTGTCTTTGTCCCCTCTCCTCCTCAAAATTCAGAATGAGCTTTGTCAGATTTGATATTCGAGGAATCGGATGAGCCGCCATATACTACGTATACTCCTCCACCACCCCTGCATCTACCATCCTCGGTCGTATATCCCATGGTCTCGCCTGTAGCATCTGAAACTCTGCTAAAGCCTGATCATAAGGTAGTACTGGCCCCCATGCGTACCTCTCCCTGACCACCCTAGAATACTCCCCCGATCCCCTAGGCAACCCCTACCACCGTCCAAACTATCTCAAAACTCTGCCAGGCAACTGTCTCTCCACATGGTAGGTTGTCCTCCCAATGAGGAATCGGGTCATAAATACATACAACAATGCCTCCGCATCATCCTCCCAGGGCTCACACTCAATATAGGGTCTCCAGATCACTGCATCCAGATCATCCAGTGCCCGCCGCCACCACTCTAACTTCCCTAGGTGGGGCTGACTCATCATACCGCTATACATATACATATATGGCTAGTCGACTGCCCGAAATCTCAGACTAACTGGTCAGGTAACTAGTAGGTGCTCCCACGCCAAATATGCAGCAACATAACTCCCACCGCCAATGAGCCCCTCCCTAGGTATACTACCTCATGCAGCTCCTGATATAAGTGCGCTAACACGCACGGTCCCCAAGAAAATCGGGTCCCCTTTGTCATCATCTACTTGATCACCTACCCCAGCCAACCACAAGTCCATGTGATCACCGATCTAGGCACAGTAGTCCCCCCACGATCCCTGACAAAACTGTTGGTAATGGCTCATACAATACAACGATATCTTCCCAGGGTATTGAAACATCATCAATATAAACATCCTCATCAAAGAATCTCTGCACTGATAGGGTTCCCCATGCTCTATCATATGTCACCAGCTCACCTTGAATGGGAATATGCAGGATGCGCCATACATCCTCTAGTGTCAAAGTCATCTCCCCCTGCGCCAAGTGAAACGTGCAGGTCTCATTATGTCAGCGCTCTGTCAATGCTGTCATCAAGTTGTGATTCATCTGAATCACGGGCATATGCATCATATCATACAGCCCAGTTGTTGCAATGGAATCCACCTCGGCCTCTGTTAGCCGATCACACAGCCCCTGTGTGGCAGGATGTCTCTCGCGCAACTGTAAGACGTGCAGATCCTCCTACACAAGCGTATCAACCATCATTATTAGTTGTTTTGTTTCAAACTTTCTTAAGTTTAAACCTAGACTATCAAGAGATACTTTGATCAAGTATCTTCGGGTCTCAATAGGTAAGCAATCATATCACACCTACACTTCAACAAACATTTATCCTAATGACCTAAGTCTCATCAGGGCTGCTATGGTTCGAAAAAACTCTCACTTCACATCTTCATCCATCCATCATTCGCATCCGAAAATTATTTGTTCAAACATTGGGGCATCTATTTTTCTTCACAAAAGTGCTATTTTGCACACAAAAGCGCTATCTCCTAACAATATCGCCACTACCCTAACAAAAGCGCTTAATAAACTCTGCAAAAGTGCACAAACTACAACAGCGCTACAGTAACTATGCAATAGTGCTGCTTCACATCAATAGCACTAAACCAACAATAACGCTCAAACAACTATACAATAGCGCCACTATTTTCAAAAGCACTCAAACGACTACACTATAGCGTCATTGCGACACAAAAGCGCTAATTAAATCGACAAAAGCGCAAAAACACAGTTTCAGTGCTATTGTCTCGATTCAACTTGGACCTAGCTAAAAACACATCACAAATGCGAAAAATTCAAAAACTCAAATTCACATACCGCTAGTTCGTAGTCATCTGGCCGTTGAAATCGTCAGACTCGCTCTAATTGATGTTCTGCTACGGGTACCGGCATCCTGACTGCTCCTTGCTCTTCCAAAAAGTCACTATTAGAGCTATACTTTCACTATGGTGCAGATGCAAATGAGCCTATTTTCACCCCCTTCTCCCCATATAAACCCTTCGTTGTACCCCTAATTTTTCCCCGCTCACCACCGTGGTCCCCGTGAACTTCCCGAGCCTCCTATTTCTCCATTTTATCTCTGATTTCTTCTATTTTTCACTAGCATGACTAACTTCTTCTCTTCTATCACCCTGCCAATTTTCATTCTTTTTCGAGAGATCGCCCGATTTTTCGAAATTCTTCGGTCTATCTCTCGAGGGGGCATACCACCCATTAAATTAACATCTTATGGGGCATTTCTTCACACCTATTTTTCTTTCTTTGAAACGACGCGATAAACCGCACCGTCTCAAAAAGGGGCAAATGTAGTCACATAAATTTGTCCATTTTAATTAAATGAATATTTTGTATTTATTTGATTAAAAATCCACTAGCCATCAGTTAATTAAATTAATATTTAATTAATTCATCTTCAAACATTCTCCTATTAATTAAATAAATTATTCAATTTATTTAATTTAATTCATTAAACCAAATTCACAATCAATTAAATAAATAAATCATATTTATTTCATTTAATCCACTTTTCCTCTTTTAAATAAATTAAATAAAACATTTATTTAAATCATTTTTTTCCCCCACTTGCATTTTCCTACAAATGCAACTTGCACACATTTATTGAAATAAATTAATTTTATTTTAATTTAAAATCCTATTTTCCCTCACCCACCAAATCCACTTGCATTCCTAAACCCCCTTCTAGATTCTTCTAACCCCTTCCTAATTAACCTAATCCATCCCCTAATTATTGTCACATTCCTAAGCAACTTGGAGTCACTTCTCAAAGACTTCAAAGTCTTTGAAAAACATTTAATGTTTTCTGTGTTCAAAAATCTAACCTCTAAAGTCTTCCAAAACCACTAATGGCTCTTACATGACCATTAATGGCTCTTACATAACCATTTATGGTTAATTCAACTTGCACTCATGTGTCTCCTCAAGCATTTATTGCTTTGACCATGGTTATCCCTTTTGCCTTTGTACAAGAGTTTATCCATTGGATAAAATCTTTATTCTTTGAATAAAGAATTGATTCATTCAACCTAACCTTGACCTTAACTCCTAAGTTAATTCTCAGGTCATGTCAAGCATTTAATGGTTATTCCCTCTCCTCTCAACCTATCTCACATTGACACTTGTCATCCTAGGATTGGGTTGAAAGCCTTCACATGGATTGGATATCATTCAATCCCGACCCTTGTTGAGATTACTCAATCTCAACCATCCATTGCTCCATTTTTCCTATAAATAGAGCCCATTTCTTCATAATCCAGATCCTGAAAACTTATGTGCATCTAAGTTATAGAGAATTTTAGAGAGCATTTAGCATAAATCACTAATATCTTGTTATTTTGGCCTAAAATAAATCATTTTAGCATCATAGCATCCAATATTAGCTTTTATTCACATTTGCATAGCATTTTAGAGTAAGAAATTTCAATGTTGAACCTCCATAAGCATCCATAGTGCAAAAAGCTACAGAGAGCTACACTAGTTTGGAACTTGGAGAGGAGAGGAACAAAGGAGAAGGAGCTAAGAGCATGTTAGGAGGCATTTGGAGATGTCTCATTATATTTACTTTCCTAGTTAAAAATTCTTTCATGTTTTTGGTGTCTCTTTTGACTGCTTAGATTAGTTTTTGGTTGATTAACATTAACAGTTTCTTGGTTTTGTGTGTTATTCCACCACAGGTTCTAGTCTAATCTTCCCCCATTTTGCAGAGCATCACTATCCTATTTTAAATCCTAATTATCTTATTCTTCATTTCAATATTGTTAAAAAACCAAAATTATGACTAGATCTAACTTCATAGGAATACATTCTTGCATATCCCTTTTAGATAGCCTATTTTGGTGGTATCTAGGCACCCAACATACGTGTCCCACCAAATTCTTTTAAAATTTAAAATATTTTGAGTGTCAGCATTGATAATTTAGAATCTAATTTCAATTTTTCTTTATGATCATTTTATATCATCTATTTATCAAAAATCAACCTTATGACCCATATAAAAGCTATTAGCTTTCCTCATATATACAATCTTCATGATAGTGAAGGTTTTCCAAGTTGGTCACACAAGCCTTCAAATATGAAGTATAATCTACAACATCAACTTTTCAACATTGTTTACTTACCATTATTGCAAAGATGTTTGAAGCTTCAAGGAATGTTGGAGGGTGATAGATATTACTGAAGTTATTAAGATCATCTTGCACATATCGTCTCAAGTGTTTGGTATGATCTTATGTTGTTCAAGATCACATTTTTGAGTTTGAATCTTAAGATTTGATATTTATCATTTATTTTTTGTTATTTGCATATTTATGCACTCTTGAGTTGGTTTGTATACCACCTTTTGATTGATTCATCTAGGACTCACTCTAACATACTTGTGTAAGGTTTCCTTTTATGTTTATGCATATCATTTCTCACCATAATTTAAGACACACTTAAAGTTTAGAGAGCACACACACACTATTTCAAATCCAATTTGGCTATTTGTGGAGGTAGGAATACTAAAATAGGGGGTTGACTATGGAAAGCTCCTATATATCCATAAGAATTTTTCCTCTCCTTGTGCTTGCGTAAGTGTAGATTCAAAATTTTATGATGGTTTGAAGGTGCAAGAAAATTGAGTTGATAGAGTCAGAGATAGTCAGCATAATATTAGGATAAAATGATTTGATAGGAGCACCCGATACCCTTCTCCTACATGTTTGGGAAATATTTTTATGGAACATGAGTTATATGTCTACTAATGTTAGCTCTAGGTAGTTATTGAAATTTGGAAAACCTCAAGACTAGGGCACCGAACACACTAGGATGACACTTAAATGCTCTAATTTTAGTCACATGTCCACCCCTGTATCTCTATTCCATTTTTGTAGCTTTCAATTATTTTTTACCAATGTATAATTCTATTTTATCAATTTCGTATTATCATTTAGCATGCTTTTAAACCTAATTAGACGAACATTTAGATAAATAAATTTTCATTTTCTATGCAACAAATTAATAAAACTAATGTAGTTTTGTTAGAATCAGGGATCACTGAGAGGGGGGGGTGAATCAGTGATCTTCCGGTAACCTAATTCACAAACTTATTATTTATCCACTGGTTAGCAATGTATAACAGTAAAGAACATAAGCAAGCTATAAATAAACCACAGATCCACAACGCCAATTTTTTTATGTGGAAACCTAGAAAGGGAAAAACCACAGCGGGGATGGAACCCACAATATTCATATACTATGGCCAAGAGTACATAAATATTACATAGATGGGGAATGCACTTGCATTCAGGCTCACTGCTCAATTACAATGACCCGAAAGGCTACAACCTCCAGGGAAGTCTCATTGACTTACAATTTAATTAAAATGAGGAAATACAGTTAAAGAACTCTGAAATAGCATATAATAATGCCAGAATGAGTTCTGGTTAAGCATAAGATCTCTGACTGTACTCATTCTGCAATATTCTCTGCTTCTGTCTCAGGTGACTACTGGATCACCTGTGAATCAACTGCGCATGTGAAACTATGCTCAATCGCACAAAAATGGATCACCACAATAGTAACACGCTAAAAATCAATCACCAATTCAATCTTATATATTCGGTCATATAAAAAATAATCTTCTCCAAGTCTGCTATCAAAAGTGTAACGTGTAGCTTCAAGTCAGCATCAATATCTAACAAGACATAGCACCAGATCAAAAAAAATTCCAAAATGCTTCACCAAAGTTGGCCTCATCATTTACACCTCGAACTTAGTCACCAAAATCACTGTAATCACCAGAAATTCTTCTGGACAAAAACTGCACTGGAATAATCATGATTTAATGATTAATTGGCTACCGATTAACTCCTGCTTCTGGATAAGAGGAATCACGACCACCAGATCGAATCTCCAAGAAGAGTTTCCATCAATGACAACCCTAAATCATGAATCAAGCATTGGAAATCATCAGATGAGTGTCAATTGACAACAATCTTCCCCGTTGGCATTGATGGCAACACCCGTGAAAAATGGCCAAGTGTTGAAACCTGTGAAACCTGTACACCAGATCAAGAAGCAAAGAATTATAAGGCTCCCCCTAAGATCAACAACCAAAACCGTACGCTCCATACATAATCAGCCTATACATTTTTCACCTTATCTCCACGCCTTTGACAACAATGCCAATGATAGGGTGCAAAGAAAAATATATATACACACCAGATGACTAGATCTATACATACTTAAGTACATCTTCATATGTAGAATTAAGAAATCTAATATAGGTATTCCAACATGCCTGCAATTTCTCCAAAATTGAGACAAAACCGTTAAAAACATAAGCATGGAATTCTATTGCATGCAACTCAGTTTGTGTCTCTTGAGTCATATTCTAAATACAGTCCATCTTATGAAATACCAAGGTGTCTAACCCAGGACCAATTAGCTTTTGAAATTCACCTTCCCTTCTCCGCATCTTGTCATTCTCCAGATTACTAATATGTCCCATGAGAGTCAAAATTTGACCTTAAACATTTCCGGTCAAGTTTACCGTGGGATCATATGCTTGAGAAATTTGGGCTAACTGACCTCTGCAATTATCTATCTTGTTGTCTATTTTAGTGGTAAAATTTGTCAAAATTAGACAAGAATTGTAAATATTACCACCTTCCATTAAGGCCTCATCTATTAATTTCAATTCTTTGTCAAGCTAGGCCTTATAATTTCCAATCATTTGCAAAAATGTTTGTCTTTTTGCATCTTTGAATTTCTCCATTTCCTGTCGAGTTGATGCCTTGGTCAAAGAATCAAACTGAGTAGATATATGATCTACCAAGTGCTAGAGCTTACTAGATGAACCAGTATCAGCATCAAGTTGTAATTCTGATACCATCTGTTCTAAAACTTTAACTATTTTATCAATAAGATTCTTCTCTTCGGACTCAGATTGTGCTAACTCCTGACTAGCTTGAGCTTGAAGAGAAGCAACAACTATCATTCTCTCAACCAGAGACATTTGATTAAATGGCTTGTCAAAATTGATGTTAAATTAAGGAAACATCCCTTAGCCTTGAATTTTGGAAGTATCAATTGCCATAAATATTG
The DNA here is from genome assembly GCF_030272615.1 of Cryptomeria japonica. Lineage (NCBI taxonomy): Eukaryota > Viridiplantae > Streptophyta > Pinopsida > Cupressales > Cupressaceae > Cryptomeria > Cryptomeria japonica. Next base: position 172,300,988 of record NC_081409.1, read on the forward strand.
GAGTTTTTGTCACTTTTATTTTCCCCTTGTCCTTAATATCTTGCTTCTCCTCTTCCTTTTTCTCTGCCTCATCATGAACGGTTTTGCCTTTATCCTCAATGGGTACCTTATGTGCACCGATGACATGGATGGTTGAGATTGAGTAATCTCAACAAGGGCTAGGATTGAAAGTTATCAATCCATGGGAGAGATTCAATCCAATACCAAGTTGACAAATGTCACCTTGAGAGGGCTTGAGAGGATGCTAAACAAGTATTAGATGTTAAGCAAGCAATTAGGGATAACCTCAAAGAGTGATATCATTGGATAATGTCATTAATGAGGAAGGCATGCTATTACCGAAGAGGTAAACTCTTGTGCAACATGGGAAAATGGTTAAAGGGACAACCATCATGGCTAAGGGGTGTGGGCTCATTGGTTTATGTAAGAGCCTTACATGTTTGGAAGACTTAGCAAGTTAACTTGTTGAAATAGATAAAGTCTTAAATGCATTTTGAAGACTTTCTTCCAAATTTGGAGAAGTGACTCACACAAATCTAGGGAAAGGACATGATTAGGATGGGATTAGAGGGCTTCTAGAAGAAATTAGGATGCAAGTTGGAGATGTAGGAGAATGCAAGTGGGGGGACTATTTACAAATAAATAATGATTTATTTATTTTCAAAAGATATTTTTAATTAAATGTGAATTTAATCAAAAGGGGGAAAAGGGATTTTATTCAAGTAAATAAGATTTATTCTATCAAATGGATAAGGGTACTTAATCAAACCTTAGTTTAATTAATAGGTTAGGCTAGAAGAAGGAGATTTAGTCAAAATCTTTAATTTGATTAAAAGGTCAATTAGAAGAATAGGGATATTAATTAAATCTTAATTTAATTAATTGGAAGAATTAGGGATAATTAAATGAATAAGATTCACTTAATTCATTGTGCAACTTTTAGGTGTCTACATTTTGCCCCTCTTTGAGTCAACGTGTGACCATGTGTTGATTCAAAGAAAAATGCTCAATTTGTCGTAGAATTTATTTGATATAATATTGTCGCCATAATTGTCGATATAATTCCCTGGATATGAAAAATTTATTTCGATATGATATGTTGATGTGATTATGTCAATTTGAAGTTGATGTGAGACTGATAGAATTTCGATATGATACGTTGATATGGAATTGATTGGTCGATATCGAGCTGATATGAGACTAATATGGAGATTTGATATGATAATGCCCCCTCGGGAGATCCTTTGTGCACTAAAGGCATGAATGATCTCTCGAAAGAAGAAGAATGTTATTTGAAAGATAGAAGAGTGGATAGTTGATGACAGCATGGGTATGATAAAATGGATCAAATGGATTGGATTAATAAGATTGATCAGATTGAGAAGAATGAGATGAAGTTTGGTTTCAGGAATGACACCTCTGATATATTTTATATAAGACCTGATCAAAATGTCTGGTTTCAGGAACAATATATCCTATGTAAGACCTGATCAAAACGTCTAGTTTCAGGAAAGATACATCCTGTATAAGACATGATAGAATGGATCAGATGAAAAGGATTGATAGAATTGATAAGATTGAAATCAAGTCTCGTTTTAGGAATGAAACCTCCTGTATAAGACAAAGATGATCAAAACATCTGGTTTCAGGAATGATATATCATGTATAAGACCTGATCAAAACATCTGGTTTTAGGAAATATATATCTTGTATAAGACATGATAGAATGGATCAGATGAAATGGATTGATAGAATTGATAGGATTGAGATCAAGTCTGGTTTCAGGAATGACACCTCTTATATAAGACAAAGATGATCAAAACATCTGGTTTAAAGAATGATATATCTTTAATAAGACCTAATCAAAATGTCTGATTTTAGGAAAGATACATCTTGTATAAGTCATGATAGATGAGAGTTGGATGAATGATGAAGATATGAAAGTGAAGAAAGATTTTATGATGATGTGATAGATATGCATGTGATGGATGTAATGATGAATGTGACTAGATGATGATGATGATGATGATGATGATGATGATGATGATGATGATGATGATGATGATGATGATGATGATGATGATGATGATGATGATGATGATGATGATGATATGTAACTAAATTCCATGATATGATAATGAAACTAAATGCACATTTTAATATGATATGGTAATGATAGTGATAATGATAATAATACTAATGCAAGATTAAAATGATATAAAACCTAATGCAAGATTAAGATGATAATGATAATGAAATTATACTAATGCATTCTCATTCCCAAATGTTTCCATCTATGTTGATCAAAGTGCCAGTGCTTCCTTTGTTTTCATCATCGAGCCTTGATTTGTTGAAAGTTGATACAAGCATCATGGTATAATTAAACCATAATGACCTGAGTATAACTTACATGTATTTGGATATTGCAAGATGACACAAGCATCAAGGTATAATTGAACCAAGATGACCTAAGTGTTGCTTGTGTAAAACAGACCAGATTCAACCTTAGTCCCATACAAATTCAAAATGTCTTCAATGATATGTTATCTGATCACGTCGTACGATAAATTTTCATAGTAGAAGGATTTACTCCCAAACAATAGACAAAGAGAACATCACATTCCTTCCTTGCTTCTCTAGTCGTTGAGACATCCTTGAGTCACTTAGGAGATATGATAAGAAAAAATCCACAACCAAAAGTAAGCATGTATGCTCTCTGAAATGTATTCTTGCCAAGTAAAACATCTTGCAAATAGATATTTTGTTCAATTTAATTCCTTGATGTCTAGCCTCTTGTATCATTGTTGTCATTGTTGGTTGTTCTGATACTTGTTGTCTTGCTACATGTTTGGTCTGATGTCTAAAAACCCCAAGGTTAAATGCTCCCAGCGAGGTCAAGATTTTGCCCCTTGTTGTTGATACAACTTCGATATGGATATTTACACTAATTATTGGTCAATCCATGGTGGGATATGAGTCGAATAACTACTTTAGATAATCAAGGACAGTGACTATGCAAAGTATGTCCGGGATAATGTTGTGTGTATGTAAGTGTTTTGTGATGGCTATTGGCTTAGATCAGATGGAACCAAAGATATGATGCGAGTACTGATACATAGAGGAGTTGCTCGGTCACAAATGGCACCCATTGCCAAGTTTTCACCAAATGTTTTTATTGCACTTTTTGATTTGTTTTCAATTTTTGAAAGATGAAACATGTAGTGCCATCAATTTGATAAAGATAAGGCTAACTAGAACAAAATCTAGCAGTCATACTAATCTATGCCATTGTTTTGATTACTCGATGATTGATGGGAGTGTTTGGTTTCAAAGAGTGAGTACCTCGTATAAGACTGATCTGTCTGATTTCGAGTGTACCTATCCATGTATAAGACATGTTGATGTTGATAGATTTCCAGTGATGAACTGATTAACAAGACTCAATGATTGATAGGAATGTCTGGTTTCAAAGAGTGAGTACCCTGTATAAGACTGATCTGTCTAGTTTTGAGTGTACCTATCCATGTATAAGACATGTTGATGTTGATAGATTTTGAGTGATGAATTGATTAGCAAGACATCTGATCAGTTTGATTGAAGACTTCGAGAGTTTTCCTTTTTTTGATCTGATTTGATGGATGATCCATGTTGTCATGCTTTGATTTTTATTTTTTTTATTTTTAGTATTTATTTTAGACATTTATGATTTTTGGAGCTTTTTGGATTAGAAGAAAGATGTATTTGGTTTCCCCAATGTATAGCAAGACAAGGAATATTATGAATGGATGACTGAACCGTTGAGGTGGAAATGGATAGGAGAAAGACAAAGGTATCTTATCAAGAGACATGTCAAGAGCTTTTTGAAATCATGTTTTTCTCTTTAGTTTTGATCAAGATCAAGGATGGAAAAGGGGATATGGATGGAGATAGGATATGGATAGGAGAAACAATATCATAGATAGTGATAGATAATGGAATAAAGGAATAGTTAGGATAGATGGTATGGATAAAAGGTTAGTGCAAGAAGATGAGTCCATTTTTTGGCAAAAAAGTGGAAGTGTTTTCCTTGTTTTTCAAATTTTGTCTCATTTGAGCTTAAATTTTGAAACAGTTAGAGATTGAATCTTGGAAAAAGTCAGTACTATAAAAGATAGCCCTCTGAGTGTACTTTTCAAATATGTAATTTATTTTAATACCCACATAATAAAAAATAACTTTTTTAATGGAGTTCTAAAAACTATGTTTTAAAAATGCCTGTTTCAGGACCATACCATGCATGTGTACGACCCACACTTTTTGACACAATTAAAATTATTTTCTCAAACCATTTTGGGAAATGGTTTGTTACACATTGAATATTGATGAGCATTATTTTTTGTATTTTTTTTTCTAATATTTTTTTTTTAATTAATTTTTTAATGGCCGTCATTATCTTTTAAAAATTTGATGTGTACGACCCACATAATTTGACGTAAACTTAGCATTTTTTGAAAAAAAAAAATTTAAATAGAAAATAATTTTGTGTAGATTGATGACATAATTTTTTTTTCAAAATTCGTTAAAATAAAAAAGTTATTAAATTAAGAAAATTAGTTAATATTTCAAATTTATGAACCTAATTTAGTATAAATTAAATGAAAAATAGTTAAAATAATCAATTTTTAAATAAATTTACATATTTAGAATCTAGACAGTATAATCTGAAATGGGTTTTAATTTCGTATAAAAATTCTTTGATGAGAGGCACGTAAACTATTTCAAAAGTTCATATTTGTGCTTTCATTCATGGAGCTTTGAATTTGTAGGTTCATGTCTCAGGTGTGGCCATCCCAGGCCTATCCCATGCCTAATCCCAAGGCAAGTGGCGGGTTGTGGATTCAAATTTTACAGAACGGGGGCCCGTTATTTAAATAACGGGCTCTCGTTTCTAAAACGGGGACCCATTGTTTAAATAATGGGCCCCCGTTTCTAAATAACAGTTACTGTAAAAAAAAAGATAGATTGCATCGATTTACCACACTATCATTGAAATCCATACTGACAAAGATTTTTTACATCATTTGGCAGTACTTTTTAATATTTTTTACATGATTTTTTGAAGAACTCAGTTAAAATATATTATTTTTTGAAGAGGAGTTTGTAAAGATGGGTTCTAAGCAACATCAAAAGAAAAAAAAGAGGACAATGACAACGGACGAAATTCAAGCACAAAGAGAGAAGGATGCAAAATGCCAAAGAGATCAAAGATCACAACAACAACAATTGAATAACACTTCTGAAGTATCTAGTTCAGTGCCTGTTGTAGATGAGACCATTGAAGACATCATAATGGATGCAAGAAATGTAGAACCACACACGGTTATGACTGTTGATGCAAATGTTCATGTGGATGCGAATCCTGGTATGGTTTTAAATCCCGATGACTATGATGCCAATCAAATTGCTGATTTAAATGAAGTTGGATATAAATTTCATACACCAATATGAAAAGAAATAAAAATTTAAAATATTACACCACCCTCTCTGAAAGAAAATGAATGTAATTAGTTTACTATTGATAGCAATGTGCTAGATAATCTTAATGGATTAGTTTCTTGGAGACAAATCAGAACACATGCGAACAGATTATATAAACAATTTTTCTATAATAAAAAGCTAGGATTTCAATGTCAATTAATGTTACAATTAATAAAAATGTTAAAAATGCGTAAAGTCATGAAAAAAATAGGTATTTATGCAAAACCAAAAAGAAAAGATGAATCATATAAGCAAGTTGTATCTACTGTTGCCAATGCCATTGATTCTATCAGAAAAACAAGTCGATCCAAAGATAAGAATGTAGCACGTAGAGTTATAACGACTGCTATAGTTGACAAAATGATTGTTAGTAAAAGAATGTTAAGTGATATAAGTGGCTATTTGAACTTACATCGTAGAACCTTGTCAAGGGCGGCCAAAAGAAGAGGCGCAATTGAAATTGATCCACTAAACCATTGTTGGAGTTTTAGTGGTAGACTTCAAAGGTCGGACATGAAATTAAATGATGAAACTAAACAATTAATTGCAAAATTTTGGCATGATAACACTAGAGTTTGATCAAATGCTAGAGATGTTTTAAAGTTAAGGGTGGGATCAAAAATTCGTGATCCTCATCCAAAACATCTTCTTGACATGACTCAAACTGAATTCTTAAAAAAATTTAGTGATGAATCTGTGTTAATGAATTTACGAATTAGTCAAAGATCATTTGAAAAATCCAAACCCTAGTATGTTAAAGTCAATAAACAAAGAATATCTTGTTGTTGTAAAACTCATGTTCAGTTTCGTTACTATTATGATGTTTTTCGATATATACGTTGTATGTTGCATGGTAATGATCTTGTGCTGGATTGTGGTGATTATGTTCCGCTTGAAACTATAAAAGATTTTATTGGAAGTTTATTTTGTAAACCACCTAGTGAACAATTATTTCTTTCCAGTTCATGCATTTATGGCCTTTGCAATTTATTTGGGAACTATTCTTCGATAGGTGAATGTTTGCATGAACATGTTTCATCTGAGTTTGGACAAAAAGTGGTTGATGTTAGGAGATTTAAAAATATAGAATACCCTCTAAAGGATGGAAAGATGGGGAAACGTTTAGAATTGATTACAGAACAGAATAGTGTGAATGCATTTATTAGTGAGTTTAAAACTCATATTGTTCCAAAATATGTGAAACATTCCCAACATGCCCGATGGCTTGATGGACAGTTTCGCATATGCAAGAACACATTTCCACTTGGAACAATAGTATCAGTTGTGGATTTTGCAGAAAATTATACCCTAAAACCACAAGAGGAAACTCAATCACAATACTACAACTCAGTGCAAGTGGCCATATTTGTGCACATTATATATAGACATGACCATGACAGTATAGAAGATAACAGAAATTTTTTGAGGGAGTATCATTTCTATGTTAGCGATAATCGATTACACTCTTCAAAGTTTGTTCAACATTGCTTCAAGGTATTTTATGATAATCTTAAGGAAAGAGAAATTGACATGAAACAACATATGATATGGTCAGATAACTGCACTGGACAATTCAAAAATGTAAGAATGTTTTATTGGCTATGCAAAGTTCACAAGATAACCAATGTCCAACATTTATGGAGTTTTTTTGAAGCAGGACATGGTAAAGGGGAACACGATGGAGTCAGTGCCTGTATATAAAGAGCTATTGCTAGAGAACAATTGAAATTCAAGGATGCAGTGAAATTCAGAGATGCTCGTGCAGTTGTAGATTGGTGCAATTCAAATTTGTCAAAAGGATCAACTGAAAACTCTGCAATTCGATATTTCTTATGGTTGATAGAGGAAGATAGTATTCCTATTCGGCATGATTGTAATACCTTCATTGGATCAGATAAATGGCATTCATTTAAGAGTTCTAATTCAAACACATGGACTATATTCACAAGGCAACTTGCTTGCTTTTATCAGTTTTGTGTTTTCGAAGATTGGGAATTTTGTGAGAATAAAGAATGGGTTGAAGAATGGCAACAAAGATCATTGACACCCATAGATGTAAATGATCCGCATGAAATAACTGATGAAGATATGGATCAAATGTTTGCATCAAATGACTATGATCGCATTTCAGATCTTATACAACAAGGTAAAATTGTTTTTGAAATATGTTCTGATTTATTAAATAGTACATATTTATGAAATCTTACAGTGTATATTTTTGTTTTTATTTCTCATTAAATATTTAAATAAAATTGTTTTCTGCACAGGACATGTCTATGTTGTTGTTGCACAAGAGGACAATGAAGAGGGGACAGAGTATTGGTTGGCTCGATGTGTAGAGCCAAAACATAGGCTAACCACTCCTCGAGTAGATGATGATGGTTATGACTATCCAACGGGATCTGTGGTTGTTGTTGGCACTTGGCTACGCAAATATCTAACAAGAAAGAATGGATTGCCCACATTTGAAGATTATGAATTAGAGAAGAATATTATACATTACTCGCATTTGGTAGTGGCAACTAATATAAAATTGGATAGATATAGTGGCAGGCCTGCTAATAAACAATTATGGACTCTCTCTATGGAAGAGCACGAGAAAATTATAGATGCTTTGCAAAAGAGAGAGGATGCAGATGGTATAACAGAATGAATATCAAGTAAGTTATAATTTAAACCCTTAATCCACCTCCCTTTTAAAAGTCATGATGCATATTATATATAGCATTTTAAATCATGCATCATAATTATAAAATCTAATCTAGTAAAATTTTGTTTTAGGTCTACCACAAGTAGAAGGCATCAATGAAAACAAAGTTATTTGTGCATATGTTATGTTTCATTTTGAATAATTACAAGTAAGTTAAATTTTTGTACCCTTAAGGCAAATCCCTTTGTATTTTAAATTCAATGCATCCTGATTATAAAAATTAATCATATGTATTAATTTTTTCCAGGTCTCTCAGAGTAGACTTGGCCTTAATGACTACTATTGTTTGTGCATACTTTATGTTGTATTTTGAGAGATATAAAGAATTATTATTATAATTTAAATAGACTGTTTATTTTATTTTAGATATGTCTTCTTGATTACATTTTGTGTAATATACATAAATGAGAGACTATTGGTCAAATTTATGAATGAGATAATTATTTTTTAATCAAGTTCTATTCATTATATTTGTTTTGATACTTTTTAATTTAGAATATGTTATAATTATAAGATATGTTTCGATACTTAGTTCATGATGTATGTACCTTTAGTTTATCTAATCACAAGAACTATTTAAATGAAATTCCAAAAATAAAATTACAAGTCCACATAATCCCTATAAAGTTGTTTAAGCACAACTTCCATAAATAAAATTTCAAGTTCACATAATATATAAAGTATGCACAAAATATATATGATCTAATGTGCACAAAATATAATTTCACATAATTTCAAGTCCACATAATATCTAATGGGCACAATGCACATAAAGTATGCACATAATATATATGATCTAATCCTATTATGCAACTATCCATATATATAAAGTATGTGTGCACGTGCAAACAAATATGTAAAGTCCATAAAATAGTACATATCAGAGCCAAATAAACAGCAAAATTTCAAGTCCACATAATCCATATAATATCTAATCCATATATATATCTGGATGGTAACATAATGAACTCCACATAATATCTAATGTGCACAAAATATATAAAGTATGTACAAAATATATATGATCTAATCCTATTATGCAACTATCCATATATATAAAGTATGTGCACGTGTAAACAAATGTGTAAAGTCCATAAAAAAGTACATATCGGAGATAAACAGTAAAATCTAAGTGCTATCATCAATAACATCCCGTGGCCTCTTGTCCCCGAGACGTGGTCCAGATCCACCTGTCTCATGTTGTACAAGAAAAAAATAATATTAAAATATTACTTGAAATTAACTATTAAAAGAATCATTTATCAAATATAGTAGAATTCATAAATTAAGTTACAAACTTACCATATGCTCATCAGATCCTGTAGCAGTATCTCTCTTGTCCCTGGGACGTGGTCCAGATCCACCCGTCTCATGTTGTACAATTAAAAAAAAAAATTAAAATATTACTTGAAATTAACTGTTAAAAGAATCATTTATCAAATATAGTAGAATTCATAAATTAAGTTACAAACTTACCATATGCTCATCAGATCCTCTAGCAGTATCTTGTGCAGTATCAACACCAAATGTAGTGCTAGCTAACTCCTGTACAAGGTCAAATTCAAAGTGTCCAATTAAATCTTAAATTAAGAGTCAAAATAAGATCAAATTAAGTATTACATATTAATACCTCAAAGGATGTCGATGTGCATTCAAATTGGCTCTAGTCAAAATTATGAGGATAACCTATCCTAATGGTAGTGTCCACCTGCATACATGCATTTAATGAAATCATATTTAGTGAACATATATATGTGTACTAAATAATTTCAAGTTAAGTTACAATGTTGTAAGAGTTCATATTTAATTTAAGAATTATAAGATACATACCATAGATGGTGTCACAATAGTCAAACCCTCCTCTCGATGTGATGTAGAGGGTCCCTCATGACCTAAATCCTGGAGAAAGAAGCATTCAATGTATCAACATGAAAATTTAGATAGTATACGATGATAACATATTAACTTAAAAAGATAGTACAATGTCTAGATAGAAATTTATACTATACCCCATAACATGTGCCAAGTTGTGTTCCAGTAGATGCAATATTGACTCTAATATTAGGTGTAGTCCTTATCTACATAAACAAAATTTATTTAATGAAGTATTTGTTAGGGTTCCCACAGATACTGAGAGGGGGGGGTGAATCAGTATCTGACCGGTAATGTAATTTTCTTAAAACTGAATATGCAGAACATAAAGTAACAGTATACCGGTATGCAAGAATTAATGCAAATAACAGAATCAAAAACATCCACATGAAAAGAACACCATAACACAAGATGTTTAACGAGGAAACCCGGTGTGGGAAAAACCTCGGTGGGATTTGTGACCCACAATATTCACTTACTGGCCAATCAGAGAATATTACTTACAATAGGGGCCTGCACATGCAAGAAGGCCAACTGCCTAGAGCTCATTACTCAATAAGAAGTCACACTGACTTACAATGAGGATTATGCAAATCCAATAATCTAAACTGCTTTACAATAGCATCTTTAATGCCAGATTCAGTACCGGTTCTTGCTCTGTTCTTTACATATACCCTTGACTTACAATTCGCACATTAGGTCTGCCTTACAATTTATTATGCTTCCTATCCATATCCCACAAATGACTACAATGATCTCTTTTATATACAAGAGTCATTTTACAATTTGCCAAGTTGGCTTACAATAATAAACAAAATATTACATATCAAAAATCCTGTCGGCCTCAGTGTCGGTGTACATCTTTTGTGCTGGTGCCGGTGTAGATTGATCTTGCTGATGCCGGTGCACTATCTTGTTTTGAATAATATTTTGCTAATAGAATGTCTTGTTGGTGCCATAAGATTGCAAGGTTGCCTGTGTTAATGCTTTGCCGGTGCCATATGATTGCAAGGTTGCCATCAATGACAAAACCTTCAATCACACACAATGTCTCATTGGAGTGTCCATATGCCAATAGTATTAGATTGTATAAAAAAAAGAGATGCACTTAGTTTATACCTATATTTAATGAAGTATTAAAAGATTGACATGTACATGTATATATATCTATACCTGGTCAAGATGAACATCCGAGCAAAGAAAATCCATATAAGATGTCATCATACTATCATCTATTGCATCATGCTAAGCTGGAACTGAAGTAGATGCTGCAGCAGCAGTAGGACCTACACATGTCTCATGACAACTCGAACACATATGTGGCATCCATCGAGGAGCAGATGCCATGTGAGTAGATTGTTCACTTAGGTTACCTGTGAGGGAAGTCAAAGCATCTAATGTCGAAATGAATGATGTATTTTGGACATCTGCAGGAATCGATGGAGCAACAAGTGGAACTATGGGTGGATCTAGTAGGGGATTATTACTCCGTGCCCCTAATCTATGTTGTGGCATTCCATGAACAACACCCTGGAATGACTTAATGTCAAAATAATTTGGTTTTTAGTTCATTACAAACTCACAGTATAATTTCTTCAAAAAATAAAAAGGGACCTCATAATTATGATGTGGTGGATAATCAAAAACCATCCACCATCTATTCCAAAAGTATGTAGCCATATCTAGATGCACACACCACCTAATTGAAATTCTTTTCTGGTTAGGTTGCATTGGTTCTCTTGTTTTTTGGGTTAGTAAAATATGGACATAAATGAGCTTTGGTTATTTTCAAATCAGTGATTTGCCTATAAGTTAAACCATTGGCATAAAAATCACGCAACTCTTGTCATCGTCTATGAAATTGATCTAATTGAGAATCAACAGATCTAACTGACTCGACAACAATTTGCATTGATTTTGCAAACTCTACAAGATGGGGTGGCGTGATTGGCTCATTTTGGATAGCAGCAATGTTTTGTTCAATCACTTGTAGGTTTTCATTAATTTGTTCTCTTAAACGAATTTCATCCAATCTAGGGGGTGGAGGTGGAGGTGGTGCTAGTGCTGGTGCTGGTGCTGGTGCTGGTGCTGGTGCTGGTGCTCGTGCTCGTGCTGGTGCTGGTGCTGGTGCTGGAGGTGGAGGAGGAGGAGGAGGAGGAGAGGGTTGTGATGGGGGATTTTCACCTAATAGTTCATCTATGTCAAAGACATCCATGATAACAAAGAGCTCCTGCATATATAAAGATATACATGAATTATATACAACTCTGTGTCAAAGAAGAATCTATTTTACTAAACGAAAAAAAACTTTTATAAATAGTAACATTTCTATGTTGTTGAATGAGATACACATGAAATATATAATATAATATTGAACTTAAAAAAATATACATGTACATACTATTGAATCTTTAAATATAAAATTTGCGCACAAAACTTAATAAAAACTTTCAATGAAACATCATAAATCTAATATATATTCAATTTAATAAATTTATTTCTTGTAAAATGCATCAACTATTAAAATCAATATAAAATATTTCATACATAAGATCAATAAAGAAGTGAGAAATAAGATGATCCTCCTTCTAGTGTAGGAATATATAAGGATTGATGATAAGTGCTTAAAGTAAGATATTGAAATGTAAGATCATTACACTCTATAAACCAAGATATGATCATAAGATCATCATGTGAGGCACAATCATATGATATTAAGATGCAAAAATGCGTGATCAAATAGTGATAATCTATTATATTCTCTATAATAATAGGCCAATGTATGAACATAAGATAATACTTTAAGAAGATAGATTAACCAATATATAAACATAAGATAATGCTTTAATAAGATTAAAAAAACACTATATGAACATGCATGTGAAGCAAATAGTCTTGAAGATCATAAGCTAGAACAAATATTAAAGTATAAGATATCAATCATTATGGGAAATTAGTAGTTACTAATAAAGATTATATTTAATGTAAAAATAGGAGATAAAACACATGAAGTAAAAGTACGATTAAAAAAGGAAATCAAGTGAGAAAATATTAAACATGCCCTACAAGTGAGGTAATGGAATATGAAGTAAACATAAAATATTAAATCATGTGATATCTAGTGGTTTCTCTTTTATGTTATGTGTCACCTCAATGTGTACATTCACTTTGTTGGTGCATCATTATTTTCTTGCATTTACCTAACTATTGTATTGCATATTTGCACCTACAGGATAGGATAAGATTACTTGGGTAGATATCTACCTAGGTAGGCATCGCATGTTCAACTCATAATCCCTACTTTGGTAGAGATGTGGATATATGTTACTCATCTTCTCAATTTTTTTGTAACAGTCTTTGTAAATAGGATTTTATATATTAGAATTTTCCTAAAACATGTCTCAAAATGATTAAAACACTTGAATCAAGGTCAAAAACTAGGAATGTGAGATACATGATATGGATGATGACAAGGATGGTTGAGAATAAAGAGAATTTGAATGGATTATGGTATACTCCTAAGTGTAGGGTACTTTTTAAAAAAATTATACATGATGCCAAGGTACTTGTCCAAGGTGTCATAAGAATGGTTTTCACCCATGAATAAAAAAATTATGTTTACTTTTCTCTCTTTTTTAATTTTTATGCAAAACCAAATCCTTTAGGTGTGGATATGTTAAATGATACACATGATATTTATAAGTTTTTAAAAATCTAATAATAGGACCAACTATGGACCTATTATGCCATCATGGCATAATAGGTCCATAATTGGTCCTATCATACTAAGTAAACATGTCGAATTAGCATAGTTTCAGTGTTGGAGATGAATTAGATGATGAAGTTGGCAATTTTCGAGAAAATCATGTCATGTTTTGGCTTAGTGGGTCCTATTATGGCATAATAGGTGGACTATTATGCAATGTCATGGCATAATAGGACCTATTATGCCATGATGGCATAATAGGTCCTATTATGCCATGACATGACATAATAGGACCAACTATGGATCCATTATGCAATGTCATGGCATAATAGGACATATTATGCCATCATGGCATAATAGGTCCATAATTGGTCCTATCATACTAAGTAAACATGTTGAATTAGCATAGTTTCAGTGTTGGAGATGATTTAGATGATGAAGTTCGCAATTTTTGAGAAAATCGTGTCATGTTGTGGCTTAATAGGTCCTATTATGGACCTGTTATGCCATGATGGCATAATAGGTGGAATATTATGCAATGTCATGGCATAATAGGACCTATTATGCCATGATGGCATAATAGGTCCTATTATGCCATGACATGATATAATAGGACCAACTATGAACCCATTATGCAATGTCATGGTATAATAGGACATATTATGCCATCATGGCATAATGTGTCCTATTATGCCATGACATGACATAATGTGTCCATAATTTATCCTTTTATACCATCACATGACATAATAGGACCAGAATAGGACCTTTATGCCATGACATGGCATAAACCTAAGCCTAAACTTTGATATCTAAAATTTGAAGAGTAATGTTAATTACTTTTAAGGTTATACTAATTTAGTGGTAACTTTTGTATTGCCTAACGAGGATTAAGAACAATCTAGGTACATATATTCGGTTTTATTTTGATTTCCTTTTCGAACAGTTTTTTTTTGTTTCGATTTCATTTTCGTTTTTTTTTTGTTTAGATTTCATTTTCGTTTTTGTTTTTGTTTTGATTTTGTTTTCATTTTTGTTTTTTTTTGTTTTTGTTTTGATTTTGTTTTCATTTTTTTTTTGTTTCGATTTCATTTTCAATTTTGTTTTTGTTTCAATTTTGTTTTCATTTTTGTTTTTGTTTCGATTTCATTTTTGTTTTTGTTTCAATCTCATTTTCATTATGATGTTTCTGAGATATCTAATTTGATATTTTGTTTTGTTAATTATCTAGGTTTGGTTTTGATTTCTAAATTTGTTGATTAGGGTTTAGGGTTAACTGTTGAAGAATATTTCAAATCAAAATCAAGAATTTACAAATATAAAAACTAGTCTATTTATAGGCTACTTTAAAAAAAAACTAAAATAATACAAAAAAACTAAATAATACACAAAAAAACAAGAAAAATATACAAGAAAATTATGAAATGTGAAAATAGATGACTAAATGTGTACCTGGGATAGTGGTGGAGGCTTGAAATGGAAACCACAGCACGGGGGCCCTTTTTTTATCTCCTCTTGTCAATTTACTGTCATGGTGAAAATGAAAAATTCGCCCAAAAAACCGGTAAAAATACAATTTAAAAACAGGCCCTTGTTTTTTTTACAAATGGGGGCCCATTTTGTAACAAAATAGGAGCCCGTTTAATTTAGCTTCGGCCCCCTGTCAGCTTTCGGCTCGGGAGCACGTTTTCCAACGTGCAGACTTCCGCAAATTTGTGACTCATTAGCTTGCACATACCCTAAAGTGAAGCAAGATCATAGATAGCACTGGATGAATTTAGATAGGTAATGGATATTGGAGGAAGGATAATGGGAGATGTGGTATGAAGAATAGAGTGGATGAAATTTGCCCCCAAGAATAGAGGTTTCCATTTGCAAAAAGACAATATGTAATATTGTCACAACATCTAGCACCACCCAAATAAGTGTTCTTTAACTTTTCAAAGATAGAGACCCAACCCACACTTAGAACCTCCGGAAAATTCCCCCAAACATTTATAGCGCCTAGGAAGCATACTCAAAAGGGAAGAAGAATCCCAAACTAGATCAAGGTACTTAGTCTTTGATTACCCATGTGTGTGTAAGTGGGTTCATTTTGGCTCATATGATCATTGTAAACTTTAAAATCCAATGTGGCTAGCTACATGAGTTGCCCTGACTTCAAAAGCATCTTGGATAGAGCCGCGTTGCCAGCGAATGTCCATAGCTCTGACGAGGTTATCATTGTAATCTCACAAATATTGCTCCATTGTCAGCCAGGTGTCCATAACTCTGATGGAGTTATTTGCATGTTCCCATAGCCAAGCATTTAGATATTGCATTTGTTTTCTTTTCTTGATATTTATTTTCTTGATCATGCTTTTGATATTTTGATATTGTCTTTTTGCTCTTTATTTTTCTTGCATTGGCTTGTAAGTGATGAAACTTACATGGGTCTGATAATTACAGTGGTGCTAAAGAAATACTCTAGAATTTTCACTAGCCATGTCTTCGACTAAGAGATCTCAATGATTTAGAGCAATTGATTAAGTGTATGAGATATTGTAATCAAAAGATGTTGGTACCAAGATACGATAAGTGGTTCTTTTTTGGATTGAGTGTGTATCCCAACCAAAAGAAAATGTTAAAGAGGAACAACCTTGGATTCTGAAGTATTTCATGAATTGATATCTAGGAAAAGGACTGAACATGATATTCGAGCATGGGAAAGCATGTGACAAAATGACACAAATGCCTATCTCACAGATGAAGGATTTATGCAAAGGATTGAATGAAATGGATGGAAGGATAGAAAAGGCGTGTTGGATAATAGATAGAATGGTTGAAGATTTGTGCAAGGATAGATGGCAATGTATTCAAGATGATGTTGGTAAACAACTTGAAAAGTGATGAAGACATGGAGGGAAATTTAATTTTTAGACATAAGGACCCAAAATAGATGTTTAGATAGATAGTTGAAAGAAGTTCAAAGATGTGTGCCTTTTTTATCTTTCTAATGGATCATTTGAGGTGATGGATTGGTGGATAGAGGGAGGTAAGGACCCAAGATGGATGGAAGGGATGGAGAGTTTGACTTTGGAATGACAGGACCTTAAATGGATTTGGAGGATGAAGAGTTTGACTTTGGAATGAAAGGACCTAAAATGGATTTGGAGGATGAAAATTTTGACTTTGGAATGAAAGGACCTAAAATGGATTTGGAGGATGAAAGGATTCCTTGATCTTGATCTTGACTTGGAGTAGGATCATGTGACTTTGTGCTTTTCTCATGATTTTGAATTAGATTAGTGAAGGAGATGGAAGGAATATCATGCACTTTCTTAGGAGGTAGATGTTATATGTGAATCTGCTCTTCAAATAAAAGGGGATCATCGGGGATGGAATACCAAAATCTTAGGGGATCATCATAAAATTCTTGATAGGTGGGATCTTGATAAAAAAATGGGATTAAATTGGAGAGCCATGATGTCTTGATCTTGATTTAGGCTAGGACTCATTTCCTTTGAATAAGCCTCATCTTTTTCAAGTGACAAGGGATGATCACATGAGTGATCAAAGTTTCAGTTTGGATAGGTTGATGTTGTTTACTTGATGGATACTTCATTTTGGATACTCAAGCTTACTAAGTCAAATACAGGGTTTGTTTGATAGGCCCCTTACCCCTATGAAAAAGTGCATCAAATGATATGGATAAAGTCTCCCGATATGGAAACTTGATTTGACTAACTTGAATACCTAGCTAGGTATTGTTGTTGAGATAGTTGGATGATAAACTCTTGATCACTTGGTTTGATACTCCCCTAATCTTGTTGGATGAAAGTATTGCCTAAAGATAGTTGAAAAGTTAATAACCACCTCAAAAGGTGCTTTGTTGGATTTGAAATTTTCCTCACTTATGATCTCTCTTTGTTTGAACTTGATTTTTGAGTTTTATTTTTGGATATTTTTGCAAGATAATTTAGCATTTATGACAAATATACATAGCACACATGAAGACAATGGCTATCCTAATGCTAAACATTTAGTGTATGTTATTTTGAGGATGTGTTCAAATACTCGATGTTTTCACTAGTTTGGATACAAATAAGACACGCCAAGTAGACTCTTTATTAATAGGTCATTGACATTATCATTCCCCACTAGTCTCGATACTCCGTCAGCTCAAACAGCCTTGTCACACCCTAGAGGGCGCTCATTTTTTTGACTTTTTCCAGAAATTAACCTAAAGTGAACTACTTCACAATTGGGTAGTTATCATGGGAGATATATGCTGACTAATCTTGGGGGAAGATTCTTCCCCACCCTTGCACTATGATATTGCCAATGTATGGCAATTGACTCGGCTCAAAGCTTCTACTTCTATGGTTCATAATAAGGATTTTGTTCAATGCATCAAATGATAAACTCAATTAAGAGGCTTCCCAACCCTTAGGACACAAGCTTTTTGTATCACAAAGATACTAGGCGAAGGCTATCAAATACACACTTCCATTGGAGGGGATTTGTTTCAACCTCCACATTTGATTATAGTGGGTCGTAAACTTGGTGATAAAGTTGTTGCCCACTTGGGTCGTACCCTTCTCACTAGCCCCCTCAAGGCTTCAAGAAGGCAGACCCTCTAAGGGATTTAATTTCCTTTATAGTAAAGAAATCATGAAAAAGAGTGGGTTTGGCTTTCTGGTCACCCAATTAAGGGGAGAGCATATACCTACCACTTTCGAGACACAAAATACAAGTGTTGTTTTTACCCTTTCATAGCAATGTGATCTATCCTCTATTTGGAGATGTTGCTCCAACAAGCATGGTGTTTATTTTAGTCCCACATGGCAATTCATTTTCTAACTATAAAATGGAAATACTGGTCAACAAAATGAAAGCACGTTGCTTGAAAGTAAACCGCTCTGCAAAAAGGGACAAATTAATTGTTCTTTTTAATCTTGCAAGAAAATGTGGATTGTGTTAGATAGATCTGATACCAGGAGTAAACTAAGAGGGGGGGTGAATCAGTTTACCATAAAAAATTAGAACTAATGCATACCAAAACCATTAAACCAGACCATAAAGAAACCAACACAGTGAAGGATGGAATATGAAATCACAGTACACACAGCACCAATATTTTGATGTGGAAAACCCGGTAAAGGGAAAAGTGAATGATGGAGAGATCAAGAGGAAAGCTTTTCTTCCCTCCGAGGAGAGATGAAAGTTTCATTGTGTATTTCCCTTCAAACACTTTATCCACATTACATTAAAAGAGGGGGAAAATTCACTAGATCCAATCTCTTAGGGAAGAGATTGAATACTAAATGAATTAATAATGAGATAGAAATGACAAGATAACCCCTCTTTTACAATGGAAAATGGTTGAATTATGTGTTGTGAGACTAAGTTTAGAAGTAGAAAATAACTAATTATAACTCGAGATAGAAGCGTTGGATGAAGCTGGGCACCTAGATCTGGCTATAATATGTCGAGACAAAGCCACCCTACAAATTTGAGGAAAAGTTGCGAAGATCGTGTTGAAAGTGCACACGATCCTCCGAAAAATCCGCAAAACAAAAAGGGTTTTTCCCCCTCTACAAATGGAGTCTGAATCTACAAACACAACTGCACACCTGCAACCTACACACATAAAAGAGAGGAAAAGGGGTTTGGATTGGGGATTTGCCTTCAAGTGAAACCCCAGTTTTGAAATTAACCAGATGATGAAGGAAAGTACTTGTAAGTAAATGTAAATGAAAGACTGAAATGTAATTCACCTCAAGGCAGGTTGTAGATAGAATTGCTTGTCTGAAATTGAATGTTGAAAGGGATCTCCTCTTCAATGGTTAAATCCTTGACTTGAATGCAACACCTAGCCTTGAAGAGAGACTTCAGAATACTCAATGCTGGAAACGCATGCTTGAATACTTGAATGCTCTTGAATGCTTGATTGCTTGAACTTATGCCCACTCTTCTCTTACCCAACTTATCACTTATTGAACTTCTGCGAATGAGAGTACAAATACAACTTATATACTCATCAATTAGGGTTAATTGACTAATTTTTTGTCACATGTCAACATAGGGAGAGTTTTCCCGCTATATGTAAAGTCTAATGCAAAGATAGGATAGAGGGGGGCCCAAAATAGGACAGGGACAGGGGCACCACACCCCTGTCCTTCCCTTGTCTCAAGACATGAAGTAGGTCAAAGCAGTGCAGAGGGCATAAAAAGTGCAGTTTCCGGGGATGAGCAAGTCTCGGATCTCCGATCAGGCTTGGGGATTCAAATCGCCAACGTGAAGACCCTAATGTGGTTGCAAATTGCAAGGGTCACAATTTTATGACACTAAATTTATCCCCCACTTTAGCGGGAGTATAAGTGTACGCCAATACTATCGGTAAAGTACAAAGAAACAAGATTGAAGGACTTTTATCACTTCAAAGAGAAAAGATGCACCAAACCCCCAGTGGACTAAGAATCTTACGACATTGATTGACAAACTAAAAGGGATTATCAAGAAGGGAAAACCATGATTGCAAGTAGCAAGGTTCGCCTCACTATGAGTCACAAAAAAGATACCAAAATTATAAAGCAAAGCCGAGTTCACTAAATAACTTTAAGTATCAAGAAGGAAAATATGAGCGGAGTGTATGCTCCCACATTAAAGCGATCATGCACGCCTTATCGGGAGTCATTTGTTTAAGGTAGGATACACCTGTAATACCTTAAAAATGGTCATCTAAACCATGGGCCCCTAATCTCGACAACGTCACCAAGGTCCTAATCAAAGGAAATTAAAGTAAATCTTGAGCACACAATTAATTATTTAATAATCAAATCTCACATGGCAAATTAATCAACCGATATTAATTAAATATTTATTTAATTAATTGATCATTCCAAGTAAATCTAATTTAAAACAATTATTTTATTTATTTTAATTAAATATCCTAGCATATTTAATTAAATAAATCAATTTGCCATCATATCTTCAAAAAAAGGAATTAATTGACCAAAAAAAGAATTAAAATTTTGATAAAAGAAATCAATTGGAGACAACCTTGAAAAACAAATTAAAAATTGATGAATAATCTCAAAGAAAGAAATTAAGACAATTAAATATTAAAATTGAATGAAATAGAGCATAAATCAATTTTTTCTGATTTTATCTTAATTTTAGTTCAATTTCCTTTATAACTGAGAAAAGTATCCAATCACATCAATTCACCTGGATTGTGCTTCCTCTTGGAAAATCTTGACCGCTCATCATCATTTGATCTCAGCCTTTGCTTTCTTTCTGAATTTTCTATAAGTTCAGGCTCTCATCTCTCATTCGAAAATCCTGGAGAATATATTGTTATCATGTTGTTTTTGCTCTAGGTTCATTAATATTTGTGCATTTAGATATTCACATATTAGTTATTTCATATTGTTTAGATCACTTAGCTCATTTATTTCTTAAATCATGTTAGATTAATCTTGCATTCATCTAGCTTAAATCCATGCTCGTATAGATTAAAACTCCTTCGTTTAGGTGTTGTCTAGTCACTGGATAGCTTAGCAATCTGAGAGCAATCTAAAATCGCATCTACTAGAAGGCAATGGGTCACTTTCTAATGGTTTATTATTCATTGATTATTGATTTACTAACCATGCATCTAATGACTTAATTGAAGTGTTGTGTATTCCAAATACAGATACAAGTCCACTTTTCACACACACATTTTTGGCACCCACTGTGGGGCAGGAAACTAATTTTTCGGCCTCAAAATCATTTTTTTCATCCTGCAGGTTTTGTGTGTACAATCTTTGTGAAATATCGTACAAGTAGTATCACTACATTGTACAACATTATATTGAAGTCTGTTATTTGTCGTACAAATCAAAAAATGGTGTCATACGACATACTGTTCTGATTATCTGATTTTATCTTCTGTCATCCCATGCTTAGTTCTGAGTCGTACGATAAAAGCCTTTTGTCATTTCATTCTATACTAATTGTCGTACGACTCTGTATTATGTTGGGTTAAAGCAAGTTTCACTTTTCAGGTCTAATGTCAAATTTTGATGATACTGACACTAACCCTGAATCGTCTTCTAGCTACCTGATATTTTCATAGCTTAACTAGTTTCTTGCAGGACGCTTGTCAAAGAATTTATCAATCAAACATACGCCTGTCAAAAAATAAAAACAACATGACTACGAATACATTGTTTTTGCAGGTTGCCTAAAGACAATCAACCAAACATCGTGTATTCTTTAAATTTTTTTTTTAGGCACCTAACTTGCTATCTAGTTAAAGAACAAATCTGTATTTTGTGTTTTTAAGTAAATTCCAAGAGGTAGGAGAGTATGCTCTTGTCTTTTTAGACAATCAAAAATCCAAACCCTTGAGGCGTTTTCTTTGTTTGAGATTTGTACATCTTTAGCAGGCTTGCCCTCCCAAGGAGCTTAAAAACTCTTAAAGTCATTTTGGCCGGTGTGAGGGGAACGACCTAAGTGGGAATGGCTAAACGCCAAGTACTCCAACCCACTATAAAATAAACGTGATTTGATGAAAATCAAGTCAACGACAGTGCTCGAGAATAGCTCTCCTCAATACCTTTGGGTATATTGAACCTTGGTTTTCAAGGCTAGGAGACCTCTTAATTGAGTTTATATCTCGACGCGTCGAACAAAACCCTTACTAGGTCTAATTAAAATTAGAAGCTACTCGATTCACCTCCGAAAGGTTTATAATCTTTGTGCAAGAGAGATAGTAACTCTCCCAAGACACTTGCCATATCGTGCCCCCATTAGCGTTTGGAGTCGGCTAATACGGCATTGAGAATCCATTGCATGAGACTCAACGGTCATTTTCTGATTAGCTATTGGGTGTGTACCTAAGTCAGCAAGCAAAGGTTTTCTTCTCAAAGCCAACTTCCATAGGGTTTGCATGTTGTGATTGGAATTACTATTCATACTGCATGTTTTCTATGTTTTCATCCCTGAAACTAAAATTGGAATACTAAAACTGGAGAAAACAAATCAAACAACTTAGTGATAAACTCTGTCCATGTCAAAACTAGTCTACCCTAAGTCAAAATTATGTCCAAAACTACTCTATGCTGGTCAAAAATCAGTCCATCTCAGAATTGGTCATACTCAGTTGTCATACTCAACTATTGAAAAACTCAGAATTTTTGTCTCTGTCTTGTTAACAGTCGTACGAACCTGATTATTTATTGTCCTGAACCATATCCTGTGAGGTACGAGTCTGCTAATTTGTCGTCCGAGCTCAATCCTCTATTGTATGAAACCAGAAGTCTGTCGTCCTCAGTTAAATCCTGTGTCATATGAAATAGAACTGCACTGAATCCTTTGTCATTCGGGACATACCCATTTGTCGTATGGTACTAGGCAGCAACTCATACGAAATAGAACTGTTATTTTCCTAAAGTTGTTATATTGTCATACGGTCTTAGAAATCCTATCGTACGAGTCTCTGATTTTGTCAGTCTAGAATAGTCAAACCTGCCCAGATCAGTCTACAATGAACATAAAATTGGTCATCATCCCCCTGAGCATAAACAACCTTGATAGTGTACCCCTGCCATTGTGTTGCAGGATTTTGTCGATCATCTTTTAGCTAGTTCAAACAAACATCTTATCAAACCTAAGTTAACTTAGATAACGTCTTACACAGGATAGATCATTCCTGAAACCAGACTAGATCTTAGTTACTTCACTCAATCACTACGTTAAACGAATAACTCTACAATTTGATCTTGACTTCTACAACACATCTAGCTCTCGGTCCCGTCGGTTGTAAATGCCTGTTCAAACCAGAGGCTCTTCTAAAAAAAATTTGACAAAAGTAAGAATCTCATGGATACCTTAGCTCCAATTCCTATGGCTACCTTGGCTCAAAAGCTTCAAGATATTAAGGAAGAAATATATGACATGAAAATCCAACAAAATAAATCAATGACTCCATTTGAAAAACAAATGCATGATATCAAGAGAGAAACTTCAAGGAATGCTAAAACGATTATGTGATTTGACAACTGAATACCAACAAATAATTGACAATCAAAGACCAAATATCATACAAGATCACAAAACACCTTCACCAAGACAAAAAGACATCTATTCCCTAGATAGACAGTTTACACCTTTGGGGAAATCTATTGAGTCAGCTTTGAAAGAGATTCTTGAGCATAATATTATCATATTGCCTAAAAAGACCACACGGGGATGTGAAGTTTTGAGTAGTTACTGTGCATATCATCGGCATAACAAACATAAGACTTCAATGTGTATGGAATTAGAACATAAGATTCAAGATCTCATTGATAATGGTGTCATTGATATTGAAGATCCTAATGACTCACCTAAAGAAAAAGAAGGAACTACTTCTAATCATGATGAAAATCATGAACCTATGTCTAGCAAGGCTCCATATGTGGCCTCCATCCCTTCCATGATGCTTCCATCTCCTAAAAATTCTCAGAAATAATTCATACCATCTCCTTCAAATAATGAACTTCTCATGTTTACCTTCAAGGGCTATCTCCTATGGAAATCCAAGTTAATGGCAATATTGATACAAGTTCCTCTAAAGATTTAAAAATCCTAGATCCTATGCCATCAAGCACTCCAATTCCAATCATACCCACTCTAGAAGGCCCTTTCCAAAATTCTTCCCCATCATACCAAAATATGAACACCTTCCAAGAATCCTCCATGCATATAAAAAACACTACCTCTTCCTTAGAAATGGCTTTATGTCAAGAAGATAATCTGGAAAATGAAAGAATAAGTCCTACCATAAATCAAGATCAAGACACGAAAACTCCTCAATCCCATCAAATGATTGAAAAAGATCCTATTTCACTAGAATCCAATGATGATCCCCCTATACCTTTCCATTTCTTCCAAGATGAACGCCTTCCATCTCAAGAGAAAAGCATCCTTCCAAATCCCATTTTTAATCTACTTCCTAAGCAACATCATGATGCCTCTTCCACCTTTTCAAACGATTCTATTCAAAATGAAGAGTCAAACACCCTTCCTACTCTATCCAATGGTCCTCTTCCATGTCAAGATCAAAGTATCCCTTCATCTCCTTGTCATAATCCTCCATGTTCACTTCATGATCCTATCATACCTTGCAAGCAACCTTCACCTCAAAATGGACTTGCCTCTAGCATTAAAAGTAAGAAGAAACCCTTTGTTAAAAAGATCTTTCAAAGCATGCATTATCAAAGAAAAGGGTTAGACATTCATGAACAGGGTATATTAGAACCCCCTTCTATAAAACAAAATCTTGATTATAATGGCTACGTTTCTCACTCTCAAAATGTTGGTATCCCTCATAAATCCTACATTTCTCTAGTTAAATCCAAATATACGCTTTCCCCATCATCACTTTGTTGGTATTTTGGTATGGTTTTGTCATTTATGTCAACACCTACTAAAACACTAGCACTTTGGAGATCCAGCAACATTCACCGGCAAGCAAGTAACTATTGCACAGTTTCTGGTATATGGTTCACTGAAAGGATATAATGATCACCGGCACTTGGAATGATATGGAAGACACTCGGTAATATCGAAGACATCGTGTGGACACTTTGTTTTGAAGAATTAATCATTGGTATAATCATATTTGCATATTTGCTTTTATTGGCAAATAGGTCCAGGGTTACCTAGGGTTACATCGGCAGGTTTATCTTTTCCAGATCAGCATGGCATGCTATGGAGATGATTTATTATTGTTCTAAATGCATTAAGCCGACATGTTTAATCGGTTATTGCATTGGATATTATATTGTTTGTAAAATGTTTTTATTGTAATATCTTGTAGAGCTGACCTACTAAAATTGGTCCTAGGTTATGGTATAAATGTAAGATCTTATTTGTAAGATCGAATGTGGAATGCGAAAAAGAATTAAGAGAAGGTATATGCGAGATTAAGCAGAGCTATACACAAAAACATCATTTGAAGGTGAAGCTAGGTTTTTGTGAAAGCATATCAGCATTACACCAGTACTCAATCCATCATATGAAGATGCTATTTTGTGCAGTACACTATTATTGGAATTACCCATCCAATTGTAGTCAGTGTGACTCCCATTTTGTGGTTGAGCAGTGAGCTCTAGGCTGTTGGCCTTTTTGCATGTGCAGACCCCATTTATGTACACTTACTATCTGCAGTAGTATCATCTGATTGTGGGTAAGGTTTCCCACCGTGGTTTTTCCCCTTACAGGGTTTCCACATACAAATATTGGTGTTATGTGTTGTGGATGAGTTTGTGTTTATGTTTCATGCATTAATCTTTACCGGTATAGAAATTAACTATTAACACTGTCTACCTGCATACTTAACTGGTTTACCGATATTAAGCATTAAGTTGGTTGAGTTGTTTTTGGTTTGAATTTATTTGACAACTGATTCACCCCCCCCTCTCAGTTGTCTCCAGGACCTAACAATTGGTATCAGAGCTTAGTCCTCTTTTGCAGAAGTTTAACAACTTGAGGAGATCCAATGACTACTAATTATTTCAGGAAGGACAGTCCTAAACTTGATGGAACCAACTATGGGATATGGAAGATTAGAATGGAGACACATCTAAATTGCATTGGTAAAGACATTTGGGAAGTTACAAAGAATGGCTATACTATTGTTGTAGCTCGTCAGACTACTCCAACTACCTTAGCTAAAGATGAGGAGAATGATTGAAAAGCAAGAGAAGCACTTTTGAGCACTTTATCAAATCAACAAATCATGGGATTATCAAATAGGTCTACTGCTAAAGCTATTTGGGATCATTTAGAAACATTGAATGAAGGAGATTCCACAGTCAAGATTGCAAAACTTGAAAGCTTCCGAGTCAGGTATGAACATCTGAAAATGGAAGAAGATGAAAGGATTTCTGCTTTTATGGAAAGAGTAAATGAAATTGTTTTGGGTATTAAATGTTGTGGAGGTTTAGTAAGATTTGGAGATGACAAAGCCTGTTCAATCAAAGGTAAGGGTACAATATCTCTTGATGGTAAGCATAACACTGACAATGTCTACTATGTTGAAGGATTAAAGCATAATCTTTTAAGTGTTGGTCAATTAGTTGAGAAAGGATTTCAGTTACAATTTAAAAATGGAAAATGCAAAATCATGAATAGAACTGGTTTAGAAATTGCAACCGGTAATCAGACTAGAGGTAATATCTTTCATTAGAATAACAGTGAAAAGGCATGCTTGATTGCACATATAGATGAAAGTTGGTTATGGCATAAGAGACTGTGTCATGTAAACTTTGATTGCATGGTGAGATCAGTACTTCTAAGGTAGTTAGAGATCTACCTAAAATTGTGAAACCTCAGAATACAATATGTGAGGAATGTCAATTTGGAAAACAAGTTAGAGATAGTTTCAAAAGTATTCCAGAAAAATCCAATAATGCTCTTGATTTGATTCACAGTGATTTATGTGGTCCAGCTAGAACTAAAAGCTTACAAGCTGATAGATATTTCATGCTAATTATTGATGATTATTCTAGAATGTGTTGGGTTACTTTTCTCAGAGAAAAATCAGAAGCACTTGGAAAGTTCAAACTATTCAAAGAAATGGTTGAAAAAGAAACCGGTAAGAAAATCAAATGTTTAAGACTAGATCGAGGAGAATTCACATCTAAGGACTTTAATACATTCTGTGAAGTAAATGGAATCAAAAGACAGTTATCAGCACCTCGGTCACCACAGCAGAATGGAGTTGTTGAAAGGAAAAATAGAACTATCTTGGATGCAGCAAGAAGTATGTTATCTGAAGCAAATTTACCACATGTATATTGGAGAGAAGCAGTTAGCACAGCGGTCTATACATTCAACAAAGTTCACATCAAAGGTGAAACCGGTAAGACCCCTCATGAACTATGGTTTGGTAATACTCCTACTCTTAAGTATTTCAAAAATTTTGGAAGTAAATGTTATATTAGAAGAGATGAGTATATTGGCAAATTTGATCCTAGAAGTGATGAAGGAATATTTCCTGGTTATTCATCTAAGAGCAAGGCATATAGAAGTTTTAATAAGAGATTGTAGAAAATTGTTGAGGGTACAAATGTAAAGATTGACGAACAATTCAGAGGAACTTCAAGGTATATAGACTCTGAACCGGCAATAGAAATTGTGACAAATGAACCTACACTAAATCCACCGGTACAGAATGAAGATCCAGTTACCCCGGTACCATCAGAGGATTCCATAGTAATTGAAGAACAACAACAAACTAAGACACCCCGGTATGTAAAATTGAATCATTCTGAAGATCAAATAATTGGAAGCAAATTTAAAGGAGTTATGAGAAGAGGAAGATTACCAAATGAAGAGGTATGTCTTATTTCTCATATTGAACCATCATCTGTTAATGAGGCATGTGAAGATAAATTTTGGATTAAAGCTATGGAAGAAGAATTAGAACAAATTGAGAAAAATAATACTTGGACATTAGTTCCCCGACCTAAAGATAAAAATATAATTGGAATGAAATGGGTATTTAGAAACAAACTTAATGAAGATGGTAAGGTTGTCAGAAATAAAGCAAGACTAGTGTGTAAGGGATATTCTCAGAAAGAAGGAGTTGATTAGAATGAAACCTTTGCACCAGTAGCTAGAATTGAGGAAGTCAGATTATTCTTGGCTTTTGCAGCTCACAAGAACTACAAAGTTTATCAAATGGATATTAAATGTGCATTATTGAATTGAGATCTTGAAGAGGAAGTCTATATTGAACAACCTGATGGATTTTCTTTGACAGATGACAATGATATGGTGTGCAGGTTAAGAAAAGATCTGTATGGATTGAAACAAGCCCCAAGAGCTTGGTATGCAAGATTGGTTTTACTAAAGGAAATGTTGATAGCAATTTATATTACAAAATAACTAATGATGATATCTTGATTATAGAAGTATTCATTGATGATATAATCTTTGGAGGAGAAGATGGATTATGTAAAGAATTTTCTATTAAAATACAGCAAGAATTTGAAATGTCTATGATTGGAGAAATAAAATTATTTTTAGGATTGCAGATTTCACAAACTGACAAAGGTATATTTTTTAGTCAATCCAAGTACTTGAAAGAGTTACTAAAGAAATTTGGGATGGAGAATTCTAAACCGGTAAGCACACCTATGACTACAAATGACAAATTATCTCAAAGGGATGAATCTACACCTGTTAATCCAACTAGATACAAGTCTATGATAGGAGGTTTACTGTATTTGACACAAACCAAACCTGATATTATGAATGCAGTATGTACTATTTCTATATTTCAAAATAATCCTAGAGAAAATCATGAATCAGCAATAAAAAGGATTTTACGGTACTTACAAGGCACTGCAAATCTTGGATTATGGTATCCTAGAGATGAAAATTTTGATCTATATGCATACACAGATGCAAATTGGGCAGGAGATGTGGATGATAGAAAAAGCACCACTGGCGGAGCATTCTTTCTTGGAAAGAGATTAGTTTCTTGGTTGAGTAAGAAACAGAGTTGTACATCTTTATCAACAGCAGAATCAGAATATGTTGCAGCAGTAACTAACTGTACACAGGTACTATGGCTTAAGCAAATGTTGAAAGACATAAAGGTAAAATGCAAGGAATCTATTACTATATATTGTGATAACACTGCAGCAATTGATATATCTAAGAATCCAGTATTACATTCTAAAACAAAACATGTTTCTATCAAACTGAATTTTCTAAGGGTAAAAGTTGAAGAAAAGGAGATAAAACTGGTTTATGTGAACACTAAAGAATAACTTGCAGATATTTTCACAAAACCTTTGCCTAAGGAGACTTTTGAATATCTCAGAGATTAGCTTGGAGTCATACCACCACCGGTAGAGACTTAGATAGTTGATGATTGTCATCAACCGATAGAATTAAAAGACAAATCTTTTACTCCAGTCTTTGATGAGGAAGCTACTTCTCAGGGGGAGTAGTTGGTATATTGAATTGATTGGTATTTTGTATATAAACTTGGTTTTATTATTATAACTTTGGCATTTGATGTCAAAGGGGGAGAGATATCTATGGAAAAAGACATTATCTTTTAAGAGAACTTTGGATAACACATGTTGCTCCCAGGGGGAGAGATTATTGTTTGAGAGAGACTATTACTCTTTGTATTCTAGTTATGATCTTTTTGGAGAGATTGTTGGTTTTTGGTTTTTGGCATTTCTGTTTTGGCACTTTGATGGTTTTTCCATCTTGTGTTGCCATCAATGCCAAAGGGGGAGATTGTTGGTATTTTGGTATGGTTTTGTCATTGATGTCAACACCAACTAAAACACTAGCACTTTGGAGATCCAATAGCATTCACCAGCAAGCAACTATTGCACAGTTACTGGTATATGGTTCACCAACAGGATATAATGATCACCGACACTTGGAATGATATTGAAGACACTTGGTAATGTCGAATACATCATGTGGACACTTTGTTTTGAAGAATTAATCATTGGTATAAAAATATTTGCATATTTGCTTTTACCGGCAAATAGGTCCAGGGTTACCTAGGGTTACATCGACAGGTTTATCTTTTCCAGATCAGCATGGCATGCTATGGAGATGATTTATTATTGTTGTAAATGCATTAAGCCAACATGTTTAATCTGTTATTGCATCGAATATTATATTGTTTGTAAAATATTTTTATTGTAATACCTTGTAGAGTCGACCTACTAAAATTGGTCTTAGGTTATGGTATAAATGTAAGATCTTATTTGTAAGATCGAATGTGGAATGCGAAAAAGAATTAAGAGAAGGTATATGCAAGATTAAGCAGAGCTATACATGAAGACATCATTTGAAGGTGAAGCTAGGTTTTTGTGAGAGCATATCAGCATTACACCGGTATTGAATCCAGCATATGAAGATGCTATTTTGTGCAGTACACTATTATTGGATTTAGCCATCCAACTGTAGTCAGTGTGACTCCCATTTTGTGGTTGAGCAGTGAGCTCTAGGCTCTTGGCCTTTCTGCATGTGTAGACCCCATTTATGTACACTTACTATCTGCAGTAGTATCATCTGATTGTGGGTAAGGTTTCCCACCGTGGTTTTTCCCCTTATAGGGTTTCCATGTACAAATATTGGTGTTATGTGTTGTGGATGAGTTTGTGTTTATGTTTCATACATTAATCTTTACCAGTATAGCAATTAATTGTTAACACTGTCTACCGGCATACTTAACTGGTTCACCGGTATTAACCATTAAGTTGGTTGAGTTGTTTCTGGTTTGAATTTATTTGACAACTTATTCACACCCCGCCCCCCTCTCAGTTGTCTTCAGGACCTAACACACTTCCATCCGTTCTAGGTCCCTATATCCCTCCATCCTTTATGAAGGATCAATAAAGGCACACATCTTTGAGTACCTTCCATCCATCTAAAAGACCTCCATATCATTCCTATCTATCCACGCATCTTCCTCCAAGCAATTTGGATGCCAATCGTAAAAGTCATAAATCACACAATCCACATGTATTCAAGGATCAACATGTCCCATCTAATCGACATGTCAAAACAAAGAAAAATATGATCCAAAAAGAAAAAGAAAAATACAAAACGCCACAGAGGCCCACAAAGAAAGAATAAAATTCAAAAGTTATATGGGTTCCTAAGGCACTTGTACAAGCAATGCGCTCTAAGGAAGTACAAAAGGATGAAAAATCAAAAACCATGTGGATCCCTAAGTGGGTGCTTGAAGCACAACATTCTAAAGAAGAATCAAAATTAGCATCCAAAATTGTTGTTCTTCCATCCAAACCTTCCGAATCTATTCCTCCATCACCTCCTTCATCCATTTTGGGTTCTTATGCCGCAAAATTTGTAACCTTGCCTCCATCCAAATCTCAAAATCTGAGATTCACTTCTCCTCAATATGTCCACCATCCTTGAAGGCGTGTGCCAATGTTGATATTTCCAACATTTCCATCTATCCATAGACAATTCTTCCAGCATACCATCCATTATCCAATACCTCTTTTTCACCCTTCTATCCCTCTTATCCAATCCTTTGCATAAATCCTTGCCCTAGTTTCATTTCATTATCTTGCCAACATCTTTGAGCATACCTTCATAGCCATGGTCTACTGCAACTCATATTCTAAGGGTACCATCCAAAGCAGCAAGACATTGGGGTACTTCTTCCATCCCCTATCATGCCTCCATTATCTTCCAAAAGAAAAAAAAATGATGAAAAAGTGAAAAAAAAAAATCAGAAAAAAAAAGTAAAGAGAAAAATATTCGTCCTTGTGTGAAAAACACTTCATGTGGCACCTTGAGCAAGTACCATTATGAAAACCCGGAAAACATGCATCATGCATAATCCATTATCCTTTTGCACTTTACACTGGAGGCAAGTTCCATCCATGTACATCCATCTATTATCCTTCATCCTCCATTATCACTCATCCGCTCTATCTACGCTCATATCCCTTTTCCACCTTTGATCTTGACAAGGTTAAGGATCTTTATAGGCTTCATGTGTCCTATCTATTACACTTGATCTAGACCCTTTATCTCCTCTCCATTCCTCGCTTATATCCTTCATTACTCCCTTTTGATCTTGCTTATCATATCTGCCTCCTATCCAAATCTATCTAGATCATGATCAGCACTATGGACAAAATGCAAAAACATGTTTTCCACAAACCTCTTGACATGGCCACTTCTTTGGACCATATGGCTTCGTTACGCTATATCCTTGCTTCGTTGCGCTATATCTTTGCTTTACATCGCTAAAATCATTGCTTTACATTGCTATATCTAGACCCCGTGCTTGGATTAATGTTGTGAGATAGTCCTTGAAAGCGTCCACCATCATTCGCTTATCCATTCATGTACTCGAAATCTCTTTTGCCTTGCTAGACACTAGGGGCAAACATTAAAAAATCATAAAAATCATAAAAAGTCCTGAAAAAATCTAAAAATCATAAAAAGTCCTAAAAAAATACTAAAAATAAAAAAAAGTCCTGAAAAAATCCTAAAAATCAGAAAAAGTCCTGAAGAAATCCTAAAAATCAGAAAAAGTCCTCAAAAAATCCTAAAAATCAGAAAAAGTCCTGAAGAAATTCAAAAAAAAAAAAAAAGAAGGAAAAGGAGAGAAAATGCCTTGGTGAAAACCTGGTAAACAAGCACCTTGGTAAAAAAAAATGAACCTCTGCCAAGCAGGTGAAAACTGGGCAAACAAGTGCCTCTTGTACTCAAGCACTCCATCTATCAACGCAACGTTGGCATTCCCGCTTTCATGCATCTTTGCTTTCGCCCGTACATATTTTAGTCACCCTCATGGCTTGAAACCGATCATTGTCCTAGTCTTAGGTTAATCGACAGAGCACTTTACATGTCCTAAGCAGTATCAACCAAGTCATCTTTACGTCAGTGATACCCGGTCATCCACTCTGAGTCAGTCACCTATCTCCTGATTACTGAAGAGTTTTATCACTGAGTAAACAAGCAAAACAACATAACTAATAACAATTACTGAACAGTTTGAGCTATGCATGAAAATTTTCTTTGTGTGATGTATTTTATTAAATTTTGATTATTATCCCTCTGAGTAACTTGAGGAAGTCTATCTTGACTAAGAGGAGAAAGGATTGGGGGCGTAATATTTTTGTTGTTTTCTGCTTGTAGGAATGATTTCGATTATCTAAAAACATCTAATCAGCTGGGTGTCTGTGATAAAGGCCTTCACATTAAGGTGAAATTGAAACACATACCTCAACTCCGCTTATTTGAATGCTACCGGGAGGTTCCCATCATTTCTTTGTTTGTTTTGAGGGAATTTGTTTATTGTGCAATCCGGGTCCATGCGTAATCTGTCCAAGGATATGAACAAAAAAAGGGTCATTGCGGACAAGATAATTAATATTGCACATGAAAAGCAAGGAACTCTAAATCTATCTGTTGTGGTTGTAAAATGCTCAATGATGAAAATTAAGCTTTTCAAAATCCAGTGACTAGGTTTTGGTTACATTTTGAATATCATTTTGCATTTCATTCTGCATTTTGTGAATTTAGAATGATTTCGGTATGGTAACAATGATCTCTTTATCTTCTGCATGAGAGTTGGAAGCATCATCATTTCTTAGCTAAGTGGTCTCTTTTCATCATTTCTCTGATCGAATACTTGTGTATTGAGATGTTAGCTACATACATAAGCATTTTATATAGATTCATACATTTCATTATTACTCATTTGCATTCATCTTATTGGATAGAAAAATGAAAAATTTGCATTACTCATTACTCATTCACATTCATTTATTTGCATATGAAAAGAAAGAAAAATAGATATCCATAATCATTTGTATTACATACATCCATAATAAATCAAAAATGCATACATATAGATTAAAGTATTTAGAAAACATCTCATAATCAAATCAGCACAAGTACAATGAAGTCAAATCGATCTTGTATATATATATATATATAGTATAAAGTCTCAGAGTACAAAATGATGTCAAATGACATATACAAACTCCCATCGGAGCAAGAATCGTATAGGCTACAAAAAATGGGTATGTCTACAAAAAATAGCAGAGCTACAACAAAGACTATTTAGCTCTCAACCTCTCCCTCATCGCCTAGTGGAGGAGGTGGATCCTGCTAATCGTGATCCTGATGAGGTACTCGAGCTCCCTCTGACCGTGCCATATACTGTGAGTAGGGGACAACCTGCTGCGCAACTGGAACTGCTACATTGTACGCGGCAACATAGTATGTTGCCCTACTCGTCTAGTGAAGGACCTCCTGCCGAAAAGCCTCTGTCTCTGCTCTCATCTCTGCGACTTGACGGTCGCGCTCAGACCTAAGCTCTGCTAGCTATCAGTCATGCTCCGCCAACTGCGTCTGAGCCACTATCAACTGTGATTGCACCTCTGCAAGACGTTCTCTCATTGACCGTCTCGTGTCAGTCCCCTGCTCTCTCGCAGGCTCTCCACCCCCATCTCCACCTCCAACTCCACCCTTTTCCTCCCTCCGTTGTTGGACCTATCTCAACATTTCTCTCTCCTCCTCAGCTCTGCCCTGCCTCATGCCTATACTCCCTAGGGATTCGGCCTCACCCCTCTGTTTTCCAACCCTAGCTGGAACCCTGCTACTACTCACACCAGAATTGCCACCTGCCCACCTCGAAGCCTCAACTCATTGTCCCTATCCCTGTGCGGGGGCATCATCCTCAATCTCCTTAATACGAGGAGCCCGCTCAGCTAGATCTGTGAAACTGGGGAATGGATGCTGCTGGAACCAATCCCTATACTGGGGAAATACCCCCGCATCCACAACATCATCCATGTAATCCCATCTAAGATGTTGTAAACCAGTCAGCTCCTGCATAGTCAAGGCATAGGATAACCTCGATGACCATCCCTTCCTCTCCTCATCAGCATATCTTGATGTTGTGTACTCCTGCGAGATCCCCTGAGGCTTGCCATATTGCCTCATCACTTGAGAAACTACAAATCGCTCCACTATAGTCTACGATCTGCCAATAAGTGGGCGCGTAACAAAAAGATCCATGTGTACTAGCCGCCAGTCATCCCATGGTTCTAGGCCCCTATAAGGTCTCTATATCACGGCTATAAGGTCATCTAGCTGTCATCGCCAAAAATCGGTCTTCCCCAGATGGAGCTACGTAGCATAACCTACATACCTATATACAATCGGCTTCCTAGGCTCTCTACTATCATCTACAATCGGCCGACAAACTGGGAGGTGCTCCCAAGCCCAAACCTATAAAATCAACACACCTACAGCCATGCTATTGCCCTCCCTATACACAATCTCATGCATCTTGTGATACATGTGGGCTAATATGCAAGAACCTCAGCCAAGCCTCTGAGGGGTCTCCGTCAATCTCTCTATCATCCTACCCCATCCACACTGGAATGCCTGGTGTCCTCTATCCGGCATCAGAAAACCACTGATAAACCTTGCTAGAACACAAGCCAGAGGAAACTCCTCACTGTACCTTCTCATCATGATGTCCCAACTGATGGAACGTGTCAATATATCAGGATCCCTGAAGACATGTCTGGCCACCTGTAATCCAGGAAGTTGCGCTGCATCATAATCTACCTTACCCCCAACAAAAGGGATACGGAGGATCCTATATACATCCTCGGGAGTGATAGTCATCTCCCCAACTAGCAAATGGAAGGTATTATGCTTTGAATGGAATCACTCAACCAATGTTGTGAGCATTATGTGATTCACATAGATGTCTTGTAAACCAAGAAGGTGTGTCAAGCCGCACAAATACATATGAGCCTGATCAACCTCTGATAACTGTTGCACTAATGTCATGGTAGGAGGATAAACACATCTAAAGAGTACATGAGGCAATCGAACCTGCAAAAATCAAAACAACGAAGCATCAAAAAACATTCCAAATAGGCCTACAAGAGAAGTAAAACATCACATAAATCCAACTACATCAATTGCAAAATCAAAATTTCAAGTTTAGACCTTAAAAATTACTCATTGTTTCCCAAACGACGAAACACATAAG
Source organism: Cryptomeria japonica (assembly GCF_030272615.1). Lineage (NCBI taxonomy): Eukaryota > Viridiplantae > Streptophyta > Pinopsida > Cupressales > Cupressaceae > Cryptomeria > Cryptomeria japonica. The sequence continues at coordinate 172,337,354 of NC_081409.1, forward strand.
GACAACAACTCGTACAAGTCAGGATTGGGCTTCGTATGACAAAAAAGCCCCATATGACAAACTATTAGACCTTGGACGACAAAATGGTCTTTTATGCATGTTGTCGTATGACATAAGGGTGGGATTAGAACGAAAAATCTAATGGCCTAAAATGACAAAACAAACTTCAACAGTTTGTCGTACGAGACAGGATCCTGTCTCACACGACAAAACGAGAAGGGCCGACTTCAAACGTGCTAAAACTTGAAAATGAACCAAAAAAAATTCAAAATTGAGAACATAAAGAGGCTTAAGATTGATCACTTACTGTTGGCTCATAGTGTCGAGGTCGATTATGTCATCTCTGGTGCTCAAATCGATGCTCACGACTAGGGACCACCATTTTCTTCGCAGAAGGCTTTTTGAATTTTCAAACTTGGACGATTATAATGAATTGAAAATGACACTTTTACCACTTATATAGCCAAAACCCTAATTTTTCAATTTTCTCCAATGGACATGAAAATCGTACCCTTAGCTAATTCGCCCGTTCTGATTCCATTTTCGAGATCGAAATCAAAATTCAAGATCATTTTCCTAGTCAATTTCAAAATTTGGACAACTTAGCGCTTTTCATCAAATGCTCTTTTTTTTTTTCAAATTGTGCTCAATTTCTCATGAATCAATGCTTAATCTCAATTTAATTTCTACAAATCAACTTTGCGCTCAATTTTTTAACAATCAATGCAAAATTTTCAAAAATTCCTCTGAATCAATCTGTGCTCAAACAACTTATCATCGCTCCAAATTGCATATCATCATGTACCCTTGCTATCTTTCAATTTCGCTCTCGAGGGGGCGTACTGATGACCTCATGACCTACATCCTCAAAGTCGAGAATTTCTTTCAAAATCTTCATCGAAAGTCAAGCAAAAGTCTTTTTCAACTAAAGAAAATCAATCAAATTCTTATCACTAGGGGCATCTCAACTTCATCGCTTTATATCAACTTGAGATTTCTCGATCATCTGAATCAAATCAATCTCTAGGGGCATATCAGTTTCATCACTTCATATTAAGCTGATATTTGTCTTCATCTGAATTAATCTCTTAATGTTAATCAATTTCATCACTTTTCATGAAGCTAATTATTCATTTAAACTTAGTCAAGGGTTTAAAGAGTATCTTCGATCACACACTCAACCTAAGTAGGTGTTCAATTTTATCACATAGAATCAAGCTAGATAGTTTATTTTTCACTCATCGTATCTTGATCAATCAAGTTCAAGATCGATTTTTATCTTCACTCACTGTGTCTAGTTCAATCAAGTTCTAGATCAGTAAGATCTGCTTCTTGATCAATCAAGTTCAAGTTTGGCATCTTTGCTCTCTATCATTCCTAGTTCAATCAAGTTCGAGATCGGTATCGCTTTAATCAACTCTGTTCAGTTTCATCACTTCAAAACAAGCTGAATACCTTGCTCTTCATCTAGTTCCTGATCAATCAAGTTCAAAACTGGTATCTCCTAGACATCATATATTCTTTGAACCAACGTGCTACTCGCACATTATTTCAAAGAGGGGCAGATGTAATACCCTAAAAATGGTCATTTAAACCATGGCCCCTAATCTCGACAACATCACCAAGGTCCTAACCAAAGGCAATTAAAATAAATCTTGAGCACACAATTAATTCTTTAATCATCAAATCTCACATGGAAAATTAATCAACCAATATTAATTAAATATTTATTTAATTAATTGATCATTCCAAGTAAATCTATTTGAAAATAATTATCTTATTTTTTTTAATTAAATATCCTCGCATATTTAATTAAATAAATCAATTTGCCATCAAATCTTCAAAAAAGGAAATAAATCAAAAAAAGGAATTAATTGACCAAAAAAAGAATTAAAAATTTGAGAAAAGAAATCAATTGGAGACAATCTTGAAAAACAAATTAAAAATTGATGAATAATCTCAAAGAAGGCAATTAAAACAATTAAATATTCAAATTGAATGAAATAGAGAATAAATCAGTTTTTTTTTATTTTAGTTCAATTTCCTTTAAAACTGAGAAAAGCATCCAATCACATCAATTCACCTTGATTGTGCTTCCTCTTGGAAAATCTTGACCGCTCATCATCATTTGATCTCAGCCTTTGGTTTCTTTCTAAATTTTCTATAAATTCAGGGTCTCATCTCTCATTCAAAAATCCCAAAGAATATATTGTTATCATGTTGTTTTTGCTCTAGGTTCATTGATATTTGTGCATTTAGATATTCACATATTAGTTATTTCATATTGTTTAGATCACTTAGCTCATTTATTTCTTAAATCATGTTAGATTAATCTTGCACTCATCTAGCTTAAATCCATGCTCATATAGATTAAAAATCCTTCGTTTAGGTGTTGTCTAGTCACTGGATAGCTTAGCAATCTGAGAGTAATCTAAACTCGCATCTACTAGAAGGCAATGGGTCGCTTTGTAATGGTTTATTATTTATTGATTATTGATTTACTAACCATGCATCTAATGACTTAATTGAAGTGTTGTGTATTCCAGATACAAATACAGGTCCACTTTTTGCACACAACACCCAAGAGAGAGAAAAGAGAGGGAGCACGTTATCACAAGGATTTAGCCCCCAATCGAGGAATAAACCCAATGATAATGAACACAAAACACAAGGTAGTTTCTCTTTCATCGGGGTCAGTATGTTGTATGATAACTCATGTATATCATATATGTATGTGTGCATATAATGATCGTCGTTCCGCAAGGAAAGGACACTACCTTGGAAGAAAGGGAATAGAGGATGTCATTTGAGTCAACATGAAAAGTGACCAAAGGAAATATCAATGCTTTGCATCGTCCTCAAGTAGATATTAAGGGAAAAATAGAAGAATAGGGATACACATATAATAGTAGTCACAAAGAGCAAGAAAGGAGAGAGGGGGAAATCTATAGTGCTAATAATGCTAATCTATCACAACATCCACCTCCTGATCTTGTTGATCACTATTTCGGGAAGGCGAGAAATACGCCAGAGGAGCGACATCAAGCACAGCAGATGGAGCTAACACAAGATCCAAACAAGGACTATTCTCATGGGCTAAGTCACTTTGTTCGATTCTAGGAGCTAGGATTAGGGTTATAAAAAATTCAGTTGATAAATGCTTGTCCACATAAACATATTCATAGTCACTATTAGAAGCATTAGGAGTTGTATTGCCATCATGAATAACATTTTCACTTATTTCTTCATCAAGATTTATAGAAAGAGGAGCGCAAACACGAATAGGAGTAAAACCATCAAATATTTTTTTGCAATTTATGATTTGGAGATGTAGGCTCAACATTTTCTTAGGAGAAAAGGGAATCATATCAACCATTAGAGTCTTGGGAGATTGAATGGTTTGAGGAACAACTTCATGAGCACGAGCATGACGGCTTCGTTGGCGGTCTCTCGTGCAATGATTTCGTTGAGTCTTAGCGAAAGGCTAGGAAGAAGGAAAAACTATTGTTGAAGGAGGAATAGTCTCCTCTTTGATATTTGAAGGTTTAGGTTGAGGTCTTTTAGGTTGGACAAGAAGAGAGGTAGGTTTCTTCTCTCTATAAGAGAAAGGAGGTGGAATTGTGCCATATAAAGGAGGAATATTAGGTGTAGGAAGGATACCGGGTCCATCATGGGAAGGTGGTACAGGTCTAACTTTAGAAGAAATATTTTTGTTCTTTTGAGGAGAAGGCATAGTCACATCCATAGGAATAGGTTGAGGAAGATTAGTCCTATCCGTTAGGGGAAGGATTTCATCTTCAAGAAGGATGGGAATGTCAATTGTTGGGGATCTAGGTTGACTTACGGACAATATCATATCTTTCTTCCATTTTTTATAAGATTGGAAAAGAGAATCGCTCTTTTGTGGAAGAGATTGAAATTGCTTAGGCCAAAACAAATCAATAGGAACACCTGGGCTTCTTTTGGATGGTCTAAATAAGATATGGTTAACAGTTATGATTTCCCCATTGCTGGGAAATTTTAAAACACTTATGAATTGGAGAAGCAATAACCTTCATGGAAGATAGCCAAGGGTAGCCCAACTTCACATGGAATTTCTCGAAAGAAGGAATGATAACAAAGTTGACATTCATAGATTTAGTGTGAACTTCAACAGGAAGGGTGATAGAACCAATGGTAGGATAAGAGAATCAATTAAATAACTTCACAACCACATTAGTATCATCATAGATCAGTTTATGCAATCGTAAAGTGAAAATATACTCCTCGGTGATTACATTAACCATGAAAGAGGGACCAACAAGAACACCACGGCAAGGTATGTCCTTAACCTTCACAACTATGTATAAAGGGCCATCACGTGCTTTAATGGTCTCACTAGGGTCAAATATAATACAAGGGTCCTTAGGTATCGCTTGTTTCTCTACCATATTCACTAAATTCAGAGCTTTGGTAGTAAGATCAAAAGGAGAGAAAGAGGTATGTTGAGTCTCAATCATATTAGAGGTATGAGAAGGCAAAGGATCAGTAAAAATATTAAGATTTTGATTAGGAAGAGCTACTGGTTTGTTTCCCTTATCATTCACACCTGCCACAGACATAATATTATTATCAATCAAATCTTGAATCTTACTTTTCAATGCAAAACATTTCTCAGTATCATGACCAGGATGACGATGAAATTGACAAAAAGAATTGCTATCAAAATAAGGGGATGCAAGCTTACATGGGTCAACTGGTTTGATAGGAGGCAGTTTGATAACATTCATTTGTAACAACTGAGACATGATACTATGTAAAAAATCATTCAAAGGAGTAAATTGTCTTTGTCTTTTAAAGAATTTAGAAATAGGAGGCACACCAGTTGTAGCATTCACATTGTTGTTGATGATTGTATCATTGAAATTGATGAAGCTTTTTGTTGGTTTGAACTTGGAAAATGGTTGTTGAACACCCTCCCCCTTATCACTCGGAGCCATAGGAGTAGATTGCTCCATTTGACTCACAACCAGTTGATAATTAAGGAGTGTTACGCACAACTGCAGAAAGGAAGTAAACTCAGACAAAAGAAGTTTTTCCCTGATATCTTTTTGTAAATTAGAAATGAAAATTCTTTGAATATCATTATCAAGTATAGGAAAAGAAATTTGAGCACACAAATTCTTATATCTACCAATGAAATTAGTCACTTTTTCTTTAACACCTTGTTTACAATGCATTAAATCAGTCAAAGTGATTGTAGGACCAATGTTGTTTTGAAATTATTGAATGAAAGCATTTGCTAATTGTTGAACAGAAATGATAGAATAAGAAGGCAAAGAACAATACCATTGTAAAGCCTTATCTCTTAGTGTTCTTTTAAATAGTTTTGCAAGCAGTCTTTGATCATAAGCAAAATCAGCACACAAGGTGTGAAAAGTTTTGACATGCATAAGAGGATCACCTTTTCCATTATAGAGTTCCAATTGAGGGACCTCAACATGCTTAGGTTGGATAGCTTTAACATTACCAAGAGAAAGTGGGCTCGCAACATCAAATGTGGGCACACTAAACTTGGATTGACTCATAGAAGCAATTTGTTGTTGCAAGGAAGACATGGTTTGAGATATATTGTTAATGGTCGCTTCGATAGAAGAACTGATGTTAAACATGGTTGATTCAAAAGGTGGTGTGGTGTTATTGAAGGAAGGCATGGATTGAGAATAAGGTGGTGGGATATTATGACAAGTAGGCATAGGTGATGATTGAGTAGGAAAAGGGACACTCAAAGGAGGAATAAAATTGTTAAATGAATTGCCCCATTGTGTCACATTGATCAGTTGAGGGATAATAGGAATACTTAAGGAAGATATAGGTAAAGATGGAGGATTAAATGAAGAAGAGGGATTTCCCACATGACTAATGGTTGTAGGAATGGTATTTTGAGTTGAAGTAGCCATGATGTTTGAGGTAAAAGTAGGAATACTAGCCATTGGAGTGGTCAAAGGAATGGAAGAATTGACTTGATTTGAAGGTTGTGAATAACCTAAGTTCTCAGCACAACTCTTTATAGGCACGACATTAGAATCAACAATATGAGAAATTCCACGCAATATATCAATTCCATTCTTATCACTTTGAATCATGTGTTTCAGGCCTTCAATTAATGGAAGAGCCTCACTATTAAGGTACTCTTGGGACATCCATTGTTGAAAGTTATCAAATTGATTGTCCAATTTTGAAAGTTTATCTATGGAAAATCTAGTCAAAGCTTCTTCATGTTCATCATGGGATTCATCAATGGGATAGATAGGGACACGATGAGGATGGGAATAATTAGCATTATCCTCATTAAAAAAGTCACCCAAACTATGCTCCATCTCCTCGGTAATTAAACCTTGGGAAGACTTAATTCTAATGCTTCATCTAACGAGGATAGTGTAGGTAGGACTAATAGTGGTGAAACTCATGCACTAGAGGGAAAATTTGAAATTTGAAATTTGAATTTTGAATTATACGAACAATGTGCACAAAAATTGAATAATGTAAAATTTGGGAAAATAATGATTAAACAATTTGAACTTTGTTGAAAGAAGAAAATGACACAATTTCCAAAAATAATTTTATGATAAATGAAAGGAAATTGGAATTTAAAATTAGGGCCAATGGGATACCTCTTAATTTTAAAATTGACAAAATCAGAAATTTTAAAATCAGGGCAAATTATAATTAACCACTTAACTTCGAAAATTTTCTTGAAATTTGAAATGTTGAATTTTGAAGGTATTTCTGATTTTAGAGGGATCAAAAATTGACAAAATCAGCCAATTTTATGGATTTAAGCCATTAAATACGGTCATAATAGTTTCCTGAAATTTCAGGAAAAAAGCCAGGGACCATGTTGAAAATGCACATGGTCCGACCAACTTTTTTCAAACTTTTTAGGGATGAAAGTTACGATGATTTTAAAGCTAGCCAGAAAAAATTGGTGGATTTTACGATCTCTAGATAGGCGAAATGAAGGTTTGAATGCAAAAATAGGACCCTATTAGGGTTTTGAAAAAAAATGAGTAATTGAATTGCAATTTTGAAAAGGGTCAAACCTAATGGATAGGGACACCTTAGAAAAATGTTTAGAAAACTGAAATTTATTGAAACTGATTGAAATTTACACAAAATCCAATTAAATTTTAAAATTAGTGTTTAAGGACCTAACCACTTAATTTTTGAAATTTTCAATTTTGAGAAAGGAGGGAAATTGAAAATTTGATTTTTAGGACAGAAGATAAGTTTGAAAACAGTCACAAATCTCAAAATTAAATGGATATTCAATTTTTCCACAATTTCAAGATGATTTCTGAAAATTAGGGTTTTGACAATTAACCTCTTAATTTTGTGAATTTAATTTGCAAATTGATTTGGACAATGAAGAAATTGAATATGACAAACAAAACAATTTTTAGATCCAAGACAATAGCAAGCAAGTTTTACAAAACACATGTTCAATTTTAAAAACTAGGGTTTTGAATGAATTAACCAGTAAGTTTGCAAAAAAAGTAGACTTGTAAATGAAAAATATGCAATGATTTTAAGAAAAAAGCATGTAAGACATCAAGTTCACCAAAATGTGATTTGGGGAAAAGTGAATGATGGAGAGATCAAGTGGAAAACTTTTCTTCCCTTTGAGGAGAGATGAAAGTTTCACTGCAGATTTGTCTTCAAACACTTTATCCACATTACATTAAAAGAGGGGGGAAATTCACTAGATCCAATCTCTTAGGGAAGAGATTGAATACTAAATGAATTGATAATGAGATAGAAATGGCAAGCTAACCCCTCTTTTAGAATGGAAAATGGTCGAATTATGTGTTGTGAGACTAAGTGTAAAAGTAGCAAAGAACTAATTATAACTCGAGATAGAAGTGTGGGATGAAGTCGTGCACCTGGATCTAGCTATAATATGTTGAGAAAAAGCCGCCCTGCGAATTTGAGGATAGTTTGTTGGGACCATGCTGAAAGTGCACATGGTCCTCCGAAAAATCTGCGAAACGAAAAGGGTTTTTCCGCCTCTGCAAATGGAGTTTGAATCTGCAAACACAACTGCACACCTACGGCCTGCACATAGAAAAGAGAGGAAAAGGGGTTGGGATTGGGGGTTTGCCTTCAAGTCAAACTTGAGTTTTGGAATTAACCAAATGATGAAAGAAAGTACTTGCAACTAAATGTAAATGAAAGACTGAAATGTAATTCACCTCAAGGGAGGTTGTAGATAGAATTGCTTGTGTGAAATTGAATGTTGAAAGGGATCTCCTCTTCAATGGTTTAATCCTTGAGTTGAATGCAACACCTAGCCTTGAAGGGAGACTTGAGAATGCTCAATGCTAGAAAGGAATGCTTGAATGCTTGATTTCTTGAACCTATGCCCACTCTTCGCTTATCTAACTTATCGCTTATTGAACTTTTGCAAATGAGATGACAACTGTGACTTATATACTCGTCATTTAGGGTTAATTGACTGATTTTTTGTCACAGGACGACATAGGGAAAATTTTATCGCTATATGAAAAGTCCAATGCAAAGATAGGATAGAGGGGCCCCAAAATAGGGTAGGGACAAGGGCGCCATAACTCTTTCTTGCACTTGTCTCAGGATAGGAAGCAGATCTAGGCAGTGCGGAGGGAAGAAAAATTGCAATTTTCAGGATGAGCAAGTCTCGGGTCTCTAATCAGGCTTGGGGATTCAAATCGGCAACTTGAATACCCTAATGTGGTCACCAATTGTAGGGATCACAATTTTATGACACTAAATGTGGGAAAGCTTACCCACAATCACATAATACTTTTGTAGCAATATGTGAAATTACAATGGGATTGCACTTGCAATCAAGCCAACCGCCTAGAGCTCACTTCTCATCATAAAAATAAGTCTCAATGACTTACAAAAACATCGTACTACAATCCGCAAAGACTGAACTATGAAAGTAGCATCTCCTAATGCTTGATATAGTTCCACTTAAGCATAGATGTCTACCCTAAAATACAAAAACCTTCACCGAATGATATATCACTTGTTCACACATAACCCTTCCTCAAATAATGCAAACATAACCATCAATCCCACCATCCATCGATATTCAAATTACATGAATAAATCACCTATAAATACAAATCATCAACCTTATTGACAAGGTCGGCTAAACCCTAAACACATAAACCTATAATAACAAAAATTACATTACACAGTATTAAAGGACCAATATTATGATTTACATTACTGTAACGTCATAAATTGTACGTACTTGCTAAAGCAGTACAATTTCACGCCTAGTTTAGCACCCGCCTTGGCGCAGTTGCATTTTGCATTGCATTTCCCCTTTAGCACTTAATTAATCAAATTAATTAGGTCTAAAGGTTCTATTTCATCATCTTCCACATCATAAGGTCGGGCCCTTTCATTAAAGCGTGCCCCGTTCATTTTATTCCTCCAATACATCACTTAATCAAAAACCCTAATTAGGCCCTATTCTGAGCTTGGGGGCTTGATTTCGAGGGTCAAAACATCTCAAAATCACCTGTAACTTCGGGATTCACTCTAAAATCATCATATCCGACGGCCCTAAAAATTTGGTGAAAAATTGTCGGGACCGTGGTGCCCGGAGTGCACACGGTCCCGGACATTTTTCCCAAAATTTTAGGAGCGCGATCCAATCATAAAATAAAGCTTAACCCCAAGAAATTGGTGGGATATTCAATCTCTAGCTCGGCCAAAAGTTGGAATTAAGACCTAGGGTTTCATACATAAGAGCTCTCTTTCTTCATTTGAAAGGATCCAAATTTTGTTTTGAGGAACCTCATATGCAGCGAAAGAATAGATCTATGAAGACTTCAACAACTCTCAACATTCATCCTCCAAGCATTCATCAAATCCATTCATTCACTTAGGGCTTTGAAGGCATTGAAGAGCAATAAGGGATCACCGACTGAAGATTGGCTTGTACCCCTCCCTTGGGGTTGGGTATGATTTCATGTTGTTTTCATGTCTTGGCATAAGCCTCATTATATCACTTACATTCATGCTTTAGATCACTTGGCATCTTGATTTGGAGCATTTACATTATCATTTACAAGCAATTAGGGTTTACTTTCTAGGTTGCTCTAGTTTGCTTACTTGCATTTTAGATCTTGCACACACATTACTTTTACAATACAACTTGGCTATTCGTGGAGGTGGAAATCACCGAAGCGGGGGTTTGACTAAGGCAAAACCCTATATAGCCGCCCAAACACCTTTTTCAGATATAAGTGCAAATTTTGGGATTCAGACGACGCTGCAAGTTACAGATCCGAAAGAAGCAGACGGAGACGGAACCACACACCAAGTTTCAGAGCAGAAGACTAGGACAGGGGCATGGGGTGCCCTGGTCCTGCCAGGATAGGGGCGCTAGGTGCCCTGGTCTCTGGGACAGGGGCGCTGGGCGCCCTGGTCCTCCGGACAGACAGCATTTTCGACAGTTTTCCAGAGTGCAAAACAGCAGTTTCAGGTGTAGAATCAGGACAGTGGCGCCCGCGCCCCCGTCTCGAACATTTCCACTCAGATTTTGACTCCGGGTACGCATTTGCATTCTTTTCTTATCTTTGTATTTATAGCTTTCCATAGTTTAAGTTCAATTCTGCAATCTTGTTATTAGTTCATACTTGCACTTTGGGGTTAGGGATTGAACTTGCATCATTTTATCTTTCAATTACAACAAAGGAATAGAAACCCTAATAGGTAGCCCGTGGCTCTCTCTTTCACAAAAAGAAGTAGCCAATTGTGTGATACCTCTAGGCTCTTTCGTATTCCGTAATGTGTGACAAAAGGTAGGATTAGGACATGTTAGCCTAGTCTCGCTTTTTCCCCCACACATTTTGGTGAACCCGACGTGAACTATCATTGCTTCCTCTTGCATTGCATTTGTTAGATCTAGATCTAGATTTAGTGTGTTTCATTTAAGTTTCATTTCATAAAAAGAAAAAGAAAAAAAAAGAAAGGAGTGTGTTTCTTGTTTCTTTGCATTGTGTGTCTAAGTTTTATGCAACTTTTATTTCAAAATGTCATATTTCTATTTGCAAGATGTTCATGTTTATGATGATGTATGCAATTATGTTGATTATGAGTATAGCCAAGATGAATTAGATGAAGCTTTAGATGAGTTTTTGAATCCTAAAGAGGCCAAACCTTCATTTTACCAAAAACTCATAAACCTTGTTACTATGCCATTTCGTTGTGATGAGAAAGATAAGTTGAATGATTCCTCTCAAGGGTACATTCCTATCAACTCTTCCACTGAATCTAGTAACATGGTTGTTTTCAATAATCCCCTCTATGAGCAGATGTCTCCTTTTGAATCAAAAGATAAACCTTTTAATAGATATGATCATGCTTTGTTGGATGATTCTCTTGATGACTTTGTAGCTTTATTGAAATCTCTAAACAAGAACAAAACTTCTAAATTGGTTAACATGATAAACTTGAATGAGCATAATAAGCCTCTCTTTGAAGTCCAAGGTGCTTGTCCTTCTCCCACCTTTCAAGTTCCTAAATCACCTCTCCTTACTGTCCAAGGAGGGTATGATCATGATTCCTTTCATACTCTGAATAAACCTATCATCACTGTGCAAGGAAGAAAACCTATAAGTCCTTATAATTATGCCAAGCAATTAACTAGAGAGAGTTATCATGCGGTTGCTCATACTTATCATACTAGAAATAATAGGCAACCTAATCCTCCTCCGGTTATTCCAGCTCCTCTTCCTAATCCTCAACCAACTCTTCCGCAAGCTCCGCGTATTTCACAAGTTCTTGGCAAGGAATATGATCTCATAGAACAACTTAAGGCTACCCCTGCTAAGATATCCCTTTGGGATTTGATTCAAACTTCTTCTGCTCATCATGGAATGTTACAAGATGCTTTGAAAGATTTGAATGTTCCTCCACCGAATACATCTAGTAATATAGTGTCTTTGGTTAACTCTGTGATGAATCCTAAAGCTCATATTGTGTTTACTCAAGATGAGTTGCCCACTAGTGAAATTCAACATCAATATGATCCTTTGATGATTGTGGTTATCATAAATGATACTGCTATAAGACGAACACTAGTAGATAATGGCTCTGGTCCTAATGTGTGTAGCATTAACCTCTCGCATAAGATGAATGTGGATACATCCTTAATTGAGCCTGACTCTCATCCTATTCGAGGATTTGATAATGTGGCTAAAACTTCATTAGGTATTATCACCTTACCCGTCACACTGGGGCCTATTACTTTGCCTACTCCTATCCATGTTATGTTGGGAAATCTAACATACAACTTGCTATTAGGGAGACCTTGGATTCATAGTATGCAAGCCGTCCCCTCTATGTTGCATAGACAAGTTAAATTTATTTATAGCAATAAGACATATACCTTGATAGGTGATACTAATTTCCAAGCCTGTTTACAAACATCTACTTCCAAAGGGGGTTCTTCTAAGCCGTCCTCGTTTAGTGATGACTCTTTAAACAAAATACCTATCGATGAATCCTCGCTCTCTGATGATCAAAATTCTTTGGATGAGTCTGGAGCTCTTGAAGAAGACTCTTCTCGATTTGAAACTACACATAAGAAGGATTTTGATCCTAGCAAGGTTCTCACAGAAGACGATTGGGGATCTCTTGATTTTAATCCTACCTTTGTAGGTGAATATAAGGTTCCTTCTAGAGAGCTTAAAGCTGAAAAGAAGGAAGAAGCTAAAAATCAATCAACACTACCTGAACCTATGAGTAATAACTTCGTGGCCGCTTCTCAAACTTCTTCTCCTCGCACTTCCAATTCTGAAGGGTTTGATTCTTTGTCTTATGAAAAACCACCTTCTCTTTCTGAAATGGCTGATCGTTATGGTCGTGGTTTTCGCATTTTTGCTAAGCATGGGTATCATGGAAATGGTTGTGGCGCTCACGAACAAGGGATAAAGGTTCCTCTAGAGAATAATCTTCACAATTATGCCTTTGGACTTGGTTATAATCCCTGCAAGCGCACTAAAGCTTCTAGAAGACCATGTATTAGTGTTAATACTATTTCTACATCTCTATCAATGCAACACCCTGAGTATATTGATGAGGATCCTTCGTGTGCCTGTGCTTTGGATGTTTTTCCTACCGATGATGCCTTAGCTGAGTTTTTAGGAGCATATGATACTCTTCCTCGTTATCATCACAATAGGGGACTCCCTTATTGTTTGAACACTGAAGCCTATTTTGGAAAAGAGATTGATAATGATGAGATTGTGAAAGAATTCCCTCAGTTAAAGGATACTCCTCAACAAAGTAATCTTCTCATAAGCGACACCACTGATGTTAAGATGGATCCTTGCAATGAAGAAAAAGTTATTAAAATTGGAAAATGTCTGGATGAAGAGGAACAAAAACAATATGATGATTTATTGCGTGAATTCCCTGAGATCTTTGCTTGGACATATTCTGACATGCCTGGTATAGATCCTAAGATTGTCACTCATAATATTGTCTTAGTTCCTGATGCTAAGCCCGTGAAACAAAAGATTCAAAAAATGAATCCTAAGGTGGCTTTACTTGTTAAGGCTGAGATTGAAAAATTATTGGAGGCTGGATTTATCCGCCCTATTGATTATTCCCCATGGATTTCAAATATTGTCGCTGTGGCTAAACCAGATAACAAAATAAGAATGTGTACCGACTTTCGAGATTTAAATAAAGCTTCTTTAAAAGATGATTTTCCCCTCCCAAACATTGACATGATAGTTGATTCTACAGCAGGACATGCTTTATTATCCTTCATGGATGGTTTTTCAGGATACAATCAAATTTTCATTAACCCTCAAGATCAATTCAAAACCGCTTTCACCACTCCTTGGGGTACGTTTTGTTGGATAATGATGCCTTTCGGACTTAAAAATGCTGGCGCAACTTATCAACGAGCGATGACCCTTATCTTTCACGATTACATGCATAAGATTTTAGAAGATTATGTTGATGATGTTTTAGCCAAATCCATTCTCCGCATAGATCACATTAAGATCCTTCGTCAAATCTTTGAAAGGATTCGTAAATATCACATGCGCTTGAACCCCCGAAAATGTGTTTTTGGTGTGGATAGTGGAAAACTATTAGGATTCATAGTTTCGCATCGTGGGATTGAGGTGGATACTAAGAAAATAGATGTTATTGTCATCATGCCACCTCCTAGAAATGTGTCTCAACTCAAAAGCTTACAAGGAAAGATTCAAGCTATTCATAGGTTTGTATCTCAACTTGCGTATCGTACTTTCCCTTTTACTCAACTTCTCAAAAAGAATATCACTTTTCAATGAAATGAAGATTGTCAGCAAGCATTTGAAGATTTAAAAGTGTATTTGGCTAATCCTCCTATCCTTCGACCGGCCGAACCTTCTAAACCCTTCCTTCTTTATACAGCTGCTTCCTCTCATGCTCTTGCAGCATTATTGGCACAACATGATAAAGATGGTAAGGAGTGTCCGGTTTATTATATAAGTCGTACCTTACTCGATTATGAGACCCGATATTCTGCGATAGAAAGACAATGCTTGGCCTTGGTGTTTGCGACTCAGAAATTGAGACATTATCTCTTAAATTCAGAAGTCCACGTCATGGTAAAGTTTGATCCGTTGAAGCATCTTTTCTCTAAAACTAATTTATCAGGACGCCTAGCTAAGTGGGTTATGATGTTAACTGAATTTGACCTTAAATTTGTTTCACAAAGGGCAATTATTAAATTTGTTTCACAAAGGGCAATTAAAGGGCAAGCGTTGACCGATCACTTGGTTGAGGCCCCTTCACCTTTCTCCTTCCCTAACCCTGAGTCTTTTCCTGACGACTTCATTCTTTGTACAGAGAAAGATGAAACTTGGGAGTTATACTTTGATGGCTCTAAGTGTCGTACGGGATCGGGGGCAGGTGTAGTTCTGATTTCTCCTACAAAGAAATCCATTCCCTTATCTTACCGTCTCAATTTCTTATGTACCAATAACATTGCTGAGTATGAGGCTCTTATAGCAGGAATAAAGGCAGCCTTGGCTTTGAATATAAAACACATACATATTTTTGGAGATTCTCAACTGATTATAAGACAAGTAACAGGACTGTATCAAGCGAAACAAGACAAATTATCACAATATAAAGACCTTGCTATCTCTTTGTTACAAAAATTTGATTCTTACACCATAGAACCTGTTCCTCGAAAAGATAATCGACATGCGGACGCAATGGCATGTGTGGCTTCTCTTGTATCTTTAGAGGACCCTGTGGTTGATCTTAAATTTGTTATTCACAACCTTATTTCTCCAGCTATTGTAGATGATTCCAGCCTGGTGACATGTTGCGACTTCATAGACTCAGATGAATGGTACTCGCATATCGTAAGGTACTTGACCGATGGTACTTTTCCTGATTCCGCCAATAGGAACACCAGGGCTAGAGTTCGCAAGTTGTCTGCTAGATATATCATTCTTTCTAATGTTCTTTACCGAAGGGGTTATAACGGTCTTCTCCTTCGCTGTCTTAACAAATCGGAAATCCCTATTGCTCTTGAAGAGGCGCATTCAGGTGCCTGTGGGGGGCATTTTGGAGGTAAATCCTTGGTTCAAAGGTTGCTCCGTATGGGATATTATTGGCAAACTATGCAGCAGGATTCTTTTTCATTTGTTAAGAAATGTCATCAATGTCAACAACACAATAATTTGATTCATGCTCCTGCCCAAGAACTCCGTTCTCAGGTAGCCTCTTGGCCTTTCTCTGCATGGTGGTTGGATCTCATCGGTAAAATCTCTCCTCCTTCATCTCAAGGACATACTTTCATTATAACCGCAATAGATTACTTTACAAAGTGGGTAGAAGCTGTTCCTCTTCGCTCTACTACTGCTGAAGTGATTTGTCGATTTCTTCTAGAAAACATTATTTCTCGATTCGGGATACCTTCCACTATAATCTCTGATAATGGGACATCATTTAAGAACAAGGATGTGAAGAAATTCCTCGAGAAGTATCATATCAAACATCGATTTTCTACACCATACTATCCTCAATCAAATGGTCAAGCCGAATCATCCAATAAAATAATTGAACAAATTCTTCGCAAAACCGTGAATAAGCATGGTAAGGATTGGAGTACTCAACTAATCTATGCTCTTTGGGCCTACCGAACGAGTGTACAAATTGCTACAGGAACTACCCCTTATAATCTTGTTTATGGTGCTGATGCTATTATGCCTTTAGAATTAGAGATTCCATCACTTAGAGTTTCTCTCAAAGGTATAGTAGATGATGACTCTTATAGAGAACAAAGGCTTCATCAACTTGAGATGCTTGATGAACAGCGTATAAATGCTCTTGAGCATATTCAAGCGTATCACAAAACTCTACAACGAAGCTATAATGATAAGGTTATTCAACATTCCTTCTCAGTAGGTAACTTAGTCCTCTATGAGAATCAGCACAATGTGAATGCCTTACCTGAAGAAAAGGGAAAATTCAGTCCTAATTGGCTTGGACCGTATATTGTTATTGAAGATTATGGATCAGGTGCTTACAAAATAGCGGATGTAGATGGTACGCCTCTTAAAGACCCTATAAACGCTATGCACTTGCATAGATACTATGCTTAATTCCTCATTCCTTATCATTTATCTATTTCCTTCCTCACTTCTTCAAAATTGGATAATATGTTAACATATCTTTGTTAGAGAAAATAGAATTAAATGATGTTTTGTTTAATCTATATTGCTTCATTCCTGAAAAGCATGTTTCTTTACTTTATGGTTTGTCTTGAATTCATTTATGTAAATTGCAAAAGATTTACATTTTTCATTATGTAGACATATTATACAATGTTTTTATGTGTTAAGTTGAATCATGTCATGTTGTGTTTAAATTCAAATTAAATCACATTAGTTATATGATTCGTAGGCTTAATACATACTTTCTTCCCTATCATCAATGTAGTACTTGATCAAATATTTTAATTATGTCACACATGTATCAATTTAATCATGGAGCATTGAGAAATCAATCACATGGAAATTAGATTCAGAACATACATGTACATCTACCAAATGTATTAATTTTAATCAAAATACACATTGTTTTAGACATTAAAGATAACACGTTTGAGACAAAGAAGCATGTATATATATATGTGTGTGTGTGTGTGTGTGTGTGTGTGTGTGTGTGTGTGTGTGTGTGTGTGTGTGTGTGTGGATCAATATACAAAGGTAGGTCACTATACATCCAAAATGTGACCTACCCTACATCATAAGATCATCTCCTATCCCTAGGGCTGGTGGCTGGAGAGTGACGATTAGATGCTCCCTCCTGATCTGGTCGTGCAGGTGGACCCATAGGGGTATACCGTGATATAAATCGTGAATGGCTCCGAGAGGAACTCCTATGATCCCTATCCATAAAGATCGCGCGATACGAGGTAGCCTCGGCCTGAGCTGCTGCTAGATCACGTTGTGCCCGCTGAAGGTCCTCTGATAGAGCCCGCTCTCTCTCCCTCCATATCTCTACCTGTACTCGAAATGGGGAAAACAAATCATCATGCCGACCCGCGTTCCCTTGAGGTCTATAAGCAACCTGTGAGGAACTAGGGATCTGCGCTGTTGTGGAGATATCTGTCACTGCTTGCTGGATCAAGGAATGCCACTCCTGCACATTAGCTATAGCAGTAGAACAAATTTTGTGTTAGTACCATTTTATATCATCAAAACATTAATCAATCAATATATACCTACTATACCTGGATCTCCCTCACGCCAGTAGGGATCGTGATATGGAAGCATCTGTGACTGGGAACTACTAGGCTCCCCACACTCGAACGATCTGTGCGTGATAGGTACAGGTCTCCGTATCGCCTCGTGTTCCCCCTTTTGGGGAATAACAGGAGGATCTAAGGCTATGGTATCATCTCTTGAATGGTCAGGAGCTACATTTGACTCCTCCTCATCATCTCTATCCTCATCCTCATTTGCATCCTCGTTCTCCTCATCATCATCTCTCTCCTCCTCATCGTCATCCTCGTCCTCCTCCTCCTCGACACTAGGCTGATCTCCTATAGGTGGATCAGGACCTCCTGTCTCCTCATGACCCTCTCCCTCCTCTGGCTCCTCCGATCTGGATCCCTGATCCTCATCTCGATCTCCATGCCTCCATGGACCTGGATGGCCTATCGGGTGATCTGGTGTAAAGATAGGCCCTGGGTATGATCTCATAAACCATGAGAGATACCTACGTTGTGCCCCGGGGTCTGCAGCATAATCAGTGACCACATCCTGGTCGGACCCCTCTATATCTGTGATCTCGATATCGTCTATCGTCGGTCTCGCTACTGCTCTGGGTCTGGGAAGGACTCGTGAGTGTCGAGTGTAGATGGGCATATCGGCTGGAACACACTGCTCTAGCCCAAACTGCCTCCGTACTCGGTCAAAGTAGAATGGGACTATGATATGTGGATATCGTCCTCTCAGTAGGTGGTTCCTCTGTAAGCATGCTAACTATCTCTCCATCCCATCCCATCTGTGCATCTGCGGATATGGTCTCCACACAGTCACCTCAGCTGTCAATCTGTCAAAGGTCACTCTCCAATACAATAGATCTCCAAATCTCCACTCGTTGGTAAGTGGATAAGCAAATACCCTAGGTCGCTCGCTAGCCGCACTCATCGGATAGCCGACAGGCCTGGTGCATGTAAAGTGCTCAAATATCCACACTTGCAGAAGTGTGCATGTCATCAAGCTGCAACCCTGTCTGAAAACATACTCCTCAAGGTCGTGATAGAGATGTGCAAGCATACTCCGACCCTAGGCGTATACTCTCCTATGTCTCTCCATAGCCTTGATGCACCATGTGAGACCCCCATGCATGTGTGTACCTCGCCCATTAGGGCAGACAGCTAGTGCAATGATGGCTATCATAAGACGTCTCATGAGGGCACCTCTCCTGTAGGATGTAAGAGCCAGCTGACCATGATACGACCTCTCGTCTCACTCGGCATGACTCTCCCTATGTAATATACCTGCTCCCTCTGATGATCCTCTACTGACCGATCGGTCGCATATGTCACGGTAGCTCCTCTGATCGGTAGGCGAAGAATGTGGTACACATCCTCAAGTGTCACCGTCATCTCTCCTACTGGAAGCTGGAACGTGCATGTGTCAAGATCCCATCTCTCCATGAGTGCCATCAGCATCGTAGGATGAAATCGAATGGCCGGCATAAGAATCATAGACCACAAACCTACTATCGACAATGTGTCTCTCTCTGCCTGAGTCAGTCGGGGAATCTGATCACGCAAACTGCAAAGAATCTGCCCCGCCATGTGCTCTCTCATGTACGGGAGACCCTGCATCACAAAAACATAACTATAATCAGTACTCAATCATCAAAATCATCCATGCAAACTGTCGAACATCGTATGCTAACCCTGACATCTCTCGCCAAGTCCTGATTGGGACCATGGCGCCCTGTCAGGGACCATGGCGCCCTGAAGGGACCATGGCGCCCTGGGTGGGACCCAGGGTCAGGTTTCAGGGCCCGCAAATGATCACAGAAAGTCAAATGCAGAAAATCAAAAGTCAACGTTCAGTCAACTCACCTCGTCCAGTGGCTCGTCATCGATCACGGCCTGTCGCATGATCTCAATCCTCGCGAGACGCTCTAGTCGTCGTGAAGGCATGATGATGGCTATGTGGGCTCCGCTGTAATGAACAGTACTCAGAATCAACAAAGTGACAAATGCAAATGTCACTTTCAAGGTATATACTTTCATTCCTTTACCTTTACTTTCAAAACCCTAATTTTCCTCTATCACTCATTTCATCATAACTTGAGTTTGGGAGATGCGATTTTTGAACCGTTTGTTGCGTAGGAATCGTATTTTCATTCCCCTACTCTCGGGATGTTCCAAAAAGTGCTCTGATGAAGCCTTTTCAGTGAACATCCCTCATCAATACTCTCTTACACAATTTGTCGTAAGTAAACATGTTACCCTGTTTCACCTCCCTAATATGCAAGTCGAAACAGGGGGGGCATATAGCTACTCACAAATTTCATCACCTTCCTTAGTAAGCATTAGGTGATTTTGTGATCTAACATGTGTTTTGTAGGGTGCGGTTCCTAACTGTGTACTGCAAATACCGTTGGGGGCTTCGTTCGACAGACTTATGGATATATCCTTTTTCAAATAATGTTTTCTTTTTTGTACTTTAGCTTGCATATGCACGTAGTACTCATATGACCTCTAAAGTGGGGGCTAAATGTAACGTCATAAATTGTACACACTTGCTAAAGTAGTACAATTTCACGCCTAGTTTAGCACCCGCCTTGGCGCAGTTGCATTTTGCATTGCATTTCCCCTTTAGCACTTAATTAATCAAATTAATTAGGTCTAAAGGTTCTATTTCATCATCTTCCACATCATAAGGTCGGGCCCTTTCATTAAAGCGTGCCCCGTTCATTTTATTCCTCCAATACATCACTTAATCAAAAACCCTAATTAGGCCCTATTCTGAGCTTGGGGGCTTGATTTCGAGGGTCAAAACATCTCAAAATCACCTATAACTTCGGGATTCGCTCTAAAATCATCATATCCGACGGCCCTAAAAATTTGGTGAAAAATTGTCAGGACCGTGGCGCTCGGAGTGCACACGGTCCCGGACATTTTTCCCGAAATTTTAAGAGCACGATCCAATCATAAAATAAATCTTAACCCCAAGAAATTGGCGGGATATTCAATCTCTAGCTCGGCCAAAAGTTGGAATTAAGACCTAGGGTTTCATACATAAGAGCTCTCTTTCTTCATTTGAAAGGATCCGAATTTTGTGTTGAGGAACCTCATATGCAGCGAAAGAACAGATCTTTGAAGACTTCAACAACTCTCAACATTCATCCTCCAAGCATTCATCAAATCCATTCATTCACTTAGGGCTTTGAAGGCATTGAAGAGCAATAAGGGATCACCGACTGAAGATTGGCTTGTACCCCTCCCTTGGGGTTGGGTATGATTTCATGTTGTTTTCATGTCTTGGCATAAGCCTCATTATATCACTTACATTCATGCTTTAGATCACTTGGCATCTTGATTTGGAGCATTTACATTGTCATTTACAAGCAATTAGGGTTTACTTTCTAGGTTGCTCTAGTTTGCTTACTTGCATTTTAGATCTTGCACACACACAAGGTCTGCACACACATTACTTTTACAATACAACTTGGCTATTCGTCGAGGTGGAAATCACCGAAGTGGGGGTTTGACTAAGGCAAAACCCTATATAACCGCCCAAACACCTTTTTCAGATATAAGTGCAGATTTCGGGATTCAGACGATGCTGCAAGTTACAGATCCGAAAGAAGCAGACGGAGACGGAACCACACACCAAGTTTCGGAGCAGAAGACCAGGACAGGGGCGTGGGGCGCCCTGGTCCTGCCAGGACAAGGGCGCTAGGCGCCCTGGTCCCTGGGACAGGGGCGCTGGGCGCCCTGGTCCTCCAGACAGACAGCATTTTCGACAGTTTTCCAGAGTGCAAAACAGCAGTTTCAGGTGCAGAATCAGGACAGTGGCGCCCGCGCCCCCGTCTCGAACATTTCCACTCAGATTTTGACTCTGGGTACGCATTTGCATTCTTGTCTTATCTTTGTATTTACAGCTTTCCATAGTTTAAGTTCAATTCTGCAATCTTGTTATTAGTTCATACTTGCACTTTGGGGTTAGGGATTGAACTTGCATCATTTTATCTTTCAATTACAACAAAGGAATAGAAACCCTAATAGGTAGCCTGTGACTCTCTCTTTCACAAAAAGAAGTAGCCAATTGTGTGATACCTCTAGGCTCTTTCGTATTCCGTAATGTGTGACAAAAGGTAGGATTAGGACATGTTAGCTTAGTCTCGCTTTTTCCCCCACACAATTAGATAGCATGGACCTAAATCAAGTAACCAAACAATTCCATCCACCGAAAATTCACCAACCGGTAGTAACGCTTCACCAATCAGTAGAAACCCTTAGTGAAGTAATAGAGAAAGTCTAACTGGATCCAAATAGGACCACTATAACAGAACGTCGGCCAAATAAAAGTCATCAAACACTCAGAATATGATCAAGAAGCACCTTCAACATGATAGAAACTGATTCCATAAGTTGGACCAAAATCACCTGACCAAAGCACCAAGTATCACTTATCGGTAAAGCTAACCAATATCGGGAAATACCAACCGGGAACATAAGCGATAGTTATCAGAGCACCAAAATATTAACCAACAGAATATGGCAAACAAATAACCATCCAAAAACGATTCCAGAGATCTGATCCTATCGGATCAGAATCGTAGCCAAAACCAAGATGATCACAAAAACTAACCGGGATAGGTCCAACCAGGATAGCCTCCAACCAGATACAATGTTGACATCAATAAAAATACTTAACCAAATCCAACATATTGCCAATAGATTATTCTTTTTACCTTTTGCAAGAAAATTCAAAAATTGTTTGTTCTTTTTAAGCACCAAAATGAGGTGTTTTCCCCTAATCTTGCAAGAAAACAAAGTGTTTGATTTGTTGTTCTTTTTACCATGAAGTGAGATTCTTCTTAAGCCTAAAGGAAAATTTAGTTGATTTTAAGACCAAAAGAAAGATGAAGTTATTTTTAATCTAAACGACAAATGAGTTCTTTGTATCCAACTTTTTAAAACTAGAAAGAAATCACAAATCCTAATTCTAACTCCTCCAACCTGCAAGAAACTGTTAAAACTTGCAAGGAAAAAAGTTAGTGAAAAATCAAAACCTTTTGTGGGCTTACACAAGCCTAAATTCAAAATTTGGTTACAAATTCGCCACTCTGTCTCATATGCGTGAAAATAGAGATCAGATGCACTAAAAGACATGTTAAATGCGCTACAAAATCTAGCATATGCACTAAAAGAGCTACCAGATGCATGACAAAATTGATCAAATGCACTGAAAGAAGTTGCATATGCACCAAAATATTTGTTGTATGCACCACATAATTGGTCATATGCATTGAAAGAGAGGTTAAATGCGCTAAAAAAACTGTTATATGCATTGGAAAAACTGTCAAATGTGCTAAACTGTGGTCAAAATTTATGGGCATGAACCTACAAATAAATGTTATAAATTTTGAGATTTTAGGGGTCAAGCCCCATAGTGGGCGCCAATTAATGTATGCCAGAAACGTGGTATCAACCTGCAAGAGGGGAAAACATCTCAAACATACACATGAAACATTATGTTAGAGGTTAGAAATCACAATTCAAAACCAAGAAGTTAGCTTGAAAAACTAAACTCTAAGCACGTCCCATGTTCCTCTATCTCTAAAGATCCTTAAGATTTAAGGTGGCCCTCACTTGGAAGAACACTTGATCTCTTGGATGAAAACCTAGAGAATGAGATTTATGAGAATAATTCTAGGTTCAAAATGGATGCAACTAAGATCCTAGTGAAATGCTAAGATGAGATAATGAAGATGAAATAAAAAACTAGATGATTAAGATGCTAGATGAGTTCCAAATTGAAAGTTAAGATGTTGCTAGATGAGTTAAATAAGCTATGTGAGTATTCAATGCTAGAAAATATGTAGAATTAAGCTAAAAGATGGGCTAAAATAAATCTAAATGCTATGAGATGGATGCTTGATGCTAATGCTTGGATGCTTGAAGATGACTTGGATGCTTGAATATGGCCAAATGAGCTCCTTAACCTGAAAATTGACTATAATTTGGATGCACAAGATTGTTAGATTATTTGAATAAGGAATGGGCTCTATTTATAGGCAAAATAGAGAAATGGATTGTTAAGATTAAGTAATATCAACAAGGGCTAGCATTGAAAGTTATCAATCCATGGGAAAGATTCAATCTAATCCCAAGTTGACAAATGTCACCTTGAGAGGGCTTGAGAGGATGCTAAACAAGTATTAGATGCTAAGTAATCAATTAGGGATAACCTCAAGGAGTGACATCATTGGATAATGTCATTAACTAGGGAGGCATGTTATTACCCAAAGGTAAACTCTTGTGTAACATGGGAAAATGGTTAAAGGGACAACCATCATGGCTGAGGGGTTTGGGCTTGTAAGAGGCATTAAATTCCTTTTGAAGACATTGGAGGCTAACTTTCTCAAAGAGGAAAACCACTAGTGGTTTATGTAAGAGCCTTACATGTTTGGAAGACTCAAAAGGTTAACTTGTTGAAATAGATAAATTCTTAAATGCATTTTGAAGACTTTCTTCCAAATTTGGAGAAGTGACTCCCCCAAATTTAGGGAAAGGGCGTGATTAGGATTGGATGAGAAGGCTTGTAGAAGAAATTAGGATGCAAGTGGGAGATGTAGGGGAATGCAAGTGGGGGGACTATTCACAAATAAATAATGATTTATTTATTTGCAAAGGGGATTTTTAATTAAATGTGAATTTAATCAAAAGGGGGAAAAGGGATTTTAATCAAGTAAATAAGATTTATTCAATCAAATGGCTAAAGGTACTTAATCAAATGTTAGTTTAATTAATAGGTTAGGCTAGAAGAAGGAGATTTAATCAAATGTTTAATTTGATTAAATGATCAATTAGAAGAATAGGGATATTAATTAAATTTTAATTTTATTAATTGGAAGAATTGGGGATAATTAAATGGATAAGATTCACTTAATTCATTGTGCAACTTTTAGGTGTCTACAATTATAAATAAAGGTTAGTATATATTTAAGTTAATAAATAAATGTGTTTTTTAAAAAGTTATTGCCATAGGTAGTTTGCATGAGAAACCAATAGTTGTAAATAAAAATAAAATTTAATGTAAAGGTTGTCCTAGTGAATCCAATAATCAATATCTCATTGTATGCCTTTTATTCTATTAAGTAGTGGTTTAGTTTTTCTAATATAGTATGTGTTATTTGTTGCAACTGATTGCCCAAGAAATCCTATGAATTAACTATGTTCAGTGTTCAGATTCTTGGGTCAGTGTCCAATGAACAGGATTCAATCAAACGATTGATGTCTTCTACACTTTTGGCTCTACAAGACCAAGGTGGGTTTTTCTTGACAATATCTATGATGTAGCCTATTATGTGTAATTATTGTGAAAATGCAAATATTTTTTTAATAAAAATACAACAAGGAAATCCATTATTTGAATAAGATTGGCTTCATCCTTTGGTACCAAATATTTGTAGCTTGGTGAGATTCCTACTCCTAAAACAATAAAGAAAAGTATATGAAATAACATGATTGTTTAATTTAAGCCTTGGTTCATTCCATGGTTTTTACAAATAACAATCCTAGACTAATGTATTATCCATTCATAGAGTCAAGATGAAATAATCCAAATGACAGTAGCATGAACACAAAACTAGCGACCATTCAATCATTATCACCTTACAAAAATGAGGCCTCTTATGGACATACTAGTAATCTACTTACAAATTGTGGACATAATACAATATATCCAATAATTAAATGAAAGCATATTTAACTTATTCGAACAAGAACCATCAACCAAATATTTACTATAACAAATGTGTAGCAAAAACCATTACAATTCGTAATTGCTTTGATTCAAAAGATACTAGATACATTACAAGGAGACATTATAATATGACATGTTTCATCCTCCATGGGAAATTTATTTTCTTGCCATTATCAAAATCAAAATAAAGACTATAAGACCTAAATTTGAAACTTAAAGAATAGCCTAAAACTTAGCAAATAACCCTATACAAAATTAAATAAAAGATTTGGAAGTTGGGGATACAACCATCAAAAAAAGCATCCCCTTGAGAATGATTCCAAACCCTTATAAATTACCTTGAGATCTCATTTTATAGAATAAGAGTGCAACAAGCATCAAGAAATTTATAAATCAATAGCTAGCAAGCCATTATTTGAAGGTACATAAGAGAAGAAAACCTAGAAGCTAGACATATAAGAGAAGAAAACCTAGAAGTTGGACATATAGGAAAAAACCGCTCCTTGTTTGTACATATCAAGAGGTGGTTGAGGCACTTATCACATTCATTGACTTGTACACTAGATCAAATATGATCTGATTCTCCACAATAGCAACCGCAACACATCAATTTAGAAACCTTTGCTCATCCATTGATTACATATTTATAGGAAGTCTTACCCATTGAATTCTAATTGTGACACCCAAATGAAGACCAGTGCCTTTGGTCAATCAGATAAGATTATAATTTTCTTCACTTTTCACTCCATCACTATCTCATCCATGGAAGCACCATTGTGTCCTCACATCTTCAATCTACATAGCGCAGTGGCTCACACACCTTTCACGCAAGCATCATTATAGCTTAAACATTCAATTGGCATACAAAGAAGCCATGTAGGTTTATTTGCAACAAATTGTAAGTTTAAAATTTTACACTTGAAAACAATGTGCATGTTTGTAAATTCAAAAAAAGGGCCTACTAAGGTTAATCGTGTAAGCCATACAACCATTCAACACTGGGCAGTTGGACATCTACTTGGTTCTGGAAATTTTGTCAAACTCCAAAAAAGGTTTTAGAACCTCTTCTGAACTCCACCATTAAGCCTTTACACCTTTCTCTCTTTGCCTTCAAAAAGTCAATAGATTTCAAAAACCAAGTGAGAACACAACAAGGGTTTCAAAACCAATCACTTGTTTAGCCTTTACTCTATGCCTTCACCCACTCTTTTTCTTGTATTCCTTAGAAATGATGTTAGACTTTGATAAGGTTATGAAAACTTTTTTGGCATTCGAAGCTAGTCTATGAGCCAATTTCTATTGCCCAGACTTTGACTTAAATCTCTTCCTTTCTTCTCTTTTTTTTTTTATAAAATAAACCAATTTTGAGAACCACGATCAGAACTCGACGTTGGTTTCAAAATCAATCTCTAACTCCATCCTTTATCTTTAATTCTTTTTATTCCTCAATGCACTTTCTTTTTGTCCCCAAATAAATTGGTTCTAAGAACTACATAAAAACTAGATGATGATTTTGAAACCACAATTAAATACCAAAACTTGAAGCCATTAAGTGAAAAAGTTGAAATTGAGACCAAGCAAGTTGTGAGAACCTTATTCAAATTCGATGAAAGTTTTGAAACTAACTCAAAAGTCTAGCAAACTAAAGAATGACTAAGTGTTTAAGCCTTTTAGGAACTTTTTAAGGGCGAAGAGAACCTTTTTGATTGTAAGGCTCTAAAAAATGCACAAGGTCAAACCCTAATGGCAATATGGCAAATTTGGAACTAGAGTTGGGAACAAAGGCATATGAAAAACAATTCAAATTTGTAAAATTTATGGTGCTAATAGTATTTTCTCTACCACTTTGTAATATGGTATCAAAGGATGTCTTAAAAGAGGTCTCTCTAAATTGTATTCCACTTGTAATTTATTTATCAAGTTGATTAAGGAAGTGGTTTAGTGGATACTAAGGACATCTACGACCTCGCTGCTTTTTTATTTCCATCTATTTGTTGTAAAGTCAAGCCTTAAAAATGAAAGACTAGTGGATACCACACGACTTGCATAAAATATGGAGTTTATATCATCCACTCTTCTTGCATATTTATCAGTGGTACTAGAAGATACCACATACCTCACACTAAACCCATTAACATTCACTGTTAATGTGCACAATATTTCTCTTCTATTGTGTACATTCTTGCTAAGATCTTTTCTTCCATAATTTTCATTCTCTCCATATTCAAAGTTGTAAAGATCTATGGTATTTGAGAAGAAGTTTATTATCTTTTAGTTATGAGAGTTTGTTTAAATTTTAATATTGGTACATGGATTTATTATCCTTTTCCTTTATGAATATTTAGTTTGTGCAAGGGGGAATCATGTTCTCATTAGGAGCCATTTTATTTTTAATATATTATTTTGATTTTAAAATTATAGTTTAACATAGTCTCCACTAAAACTATGATATATTTATTATATATTAACAACACTCAAAAAAAAAAAAAAATTAAAGCTACCAAGAAATTAAAAAATAAAAATCCATTTGAGAATATTAATCATATTTATTTTGTAGTCTAATAAAATAAATAGGTATTTGAATTATCAATTTTATCTATATTTATGGAGCCATAAGGGTGTAACAGGTTTTGTATTTGCACATTGTAATTGGATACAATCTTTGTAGAAACTAACATCGAAATATTTTTTTCATTAAAGGGAGGTAATTTGAGGCAAGCCAATTGTTGGTATTGCAACACAAAAATAAAGTATCAATGTTAGCACTATAGAGCAATGTTAGGAATTGTAGTACATGACATAGAATAAAAGTGAAAAGTAATAAATTAACATGACAAGATAATTTATTGGATATTAATTTTTAGTTAATTATTAGTTATTGGTTAATTTTTAGTTAAAGGTTTAAGAAGTTGCTAAGTTGAATGTCTTTATAAAGCCATAAAATGAAATCATTTATGTGTTGTTTTTTATAAGGAAAAAACAATGCTGCTCAAAGATACTAACAATTAAACATAGCAGCCAAAATCCAACAAAATGGGCTAACACCAGTAGAACATGAGTGCAACCACTAACAGAAAGAGTCAGCCAAACAATCAACAGGTAATCATTACAAATCAAGATGGAACCACCAACACTACTATAACAACAAACTATAGCACATAAGAGAAGAGATCGAGGGTTTGACAGGCACCTTCAACCAACTAGGAGATATTTTTCGGGTTCCCTTAACCTGAGACAAAATTTTCGAGCTGCTCAAATCTATCCTGGACCTTAACCAAAAACAACCATAGTCCATACCGGGCCCTTGAAAACTGTCAACAACCAGCCAGACAAGAAGCCACAGAGTAAAAATTATAAATATTAAGAATCGAACATAGGCATGGGGTTTTTGAAAGGCTCCCTTAACCTTCAAGTTGGTTTTATAATGGCACCCAAAACCACCAGAAAGAATCCAACCACCTCAAAGCATTTGAAAATCACACCTCTAACAGCATCACACGTCTCCACCTCTATAGGATAGGGACCCACCTCAATAGGGGCTAAAAGGAAGGAGACCTTCAACAGAGAGAACCAAGCTTCTAACCACGAAAAAAAGTTTGACAACTGAGAGATAAAACCACTAAGCTTTACATGACAATTGGGTTTTGAAAAGGCTCCCGAAACCTTGCACTTAGAAAGAGGCCTGATCCAAACACGTACCTTGTAGACAACTCCATCACAGTCTCCATCTCTATAGGAAATAAGAGAAAGAAGACTAGCAACAAGGAGAAAGTATCATTCAATATTTCAACCTCAAGAAATTGGGCATCCAACAACCCCAACAAGATCCATCCCCCCAATCTTAGCCATCAACTCTTCTCCTCTATAGAATAATGGTCCACCTCTATAGGAACAGCTGAGAAAGGATGAATAAAGAGACCCTGAGCAGAACCAGGGTCAAGTAGACCCCTTGAATAGAAAACCCCTACAACAACACGACATGCATTAAGGGTTGAAGATGGTCGTTCGAAGCACAGTCTGAGAGGAGAGATAAACCACCAAAAAACCTAAAGAATGGGGAAGAAAGAACAAGGTTGTCCAAAAAAACCCTTAGATATATCAGTGAAAAGAGCACCCAATTCGGGCTTGAAATGCTTTCACACAACCCTCTAAAAAAAAAGGGACAAGGGAAAATCCAAAATAAGATAACCACAAACCCTTCAAAACCACCCAAAATATAGGTAAAACCACAAACCCATAGAAGATCCAACAAAATCCTCTATCAATCAGCACACCCAAAAACACCAGAGGCCTAGGTGAGTAGCAACAGAAGGCATCTGTCAAATAAAATCCCTACCCAAAATAGGGGCGCAGAACAGCATCACCAAAATAAATGATACAGCGTAGGGCGAAACCATCGTAGCACTCCAAACATCATCTACCACCAACCACCAAAACACTAGCCGACAAGGCACGTATGGAGGGATCCACGACCATGCCACAGAGAGTGAACCATAATGAAGGGAAGCACGGGAAGACAACGCCTCCCCACACACACCCCTGCAAGCCAAGATGCACTGAGCCATGCCAAAACAAGCCCAAACCACCAGCGATGTTCAGTATCTGGAACCAACGAACATCCTTGTCCAACCATCCCCGTCTAGATCATCTTCGTCACCACCATTATTGTCTTTGCCTCCAAAAACCCTAACGCCGCTCCTCGCTCTGTGCTCCATCATTCTTTAGTATTGATGTTATTTTCTTTAATGTTCCTTGTTGATTTATAATCATTTATGTGTTGTTGGTGTATATGGTGAAAATGGATAGCAATAAACAACAATATTGAAAGACTAAAATGGATTCAACCACCAAACCCTAGCCTAACAATGAACAAAGATCCACCATAACATATGAAGATAACCTAAGACAATGCAAATAACTCAAAATCACAAAGATTATACCATCACATGTCCACTAGGGTTTTGATCTCCATTCTTCCTATCTCCATTGATCTTGTTTGATATGCTTGCTCTCAGATTTTTGTATGCACAAGAGCTCAACAAAGAACGGAATGTGGTTGCAAGTAGAATCGTAGTGTAGCCAAGCTGCATGAAAGATCATTAGCATGAGTCATTAGGGTTCTTCCTTAGAATGCTTCATTAGGGTTTGACAATGAAGAAAGCATCTCCTTAAATAGAAGACACAATAAGAAATGGAGGGTTAAGATTGAGAGGTGTAAAAAGAGAGGTCGGCTAGGATTAGAGGGTAGGTATAAGAAATACCAAAATAATGAAAGAGGTAGGTAGTGTAGGAATTAAGAGATGAGTGACATGTGTCATGTGTAGAAAAAGATAATGAACTAATTAAATAAATAAAGATTTATTTAATTAATAGAAGAAGTAGGACAATTAAATAAATAAAGTATTTATTTAATTTAGGAAAGGGAAAATTTAAATAAATAAATGTATTTATTTAAATGAGAAATAAGGCTAGAAGAGGATAAATGAATTAATTAAATAAATAAGGATTTATTTAATTAATAGAAGAATTAGGCTTAGATAATTAAATAAATAAAATATTTATTTAATTAGACATGACAATTTTGGGTGTCTACATTTTGCCCCTCTTTGAGACAATGCGGCTTGTCGCGTTGTTTCAAAGAAGATAAGATGATTTGATACAGAGTTGCCCCAGAATAAGGAATTATATGCCCCCTCGAGAGATTGGATGAAAAAGTCTGGAAAGAGTGCAGACAATCTCTCGATAAGAAAGATGGGATAGAATGGGTTGACTGGATAGAGTGACAAAGTCACAGGACTAAAGAATACTGACTCGGGAAATGAAGGGCAGGGCTAGGGTAGGCTATAAGATAGACCACGGGCAAAAGACATCCTCATTGTCATCCACACCCTTAGAAGATCACAGTGCAGAGCGAGAAAAGAGCAGCAGCAGTCAGCAGCGATGGCATTCGTTCATAGATTCGACCGTGTCCGCCGATTCCAGCGACCAGCCGATGCAGGAGAGCCGGTAAGTACCCGAAAACCTCCTCGTACTTTCACGCATTTCAAGTTTTGTCATTAATGCATGCTAGGTAGCAATAAATGCGCTAGGAATAGGATAGTTAAAAAATGCAAAAACGCGCAACCGCGTCTGTGTCAGTGCCAGGCACGTCTGTGTCCAACAAGCGCGTCTGTGTCGGATCCAGGCGCGTCTGTGCCTGGAACCGCGTTTGTGTTGATTGTGGACGCGTTTGTGAAATGCAGAAGCGTCTGTGATTTGTAGGAGCGTTTATGTCATGCAGGGACGTCTGTGTTCCCTGGCCGCGTTTGTGTCTGGCATAGGCACGTTTGTGTTCATAAAACGCGTCTGTGTTGCAGAGGCACGTTTATGCAGTCTATAAGCGCGTTTAGGAGTTAAAAGCGCGTTTGTGTGGTAAAAGTGCGTTTATGTTTAAATGCATGGTTTTAGTCCTTTAGGTCAAATCGGCAGTTCTGTGATGAACATACGCTGTCGATTGGATAAGCTGCTGAGAGGATACACTCAAGCAGGTCCTCTAGGAAGATTAGGATAGATTAAGGCACTTTGTGATGAACAGGGAGCACCAGGATAGGCAGCACTTTGTGATGAACAGGGAGTGCGAATGTGAGTGACACTTTGTGATGAACAGGGAATGTCATACACGTAGTACTTTGTGATGAACAGGGAGCACTACTAGGATAGATAGCAACACTTTGTGATGAACAGTGAGTGTCACTAGGTTAAATAACCATATGCATTTAGGTAGCAAGTAGCATTTTGTGATAAACAGTGAATGTCACGATAACTGACAAGATTGATTGTGTGACTGCAGGAGTATTTGCCGATGTTGGAGTCACGGGAGAGATTCCCGTCGACTCAGAGACTGCGACCAGAGTTGTCTATCCAGGACATGATTTCCGTTGAGGAGATGGGCCTCACACATATGCTCTATGTGCCCGAGTTTCGGGCAAACATGGGGTTGCTGACTGCGTTGGCCGAGAGATGGCACTCAGAGACATGCACGTTTCACCTGCCGATGGGTGAGATGACAGTGACATTGGAGGATGTATACAGGATATTACATGTTCCCATTGATGGAGAGTTGATCCCTTATGACCGTGACGGTGACAGAGAGGCCTTGAGACGGGTTTTTCAGGATCCTGAGTTGGAGATGCGAGCAGGGCACGTAGCCTGGGACACCATGACTGCCACAGGATTAGCATTGCCGGCAGTTGTTGGGGGAGTCATCAGTGGATATCTGTGTCCAGACAGGGCCACACGAGGATTGGCAGTGGGCTGGGGAGGGGCCTTGGAGACGCTGATGGCAGAGCACACTAGGTATGCATGGGGGCCATGTGTCCTAGCACATTTGTATTATGAGCTGCATCAGTTTGTATACCACGGATCAGTGGGGCTGGGCTGCAGTGTGACTCTATTGCAGGTTTGGGCCTATGAGCACCTTCCAGTGACGAGGCCGATTCATTTCAGAGGCAGAGGACAGGGACAGAGTTTTGTTCATTTGTATGCCATGATTACATCCCAGCCTCGGATTGGGAGATTGGAGCACTGGAGGAGAGTCATTGATGACATTGACATGGTGATCTGGAGGCCGTACCTGGGGTGCGAGGAGTGGGAGGACGATGCATTGGAGCTGCCCTACACCTTCCGGAGCAGGTACCTGATTGGGCGGATGCCCTATATATTAGAGAGACAGCTGGTGGACCGGGTATGCAGGCAGTATGGCAGGATTCAGAGGATGCCACGAGGCTCGGGCATGTATGCCCGTACGGTCAGAGATCAGGTGCAGTTTGGCCCACTGCTATCATATGATCAGGCAGTTATACAGCTAGTGGAGATGATGCCGATGCCATGGGACATGTGGCCAAAGGTAGATGATGCAGGGATGGATGCAAAGTACTCTGCGTACTGGGCAGAGCATCCATTTCCTAGATTGACAGATCCAGCAGAGCCAGTGGATGGAGAGGGTGGAGGAGATGATGATGATGGAGGAGGGGATGGAGGTAGGGGCCGGCGGAGGCGGAGGGGAGTGGTGGGAGAGAGACGGGTAGCACCTCGGAGGGAGGGAGGACAGGAGAGAGCAGCTCCAGTGGTTAGAGGACGGGGTGGACTGCCCCTACAGGTGCCAGCAGCACAGGGTCCCAGAGAGGGACAGAGACAGGTGCAGCCAGAGGGACAGAGACAGGTACAGCCACAGGTACCTATACAGGCACAGGGACAGGTGCAGGCAGAGGCACAGGGACAGGCACCTGTAGAGGAGGAGCCACAGGCAGGGACGGAGAGCGGAGACTCTGAGGAGGATGAGGTGGTGAGGCTGCGGGAGATCTGCCAAGGCCAGGCAGATGAGATTGAGGATTTGGTTCGAGAGAGGAACCACCTCAGGATCAGGGTCCGAGATACAGAGCGGGAGAGGGATCAGGCCATCCAGAGATATACCGAGGCCGAGACAGCTCTGAGGGCAGGTAGGCGGGCAGCAGAGGATGCAGGGGCAGGCTACGCATATGTTTTGCGAGCCGGAGAGGAGATCGCCTATTGGAGGGATCTATATTATGCAGCCGTGCCAGCAGAGCAGCGGGCTAGGAGCTTCCAGAGATCGTCGCGCACAGCGACGGCTACGGGAGGGAGCCGCATGAGACAGGCATCCAGCGGTGGAGTCATGGGGCCTCCACCACCACCAGAGAGACAGGGGGATCCAGGGGCAGGGCCATCTACAGCTCAGACTCCGTCGAGGCGAGGCGGCTCCGAGGGAGGGAGTTC
Organism: Cryptomeria japonica; assembly: GCF_030272615.1. Classification (NCBI taxonomy): domain Eukaryota; kingdom Viridiplantae; phylum Streptophyta; class Pinopsida; order Cupressales; family Cupressaceae; genus Cryptomeria; species Cryptomeria japonica. The sequence continues at coordinate 172,371,652 of NC_081409.1, forward strand.
CTCATAGCTATAGTGGGCTCCCATTGTATCAGTAGATGTATCATTGTTGTATTGTAGACACCTGCGGGTGATTCTTTTGTAGCCATATGATTCTTTTGACATCATTGTATCATGACACATTTGATTATATATATGAGATGATTCATCTTTGCGGCAGCTATATGCATGTGTACGTATGTGATGAAATGTTCTTATGTGATGCTTATGATATGGATGCTTATATGATGCAATGCAATATATTTTTGTTCTTTTATGTTGTATATGTGATGCATGATGCAAATGTGAATGTAAGTAATGCAAATGAATATGATAATGCAAATGATCATTTACATAATGAAAATGTGAGATGTGCTAACATGTGTTGTATGCAGGATGCGATGCAATTGTGATATCTATATATGTATGTATGAAATGCTTATATGTGGTGATGTAGGTGTAACTATATGAAATGCAAATGTTTTTGGTGTGTCATTATACTCAGTCATGTGATAGCGGGCTACGCAGACTCGAGAAGGACAATGGAAGTCAATCAAGAAAGGGGGATGGAAGACAGAAGATATGAACGTGAAAGAGCTTCTTGTGCGTTATCATCATTGAGCTTTATTATGGCAGAATAGGTTATGACAATCGAGGCATTTGTTCGGCCGAGAAAGTCAGTGTACCTGTTTTGCATGGAGATAAGACAGTCACAAACAAGGAATGCCCCAGTTCATACTAGACTCACAGTGTCCTCATATCCTTGGACAAGTCATAGCATTACTAAGAGACAATCCACAGACAGCAAATGCAAATAGGTGACGATACCCCATCCTCGCCTTTCTAGTCAAAGACATCCTGGAGATAGAATCTCTAGTCAAAGACATCCTGGAAAAGCTAAAAGACATGTCACCAAAAGATAAAATCAAAAAGAAAACCAAGACTCGACACCAACATCCATTGTAGTCTTCAAGTTTAGTGTCTCTTGTCACTTGTATAAGTCGAATTTTGATTGTGGTCACAATGTTTACTTTCACAAAAAGGATAGATAGCACTGAACCATATGTTGTCTGAGTCTGTTAAAAGATTTGATTTTGTTGAAGCCCATTGTTGCTGCTGTGTCTCATCTGAAACTGACTGAATCCATGAAACTGATACTTTATTGCGGAGAAGATGAAACTTTATTGCGGATTTGTGATGCAAATGTTGCTTTATTGCGGATTGTGTGCGGATAGACTGAAGAAAGCTGAAAGAAACTGTACTCCTCGAAGCATGTGATGTTCTCAGTTCCACACCCATTACTAGACGTAGGATTTGGCCGTAGTCACAGATAGGATCTGATTTATTATGGATGGAAAAGGGGGTGAAAGGGGAGGGTTATGGATGGCTAACCAATCTTAGGTAGATCAATAACAAGCCATGATGGGAATGGGTAATTTTATTGTGAGTGAATAAGTTGTGAGTGTGTGCAAAGTGAAAGGATGAAAGTGAATCCTGAAGGAGGGAGGAGCAAAGTCCCTACGCATGGCGCTGGTGACCCAGTTTTCACCATGGTACTTGCCCAGGGCGCCACCGAAGTGGTTTTCACCATTGGACGAAATTATTTCTCTTTACTTTTCTCGATTTTTCAATTTTTTTGTTGTCACAAGGCACCTGTTTGCCAGGTTTTCACCAAGTAACGATTTTTTGCGTTTTATAATTTTTTTGTATTTTTTGAAATTTTTTGATTTTTTTGTATTTTTTGAAATTTTTTGATTTTTTTGTATTTTTTGAAATTTTTTGATTTTTTTGTATTTTTTGAAATTAGGATACTCAAAAAGAGCTTATGTGTAGAACCTGCGAAGGTGCATGCTGTTGATAGGATCCTCCAAGGGTTCACCTTCTGTAGTTGAGAGCTGATATGCCCCAGATCCATATGCTGCTGTGATAATGTAAGGACCAAGCCAGTTGGGTTCAAATTTGCCCTTCTTTTCTCTATCTTGCTGATTCTTGGGGTTCTCTCTGAGGACTAAGTCACCTACCTCAAATGTGCGAGGCTTGACCTTGTGATTGTAACTGCGACTCATTCGTTGTTGGTAAGCCTTGAGATGATTAAAAGCAGTGTGTCGTCGTTCCTCCAGGAGTTCTAGTTCTTGTAAGCGAGAGACCCTGTAGTCTTCATCGTCGACTATGTTTCTCAAGGAGACCCGTAAAGAAGGTAACTCGACCTCAATAGGCAAGATGGCTTCAGCGCCGTAGACAAGTGAGTAAGGGGTAGCTCCTGTAGGTGTGCGGACACTGGTACGATAGGCCCAAAGTGCGGGATTGAGTTGGACATGCCAGTTACTGCCAGCGTCGTCGACTGTCTTTTTAAGGATTTTGAGAATTGTTTTGTTAGACGCCTCAGCTTGGCCATTACCTTGGGGGTAGTATGGTGTGGAGAAACGATGAAAGATATGGAAGCGCTCACAGAGTTCACGAACATCCTGGTTCTTGAAAGGACGCCCGTTGTCAGTGATAATGGAAGTAGGAATCCCGTATCGGCAAATGATGTAGTTCAGGATTAAAGTAGCGATTTGTTTCCCAGTAACTTGCGTGAGAGGCACGGCTTCAATCCACTTTGTGAAATACTCTGTGGCTGTGATAATGAATTTATGTCCATTGGAAGAAGGAGGGTGAATCTTGCCTATGAGATCGAGTCCCCACTGACAAAAGGGCCAAGGAGATGCAAGTGGCTGTAGTTCTTGTGCTGGTGCATGTATAAGGTCTCCATGAATTTGACACTGCTTACACCTCTTGACAAACTGATATGCATCTTTTTCCATAGTAAGCCAGTAGTATCCAGTCCTGATGAGTTTCTTAGCCAAGGTAGGACCACTAGTATGCGGACCACATATCCCTTCGTGTACTTCTCGTAACGCAATCTGAGCTTCGTCACTCTCTAAACATCTAAGGAGGGTGCCATCTAGACCTCGTCGGTATAGGATATCAGCTAAGATAACGTATCGGGAGGATTGGCGAATGAAAGTGCGGCGTTGGTTGTTCGATAGATCGGGAGGTAAGATATTGTCGCGAAGGTATGTGAATATGGAACCATATAACTGGGATTCAGGACCAACAACACATATCATTTCCGTAGGAGTGATCTCATATGATGGAATCAGCAAGTTGTCAACCAGGAACTCATAACGAGTCTCATTTTGCGGTAAATCAATGAGCGAAGCAATTGTAGCCATGGCATCAGCAGCACGATTCTGTTCTCTTGGTATCTGCTCAAACTCTATCTTTGCAAAGTGCTGTTTCAGATCATCTACCAGTTGTTTGTAAGGCATTAGCTTTTCATCCTTTGTTTGATAATCATCAGTTGCTTGACGGATGACAAGTTGAGAATCGCCAAAAACACGAAGTTCCTAGATCTTCCACTGAACTGCAATTCTTAGCCCCGTTGTTAATGCCTCGTATTCCGCTATATTGTTGGTGCAAGGAAATGATAAGCGGTATGACTTTGGTATAGAATCGCCTTGGGGAGTTATAAAGAGTATACCCGCTCCTGCCCCGTGCTGTGTGTATGAGCCATCAAAGTAGAGTTGCCATGGCTTTGCAGGTGATATTGTTAGAATGGACTCATCTGGAAATTCTGACTGTAGAGGAACATCATCTATCATGGGAGCATCTGCCAATTGATCTGCGATGGCTTGTCCTTTGATTGCTTTTCTGTCCACGTATTCAATGTCGAATTCACTCAAAATCATTACCCACTTGGCCAGCCGCCCGATAAGTGTAGCTTTGTTGAGAAGATATTTTAGTGGATCAATTCTGGCAATCAACTTAGTCTTGTGAGTAAGCATATAATGTCGTAATTTTTGTGAAGCGAAGACCACAGCGAGACATGCACGCTCAATTGGTGTGTAGTTTAGCTCATATCCCACCAATGTGCGACTGATATAGTAGACTGCTTTTTCCTTTCCGTCAGGTATTTGCTGTGCTAGGAGTGCCCCCAGTGCTGTTGGAGTAGCTGATATGTAAAGTAGCAATGGTTGATCTTGAATTGGTGGCATCAAAACTGGCGGGTTCAAAAGATAGTCCTTAAGTGCCTGAAAAGCCTGTTGACAGTTCTCATCCCATTTGAACTTAATGTTTTTGTGTAGCAGGTGCTGGAAAGGGTTACACTTATCTGCAAGTTGTGCTATGAATCTTCGTATGGACTGGAGTCTCCCTTGTAAAGACCGAAGTTGACTGATATTCTTGGGTGGTGGCATGTCCAAGATAGCCTTGACTTTTGCTGGATCAGCTTCTATTCCTCTTTTAGACACAATGAATCCTAGGAGCTTCCCGGAGGTTACTCCAAAGACACATTTCTTTGGGTTTAATCTTACCTTGTATTTTTCCAGCCTATCAAAAGCAACTGAAAGTATGTCCAAGTGTGTATTTCTGTCTATTGATTTAACCAAAAGGTCGTCAACATAATCTTCCACTGTTACATGCATGAGATCATGGAAGATAGTAGTCATGGCTCGTTGATACGTGGCACCTGCATTTTTCAGCCCAAAGGGCATGACATTCCAGCAGAAGGTTCCCCATGGACAAGTGAATGATGTTTTATGTTGGTCTTCAGGTGCAATCCTGATCTGATTATATCCGGAAAATCCGTCCATTAAAGATAACATCTCATGGCCTGCTGTGAGATCAACAATTAAATCAATGTTTGGAAATGGGAAATCGTCCTTCGGACAAGCCTTGTTGATATCCCTGAAGTCTGTACATATTCGGATGCTGCGATCTGGTTTGCTGACAGGTACTAAATTGGAGATCCATTCAGGATAATCAATTGGGCGTATGAATCCGACATCTAGTAATTTCTCCAGCTCTGCCTTGACTAGCAATGCCACCTGTGGATGCATTTTCCTCAATTTCTGCTTTACTGGTTTTGCCCCCGGTTTAACTGTTAAATGATGCATTACTAAATTGGGGTCTAGTCCAGGCATATCAGCATAAGACCATGCGAAGTTGACTTGTCGTTCCTTAAAGAAGCTTATGAATTTTTCTCTCTCGGTCTCTGTCAATGATTGAGCCAAAAATATGTTGTGTGGAACCTCTGCTGTACCAATGTTTGTCTTTATAGTCTCCTCTACCAACATGGATGATTTTTCCTCGTATGATGCTGGGAGAATGTCAAGCCTTCCATCTTCGGGCGCCTCAGAGAGGTTTTCACCCTCAGATACGTCCTTTCTTTTTACTTTTTTAGAGTCAGATAGTGCCACAGTGTGGTTTTCGCCATAAGACCCTTGTTTTGTTTTTATTTTCACATTTTTGCGACTAGAAGGCCCGACACCCTCACCAAAGTATGTCGTGTTATTAAGCTCTATGGCGTATCCTGCTTTATGGTCTCCAAGAGGAAGATCATCGCGAATGCCAAGATAATCAACAATAGCTTCGTCATTTTGAAATGTATCAATCTGTGGTGGTCCATCCTGATCCCAGTCAATGAGTTGGGGGTGAACGAGGGGAAGGTCTTGAGTGTTTTTAGAGTCCGCAAGGCTAATAGTGAAGATGTGGTTATATTCAGGTATGTCAAGATAGTCATCGAGGTCGTCAATGGCACTCTCCTCATCAGTGTCGATCGTGAGTGAGTCCAAATTATCATCACTAGTAGCACCCTCAGGGACAGGTGTCCTCATCCTATGTGATCCTGACCTAGAGCCTTGAAACGAAGCTTGTGCGGGATCCTTATGGGTCAGTTCTTGACCGACTCTGAATTTCTTGTAAAACTCCTCCTCCTCTGTAGGTTCATCTGGCTCTCTAAATGTCTCATTGAGCTCATAGTCGCTGGAGGATTTGTCTGAACCCCATTCCCACTCATTGGAGTCTGTGGAATAATTATCTTCTTGTTGAACTTCAGCCACTTTGACTCGCCATATCTGTTTTGTTCTCTTATTTTGAATCTTGGGATTTAGAAAACCAAGCCCCTTAGAGCGTTCCCTTCTTGTAGTTAGCTCAGGTTGTAGAGGCTCCACGACACCTTCTTTGCGTAGTCCGAGAGGACTCTTTCCATCATACCCAAATCTTTGTAGAATTTTGAAACCTTTGCCATAGTTCTCACAGGGTATTATAATTTGATCATGTGCATCATCTTCAGCGTCCTTGTATAGCATTTTATATAAATTTTCTTCCTCTAGTTCGCCCCATTTTTGAAAGATAGTAGGATCCCATTTGAGTAGCATGATGGAGATTTGCTTATTAGGATGTGGCCTCCCATATTCCTTGGGGGAGTTCATGACTTGTCGTAAGAACATTGTTTGATTCAGAGTGTATTCTCCCATGCCTTTGTCTTGAAACTTGGCTCTAAGTTCACCTTGTTTGGATGTCGAGGGCTTTAATGACTCAGGATCAATATATGCTGAAGAAGGAGTAGCCTCACGATTGCTGGGAATGATAGTCTCACTATGTGATCTCAAGTTATTGCAATATATGAATGGATTTGGATCACCATTGACCGTTACCTCGACTCCATTATGAGGAAACTTTATGCACTGATGGTATGTTGATGGGACTGCCCTCATTTCATGAATCCATGGGCGTCCTAGCAATATGTTATACGTGAGGTCTAGATCCAGGACTTGACAAATCACGTCCTTTGTGACTGGCCCTATTCTGAGTGGTAAGATGACCGTGCCCTTGGACGAACGCTCTTCATCATCATAAGCCTTAATGGTGATTTGGTTTGTAGCATTCACAGCTTTGTCAGAATATCCCAATTGTCTGATGGTGCTCAATGTACAAATATTAAGACCTACTCCTCCATCTATCAGGACTCGTTTTATTCGGTGTTTATGTATGAAGGCCTCAATGTGTAGAGGTGCATTGTGAGGCTGAATTATGGAGGCGTCATCGGCTTCTGTGAATGTGAGGGAGTGTGGAACGGATAAGTATCCCACCATGGCTTGAAACTGGTCCACGTTTAGATCGATAGGGACAGCGGTATCTCTCAAGGTTTTGTCAAGGACAGCTTTATGTGCAGGAGATATACATAAGAGCTCAAGAATAGAGATGAGTGCGGGTGTTTTCCCTAATTGCTCTACAAGATCGTACTCAGGCTTAGTTGACGGAAGATTGGTATTCTTAGTAGCGGTACCTGGCAACGTGATCTTACCTCGACGGGTTGTAACATGACATTCAGAGGTAGATGCGGACGAAGATCCCACACCTTTTAGGACAATTTTGGGTCGCTGAGGAGGATTCTCAGGATTTTTATTTTTGATAGTAATGGTAGAAATATGATTGTCCATTGAGATGTGATTAATAGTGGAATCATAATTGTAAGATGTTCTGGTGTAATTGGCTTGATCATCTGTGACTTTGCCTTTTCCCTTGTCATGTTTTGGGAATGGTTCCTTAAACACCTCATGCTCTTGGTTAGATGAATGTCCCTCAATCTCAATATCTCCTCTGTCAATGAGATCTTGTACAATATTTTTCAATCGATGGCAATTACTTGTCTTGTGACCCTTGCTCTTATGAAACTCGCAATATTCATCATCATTCCACCAATTCGGTTTTACCTTTGGTTCATATGGAGGAAAGTCTGGGACCGTGATCACTTTGTTTGCTACAAGCTTTTTGAATACTGATTCAAGTGGTTCTCCCAATGGAGTATATTTCCTTCGTGGTTTAGCAGCCGTTTGATTGTTCACTTGATTGTTGGTAGAACTTGATCCAGAAAAGACGAACTTTGGTCTCACTGTGTTGGCATCAACAACACCATCATTAACTGTGTTCTTGTTCTTGTTCCAAAATTTTGGTTTGTCCTTTCCCTTAAAGTCCTCTTTGTTTTCTTTGAATAGTTTGATAACTCCTTGTTCAATTAAGACCTTTTCTGTTGCTAGGCCCTTTTCAATGACATCCTTAAATGTAGACAAACAAGCTTTTCTGAGATCATAGCCAATAGCCTTGTTAACATTTTGTGTGAACATTTCCACCATTTGTTTTTGCGGGATCTCACAAGAGCATCTGCTAGCTAAGTTTCTCCATCTTTGCAAAAATGACGCAAAGGATTCTCCTTCTTTTTGTTTCGTATTGCACAAGGTAGTAACTGAGACATCTGTTTCAATGTTGTAAGAGAAATGTTGAATGAATGCCTCTGCCAAGTCGCCCCATGACTTAATACCGGGAGGTAATTGAGAAAACCATTCCATCGCTTGATCTCCTAAGCTCTGTGGGAACAACCTCATTAAGTATGTTTCTTCTGCAGCTACCTCAATGCAAGCTGTGAAGAATTGTCTTATATGTGCCTTGGGGTCTCCTCTCCCTCTATATTTGTCAAATTTTGGCGTTGTAAAGTGCGGAGGAAACGGAGGCATTGGAATGCTCTTATCAAATGGATAAGGGCATATATCTCTCATAGTATATGTGGGTTTTGATGTGCCCATGTCTTCCACTTTCTTTTGTAGATCTCTAATTTGTTGCTCCAAATTATTTTTGGGAGGAGATGGATTTCTTGTAGCATATCCCATGTTTGAAACACCCATTTGAGGAGGAGCTTGTTGCATATATGGATGATACTGATCGTAGACATGTCCATATGGAGGTCTATATTGTTGCGACATGTATGGAGCACTTGGTATAACTTCTTGTTGAGGGACCCCATATCTGTTTTGTGTATATAAACCATATTCAATAGGCCTTTCATTTTCCATTGTGTTGCCCCCAATTTTGGCATGAGGTCTCCTTGTGTCAAAATTTTGAGGAAGTCCTTGAGTATCCATTTGTCTTGGTTGACCCATATCTTGAGCATGTGTTTGAACATAAGGCCTCCATGATGGTCTTTGAGTGTAAGTATCATGCATTTGAGCTTGTGTATGTGGGATTGCTGGTTTCTGAAGCAAAACTGATGGTGACTCCGGCATCATATTATTTAGTCCTCCACCATTTGGTTGAGTTTGTTGTGAAGGTCTACTTTCCATAAGTTGAGATAAGTCAAAATCATGTGGTATTTTAGCTCCACTTTGTGCCATCATGTTTAGGAAATATTGACGATCTCTCCTCATTATCTCTTCAACCAATCTATTGAATTGAGGATCCATTATAGATTCTTGTATGTCTGCTGATAGTATTGAAGAATTGTCCACATTATCATTGTGTGTAGCGTTGTGTATAGCGTTTGCGCTTTCCATATTTGGATTGTGTCTATAAACATTCATGTCTGGTAATGTAGTGTGCTCAGGATTGTAGAAGACATCATTGTCATACTCATAAGAACTCATGTTTACGGACCCTTGAGCTTCTTTAGCTTTTCTCCTAGATTTTTGAAGACGGGTTTCAACCATGAACTAGGTGTTTAGCAATATGTGAGAGACTAGACGAAAATGACAAGAGTATGTAAGACCAAGAGTTGTATGGAATGTAAATGAATCTGAAGTTTACTTGCAATATCCAAAGTGTAAGACCAAATATGTATGTAGTAGAGTAGGTGTGACTTCCAAAGAGAGGATAGTTTCTCTTGATGAGGTAAGCTGACCTTGACTCTAAGTAAGACCAAATGAGACCCAAAGGTAAGAAACCTTGATGAGGGACCACTTAGCAAAGTGTTGTTGTATGTAGTGTGTTGACAAAGTATAGTGAGGACAAGCAAGTGACCTTTTGACTCAAGTTTAGACAAGTATGAATGTAAAATGAGATGTGAAGCAATGATGGACTGTGTAAGACCTTAGAACAGGCTGAATGCTAGATGAAACCTGAAGAAACAACCTAGGAAGCTCAAGTATGCCGAAACTGATTTCTTTGTTTGCTTGGCTGTTAAACTTTTCAAATCCTGACACAGACGCCTCTGTATACTTCACAGACGCGGTTTTAAGACACAGACGCGGTTTTAAGACACAGACGCTATTCTGTTGGACGCAGACGCGAGTCTGAGATATTCTTGTTGATGTTTGCCGGGACTGTAATAGTTTTTTGCAATTGTGGACACAGACGCGCCTGTATACTTCACAGACACGATTTCCAGACACAGACGTGTCTCTGTTCGACACAGACGCTATTCTGTACTTCACAGACGCGTTTATCAGACACAGACGCGGTTTTAACCGACACAGACGCGTTTCTGTAACCTTAGTGCAATCTTTCCTATCTGTGAATTTGTTTTGTTGTGACCAAATCTGATTTTTCGACTGTTTTTCGTGACAAGAGGACACAGTGTTGATGACCCAATGTTTGCAGACTGTTTAGACTCCAAAAAGTATGTTGTTTGATGTAAAAAGTTTTTTGCATACACTTGAAGACACAAAAGACACAATGTTTTGCTGTTTTGTCTTGATTGTTTGAATGTTTATCATAAGTCAAGCACAATTCTTATGGCTGGCCAGGACAATAATTGTTGATCCCACATGGGGTTTTACCCCCGAGGCTACGCTATTCAGAGCGGATACTTAGATGCTTGACCTCACTGGCTCCACCCTCGGCACTCACTTCTCGGGTCAGCCAAGCATCAGTCCCCATGAAAACTCCCCATGGCGAACTTTGTATCTCTACTAAGAACCGTATGTGTGTGGGCCGCTACCAGAGGTCCGACCTCCTGCCTCAACAACTAGAAGGATTTGGGCATCTAAAACAATGAGGTGCTAGTAAGGGCATCCGCTCGTGTGGCCATACATGCGGCACTTTCAGCTCTGTAAATACAGAAGGCTCCCAGCCGGTAGGGGTTACGCCCTACAAATGATCAAATAAATTTGATCAAACGGGTTTATGGGGAGACATAGTGTCGGTATGAACTAATCAGCACACGTTATTCATAGTTTTCACCATGAATACATTTGATTATAGTGGCTTGGAAGAAGATGGCTTTTCTTTTGCTACCACTTGGGTCGTTCTCTTCTCACTAGTAGTCCTAATGACCACACGAGAAGACAGGCCCTCTAAAGAGTAAACAAAAAGAGCCTATTGCTCAAGACACAAAAGACAATGGTTCAATTTTAGTGCACCAATTGAAGTGTTTGCTAAGCTATGAAAACAAGGCACACAAATAAAATTACAAAACCCTAGCCAAGGCCCTGCAACAAAATTGTTAGTAGTTTGGGTTGTTTCAAATGATAACCCCTTCCTGCAAGCACACAAGTTAGGTAAATTTTAGAAAACCCAAAAAGACTTTGTGAAAAGGGGCCTTCAACAAAAACGTATTTGCCTCCAAAGCAAGCTGCACAAACCAGGTTAGCTAGATCTGCAAAGGTTAGCCGAAAATAACCAGATCTGAAACCCTAAGTACAAAAATCCGAAAACCCGAATCGAAAAACTTGAAAAATTTGCAAAACAAAATGCATAGACGCTGTTATACCAGACACAGACGCGTCTGTCCGACACAGACGCGGTTCTGTGAGTCTCAGACGTGATTTAAGAACACAGACGCCTCTTTACTCTGCAGACGCGATCAGATGGTTCACAGACGCGATTCGGAATCACAAACGCGACTTTCGGAAACCTGCAAAAAATAAAAATGACAGAAACACAGACGCGATCCCAGATATCACAGACGCCTCTGAAATACAGAAACGCGATCCGAACACTCGCAGACACGGAAAAACCCTAAAATGTCATCGAAATCGTCCGATCTGCAACTTCAAAAATGCAAAATCTGCAACAAAAATGTTAAATGCAAAGGGACAAGAGTCCCACCGGGCGTGCCAAAATGTATATGGTGAAAATGGATAGCAATAAACAACAATATTGAAAGACTAAAATGGATTCAACCACAAAACCCTAGCCTAACAATGAACAAAGATCCACCATAACATATGAAGATAACCTAAGACAATGCAAATAACTCAAAATCACAAAGATTATACCATCACATGTCCACTAGGGTTTTGATCTCCATTCTTCCTATCTCCATTGATCTTGTTTGATATGCTTGCTCTCAGATTTTTGTATGCACAAGAGCTCAACAAAGAACGGAATGTGGTTGCAAGTAGAATCGTAGTGTAGCCAAGCTGCATGAAAGATCATTAGCATGAGTCATTAGGGTTCTTCCTTAGAATGCTTCATTAGGGTTTGACAATGAAGAAAGCATCTCCTTAAATAGAAGACACAATAAGAAATGGAGGGTTAAGATTGAGAGGTGTAAAAAGAGAGGTCGGCTAGGATTAGAGGGTAGGTATAAGAAATACCAAAATAATGAAAGAGGTAGGTAGTGTAGGAATTAAGAGATGAGTGACATGTGTCATGTGTAGAAAAAGATAATGAACTAATTAAATAAATAAAGATTTATTTAATTAATAGAAGAAGTAGGACAATTAAATAAATAAAGTATTTATTTAATTTAGGAAAGGGAAAATTTAAATAAATAAATGTATTTATTTAAATGAGAAATAAGGCTAGAAGAGGATAAATGAATTAATTAAATAAATAAGGATTTATTTAATTAATAGAAGAATTAGGCTTAGATAATTAAATAAATAAAATATTTATTTAATTAGACATGACAATTTTGGGTGTCTACAGTTGGTTATTAAGAATTTATGGGTTTGTTCCTTCGACTCTCTCTTGTCACCGTTTCAATACCATGAAGGTAACAATATGTGAACAATTCTTCTAATGTTGTATTTTATCACTTTGAAAACCACAAGAACTTTATGTCCAATAATTTTCTCTCAATTTTAATTTAAAATGTCATGCATAGGTCGTTGATGTGATCTTGGTGGGAGACTAGATGCTATTCTCAGTCCTTGAAGAGTCTTTCCTATAGATGTTCCTATTGGAATCCAAGAACACTGAGAGGGGGAGGGGTGTAAATCAATGATCTACCAGTATAAGAATTTTTGAATTTATTGTTGATCAAGCGGATGACAAAATATAAAATTAAAGTGCATAAACAAATCAACACATAAGGCATTACCATAAAACCAGTATTTATACATGGAAAACATTGTAAAGGGAAAAACCACGGTGGGGAAGGTACCCACAATATCTATATACTTGATCAATGTATACAAATATTATATAGAGGGGTATGCACATGCATACAAGCTTACCGCCTAGAGTTCACTACTCAAATACACATATATGGAAGTCTCACTAACTTACAGATAATTATAAAATTATTTATAACAAAATTGAACTTAAATGATGCATCTGACCATGCTGGATAAGTTTTGGTTGTATCTCTAAGATCCTCAACTGAACTAGTGATACTAATACTTTGTTCTACTACCGGTTAGGATTGCGCACGTGCAATTGTGCACATGTACTATCAATCGCTCATCAATTTGCACGCTATCAATCTCTGACTCATTCGCATCTCAAATTAAATCATGTGAATTCATATGATCCATCGCCAAGTGATCTCTCTTAAATACCCTTATAACTTGTAAATTGTTCATCATGTCAGCCTTCACAATAAAAGTAAACCTGTTGGTTTCCTCCAGGATCATAAAGTATATTACAAATTATCCCGATGATCTTATTTGATGTCGTCCTTGCACACTACCTTCAATTCCTCAAATGACATTACTGGATCCCATAATATTAATTACTAGTACCAAGAATAACCAGTTAAGAAATGTAAACCATAGGGTGTATACCGGTTGGCCTTATCTTGACAAAATGATAAAGTGATGAATCCAGATGAATAAATACCATCTCCTGAAGATGAGTTGCCATCAATGACAACCCAAAATGCAATTCACCTCAGAAGGTGACTATTGAATGAGTGTCAATTGCAAACAATTCCTTCCCAAAACCTCAACTGAGAGGATAAATAAGACATGGAAAAGAGGGTCACCCATATGTTAAGACCCTTCAATTTTTTTAAAAACCCTTGAAGCATTAAATTAATGAGAGTGGTAAATTTGGAGGTGGAGACATGTATATGTATATATATGCACACACACACACCTCTGTGTGTGTGTGTGTGTGTGTGTGTGTATAAATATACATATATATGTATATATAAATATATATGTACATATATATATATATATACACACATATATATACACACACACATATATATATGTGTATATATACATATATTTACATGTGTGTGTTTTTATATATATGTATACGTGTGTGCACACACACACACACACACACACACACACACACACATATATATATATACACATACAAACATATATACATACATTTGTTATAAGTATAGTAAACATAATGAATAAAACATATCTCATATAATAATATTACACTTGAGTTAGAAATCATTAATTCATTAAAATAGTGTTGTGTTTACTATATTGCAATTATAGATGTTACTAGGATATGTTACTAGATAAATCAATGTAAGTACAAAATATAAAAATTAATGACTTAGCAACTTTTGTGTAAAATTATTTGTGATAGGTATACTTGTTAGTCTTTCATATAACTCTTACTTACAAAAAGTTAAATGTAAAGTTTAATTTTATAATTTTGAGTACCTTTCTATACATAATCTCTCTACATATTCAATATCTATTTTCAATCATTTAAACCCCTTTTAAATATAAAATAACGTGAAAAATATATTTTTTTATTTATAAAAAAAATAATTAAAGGTAATGCAAACTTAAAATTGTCATTTAATTTTTATTTTAATAAATGATTAATTTCAAATTCCAAATTTACAAGGAATTTAAATAAGATAATATTCTCATATATAAAAATTACAATAAATGAATAGACCAAAAGTCTATATCTCACATTGGGCAAGTGCAAGGTAATGAGTCTCAAATTCACGGAAGTTCGCGCGTTGGAAAATGTACTCTTATAAACGGGGGCCCATTTATGCTTCAGGCTCCCGAACTGAAAGGTAACGGGGGCCCAAAGCAAAAATAAATGAGCCACCATTTTGTTCTAAAACGGGGGCCCACTTTTAAATAAAACGAGGGCCCATTTTTTAAAAATGGGCCCCCGTTTCTAAATCGTATTTTTCTTTTTTTTCCACATGCTACCCTTGTTTGAAAACGAAGGCCCATTCTGTGGAAGTTGATTCCACAACCCACCACTTGGCTCAAGATTAAACACAGGATAGGTCTGAGATGCCCACACCTAACACATGGACCTGCAAATCCAAATCTCCATGAATGAAAGCACAAATATGATCTTCTGAAATAATTTGTGTGTCTATAATTAGAGAATTTTTATACGAAATTAAAACTCATTTCAGATTATACTGTTTAAATTCTAACTATGTAAATTTATTTAAAAATTGATTATTTTAGCTATTTTCATTTAATTTATACTAAATCGAGACCATAAACTTTAAATATTAACTAATTTTGTTAATTTAATAATTTTTTTATTTTAATGAATTTTGAAAAAAAAATTATATTTCGTCAATCTACACAAAATTCTTTTCTATTTAAAAACTGTTAAGTTTACGTCAAATTATATGGACGTACACGTCAAATTTTTAAAACATAGTTTTTAGAACTACATTCCAAAAGTTATTTTTCATTCCAAAAGTTATTTTTTATTATGTAGGTATTAAAATAAATTACATATTTGAAAAGTACACTTAGAGGGCTATCTTTTATAGTACTGACTTTTTCCAAAATTCAATCTCCAAGTGTTTCAAAATTTAAGCTCAAATGAGACAAAATCTGAAAACCAAAAAAAACACTTCCACTTTTTTGACCAAAAAGTGGACTCAAATATTTTAACAAGTTGTAAGAAATTTAACAATTTTAAAAAGAATTATCAATATTCTTGACACATTCATCAACAACCAAAAGAGATTTAAAAGCACCAAGATATGTTATTTTGAGCTCCAACAAAATATGAAGTTTTTATAAAGCCACTTAAACCACGAACAAATTACCAGGTTTCCATAGAGGCACTTCAAACTATAGGATACAATTCTCCTGGAATATCATCCAAATAATTATCATTTTATTGAACTTCAACATGAAGAACCAACATAATCCAAAGCTTCTATAGTTGTCGTTCAAGCTAAAGGATAGACTTTTTTTTGTATTTACTCTTGTAAAATCATCCAAATAACGATTACTTAGAAAAGTATAAACTTGTAATAAAAAATAATATATTGTGTAGAAGAAACATATACCTAATCTAGAATTATATGTTTTTTTGAGCTGCAAAATGAAGCTCCAACATGATTCCAAGCTTCCATAATGATTAGTTAGAAATTTATAATCTTATAATAAAAAAATATCATATTGTGTAAAAGAAACATATGTACCCCATATACGATTATCTTCTTTTTTGTGGTTCAGCATGAAGCACCAACATAATGCCAAGCTTTTACAAAGACAGTTTAAGCTAAAGGATTATTTTTTTCTATAATGACTCATGTAACATCATCCAACAATTAAATTTTTTTTTGAGCTTTAACATTAACCACCAACATAATTACAAATAATGATTATATAGACATGTATAATTTAATATAAAAAAATATTAAGTTGTATACATAAACAAAAAGGAGGGCATTTCAAGCTAAAGGATTTCTTTTTTCAATACCATCCAAATAATGATTACTTAAAAATGTATAATTTTATAATAAAAATGTGTTATGTTGTGTAGAAAGAACATATACCTAATCTACAATTATATGTTTTTTTGAGCTTCAACATGAAGCACCAACATAATATCAAGTTCCCATAAATACATGTGAAACTAAGGGATAAATGTTTCTCTATACAATATCATCCAGCTAATGATTACTTAAAAATGTATAATATTCTTATAAAAAGTACTATAATGTAGAGAAAATATATACCTAATCAATAATTATATGTTTTTTCAAATCCAATATAATACAAAGTTTCTATAGAACCAATTCATATTAAAAAGAACCAATACAATACCAAGTTTCCATGATAACACTTGTTGAAGCTAAATACCACCATAATCAAAATTATAATTCTCTGAAACATAAAAACAAATGCCAACAAAAATTATAATTCTTGAAAACATAAGACTAAATGTCATTAAATATAAGTATTTAAAAATTCAACCAAACACAACTTGTATGTAACTAAATTATAGATCGAGAAATTTTTATAGAATATTAGAGAGAAGCTAACAAATCCCACGATCAATGCACCTCATCAAATATTTGAGAATCAGAAAAGAAAAACTTAAAAAATGAGATACTTGTACTTGTGTTGAAGGCCAAAGAAAAAATCTCATATAATTGATATTTTGATCATATGGATTACACTTAAAATTGATTACATTTGAATTATTTAATCCATTTAAATGTTAGACTATTATTATCAATTGTTTATTTATTACATAAATTACAATAAGATTTCAATCCATTTAAATTTTGACTATATATCAATTTTTCATTTATTAAATAAATTATAGTAAGATTTCAAGTAACCTTAAATTAATTCGAAGCACTTAATTTCTGCATGATATTTGTAAATCTCTTTATAAATTATATTAGAAAATTTTAATAATCTTAACATATTTTTGTAGCATCTCACTAAAGATTATATATAAATTATATTAAAAAATTATAAAAATCTTAAACATATTTTTGTCCATCTTCTTTTAATATTCTTCACTTCCATAATTTTGAAATCTTTTCCACTCTTCATTTGTTATGTCACAAACAATCTCCATGTCTTCATTTTCCTTATATTTCTTTATAATGTCTTTATATTATAAAATATTATCTCAAAACTTTATTCATATTAATTTTGTATACATATAGCCATCTAACAAAAAACAAAATTTATTATTACTTATAAAAAATAAAACATAAATTTTAAATTATATTAAATAATTAATTAAATCAAAAAACATATTATTAAAATGCTAAATGCAGTCATTAATTACTTTTATATCACCCTCAATTTCAGATATAATATTTTTAATAAAACCATAAACTATAGAAAACTTATTTTATTATATAAAATTATATAAATCTTTAGTGTTAGAAATATCTCGGTGCCGTACACCCTGCAATAAAAATACAAAAATACATTTAACCCTAAATCGGCAGAAAACAAAAAGTAATGTCATGCTTTGAAAAAACATGCCGCCTCCATAACAAGCTTGACCTGCTTTCAGCACCTGCCATTTCCTGCCACACAAGGAACACAATGACATATACACAGACAATATAAAGAAACAGCGCAGAACAGATATGCAAATAACAGTAAAGCAAAAAGCTACGATTTATACGAACTTGAAACCTATTTTGTGCAGGATTAAAGGAGAAAACTAGAAGCCTGCCGAATTCTCTACCAAAACAACATTAAAAAGACTCACAACACACAGAACAGAGAGTGTTTTTTTGTTATGAAAAGTAAAGTAATGTAATGCTTAGAACAAACATCAAAAACGGCTGTGAGAAGTAAAATCCATAACAAGCTCCTCCACTTTCACGGCCTGCCATTTCCTGTGCCACAAGGAAAACCTGCACAAAACACAGACAATACAAACAGCTCTTCGAAACACTCTTAAAATGCACACTTCATTAAAGGCCCCTTCGAGGATGCCCAGAAAATGCACAGTAACTTGTAAGCCTACGCAGAATGTGCAGAACATAAACACATGAGATATGCAAATACCAGAATGCAAAGGCTACATTTTATACAAACTTGTAAGCCTATTTTGTGCAGAATCAAAGGAGAATCAACACAAGACACACACAATATGAAGAAACACCGCAGAACAGATGTGCAAATAGAAATATGCAAAGGCTACGCTTTATACATACTTGTAAGCCTATTTTGTTCATAAAAGGGCGGCAGGTGTAATAGCAGTAGCAGTCATGGAAAATAAGGATGAAAGCAGAAAACTAAAACCCTACTTAATACTCTACCAAAACAACATTAAAATACTCACAACACAGAAAGTGTTTTTTTTGTTATGAAAAGTGGAGTGGTGGGAGTGGGTTTATATAGGAAGGAGAGTAGAGTAAACTCTACCTGGGCTGACTGTCACTGGAAGGAACCTCCCCTGGGCTTCACCTTCACTGTTAAGCATGCAAATAATTTCTACTTTCCTAACCTCACTGTACCCACGACTAGATTTTTTAGATATGCAATCTTTTGGTGGTATGTACTTGGGGACAGCAATCTGCATTCAGATTTCATATATCTAAATATTTCGACATGGCATGTCATATGCTGGACAGCACAATTTTATTGCAGTACATACTAAACAATTAAATTAAAATATCTTTAACGATGTTGCTTTCCAATTTTTGGGGGGCACTTCTGATAAAAGGCTTTAAGCCAGCAATCCCGCAGCCGTTGAGAGGCAAGTAAATGAGAGCCCGCGAATGTATAAATTTTCAAATAGAGTTAATTCTTTACATATAATTTTTTTATAATAAATTATATGTTAAAATTTTCTAAATAATAGTAATATGTAAATTTAATTTGTTTTACTTCTTTTAAATAATATAATAAAGATTATTATTTTTAAATTTTTATCATATATGTTATAATATAATAATTATTAAAATAGATAAGAATTAAAATTAAAAATGTATATATAATTTATTATTATAAAATTATATATAATTAAAAAAATAGTTATATTTATTAAAAACTTAGTGTTATTCATTTATATCTATTTTTATTAAAAGTTAAATAACATTTTTTTTTATTATTGATAACAGGTTTAAGTTTTATATTGCTTGAAAGGAAAATATACATCCCTTCAATTGCTCTGCAGCGTTCCACAAAATGGGGTCTCGCCCCTACAATAACAAAAAGAATCCGAAACACAGAAACCACGGCAACAAAGATATTGCTTGAAAGGAAAATATGCATGCCTTCAGCTGCTCTGCAGCATTCCACAAAATGGGGTCTCGCCCCTACAATAACAAAAAGAACCCGAGACAGAAACCACACCAACAAAGCCTACCATTCAGGATACATTCCTTACAACAAGGAATCCCCACCCAAAAAACCGACGACCTACAGGAAACCAACCTACCGGAACTACCCAAGGGCTTCCTCCCTGGAGAAGTTGGGGATGGCCTGATTGGGTCCTGCCTCAGGCAACGCCATCCCAACACATGTCGTGGTTCCCGGTCGTCCGCCTCACAGCTCACTATGTTCCACGACCTTCACACTCTTCCGTGGGATTTGGTGACGCACCAGCGGCCACCCATCTTCACCAATCGGAGCCTGCGACTTCATTGAGGTCTGCTTGCCACACAATTTCGCTCTCTCCATTGATCCCAACATCCGCACAAAGTCTAAAATTTCCCGCCACCCCTTCCTTGCATCCTCCAGCTGGGATTCCATCAAGCGAGAAGACGACCACACCACTAGAGGCTGCACTACATCATTCCCGCCACCTAAACGCCTCCACGACCCTTGCTCCATTCTCAGTCCCATTCCAATCTTCGTGCATGCCGCCACCTTGCCAGGTCGCCCGACCATTTTGGTCTCAGCACTAGGGACGCCACCCACAACACCTCCTCCTTTGAAATTCCCACCATCAAAGCCAAAGCCACGAACAAGGACGAAACATCCAAATTTATTCGCGGGCGATAGTCAGTGTCCAGGAATTCATCCCCAAACATCAGGCGAACAGCCCTAAAAAAATTCTTCAGGCGGTTGCTTGAAATTGTGCGTCGAAATGCAGGCATTTGGCCCTATGTAAGCAGCGAAAAATTTGCTTCCATCCTTCCCCTATCACATACCCAAAACACAACACATCCAAGAGCAAATGCAGTCCTCTGCGTAGTGCCAAAAAGAAAACGAGGACCTAAAATAATCTGCAACCACCCTATCCATTTATTTCATCACACGCACCACCTCATACCACACATCACCAGCAAATCAAAATTTCATACACTGGCATCATTGCACCTGTGTCGCCATTACGCAGCTTGCTGCCATTGCGATGAACACGAACCACGTGAGCCATCCCCACCCCTCAGTCATGCGTATCTAAAACGGTTCATGCAAATCTCAACACCACGTCTTGGGTTCCCCTTTCAAACTCAAAGCACCTTCATCCAAAATCCAAGGGAACAAATCCTTTAAGTCTTCAAAGAAATTAAAATGTTCAGCCAAGGAACCATTTGCACCTACGTTCGATAGCATATCAGCTTCAGCATTCGCTTCCCTTAGAAAATGCGATACTTTAAAATCCTCGAACCCATTCAGAAGGTTATTCATTCTTCTGATATGTTTATCCAGGTGCCAAGCCTCCATCCTACCCCTAGGAATGTCAGTCACCACTAGCTAGGAGTCCCCTTCAAGATGTAGTTTTTTCACCTCCAATTTTTTCGCCAAAAGAATTGCTTCAATTGCCACCTGACACTCAACTTCGTTGTTAGTACCATCCACCAATATCTTTGGTCCAAGAGCAAGAATACTACCTTTCTCATCTCGAGCTATGACCCCTGCACTAGAGATCCCGAGATTCCCCCTTTATGCCCCGTCAAAGTTGATCTTGGTCCATCCCCTGTCTGGTGGAATCCACACATGACTTTTATCACCAACCCTAGGAGGATAAGCCCTCAAAATCCCATTAGCAGGCCAAACTTAAATAACATTATTATTAAAATAATTATATATTATATATCATAAAATCACTTAATTATATATCATGTATGTAATAATATAATTAGTTTTAAATTAAATAAATAAAATAAAAAATTAAACATATAATTGTATTTGATATTTTACTAATATAACTTTAAAGAAAGGAATAAAAATAGCATATAAGAAATTCAAAAGATAGAGCTCAAAATAAATTATTTTATTTTATTATTATAAAGAAAACTAATAAATAAGATTAAATTATATGTTTAAATTTATTCTCTCCTCAATATAATTATAAATAAACTGGTAGAGCCTCTCACAAGTTCAAAAAAAAAAAAAATTGTAAGGGGCGAAAAGAGGGGGCCGAAACTAGAGAGCCTCTCATAAATTCTAGGGATAGATAGCTGAACTTTTTTTTATCTTTTTCTACATTTTAAGGAAAATTTCTAATGTAGTCATTAATGATTACCTCACTCTCGATGCCATTATTAAGCAATCTTGATGAAATTATTGTCATGTTTTTTACTTTTCATGTTAATGACTAAAAATCTAAGGTGGTAAATATTATTCAATCTCTTTAATATTTATGTTTAGTAATTGTGATTTTATCTATGTACATGAATAGGTGTCACCAAACATGGGTAAATAATGTCAACATACAATTGTGTCTCTTAGTCAATTGCATTGCAAAAATATTTATTTATCATTTCAAATGTGACAAAAAATAAACTATTTCAAGTGTCCCATTCAATAACCTAATTTTTGTTTGATTACCAGTTTACTTCAATAGTTAGTTCCACTTTACCTTTGAGTAACTTTTTTATTTATAAATTCATCTATTCAATCACATTTTTGGAATCCCTTTTCTTTCTTTTCTTGAAGTGAAAAGAAGAATAAATGAGGTATAACTTATTTCGAGTGACTTAGATTCAATAATAATTTTCACAAATGCATATAGATCCATAAAAGATAGAAAAGTATAATCTCTTAATAAACATATTTTATAATTTAATACAATATATAAACAGATCAATAATATTACTAAATTACTAATCTCTTATTTGATCACTTTACACTTAATTTAAATAGATCAATAATATTACTAAATTATCTATTAAATTGATAATACTATCCTAAGCATAAATATTGATGAGTTTGAATAAAATTTACCACTTATATTTTTAGTCAAAAACATGTCAATAATTTGATTAAGGTTGCTTCATGAAGGCATTGAGGGTAGATAATCATGAATGACTATATTATAAATATTAAAAAAAAGAAAGAAAAGTTAAGCTATCTTTCCCTAGGGTTTGTGAGAGGCTGTATCAATTTTTGCTTCCTTATAATTAAATTGAGGAAAAAATAAATTTAAGCTTATAATTTAAAGTTATTTATTATTTTTGTTTATTAAAATAATTTATTCAAAACTCTTTCTTTTAAATTTTTTATATACTATTTATATATTTTTTAGAGATTTTATTAGTAAAATATTAAATATAATTATATGTTTAATTTATGAAAATTTTCATTTTTTTTATTTATTTGAAAAATAATTATATTATTACATATATCATATATATTAAATAAAAAGTTTAGCAATACTATTATATAAGTTTTAAAAATACATATAAGCAAAAAAATATTTTTTTAATAAATATAATTATTTTAAAATTATATATATATAATTTTAATAATAGATTATATTTTTTATATTTGTATTCTTATTCTTATTTATTTTAATAATAGTTAAGTTATAACATATGTAACAAATGTTTTGAGCTCTCTTAGGGTTTTAATGGTCCTACTTGTTGCTTCGTTTGTTGCACTATGTTGGATGGGAACAATAGGGGGGGCATTGTGGGAGTCCCCTACTTCACGGGGTTTGCAGTCATGTGACCTTTATGGATTATTGACTGCATAGTTAGAAAGATAACTCTTCAGTCAAGGTTAATATCTTGCCTTCGTCCTCACCCGAATACCATCTTCATTTCTTTTTTGCGGATGAGGAACCTGCCATATTTGTTGATAAATTATTAGGGGTAAGCCCCCCTAAAATGGGCAAAAATCAAGAGCAACTACCTCCTGCAGTGGGTTGTATCATGAAAGACCAACAAGGTGAGGTTTCATAATGTGCTGCTAAATATGGCTATTGTTGAGCTAAATCTCTCTCTTATTGGTAGGTTTTTGGCTTTTCAACCTTCTATTGAATCAGGTCAGGAAATGGACAAACGCTAGGTGGAAACTTAAAGGTAGTGTATCGATTAATGTTATGACAAATGGTTTTCTTGTTCAATTTTGTTAACGAAGAGGATACAGTTTTAAGATTCTCCCTGAAGGCTTGTGGACTTATGGGAGTAATTTCCAAAACTTCTTATCCCTATGAAAATGGAAACCGAGTCTAGACCCTTGGAAATATTTGGGGGCTTTGGCGCCAACTTGGATCCATCTTCCTAGGTTGCCCCTTGAGTATTAGAATCTGGGTGTGTTTAAAGGGATTGTTAAGTCCTTTGGTAAATTCATAGTTGTGGATAGGATCACACAATCAAAATCTAGACTCTTGTTTGCCAGAATCTGTCAATGTGGCTATTAACACTATTTTTTTCAGTCCAGGTCACACTCCTTTCTAGGATTATCTCTTCGGTTCAACCCATAGAATATGAAAAATGCTAAGGTGTCAATTTTGCAAAAGGTATGGTCATTTTAGTTATGAATGTAAAAAACAGTCTGCCAAAAAATAGCTAATGCTAGATGCTCCTCCTACCCAACTAGATTTGCGAGGGGTGAACCAAGTGTCCCAATCGGATGGTGTCTCTAAATCCTTGGCTACTCCCTCGGTGGAGGAGATTGAAAAGTCTAATGGAAGATAAGAAAAAATAGATTGATGACCTGATGACTTCTTCCTCTAGGATAGAGCAGAGTTTGATCTCGAGATTAAAACACCAGTCAAGTTTGGATGATCCTCTACAAATCAGCCAAAAAGATAATATAGAGAAAGAGGTTAATAATGAAGTGGATATGGTAGTGGATTTGAACCATAACTCTATTAAAATACCTTAATAGAGTCCCCCTATGCTCAACTCATGAGACACATAATTGGAGAATGCCATAAGATCCTCAAATCCAAACAACGAGAATATAAACCTTGACGTTGTGGATAGGATTTTGAAGGGGAAACTTGAGGTAGGTTTTGTTAACTTAAAATAAAAATTGCATATCATGGGGTTCTCTTCAACCCCTCCCCCAAGCAAGTCAAGGAAAATATTTCATTAAGAAGAAGACGACGACTTAGATTGGACTCAAGTAGGTGCTAAAAACAAAAAGAAAAAAAAAATGATGCAGGGGTGATAATAAAGTTGGTAGACTGTCTCAGAAAGACACTAGAAGCAGCAATGTAGCAAGAGATATTGCTTGGAGAAAATAGAGGACCTTAGATGATCTCTTGGAACCTAAGAAAAAGAAAAAGTAATTTGTATGTCCCTCTAAGGAGGGTTGTTTGAACTACTTAGGGTTGAGTAGTTCCTTAGTTTTTGGTTTTGATGAAGATCTTATCTTGGAATGTGAGGGGCTTGAATAGCCTTATGAACCAACATATGCTAAAGTATATGATGCTTGAGAAAAAAGGTTGATATTCTCATGTTATAGGAAAAAAAAAAGAGATAGGAAATTTTTTTTAAATCGCCAAGTTTTTCTAGCCCTTCGTTGAGTTCCTTGTTCGCAATGTTGATGGTGCGTCAGGTGGCATCGCTACTCCATGGAATTTGACTTCTTTTATTGGTAGATTGATTCACTCTACCAAAAATTATCTTATTGTTATGTTGAAGAGTGTACAAACTAGCTTTGATTGGATCTTCATAAATATATATGTGCTCCTAATACAAGATCACATCGTGTTGTCTTGTGGTTTTCTCTATCATCCTTTCTTACTATCTCTTTGGGTGACTTGTGGATGTTGGCTGGAGATTTCAACTCCCCCTATATCCTTCTGAGAAGTTTGGGGGCCTTGTCGATTACTTTGACAATATGAATGATCTTGTAGACTTTATTTCCTTAGTGGGTCTTATGGATATTAACTTAAAGGGATCTAAATTCACTTGGTCCAACAGGAGATTAGGTCAAAACCTTACTCAAGTTAGACTAGACAGATTCTTTGTTTCAAGCAATTAGAGAGATATTGACTACATATCCCTTTGCTCCCTCACAAAGTCAAGACCATATCATAATTCTATTGTTCTTTTGTGGGAAGATGGTTTTAGAAAATGGGCCTACCTATTTAGATATGAGATCATGTGGACTCTCAATCCATAATTTAGAGATTTGTTTAAACAATGATGGAATGTTCAGATAAATGGTACTCCCATGTTTCGTGTGGTTCAAAAGCCGAAATTGTTGAGAAATAATTATGGTTCATAACATCTTTGAACAAAAAAATCAATTTAAGCAAATCTAAAGACCATACAAGATAATATTGAATGTAATTTTGCATCCCAAGAGGAATGCTTAGAGGAGATTACGCCGAGGGAGCAATGGTTCAAACTAAACAAAAAAGAAGAGGTCTTCTAGAAACAAAAATTTAGGATTCAATGTTTACGGGAGGAGACAAAAATACCAATTTTTTTCACCAATCGACAATGAAACACAAAAGCACGAATAAGATAAGGTATCTTTAGAAAGAGGACGAATCCATTACAGAAAATGAGGTGGAGATTGCTGAGCTAGTTGTTGCTTTCTTTGAAAATCAAAACCACACTGGTCAAGGGAGTTTTAGGGACTCAGATGGAATGTTGGAGGTTATTGTTGAGGTTATCACAGATGAGGATTTATACTTTCTTAATTTTGTAGTCTCATTTGAGGAGGTGAAGGAGGTTGCTTTCTCCTTTGGAGCTTATAAGGCCCCGAGGCTGGATGGGTTCCCCCTAGCTTTCTTCCAGGAATTCTGGGATATTATTGGTATGGATTTCTTCAATGTAGCTAAGTAACTCTTTAGGTGTGATAAACTCCTTAAACAAGTCATATCTACATTTATTTCTTTGATCCATAAAACTGATAATGCTACTTCTATTAAGGATTTTAGACCTATTAACCTATTTTCTAAAGTCATTGTTAATAGGCTCAAAAAAGTGCTAGATAAAATGATCTTTGTTAATCAGAAGGGATTTGTCAAAGGGAGACATATTATGGATGTTGTTATTACAACCCACGAATTGGTCCATTGCATGGAACATAGCAAAAAATCTAGTATGACTTTTAAATTGGATATTTCAAAAGCCTATGATAGGGTGTCCTAGGACTTCCTATTTCAAGTGCTTAAGAAGTTTGGTTTCAAAGATAAATTCCTAAAGATGATTGTTGAATGCGTTACTACTCTGATGTTCATTTTGCTACTAAATGGCTCGCCTGAAGGTTATTTCTCTTGTGGTCATGGCCTTCATGAAGGGGTGTCAAAGATTATTTTCTCTGGATCTTATCACTCGTCAGCAGTTTATGGATGACACTATAATTTTTGGAGAAACATACATCTTAGAAGCTAAGGATGGAAAGAGATCATTGATAATTATGCCAAGATTACTGGCCAACACATTAACTATGATAAAAGTAAAATCTATTTTCTAAATGTCCATTCTAATTTTCAATCCAAAATCAAAAGTATTATAGCCTGCAATGCTTCTTCCTTTCCAGATTCCTATCTGGGTCTACCTCTTATTTCAAAAAACCCCACGAATCACTTTTGAAATGGAATTATTGAAAGGTTTCAGAAAAAGCTTTCTGGATGGAAAGGGAAACTCCTAAGTCTAGCGAGCAAAGTTCAATTGGTGAAGTCTTGTTTCCAGAGCATCCTATTTCCTACCAATCCCTATTTAAGATGCTTGGATGTGCGGTAGACAAAATTAAAAAAAAATCTTTTGGATAGGTATGGAAGAAAAAAATCACAAGTCTTTGGTTGCCTGGGAGAAAGTTTGCAAATCCAAAAAGGAGGGGGGACGTGGGAATAGAAAACATAGACCTTTCAATAGGGCCTTAATTTCTAAAATTGGATGGTAGTTGATTGAAAATTTGAAAGAGCGGGTAAAAATCTTTGTTGTCACAAAAGTATGCACCCTTGATGAACTCTTCAGCTCATAAACCCTGTGACACATTGAAACAGCCTCCAAGTGTGGGACCTTGATAAATGCAAGGTCGAGTCTTCAAAGAAGGTTGACTTCCTTATCAATCTGATGTAGGTGTTGGACCAAACCAACACATATAATCTATTGGTCTAAGGGTGAAAAGGGGAAGAAGCAATGCTTGAAAGGGGTAATGAGGTTTTCATCTAGATTGAAATGTGATCTTCCCTACCTATAATTGCACAAGACATCAAGAAAACTACCCCAGATATGCAAAAATTTCTATCCCGATTAGCTGATAGTCCTGATACTTAATATAAGTACAGATGCAATAACCAACAAGATGAGAGGGGGGGGGGGGGGGGTGAATCATACAAACTTATTCTTGCATAAAAACATCAGATTCAACCTCGGTAACATATATTTCAGTAATATAACCAAAATTGTTAAACATGCAAACTCAAAAACATATAAACATCATAAACCTCATAACACCAGATTTAACATGGAAACCCAAATAGGGAAAAGCCACTATGGGATTTCGGACCCACTAAGAAATATACTCTTCTAGAGTATGCTCGGTTAAAAGCAAATCCTATTAAAGATTACAAACACATTGCTAGATGTGACCCGGTCAAGGGATTTCCCTCAGATCTGTTAGGATCTTCACCTTGTTAGAAGTGACCTTGTTAAAGGATTTCAAACACTCAATCAGAATGTCACCTTGCTAGAGGGTTTTACAAATAAGACTGTTAAGTCCACTCGGTTAAGAGATTTTTTGTCACTTTCACAAAATAACAATAATAAAAATCTATCTGCAACTTCACATCTAAAATGCTAAAGCAGATTCCTATTTGTTCAATACAATCTAGACATAGAACTAATCTTGTCTATCTGTTGGGCTTCTATACTCTGTTATTCTAACAGGTCTTCAAGCTTCTGTGCTCGATAATCACTATGTAGCATCCCTGTGCTTACACTTGCCCGCATACATTGTTTATCAATAGTTTCCTATTTATAAACAATTAGGTAACTGCATAATCTCCTTGATCACATTTCCCATGATCAATCATAGCCATCAGATCTTCAATCTTGTCCAGGTTCAATGCATCTTTCAATCTAAAAACATTTTACCCCACCTTGTAACTTGCATACATTTCTTGGAACTTGTGCTAGGGTATTGCGGTTCAATCTGTGCTATAGATCTTCATGCCGACTTTCCATTGCCTTAGATTCATTAACAAACTTCATGCACGACATGCCAATCATTTAATCAGTTCCAGCTCATCAGCTTCCTTCATTAAATACCGCATGTAAACATTTAATGCATTCTGTTATAGCTCGATTACAACTCGGTAACAACTCGGTGAATACTAAACTTCACTCAGTAGACATTCCGCCTTCATTAACTGATAGCAATAACCTTAGGGTTTACCAACTAGGTTCCTTAGGGTTTACCGACTAGGTTCTTTGCTTGATAACATAGTATAGTATTAACCTTTACAATTTACAACATATGTATGATGTTAAAACAATCTAAAACATCATGATCTCATCATTGTCTGACTCGGTACTAGTTACCCATTGAATACCTTATTCATCCCCTTATTCATCATGTTCTTTCCTGTGTCTTTTACCGACATCTATATACTCTTCAAATCATACTTCTCAAGATATGGCAATGTCATACTGAATTAGAAAATCAATTTCTTGACATCAATGACAAAATAATAATATCAAGACAATAAACATCCTTAATCAGTTATATCCATAATCATCAACAACCTTCTCAATATCCTTATGAAATGCCAACAATCTTTCATTGTCTGTTATAATGCAATATTTCCAACAATCTCCCCCTTTGGCATTGATGGCAAAACCAATTGATTTGACCTTAAAAGATTTAGATTGTTGTGATTCTGAAATGCTAAAATGCTCTACCCCATACATTAGACTTCTCAGTCTTCTTTTAGTCTTCTCCCCCTTATAGTAGTCTTCTCCCCCTTTGACAACAATGCCAAAAAGTAAAGAACTAAAACATAATTTCTTCCTGTATGAAGTGATTTCCTGTTGTTTGTGTATCAACTGAGTCTTGGTCAAAGCATTTTGCCTTCAATTCTTGTTCCCTGTAATATTTCCTATAATAATTTCTGTACACCTTTAGAAAACATCCTAAAGTGTATAAATCAGCATCAACTCCCAAAAGATATTCGATAGAGTCATCAGATTGATGCTTTCACCGAACTCGGTCAGTGAGTAGAAGATAGGGGTAGGACCCCTAACTTACTTCTGAGATATTCAAAAGTGTCCCTTAGTAGTGGCTTGGTGAAGATATCTACTATTTGTTCCTTTGTGCTAACATACTCCAGCACCACTTTCTTCTCTTGAGCTTCTTCTCTAAGATAATGATATTTGATAGAGATGTGCTTTGTCTTAGAGTTCATAAAAAGATTTTTTGAAATATTAATGGCACTAGTATTGTCACAGAATATAGTTACTGGCTCAGTAACTTTCTTATTTATACCTTCCAACAGTTGTTTGATCCATGCAATGTTGGTACAATTCAATGCTGCAGCAACGTATTCAGCTTCTCCTGTTGACTGTGAAACACATCCTTGTTTCTTGCTAAGCCAACTCACTAGTCTTTCTCCTAAAAAGAAAGCTCCTCCACTTGTGCTTTTTCTGTCATCAATGTTGCCTACCCAATCAACATTAGTATAAACTTTTAAATCAAAATCATTTCCTTTCTGATATACTAAGCCATAATCCTCTATGCCTTTCAAGTATCTAAAAATTCTTTTGATTGTTGTCATGTGTGTTTCCTTAAGATCTGCAGAGAATCTTGCAACAATACCTACTGCATGTGCTATGTCTGGTCTGCTGTGAACAACATATTGTAGCTTTCCAATCATGGATCGGTAAAGTGTCTCATCAACAGATGCAGATTCATCATTCTTTGACAATTTACAGTTGGTAGTCATAGGAGTACTTATTGGTTTTGAATCCTCCATTCCAAATTTCTTCAAGATTTCCTTTATGTACTTGGATTGAGTAATGAAAATCTCATTTTTCATTTGCAGTATCTGTAAACCTATAAAATACTTTATCTCACCGATTAATGACATCTCAAATTCTTTGCTCATTTCATTTCCAAAGTTCTTGCATAAAGAGTCATTGCCACAAAATATAATATCATCAACAAATATGGCTGAGATCAGTATTCCATTTTCATCATTCTTCATGTACATATTGTTGTTCTCACTTGTCCTTATAAAACCAATCTTAATCAAATAAGAGTGCAATCTTTCATACCATGCTCTAGGTGCTTGTTTCAAACCATATAAAGCTTTGTTCAATTTACACACTTGATCTTTATTATTGTCTTCAACAAATCCTTCAAGTTGTTCAATGAAAACTTCTTCTTCTAATATTCCATTTAGAAATGCAGATTTGACATCCATTTGATATACCTTGAAATTTTTGAAAGTAGCATAGGCCAACAATGTTCTTACTCCTTCAAGTCTAGCAACAGGTGCAAAAGTTTCACCATAATCAATTCCTTCTTCTTGAGCATAACCTTTGCAAACTAGTCTTGCCTTGTTTCGAATGACCTCTCCTTTTTCATTTAGTTTGTTTCTGAAAATCCACTTTGTACCGATTACATTTTTGTCCTTCGATCTTGGGATTAGTGTCCATGTGTCATTCTTCTTGACTTGATCAATCTCTTCTGTCATAGCATTTATCCAATCTTCACTGTTAAATGCCTCTTTCACTATTCTAGGTTCAAATTCAGATATCAAACATGTGTTTTGTCTCAGTTTGTTCCTTGTCATCATTGGATCATCCTTATCTCCTATAATCTGACTTGGTGCATGATGTCTTCTGACATACTTGGCTAATACAGGCTCGGTAGGCTCTGTATGATCTTCTTCATCACTCGGTAACTGGATATTTTCTTCATTTTCTTCAATAGTTTTCTTGGTAAGACTTGTCGGTTGAACATAGACAAATTCATCATAGTCTTCTGGTTCCTTGGAATTTCCTTCAACATTTCTTTCTGCAAATTCATCAATTTTCACATTTGCACTTTCTACTATTTTGTTAGATGATTTGATCAGACATTTAAATGCTTTGCTTCTAGAAGAATAACCTAGAAATGTTCCTTCTTCACTTTTCTGATCAAACTTGCCATTTCTATCATCTTTATGAACATAGCATCTACTTCCAAAGATTTTAAAATAGCTGACATTAGGTTTCTTATCATACCAGATTTCATATGGTGTCTTCAAAGTACCTTTCTTCAATTGTACTCGATTCAAGGTGTAAACTGCTATGCTTATTGCTTCTCTCCAAAATGTTTGTGGCACCTTCTTTTCAATCATCAGTGTTCTAGCACAATCCACAATAGATCTGTTTCTTCTTTCAGCTATTCCATTCTGCTATGGAGTTCTCGGTGCAGAGACTTGTCTTTTAATACCATGATCATTGCAAAATAGGTTGAACTCATCAGATGTGAACTCTCCTCCTCTATCTGATCTAAGACATTTCAGTTGTCTTCCTATTTCATTTTCAACTCTTGCCTTGTACCATTTAAATATTTGAAAAGCTTCTGATTTTTCTTTTAAAAACATTATTGACATCATCCTTGAATAGTCATCCACAAATAATATGAAATATTTATCACCATAATAACTTTGAACTTTCATAGGACCACAAAAATCATTGTGCACAAGATCTAAAATTCCCTTAGAAGTGTAAGACTTACTTGTAAATCTTGATCTCGTCATCTTAACCATCTGGCATCCTCAACACATAGCATTCTTAGGTTTTTCAAGACTCGGTAGACCTCTTACTCGGTGCTTCTTACTTATTTTGACTAGATTATCAAAATTTACATGACAAAACCTTTTATGCCATAACCAGGTATCATCTATCTTTGCATACAAACACTTATTATGAGTTGAGTCAAGGTGAAATGTGTTACCTTTTGTTTGTGTCCCTATAGCAGCTAACTTTCCATTCTTGTCATGAACTTTGACAATTCCCTTCTGAAATTCTATTTGGTAACCTATGTTGTTTAGCTATGCTGCACTCAACAAATTGTATTTCAAACCTTCAACCCAATAAACATCATTGCATCTTGCATTATAAGGAAGTGTTATAGATCCTTTACCTTTTACCGGACATGGTGCATCATTACCAAATCTAACATAGCCTCCATCATAATCTTCTAATGTAACAAACTTGTGTTTATCTCCTGTCATATGATGTGAGCATCCACTATCTATAATCCAAGAATCATTAGTGTTTATGTGAGATATTAGGGATTTTTCTTCATACCTTTCTTCATCTGATCCATATTTGATAGCCACATAAACTACTTCCTTTGTATCAGTATCATCTGATTTATCATCATTGGATTCTTCATTAGCTATTAGGCATGTCTTTCTATCTGTTCTTCTGAAGTCTCGGTGTCCTCTGTAATGACTATCTTTCTGTATGTCATCTCGGTAATCTCTCTTTTCAATAGAATCTTTGTCAGGACAGTTAGAAGCCATATGTCCTATCTTATCACAATTGAAACATTTCAAAGGTAGTTTTCCTTTATACTTATCTTTGCCTCTCGGTAACCTTCTGGCTAATAGTGCTTCAAACTCTTCTTGCTTTCTGATTTCCTCATACAGTTTGTGTACTTCTTCCATGTTCTTACGAAATCTTTCACTTGCTCCACTGTGATCTCCTTCAGACTACTTATACTTTCTTTCATTGAAATCATTAGATTCATCAAGATGAAAAGAACTAAATGCAGATTCAACTTTATATACCGAAGATGCACTGTTATCAAAGTTACTTAACTCAAATGCATGTAGCTTACCAACAGTAGCATCTAAAGAAACTGACATATTAGGTACAGACCTCAACTCATTGATTGCAGAGACTCATATTGCATAAGCTGGTAGAAGGGTTGTTAACAACTTACTTGTTATATCCTTTTCTTCAATAGTTCCACCGGCTCCTTTGATTTGATTGAGAATCTCCTTTAGTCTTGTACTATACTGAGTTATGTTCTCAGCTTCATTCATCCTCTTAGACTATCTACTTTTTCTCTTTGAACATGTTCATCTCCTCCATATACTGATATGAGCTTATCCCACATTGCCTTTGCATCATTGCAGCCTTCTAGATCATTAAACTCTAAATCGGTCAATGCAGATGTTATTTCAATCATTGCTTGAATATGTTCTTGCTTTGCCTTTATCTCTTCCATGGTCAATGGATAGGTGCTTGGTGTGACAAAAACATTCTCCAGTTGGTATACAGTATATTCTCCAACTCCTGATAGATGCAGCTTCATTCTTTTCTGCCACGTAGAGAAACTCGACTTGTTCAGCTTCGGTGCATCCCTCTTATACATCTTTGGATCTTTAACTCAAGTGCCTTTAAACTTTTCTTCTGGAGTCCAAAGCTCTGATACCAATTGATAGTTCTGATACTTAATATAAGTACAGATCCAATAATCAACAAGATGAGAGGGGGGCAGTGAATCATACAAACTTATTCTTGCATAAAAACATCAGATTCAACCTCGGTAACATATATTTCAGTAATATAACCAAAACTGCTAAACACGCAAACTCAAAAGCATATAAACATCATAAACCTCATAACACCAGAATTTAATGTGGAAACCCAAATAGGGAAAAACCATTGTGGGATTTTGGACCCACTAAGAAATATACTCTTCTAGAGTATGCTCGGTTAAAAGAAAATCCTATTAAAGATTACAAACACATTGCTAGATGTGACCCGGTTAAGGGATTTTCCTCAGATCTATTAGGATCTTCACCTTGTTAGAAGTGACCTTGTTAAAGGATATCAAGCACTCAATCAGAATGTCACCTTGCTAGAGGGTTTTACAAATAAGGCTGTTAACTCCACTCGGTTAAGAGATTTTCTGTCACTTTCACAAAATAACAGTAATAAAAATCTATCTGCAACTTCACATCTAAAATGCTAAAGCAGATTCCTATTTGTTCAATACAATCTAGACATAGAACTAATCTTGTCTATCTGTTGGGCTTCTATACTCTATTATTCTAACAGGTTTTCAAGCTTCTATGCTTGGTAATCACTATGTAGCATCCCTGTGCATACACTTGCCTGCATACATTGTTTATCAATAGTTTCCTATTTATAAACAATTAGGTAACTGCATAATCTCCTTGATCACATTTCCCATGATTAATCATAGCCATCAGATCTTCAATCTTGTCCAGGTTCAATGCATCTTTTGATCTGAAAATGTTTTACCCCGCCTTGGAACTTGCATACATTTCTTGGAACTTGTGCTAGGGTATTGCGGTTCAATCTGCGTTGTAGATCTTCATGCCGACTTTCCATTGCCTTAGATTCATTAACAAACTTCATGCACTGCATACCAATCATTTAATCAGTTCCAGCTCATCAACTTCCTTCATTAAATACCGCATGTAAATATTTAATGCATTTTGTTATAGCTCGGTTACAACTCGGTGAATACTAAACTTCACTCGGTAGACATTCTGCCTTCATTAACCGATAGCGATAACCTTAGGGTTTACCGACTAGGTTCCTTAGGGTTTACCAACTAGGTTCTTTGCTTGATAACATAGTATAGTATTAACCTTTACAATTTACAACATATGTATGATGTTAAAACAATCTAAAACATCATGATCTCATCATTGTCTGACTCGGTACTAGTTACCCGTTGAATACCTTATTCATCCCCTTATTCATCATATTCTTTCCTGTGTCTTTTACCGACATCTATATACTCTTCAAATCATACTTCTCAAGATATGGCAACATCATACTGAATTAGAAAATCAATTTCTTGACATCAATGACAAAATAATAATATCAAGACAGTAAACATCCTTAATCAGTTATATCCATAATCATCAACAACCTTCTCAATATCCTTATGAAATGCCAACAATCTTTCATTGTCTGTTATATCCATTGTATGAAAAGGGGAAGAAGCAATGCTTGAAAGGGGAAATGAGGTTTTCATCTAGATTGAAATGTGATCTTCCCTACCTATAATTGCACAAGACATCAAGAAAACTACCCTAGATATGCAAAAAATTCTATCCCGATTAGCTTCCTAACTAGAGAGTGAAAGTTGGAATTCTTATACGATGGCAAGAGGGACTGAAATTAGTCCACAGGTGACATCCAAAGAGGGATCAACTCAGTCACTTACACTACAAAAAATAAAAAAGAATACATTCAAACAAAGAGGTAAAAGCATTACAAAAGTTGTAAGAACTAAATGAAGGCAAAAGGTAAATTTTATTCATGCAAAGGAAAAGCAAATTTACAAATATAGAGAAACGTAAGTTTTTTGTAGAAGAAAGAAAGAAGATCCTGAGACAGGCTATAAAATTCCCTTTGTAGTCCAAGCATAACTCTGATTGAATTAGAGTTAAGAAAGCCTAACCCTGCGTAGGGTTAGGTTACAAAAATATCAGAAAATAAGATCAATCAACAAGTTAATTTGATCTTCTTTTATTGTAGTCTAAAAATGTTTCTGCAACTTGGGAAAAGCAAAATATCCCTACAGCTGAAGAGAAATCCCTATGCATGATGCACCTGAGTAAATTTGTAGGGAAAAAAGTCTTCATACCACATTGAATAGTCGTAGGTGGCATTTGGAAATGGTCTAAAGAGTCATTTTGGAGTTATGGAAAAAAATCACTGGTGGTTGGATTAAAAAATTGATTAGATTTGGGGTGATGTCTGCATCAAGAATTGATTTCGACTGACTAATCGGCACTAATCAGCAACCACCTTGTGCGAAGAATTTAAATTTTACCTTTTTGTCAAGTTTGAATCTGGGCCACCAGATCATCCTTATCATGTGTAGATGAACACCTTTGATTTCGCAATGAAGCCCTCCAAAGGACTCAATAAAACTTTAAAACATTGTCGTTCAATCTAGACTTTATGAAAATCTAACAATTGTCATTGTGGCACGTAGTGGGCTTGACCCACTATCTTTATCACTCCTTCACAGTGCTTGAACAGTCCTTGTTTTATAACCCTACGAAATGGGGAAAAGGTTTCACCATTTCACAAGTTGAAGAAACCCTTTGTATCTCATTGTTGTGAAATGATGATGTCATTTCACTAAATCACAGGGTCAAGCGTGATGGACTTGAAAAGCATTGAGAGGGGGGGGTGAATCAATGACACCAAAAATAAAACTCCTTCAAACACTAACCGGTAGATGAACTTAACAAAACTTTTAAACACAATGCATGTAATCCAAAATGATATAACAACATCCACCATAACACAAGTGTTTGTACGTGGAAAACTCAAATAGGTAAAAACCATGATGAGATGTAACTCAAAAGTTAAATATCTGCAGTAATAGATAACTGATCGGTTAAGGTCTACAAAGTGCTCTGCTAGGAGCAAATATTTTTAGAGATCCCAAAGCTTTATTAAAAGCTTATACCCTGTGAAAGGTAGTACCCAGTTAGGAGTAACCTCAGTAGAGGATTTTTGAATCCAAACTAATGGATCACCCTATTAGAGAATTTGAACAATGAAGCTTGTTAGAGCTTGCCCGATTAGGGGATTTGAATTCTGTTGTGATTGTTAGAAAAAAATAGGATTGGTTTGATCTGTCTGAGTAGCACAATACTTGCTTGATCAAAACCTTCTAAACATATTCAACACTGCTCTTCTCTATACTCTACAACTTAACTCTTTTGACTTTCGCACACAACATATCGCTTTTACTCATTTGAAAATAATTCATTGTGATGTCAATATATATACATTTAGATTTCATGTCAGCCTCAAGAAATCATAACACAATTATCTAGGTGTGGTGTATCTGGTCAAGTGATCATAATTCATCACAAAAATACCGCCAATAATTATCGGTGGGATAAATCATCACGATTTGTGATAACTCATCACACAATCAATGAATACTGGTCAGAACAATCAATACTGATTGGAGTTAAATATATGAACCGTTATCCTTGAATCTCCTGATATAATCTTCGCTTGATCTTTATGTTGATGTCGATTAATGTGTATCCACTGGTTGTTTTCTATGCATATACCGGTTGTCACAAAGTACCGGTTAGAGATAAACCTCTTAGTATACTGGTTGTAGTGTAAACAACTTTGAAGTTACACTGGTAGACAATATAGACATATGTGTGTGTATGTGTTTCATCAATGGCAACATATGATGAATTCATGACAATCATCATCAAGCCAACTATCTCCCCCTTTGGCATTGATGGCAACACTTAGAAAATTTCACAGTAATACTGCTAAGTGTGCATACAAAACAAAATTTACACATATACACATGCTCCCCCTTAATGCATACATTATCCAAAATTTTCAAAAACACACATACATATTTCTACTCCTCCTTTGACAACAATGCCAAATTGAAAAAGTAATATATATATATATATATATATATATATATATATATATATATCAAAGTGTTCAGCATATACAACAACAACTTGAAAAACTGAATCGAGATTTATGCAGAAGCTAGTCGCATGAAAATATCATTAAATTTCTTCTTCAACTGTGATATGGTATTTTTCCATGTCTTTAGCACGTTCTCAGTGTACTCAAATGTAGACATAATCTGTGAATTGAACTCTTTCATGGAATCTAGTGAGCAGGTTTCTGGGGTAGACATAAACTTGTGTTGTAAGTTGACCCTTCAATTCCTTTAGTGACCAAAGTAACTTTGCTTTCTCATGATCATAAGTATCCAACATATTGTGCAAATCATATACAGATTTGCTAAAAGCAAATATAGAGTCCTGAAGTGGGACATATGCATTGCATATCATTTCTAGCTCTTGCCTTGTTTCTGTTTGCCTTTTTGTGATATCAGGATAATAGAATGAAACATTAGAGGTAGATGTTAGAGTATTCGGGTATTTACTTGATTAATTAAACAATATCTGTTTAATTATTTAAGTTCCCTTTATCTCTTTTACACTTAAGCTAACTTTAGGTGCATATAATTAATTGTTTTAATTAATTATTATGTGCAAACCTAGGTTTTCCCTTTTAGGGTTTCTTGACCTTTTAAAGGTTGAGTTCTTTCTTTTCATTATATGAAGAAGGATTATTATTGACAATACATTTTGGAGAATATTTTTCCTGTGTATTCTTTCCTTCTGTGATTTGCTTCATTGCTTCTCCTTGTAACAGGTTTTTCAGCTTGCAGAGATTATTTGGGCTCCTATGGTGTTGTATTTTCTCAACTCCTATATGGTATCAGAAAGCTGGTTCCGAGGCCGACCTCATGGTGTTGGTAATTTTTTTCCAATTTTGCTGTTTGACTGTGTTTTTTTGCAGTCAAAGTGAGGTCTCTTTTTTGCACTCCGGGAGACATAGAATGAGCATCCGAACTCCGTTTTTCAAAAACTTTATATTTTCCATATTCTGCTCCATGCATATTTTATTCAGTTTTTTGCTTTTTAGCACTCTGGTGGATATCGTGGTTGTTTTAGGTCCTAGGATCTCTTCTCTGAGTAGGATGTCTCTATTTTGGTTCACGTTTCTATTTCCAGTCTTCTTATCATTGTAGCTTGTAATTATGCAAAAGCACTGAGATAAAGTGCCATCATGCATTGTTTACTTGGAATCTTGCATATCTTGTGTCTTGTTG
The DNA here is from genome assembly GCF_030272615.1 of Cryptomeria japonica. Classification (NCBI taxonomy): domain Eukaryota; kingdom Viridiplantae; phylum Streptophyta; class Pinopsida; order Cupressales; family Cupressaceae; genus Cryptomeria; species Cryptomeria japonica. The sequence goes on from NC_081409.1 coordinate 172,410,894, forward strand.
TACATGCACTATTGATCAAGTGCCATGAGGGGGTTGAGGTTTTCCTGTTGTTTGCCATCTTCCTTTGTCTAGTGAGTGTTCCTTCCATGAAATTCATCTCATGATGATGTGTCTTAGCACCTTTGATATTCTTGGTTCTTCGTCATGCAGTTGTTTTTGGCTGTCCTTTTCAGTGTTACTGTCCCTCTCCCACTTCCGCATTATGGGGAGGTTTATCCTACTGGTTCTACTGCTTCCGTGGTTTGATTGATCAGCTCTTCAGGCTTTGGTTTCTCATGCCATTTGTATCATCGATTTCAGTTGTTTTTGCCTTGTTTGCCTCCTGATTCGAGTAGTGTCATTTGAGGGCACTCATGCAGATTATAGTCTTCTCTACCTCGTCATGTTCTAGTTCAGTGGATTTTCTTCAAATCAGCAGTTATTCTTCGACAGAGTTTGTAGGTTCTTCATGCTTCATTGATATTCTTTTCCATCTCTTTTTGGAGTAGAGTTTTGTTCCCACGTGGTTTTCTCTATTTCTAGAGTTCATAGAAATTTCATTGTATTTGGGTACCTGATCAAGCCTTGTTGCCAGGACCCATCTTTATTGCTTTTAGTAGTTGTTCTAGGTTTTAGCTTCTCCCTAAATCTAGCTTAAGGGGGGGTGTTAGAGTATTCGAGTATTTACTTGATTAATTAAACAATATCTGTTTAATTATTTAAGTTCCCTTTATCTCTTTTACACTTAAGCTAACTTTAGGTGCATATAATTAATTGTTTTAATTAATTATTATGTGCAAACCTAGGTTTTTTCTTTTAGGGTTTCTTGACCTTTTAAAGGTTGAGTTCTTTCTTTTCATTGTATGAAGAAGGATTATTATTGACAATACATTTTGGAGCATATTTTTCTTGTGTATTCTTTCCTTCTGTGATTTGCTTCATTGCTTCTCCTTGTAACAGGTTTTTCAGCTTGCAGAGATTATTTGGGCTCCTGCGGTGTTGTATTTTCTCAACTCCTATAGTACAAGCAAGATATTTTCCTCCCATTTCAATAGCTTTTCCCAATAAAGCTTTATTATATGATAGAGCCAGTTTGTTGGTACCAAGTAATAGCTTTTCTACATATGCATGGGTTGATTCTTCAAGTGATGTGAGTTGGTTAGATGCATCAGTGACTAACTGACCAAGCTTTCTAATAGGCGAAGACGGATGTCCGGTAGAATTTTTCGGTAGCAGATTTGTCAAAATGTCTACTGCTTTCTAAATAGTTTTTGCTTTAATCCTTTGCTCTTTAAGTCTCTTTTTGTGCGCTCTAGATTGCATAACATTTGCAATCTTCATCATTTCAGATGCGCTCATGTTGTCAACATTGATGGGCCCTAAGATGCCTAATGAATCATCATCATCATCAATCTACTGAGTGACTAATGTTTTTGCCAGTTCAGAAGATGTTACCTTCAAGATTTCTTTCTCTTGGTTTTTCTCTAATTCCTGTCCAGAAGTCTGTGTGACAACATTCTCATTAGATTCCTTTTGAGTATCTTGTAAGATCGATGGGGATTGGGGTTTCTCAGATTGATCTTTTGCAGGTGGAATATCTATTTCTTGTTGAGTGGTCGGTTCGTCAACTATAGTAATCTGTAAATCAGTGATTTTAGGTGGCTCCATATCTGGTGCAGTGTTGTCTCTAGATAGATCAACTGTATCCTGAACATCAACAACATGAATAATGATCTCATCCTTCTTCTTGATAGGATAGACCTCATCAGCTTGTACAATCTCTTCTTCATCCATTTAAGGTCAATTAGCAATATCTTTCTCATTTTTAGAGGATTGGATGAGCTCTTCCATCTGTTTGATTTCACATGCTATTTGATGTGTCTTAGTCTCAATAATTGCCCTCTTTCCACTAAGAAGCTTCAATCTCCTTGCTTTGAAGGCAAATTGAATTTTGTACTGATCAACTAAATCACTTATTTCATCCTTAGACAATTTGGAAAAATATTGTATAAATATCTCATCAATAATTTCTTTTTCCAATTTTATAGCTTCCTCCCATTTATTTAATAAAATAGTGTACAAAGAATTTGAGATATACTTTTCAAGATCATGTGGAAATCTATTGTAATGACACAAATGAGTGATTACCTATTGAATAGTTTGATTCTTCTCATCTTCAGTGAAGGAATCAAAATGTTCTTTGACATTGTCAAATATGTTCCTCCCTAATGTCTTCACTGTTCTTTCAAAACGGGTATTAAGCTTGAAAGTTGAGATATCAATAGGCATAGTTGCCTTTGGCACTTCCTTTACTGACTTTGCCACTCTACCAGTAGCTTTCATCTTCTTAGGTTCTTGTTCAGTGTTAGTACCCTCAGATTCTTCTTGGAGAATTAGTTTTCGACTTCTCTTCTTTGACACATTCTCCTTCTTTGTATAGACTTTAGGTGTCAGTTCCTTTTTGGTTTGGATACTCTGAGTCACCCTTGTATTCTTCATCACCGAACGTGCTTCATCAATTTTATTTTTCTTTCCTTTCTCACTTGTGGCAGGCGCAATATTGGTTTTGGCTTGAGCATCTTGGACTACCAAAATATCCAGTTTTACCTTCTTTTTATCTTTAGGAGATGCTAATAGGTTATTAGCATAACCAACCAGTAAGTCATAGTTCACCTCATAACTCATATCTTCCATTTCTTCTTTTCTCGGCTCAATTGCTTGCATCGAACAAAAATCAATGGTAACTGTGAAAACAATGTCTTTTGCAAAATGTCTTACCACATCTTCAGGCAATCTCATTCTCATGCTCATCCTCTTTTGAAACTCATTGAAATACTTATTCATAGGAGCATGAAAAATATTCTTTACAGCCTTGATGTTGTTCTTGATCTGTGCGGATACCGGTAGGTCCTTTGACCATTCAATATCACCTATTCCTGATAGAAAATTTTGAAAATAAAAGAATAAACCGACCAATAGTTGTCCATACTTGAACTTTAGACTGTTGTCCTTCTTGATAGATTGCATATTTAGAAATAATTATCTCCTAATAGCCTCACAAAGATCATAATCTGCATTTTCAGCTATCATCCTGTAAGCTGTGTGTACTGCTGCTGATGGAACACTAATTAGTCTACTAGAGTAAAATACCCAGTAGCCTATAGCCATAGCTGCCAATTTCACTGCTGGGTCCCTGATATTGTTAACAAAAAAAGCACATTTATCAAATGTTGAACCGGTTAGAGAGTATACCGTCTCTTTTGAAATTCGCTTCAACTTAGGTACTTCACAGGTTGAATAATAACTAGTTACCGCCTGAATGGCTTCCTTGGTTATTATGTGATTTCTCTCTAAGTACATGTTCTCACCATGAACTCGACTCAAGATAATTCTAATATGCTCTTCTTCAAAATCTTCAAGGAAGTAAGCGGTGTTATGAAAACCTTTATCGAAAACCCTAGCATAATTTGTTTGAATCTTTTCATTCTCATCACAGAGGGATTTTAACTGAGTGTAGATATACAGTGATCCTAGATCCTCAATCTCGCAATCAATATAGCTCGATAAATCCCCTTTTACTAAAACTCTACTAGGAACTTGGGATAATGCATTATACGATACAATTTGTTCTACCTCTACAACTTCCATTGGCTTAGATGTAATCATTAACCTTTGTACAGAATTTGAAGATGATTCTATTTCATATGAACAAGATTCGAAGAAGGATTTTCAAAGAAATACCTTATTTTACGCACGCTGCCTCATTTACCGGTTGAATTCCCAAGTGCACACCAGTTTGATCTTCTGCAACCTTCAAATCAACTTGATTACAAATCACACTACAACTTTGACAATTATCAGCCAACAATCTTTCTTATCTTAGCAAGCGCTCCAAATTTATTTTTTGAATGCGTTAGGGTAAAAATAACAAAGTAAAAACTCACTTTATCCTTTTTACCTACTGCATTAAATGCTCGCCTATTAGGGTTACAAACCCCAATTTCACCGCTCAAGGAGAAAACCGGTTGATAACATATTGACAAAAGGTTATCAAAATTCCATGCTTCAAAATTATCTTACTGCTCATTCATCTCAAAGGGGTCCATAGGTTGATTTACCATTAAGCTCCCCTTAGCCATATTAAAAAGGCTTAATTCACTGGTGCAGGTTTCTCTTCGCTGGGTGAAGGAACAATTTCTTCTCTAGGTGAGTCATCACTCTTCTTCTTCCATATCCGATTCATTTCCTCTCTAGTTTCTTCAACATTAACTTTTTGCTTTCATTTTTTATCCTTAAAAGAACTGATTGGTTTGATATTTCTGGATCTACAAAAAATTTCTAAGTTCCTCGGTTCGTTACAGTGATAACAAGCCATACCATATGATTTCCAAGCTCCTGCATTTCCTCTCCCAGTTCTTCTTCTGCAGTTCATAGCCACATGACCAAAGTTATTACAGATGGTGCAAATGACATTTGTTACCTTTTCCATCTCAAATGGACTAAACCAGTTGTCATAGGGTCTTTGTCAGTTCATGTTGACCCGGTTGTCAAAATTCCTCATCCGGTTACCATTTAGTCTTGGATGCATATGCAGTACATGATTATTTGCTCCATATCTGCACTCACCTGATCTATGTCCATACATTCCACATGTGAAGCAATGACCTTCAAATTTCTTAGACACATACCTAGCATTAGTATTGTAACTTGCATTTCTGTTAGGTTTGTCTTTACAAACATTTGCAGTGTGATTAGGTTTATGGAAAACAAAACAAATAGGTTTACAAACCTTCTTACCAGTAGGTTTCTTGATCTTAGGAGCAGATTTGTTCTTAAGAGTGATGCTCTTTGTACTGGAGGTTTCACCTTTTTCATATGTGTGAAAACCAAGTCCAGAGGTATCACCTTTTATTCTTTGTGATTGAATTTGTTCTTCCAACAAGATTGAACTTTTGATGAACTTGTCCAATTTCCCATTTACTTCAGTAAGTTGTTTGGTGAGATCTTCATTATGCTTTGATAGGTTCTCTCTCAGAGATGATGCTAATTCAAGATCTAGCTGTAAGTTCTCTTTCTCTTCTCTCTCAGCATTCAAATGCTCATGCAAGGTATCGTTTTCTCGCTTGATCTTAGCAATATCATGATCTATTTCCTTGATAAGATCTTCAACAGCTCTTCTGGATTCCAATTCCTGACTCATGTGGATAGTAATACTTTCCAGCTCTCTCCTCATATTTAGTTTTTCACCATTTAAGTTTTCAACCTCCTTGGCTAAAGCATCAATATTGGCCTCATCTGAAGAACTATTATCAGATATCTCTAACAGTTGTTCAATTAGCTCTCTCCTTTTGACTTGTGAAGCTTTCAGTTTGACCCTAAGGGTTTCAAGCTCATTTCTACTATCTTCAAGCTCTCTAGCCATCTCAAAGTAGCTCATTTCCCCCATGGTGGTTTCAAGGCTCCCTTCTAAGAGATTAGGGTTCAAATAAGTTAGACTCTGATACCAATTGATGGACTTGAAAAGCACTAAGAGGGGGGGGGGGGGTGAATGAGTCACACCAAAAATAAAACTACTTCAAACACTAATCGGTAGATGAACTTAACAAAACATTTAAACACAATGCATGTAATCCAAAATGATATAACAACATCCACAATAAGTAAAAAATCCACCATAACACAAGTGTTTTTACTTGGAAAACCCAAATAGGTAAAAACCAAGGTGAGATGTAACTCACAAGTTAACTATCTGTAGTAATAGATAACTGACCGGTTAAGGTCTACAAAGTGCTCTACTAGGAGCAAATCTTGTTAGAGATCCCAAAGCCTGATTAAAAGCTTATACCCTCTGAAAGGTAGTACCCTGTTAGGAGTAACCTCGGTAGAGGATTTCTGAATCCAAACTAATGGATCACCCTGTTAGAGGATTTGAACAATGAAGCTTGTTAGAGCTTACCCAGTTAGGGGATTGGAATTCTGTTTTGATTTTTAGAAAACAATAGGATTGGTTTGATCTATCTGAGTAGCACAATACTTGCTTGATCAGATCCTTCTAAACATATTCAACACTACTCTTCTACATACTCGGCAACTTAACTCTTTTGAATTTCGCACACAACATATCACTTTTACTCATTTGAAAATAATTCATTATGATGTCAATATATAGAAATTTAGATTTCATGTCGGCCTCAAGAAATCATAAAACAACTACCTAGGTGCAGTGTATCTGGTCAAGTGATCATAACTCATCACAAAAATACCACCAAAAATTGTCAATGGGATAACTCATCACGATTTGTGATAACTCATCACACAATCAACAAATACCGGTTGGAGTTAAGTATATGAACCGTTATCCTTGAATCTCGTGATATAATCTTCGCTTGATCTTTATGTTTATGTCGATTAATGTGTATCCACTCATTGTCTTCTATGCATATACCGGTTGTCACAAAGTACTAGTTAGAGATAAACCTCTTAGTATACCGGTTGTAGTGTAAACAACTTTGAAGTTACACCGATAGACAATATAAACATATGTGTGTGTATGTGTTTCATTAATGACAACATATGATGAATTCATTACAATCATCATCAAGACAACAAAGTGACGGTTTCGTGGGGAGGGACCCACCTTCTTTAATTGTCTTTGTGAAATCACGAAGTTCCTTTAACCCTAGCATTTCCTGCCTTTAGCCCTCGTATCATTGTTACATGAAGGGGGCACCACCATGGGCTTCCCTCGTGGCAAAACAAAAAAATCATTTTATACTTAGTGACCAAGGTCTATGTCGCGGGATCGCGGGGTGGACCCAAAAAAAGGTTTTAACCCTTGCGACCTATCAAAAACGTTTATTCATTTAGTCTTCATTTTGTTGTTTCGCAAGGAAGGGTGGAATATTCCTTGATGCTCTTGGAAAACAGCGAAACGCTTTAGCCTTTTTGCCATTTTCCAGGGGGAACAAAATAATAAGTCCCTCGCTCTACAAAATGGTGAAAGCCATGAAGCCTTTCTTGTTGTTAACAAGAAAGACAGAAATTGGCCTTGCAATGTTTGAAGACCCTCTAATCGCTAATCCTTAAGTGATTTGACTGGTTAGAGCTGGTCAACATAAAATTAGAAATTAAAGCCTAAATAGATTGTAAAGGTGTAAAAGTCTTAGGGTTTAGGGTTTTAGGGATTTTTAGGAGGTTTTTCTTAGGGTTTAAACAATGTTTTCTTAACCAGCTAGGTTTTATGAGATCGGTTATTTTCAGGAAAAAGGTTAACATGAATTTAGTCAACATTTTTGGCAACTTGAAGTGGTGACAAGCCTTCTTGGAAAATAAGACCAAAGCCCTTAAATATTCATTGGGTATAGAGTTGATATGTGGGAAAAATGAAGATTTTTGCCCTTGTTACCTTATAAGATGTCAAAAATTTCTGTTATTCTGGAAAGAACAGCCTGTGCACGTGCACTTATTGAAAGGAAATTGGAAAATATTTATAGATATTTACAAAAAACCTAAAACTAATAAACTTTGTGCCAAAGCACTTGGGGTAATGAAAATCTAATCTATTGTACTCTAACTAATCAATCCTTAAACCTTCAAACAAACCCATTAATTGATCGGTTAAAGTAGCTTCCTTCTCTGAACAAGGAAATGCATTCAATGCATGATCCTGAAACATTGAAAAGAGCTGCAAAACGATCAACAATATTATGAATTGTTGCAATTTCTTTTGTGAATCACATACCCTTAGATTTTGACCAAGCACACTACTAGCTTGGAGTGCATATGTAGGTTGGATCTACTGCTATGCAACTATAACCTCATGCTTGGAGTCCACCTTGGATAGATACCTGATTGGGCATCCTCTTGAAATGACTAAATTTGAACTCTCCCTGCTAGATTGCTCATATCCAACCATATCATTCACCATAATATGACCATGTTGATCAAGAACTCTCTCACTTAATGGCACCAAACTTTCATCAAGTTTGGGACAAGAAATATTAATGATAGTTGAGAACTTATGATCATCTAGACCATCATCAATCTTTTCATCTATGATATGTTCTACCTCAACCTCGTAATCTTGAATATCAGAGATACAGTCTTTTTTACTTTTATCAATAAACTTTGATCCTTGCTCTTGTTTATTCAGACCAACATCCTCCTACAATTCATTACTCTCCTTGGTGAGATTGGGGATAGGGGTGTCTTCTTCATGGATGCAATATCTTCTTCATGGATATAATAGGTCCCAAATCTTGTATCATTTACCTCATCAATTGGGTCAAATTGTTTTCCACTCATCAAGTAGGCAATAAGGATCTTCTTCCAATCGAGTTGCAGGCTCCCTAACTGATACATCCTCATTCTCCTAATAGAAGGAGCAATTCATCTCTATGGGGCTTGGGATGTAGGGATTGCTAGCCTGTTGTCTCTTCATTATAGTCAATTCATTTCCAAATCCCTACATTTGTCCCTCCAAAGGGCTAATCATTTTCTGCATTGAGGTCTCAAGAAAGGTCTACAACTACTTAAACTCTAAGGATAATGGAGTAGGTGCAGGTGTGAGCAATTGACTTGTAGATGTCATTAGTATAGGCACCAAAGTAGGCTGTTGTGCAAGAGCCTCTAGGAATAAGGGCATTGGAGGTCTAGGAGCTAACTTCCCTGCCTATTTTAAACAATTTGTTGCCTTTACAACAATGTCATAGGCCTATGGTAAGTTATCTAATCCCATTGATTGTATCATAGTGGCAATGTCAAAATCAAAAGTATTGAGTTAATATAAGAAAGAACCATTTGAAGATGGCTTGACCAACGCTAGGATCCTATCTTAGGTATTCTGAAACCTATAATTAAAGTTTGGCATGAACTCATGGGGTGCTCTCTTAATGGTTGATAGATGCTCCATAAGTGACAGATTGTCAGTCTTATCTTCGAAGTGTTTGCATAGCTTCTCTCCTAACTCATCCCAATTGTGGATTGAGTTGGAGGCTAACCCTGTATACCATTGTAGGGCTTTTCCTTTAAATGAAGAGGCAAGAATCCTCATTTCTATATTATTGTCTATCACATCAAACACATTGCAGATGCTACTGATATCTTGGATGTGTTCCTTTGGGGTGACAAAGGTTTCTCCAGTAAAGAATGGTATGGCCTTTAGGGATGCAACTGGGATATCATCCTATTGGACTAAAACCAAAGGACTGCCACCATTAAAGGTTGCGAATGTATGTTCTTTAGGGACCGCCATAGAAAACAATGGTCTATTGATATTAATGGCAAGACCTTTAGGCTGCGATAATCTTGTAAATGGAGGGGTAGAAAGGGATCTTAGGGGTGTGGATGCTTCTACTTGAGTTCCCGTAACAGGTGACAAAGAAGGCCTACCTCCTCTTCTTCTAGAATTTGAATATGAAAGACGAATTGTAGAGGTGGAAATTTGTTGCCTCTAAGATGAGAAATCTTAGAGAACAAACTATCTACCGCTACCTCACTTAAACTAGCGCTAAGGGTGAGCCAAGGGATACAAGATATAGAACCAAGCTAATACATGACATACCAACCTTCTAGATAGTTCAGGTAGCTCTCTGTGACTAGGACAAACGTGTAGAACTAAGACTCCAGTGCGATGCACTACTATCCTGTATAGACATAAACAAAGAACCGTAAATAGAAGGGAGTGATGGTCATAAGAAGAAATGAAAGAAGTACGATAATATGAAAATATAGACTAGGAAATAAAGTGAAATAAGAGAAAAGGGAAGAAAATAGATGAACAATAGGTCCATGCTATGAAGCCTCCGGCCAAATAAATCTTCTTTAATGCAACCTGCACACAAGCAAGAAAGGAAAAATGTTTGAGGGTCCTTGGGGATTTGCCTCAATCAAATCCTTGTTTTGGTGTTTTCACCTCCATAGAAAGCTAGATAGATAGATAAATAAATAAAATAAATCCAATATAAGGTAAATGATAAATGATTTGATGTATAAGGGATGTGATGAATCACAAGATGCTCAAAGATAGGATAAATAGATAGATATTACCAAATAGGCTTGACAAAAGCCAAGTTAGATGCAAAGAGATTACTGTGAGATCTTTAGAACGTTGTAACAAATGAAAGATTGTTGTAACTAGTGCATGAGGATAAGAGAAAGTTGTAAGAGACAAGAGAATCAAAGAGATAGTGCTAGAGAGCCATAGAGAGACACAAAGAACTTGTAAGAGAGCCTGAGAGAGAAAGATAGATTGTATGGAAGAACTAGACAAATTGAAAGGATAGAAAAGATAGATTTATAGGAAAGAAGATGAGGGAAAGAGAGGGTCATGAGATGTTTGAAATATTTGGGGGTTTTTCCATCAACATGTGCAGGTGACAAGTGGAAAGGCGTGTTCAAAAATTACATTTGAACTTTGAGATTTTGCAAGACGAATGCGCAACGCGCAGACATCTGTACAATGCACTAATGTCCAAATGAATCATGCTCAAAAACAGCAAGAGACAAGGGAGACACACGACTAACAAGACTTACGCCACAAGGGAGCTACCACAAAGGGGGGTCTCGAGCATCCTCAGAGGGAAAAGGCTGTTGCAAGGGCTGAAGTGGGCCTGCTCAGGTGCTAGGAGAATGGACACTAAAGTGGTTACAAAAGATGTAGGTCAAATTACAAAAGGGTATGCAACTTTTGACACTACATGAAAATATTGGAAATTATTTCCAAAAGATTCTCTGGTTTGAGCTCTTGGCATGAAAGCGACAGCTGGTCATCACCAAGAGATTGAATTTGTTCCTCAGTATTGCCAAGTGTTGAATGTGATTGCTTCGAAAGGCTAGATTGCTAAGAGTAGCACTCAATTCTTTGCATGATTGTTGAAATGTGTGTCCCAACAGGAATGCCAAAAACTATGGTATGATTGGTGGCTTAAAGTGGAACTGTCTGGTGAATGAATATTTCTTAAAATGCTTTACAAACTGGTCCCACTAGGAGTGCTAGAAACGGTTGTCACAAAAATTTGCACCCTTGATTAACTCTTGAGCTCATCAACCCTATGACACATTGAAACAACCTCCAAGTGTGGGACCTTGCTAAATGTGAGGTTGAGTCTCTAGAGAAGGTTGACTTCCTTATCAATCTGATGTAGGTGTTCGACCAACCCAACATATATAAATCCTAATATATTGATCTGAGGGAGAAATGCGGAAGAAGGAATTCTTGAAAGGGGAAATGAGGTTTGCACCTAGATTGAAATGTGATCTTCCTTGTCTATAAGTACATAGAACATCAAGAAAACTACCCCAGATATGCACAAAATTCTGTCTTGATTAGCTTCCTAATTGGAGAGTGAAGGTTGGAATTCTTATAAGATAGCAAGAGGGACTGAAATTAGTCCAAAGGTGACATCCAAAGAGAGATCAACATAATCACTTACACAACTGAAAAAAAAAAAAAGAATGCGTTCAAACAAAGAAGTAAAAGCACTACACAGGTTGTAAGAATTGAATGAAGGCAAAAGGTAAATTCTATTCATGCAAAGGCAAAGAAAATTTAGAAATACAAAGAAATGTAAATTTTTTGTAGAAGAAAGAAAGAAGATCCTAAGATAGGCTACAAAATTTCCTGTGTAGTTCAGGCATAACTTTGATTGAATTACAGTTAAGAAACCCTAATCCTACCTAGGGTTAGGTTACAAAAATATTAGAAAGAGGATCAGTCAACAAGTTGATTTGATCTGTGTTTATTACAGTCTAAAAATGTCTCTATAACTAGGGAAAAGCAAAATATCCCTACAGATGAAGAGAAATCCCTACGCATGATGTGTCTAAATACACTTGCAAGACACAAAAGTCTTCATACTGCATTGAATAGCCATAGGTGGCATCTGGAAATGATTTGTGGAGTCATTATGGGGTTATGGAAAAAAAACCTCGGTGGTTGGATAAAAAATCTAATTGGATTTGGGGTGCCAACTAGGTCAAGAGTTGATTTTGATCAACCATTCGACAACCACCTTGTGTAGAGAATTTAAATTTTACCTCTTTGTCAAGTTTGAATCTCGACCATTGCATCATCTTTATCGCACATAGATGGACACCTCTGATTTCGTGATGAAGCCCTCAAAAGGGCTCAATAAAACTTTAAAACATTGTCATTTGATTTGGACTTTATGAAAATATGACAGCTATCATTGTGCCACATAGTGAGTTGGACTCACTATCTTTATCGCTATTTTAGAGTGCTTCAAAACTCTTTGTTTTATAACCTTGCAAAATGGCGAAAAAGGTTTCGCCATTTTGTAGGCTAAAGAAACCCTTTGTATCTCATTGTTGCGAAAGAGCAATGCCATTTGGCTAAATTGCAGGGTTAAGCAACGATTTTGTGGAGAGGGCCCCACCTTCTTTATTTGTCTTCACAAAACAATGAAGTCCATTTAATCCTAGCATTTCCTGCCTTTAGCCCTCCTATTGTTGTTTCACATAGGGGGGCCCACCATGGGCTTCCCTTTTGGCAAAATAGTGAAATTATTTTATACTTAGCCACTAGGGGCTATTTCACAGGATTGCGAGATGGACCCCACCAAAGGTTTTAACCCCCGCGACCCAACGAAAAATCTTTATTCATTTAGTCTTCGCTTCACTATTTCGCAAGGAAGGGTGGAATATTCCTTTATGCTCTTACAAAACACTGAAATGCTTTAGCCTTTTTTTCATTTCACAGGGGGAACAAAATAATAAGTTCCCCTCCCCACAAAATGGCATAAGTCATGAAGCCTTGCTTTCTGATAACAGGAAAGATAGAAACCGGCCCCGCCATGTCCGAAGACCCTCTAACCAGTAATACTTAAGCGATTTGACCGGTTAGAGATGGTTAACGTAAAATTATAAAGTAAGGCCCAAATATATTGTAAAGGCATAAAAGCCTTAGGGTTTAGGGTTCTACAACTTTTTAGGAGGTTTTTCTTAGAGTTTAAACAAGGTTTTCTTAGCCATCAGGTTTTTCTCATATCGATAATTTTCATGGCTAAGGTAGACTTGAATTTAGTCAACAATCTTCAAAGCCAAATATCTAAATAATGCAAATAGTAGCATTCTTCTTCTGGATAATGAGTTACCATTTGGTTCTTTTATATAAAATAATATTTCCAAAATAAGGACAATTTTATGGAAGGCAGGGGAAAAAATGGTTGAAAATGGAAGACATACTAAGTTCTGGGATGATATATGATTAAAAGATAAAGCTCTTGCTAATCAAAACCAATTCAAATTGGTAAAAAATGTCCTTGTCCAATGTTGTGGCACCCTTGTGCAAGGATACTATTGTGCCAAGAAGACTAGGTCAGATGGAAAAACTTTGTGGATCAAATTAGGAAAAGTAAAAACATCTCTGATTCCAACAAAAGACAAATGATGAAGGAGGCTCAACATTTATGTTCTACCTTGGACGATTGCTTCTTTTTTTCCCCTCATTGAAAGGATGAATTGATATGGTGTCATAACCCCTCTAGAACCTTCTATGTTAAATCTACCTACAATGCAATTGAGGTTGATTCAAGGGAGAAACTCAATTGGAATCTCATACGGGTTAAAGGTTTTATTCCAAAAATTCTTGTTTTTGGTGGGTTACTGCCCATGGTAAAATTTTGACAATTGACAACTTGAACAAAAGAGGCTTCTCTCTAGTTAAAGGGCACACTCTGTGTTGCAAGGATCTTGATAGTATAGATCACATCTTCCTACATTGCTAATTTGGAAAAGAAATCTGGGAGGAGATGCTTGTTGATATTAAAATAATGTGGACCTTCCTGGGTAATATGAGAGAAATGATGGATCAGTGGAATCATAGTCCTTCTACACATCCAATTATAATAAACCTATGGCTACAAATCCCCCCTTTCATTGTGTGGAACATTTGGAAGGAGCGTAACAACAGGATATTTAGAGAGGAGGCTAAAACAATAAGGTATTGTTTCACATCATTATACAACAGATTAAAGAGAACTTGAATTTTGCTTCATTTAGTCCTTCTAAGGTTATACTGAGTTTGATGTATCTAAGAATTAAACAATGCTAGAGCATAACTCATAATCTCCTGAATTTAAATTGGAACAATTTGATATTAAGAAAAGTTTGTCATTGGACCCCTCTTGATGATGGGTGGATTAAATGCAACTTTGACAACTTCTCTAAGGGCAATATGGGGCTACCGGGAGTAGGGGGTATTATAAAAAATAGCAGGGGACACTTGATAGAAGGGTACTATATAAATTTGGGTAGGGGTTCCAATAATAGGACGAAGGTTATTGCTACCTAGCAAGGGCTTAGATGACTTTATCTTTTAAATTTCCAAAATGTTATCTTGGAAGGGGACTCCAAAATTATAGTGGATTGCGTAAATGGAAAGATGAATACTCCTTGGGAAATAACAAATGTGATGGAAGAAAGCAAAAGGTTGATTGCCTTCTTTCCCAAAATCAAAATTTAGGATATTTTCCAGGAGGGTAATAGTGTGCCCAATAAAGTGCCCAATCAAGGATTAAATCACAAAGATTGGATTTTTTTCAATTTTATGCAAAGCCTTACCGGCCTTAAATTTTTTTGGCTAAGGAAAGGAGTAAGTCTTACTTGATGAAATCAATCTCCTATACTGGTATTAACGAGAAGTGATAAAGTGGTTTTTTTTCCTAAAGTTAAGAGAATGGGTGCCAATTTTTTTCAAATTCAAAATACGAAGATGAGCTAGTTGTTGACTTGGCTGTTAATGTGGATGTCATGTTGGTATCATATTAGGACTTATAGAGGCACAAGAGCAATTAATATTATTCATGCTGCAAGTGTTATGCAACAATTTTTTTGCCACTTGGTCTTATTTGCTAAGGATGGGGAAAGAATTAGATGGAAAGTTGACAATTGTATCTCTCATTTTGGTAAGTTTTTACATGATGTGGGATGTCTTTTCACATGTGTGGTAAGCATTGATGATCATTTTAAAAATTGCCTTTTTGGTAGTAGTTCCTTATTTGGTGGGGTTAGTCATACGAATTATGGGTATTCTCTGTCACTTTCAAATCTCTTTCCAAGATACTGTGTTTTAGATTTTTTATATGCATAGCCATTTGAAGAGGTCAAATCCAAAAACTTTCAAAGAAATTAAAAAAATGAAGAAGTGTGGGACCTTTTCCAGAGAGCTGGGATGAAACCATTTTTCTTTGTCAGGAAAGGTTATAATATAGGACTCTGTTAGAGTAATTGGGTCTTTACTTGATTAATTAAACAATATTTATTTAATTCTTTAAGTTCCCTATTATCTTTTTACACTTAAAGCTAACATTAGGTGCATAATAATTAATTCTTTTATTAATTATTATGTGCAAGCCTAGGGTTTCCCTTTTCAGGGTTTCTTGACCTATTAGAGGTTAATTTGCTTTTCATTGTATTGTGATATTTGGTGAATATTGAGCTCTCAACTTTTGAGCATATTTTCCTGTGTTTTTTGTTCTTCAAATTATTTTGCTTCTTTGCTTCTCCTTGTAATAGATTATTCATCTTGCAGAAGATCTTCAGGCTCCCATGGGGTTGTATTTCTCAACTCTCACATGGTATTAGAGCACAGATCTGCAGCTATCTGTTCTTGTTTTTGAGAAATTTTGCATTGGAAGCAGATCTGGGGTTTCGGAAAGTTTTTTTTTGTAATTAGGGATAGGCCTCTTTTTCTGAGCACTTTGGGCTTAAATGGACCTCACCATCGTGCTTCGAAGGCCCAAAAACCCTTATAGTCATATAAAACTTGCCTAGTTTTGACTCCTGAGCATCTGGGGTGATTTTTTCTCCAAAACCAGGCCTCATGACTCTAGCACGCAAATTGAGAAAAAAATAAAAAAATTTGCCTTTTTATGGCATGCAAGCCAAATTTTTTATTTTTATAAAAAAAATCAAAAATAAAAAAAAGGCATAAAAAAAAAGGCAAGGGTTTCAAGAAAAATATTTAGGGATTTGTTTGCGTAGGGTACCGTAGCCCTAACAGTCCGGCCGTCGTACGACAAC
Source organism: Cryptomeria japonica (assembly GCF_030272615.1). Lineage (NCBI taxonomy): Eukaryota > Viridiplantae > Streptophyta > Pinopsida > Cupressales > Cupressaceae > Cryptomeria > Cryptomeria japonica. The sequence continues at coordinate 172,426,914 of NC_081409.1, forward strand.
CAACACTGTCAGTCCGGCCTCATCGGGTCGGCCCTGGTCACCCTTGGCCCCTGGCGGCACACCCTCTGGCTCTTGCCGGCCAGGCCCCCAGCCAGCCCTCCGACCTCCCACCGACCCCTATCGGCCCTCCGATCACCGCCACCGACACAACCCGCAACCACCGCCGCCGCCCGACCCAACAACCTCTGCTATCGCCTGTACACCATTGCCGCCGTTCGGCCACCTCCACCTGGCTCCTCCACCAGACCACCACCCTCTTCCCTTTTTGAGGGGGGGTTTGTTTTTTGGTCATATCTTGGGAAAACGGACTTCGATTTTCGAAAACAAATAGGTGTCGGAAAGTTGATTCTAAGCCGGACCTCGTGGTGTTGGATTTTTTTTTCCATATCTACTATTTGACTATGCTTTTTTCCAGTCAAAGTCGGGACTCTTTTTTGAACCTCCGGGGCCATAGAATGGGCAAACGAACTCCGTTTTTCGAAAATGAATAGGCGTTGGAAAGCTCTCAGAAAGATCTATTCATATTTGTGATCTTTTTTCTTAGAATTTTCATCAGGTACATGAGATATAAGTTTGAATTTTTTTTTCTTATGCACTACTTCCTTCTCATCAGTATGTACTAGGGTTTGAGTTTATCTATTGTGGGGGGGTGTTTTTTTCTCGCTTTCTGTCATTTATATCAAAAATCAAGAACACAAAAACTCTCAAAAACAAACAAACCCTTTTGCATCTTCTGTCTATTCTGAAAGATCACATAATAAAAAAAACCAACAAGCAGGTGCAGCTACAAAGTTTTGTTCTCATGGCAGATCCCTCAATTGAGTTGTTGAATTCACACAACTATCACACCTAGAAGCCCCGCATCACGACGCTTCTCCAGGCATGGGGGTTGTGGTCTTGTTTGGATGAGGTTCAGCCTATATTGCAGCATCCTTATGAGCTTCTTCAACACAGGAACAAGATGGATGAGGCCATGGGTTTGCTCTCCTTGCATGTCTCTGACAGTCTTTTGTTTCGCCTTGATGAGTTTCTGACTCCTCGGGCTGTGTGGTTGAAGTTTGAGACTCTCTTCTGGAGGGTCAATGAAATTCAGGCATTGCAGATTGAGGCAGATTTGGTTTCCTTGTCAGCCGATTCCTTTCCCACCATTGAGGATTTTTTAACAAGTTCAAGACTACCAGATCTGTTCTTCAGGGATGTGGCAAGATCAAGACAGACACAGAGTGTATTCACTTGATTCTTTCGAAGCTTTGGGGTCATTTTCAGTTTTCTGCATCTACTTTCTACTCCACCATGGATGGCTTGGGTGCTCGTTTCAACATGCCTACCTTTGATGTCTTTTGTGAGCGTTTGTCTCGTGAGTAGTCTCATCTTTCTCAGCTGGATAAGCTCTTAGGATCCAAGAACAAACCATTGGTTGCTCAGTCCTCTAAGGAAAAGCAAAAGCAGAAACCAAAGCCCAAGAAGAATTTTGCAGGTAGTGAGTCTTCCTCCAAGCCACCTCATAAGTCTAATTCTAAACCTCCATTTCCTCCAAAACAAGGGAAATCTTCACAGTCTCGTGAGTTTTCCTCCAAGACTAAGAAGAAATCAAGAGACACTTGTAGTTTTTGTGGCAAGGAAGGACATCCAGTTTCCAGGTGTTGGAAATGATTAAAGGCTTTAGAGGAAGCCATGCAGCAGCATCACATCTCCTCACATAGGCGTCTTCTCCTTCCACAGGGAAAGGTCATGCTCTCACTGCTCGAGCTTCGACCTATGGGTCCACATGGATACTAGATTCTGGTGCTTCTCACCATATAACTCACACTCAACAGTTGGTTACTTCTCTTGCCTCTTGTTGTACTTCACAGATTGCAGTGGGTGACTCGGTTAAGCTTTTAGTCTTGGGTTTAGAATCTGTCTCATTAGATGGGGGTACTTTGCAGGATGTTCTGGTTGTCCCTGACATCTCGACGAACCTCCTGTCCATTTATCAGATTTGCCACTCTGGCTCTGGTAAGACAATTGAGTTCTCACCACATGATGTGGTTATTCGGGACCTCCATGACTCTAATTTAGTTATTGCTACTGAGAGTGTTGATACTGAATCTCGTCTATGTAGATTTGATGGATTTCAGCCCTCTGAGAGTGCAGATTCCTCTCTTATAGCACATGTAGATTCTGTGAGTAAGCTTTGGCATGAGCACCTGGGCCATGTCAATTACAGATATCTTCAGCAAATGAGTACGCAGGCACTTGTTCTTGGGCTCCCACAAATTTCCTGCACTGATGGTGTTTGTCATGGTTGTGTGCTTGGCAAGCATCACAGAGATCCCTTTCTGAAGGGAAGAGCCTCTCATGCTTTGGCACCCTTGGAGTTGATTCACAGTGATCTCATGTCATTTTTAGCTCCTTTTTCTGGGGCTAAGTATGTACTCACTTTTATTGATGACTTCTCCAGACGCACATGGGTGTACTTTCTTAAGTACAAGTCTGATGTCTTTGATTCATTTCAAATCTTCAAGACATTTATACAGAAATAGTTTGGCTGTTCTATTTGGCAGATACGTACAGATAATGGGGGGGAGTATGTGAATTAGACTTTCACCAATTTTTGCACTGAGCATGGTTTACAACATCAGTTTACTGTTCCCTACACCCCTCAGCAGAATAGTATCACTAAACGCAAGAACAAAACTTTATGAGAGATGGCAAATTGTATGATTCAGTCCACGTTCATGGATTCATCTTTTTGGGCTGAGGCAGTCAATTGTGCCAACTATATTCAGAATCGGATACCTCACAAGGCTATTCGACATATGACTCCTGAGGAGGCTTGGTCTCATGACAAGCCTGATGTTTCCTTTTTCTGAGTGTTTGGTAGTGAGGCATGGGATTTTATTCCTGATGCTCAGAGGAAATCCATGGAGTGGAAGAGCCAACCACTCATTTTTGTTGGCTATTGTGAGGATGTTAAGGCGTACAGGTTGTTTGATCGTGATTCCAAAAAGGTCCTGTTTCGACGGGATGTTCAATTTGATGAGCGCCTTCCCACAGTGGATACCCCAACTCCAGTGTCTAATCCTCTTCCTACTCCTTTCAGTTTATTGTTCCCTATACCCCTCAGCAGAATGGTGTCATTGAACGCAAGAACAAAACTTTACGGGAGATGGCAAATTGTATGATTCAGTCCAGGTCGATGGATTCGTCTTTTTGGGTTGAGGCAGTCAATTGTGCCAACTATATTCAGAATCGGATGCCTCACAAGGCTATTCGACATATGAATCCTGAGGAGGCTTGGTCTCATGACAAGCCTAATGTTTCCTTTTTCCGAGTGTTTGGTAGGGATGAGCTTTTATTCCTAATTCTCAGAGGAAATCCATGGAGCGTAAGAGCCGACCACTCATTTTTGTTGGCTACTGTGAGGATGTTAAGACATACAGGTTGTTTGATCCTGATTCCAGAAAGGTCCTGTTTTGACAGGATGTTCAGTTTGATGAGCGCCTTCCCACATTGGATACCCTGACTCCAGTGTCTAGTCCTTTGCCTACTCCTTCCACTGCATCTCTTCAAGATCTTTTTGAAGATGATTCTGATGGTGGTTCTGATGATCCGCCATCCCCACCTCCACCTGCTCCACCTCAGATGCCCAAGTGGGCTCGCCTTACTATTGAGGCGGTAGGTCCTATGGCCAGTGATCTTTTAGATACTCATCACACCCGTTCTCATACTGTGGGTTCTAGTCTTTTGAGTCATGCAATTTCAGATGATCCTCAGAAGTTTTTAGAGGCTACAAGACACCCTGAGTGGGATTGTTCTATGGAGGAGGAGTATTTTTCTTTGATGAGGAATCATACTTGGGATCTTTGTCCTCTTCCTAAGGGCAGAAAGATGGTTAGGTGTCGCTAGTTGTATCACACTAAGTATGTTGTTGATGGTTCCATTGACAAGTACAAAGAACGTCTTGTTGCGAAGGGTTTTTCACAGGTTGAGGGTATTGATTACTCTGAGACCTTTGCCCCTGTCGCCAAGATGAACTCCATTCGCTTTGTACTCTCTTGTAGCTTCTTGAGGATGGCCTGTTTTTCAGATGGATGTGAAGAGTGCCTTCTTACATGGAGACCTACAGGAGGAAATCTACATGGAGCAGCCTCAGGGATTTGTGTAGGATAGTTCTTTGGTTTGCAGACTTTGGCGTTCATTGTATGGTCTCAAATAGGCTCCTCAGGCTTGGTATGAGAAGATGGATTCTTTCTTGCTCTCCACTAGTTTCATCCGCAGTCATTCTGATCACACTGTGTATATTCAACTTCTTGAGGGTGACATATTTATTCTTGTGCTATATGTTGATGATATCCTCATCATAGGTATCTCATCCTCTATGATTCGGCATATTCAGCGAGCCTTGATGAACCAGCTTGAGATGACAGATCTCGGTCTTCTGCACTATTTCCTTGGTCTTTAGGTGATTCAGTCTTCTGATGGGATCTATATTTACCAGCAGAAGTATGCTCTTGAAATGCTTCAACGCTTTGGGATGCTTGATTTCAAGCCTACTCCCAGTCCTTTTCAGTCAGGGGTTGTTTTGATTATTGCTTGTCCCACTCCTTTAGTAGATTCTACACTTTACAAGAAGTTGGTTGGTAGTTTGTTGTACCTGACTCACACTCGTCTTGATATTTCCTTTGTGGTTGGCCTTGTCTCTCGATTCTCCCATGATCCTCATGAGAGTCATTGGCAAGCTACCAAACATATTTTGCGGTACATTCAGGGCTCTAGTTCTCATGGCACTTACTACACATCAGGCGACCCTCACATTGTTGGCTACACTGACTCAGATTGGGCTGGTGATGTCACTGATCGAAAGTCTACTTCTGGCTTTGTTTTCTACCTTGGCGCTGGTCCCATCACATGGTCTTGCAAGAAGTAGACTGCTCATGCATTATTATCTACAGAGGCTGAGTACCAAGTTGTTGTGCTCGCCAGTCAGGAGATCTTATGGCTTCGATAGTTGATGACTGAGTTTGGTTTTCCTCCTGATAGTCCCACTATTCTTTGGTGTGACAATTAGAGTGCTATTCATATTTCCCGCAACCCGGTAGAGCATCAACAGACGAAGCACATTGAGCTTCACATGCATTTCATACGCCAGTTGATTTAGGATGGTTCTCTCATTCTGGAGTACATTCCCATTGCCGAGCAGGTTGCAGACATCTTCACAAAACATTTTGCATCGCCGCACTATCTTCAGTTGTGCTCTATGCTTGGGGTGAAGGAAGTTGTCCTTGGGGGGTCTTTATGAGGCCTTCCTTCCTTCTGCTTCTTTCAGCACATTCTTTTATCTCTTTTTGTAGAAGAGTTTTTCCCACTGAGTTTTCTAATTTTTTCTCCGTTTCATAGAGATTCCATTGTATTTGGGTACCTGATCAAGCCTTGTTGCCGGGACCCATCTTTCCTACTTTGAGTAGTTGTTCTAGGTTTTAGCTTCTCCCTAAGTCTAGCTTAAGAGGGGATGTTAGAGTAATTGGGTCTTTACTTGATTAATTAAACAATATTTGTTTAATTCTTAAGGTTCCCTATTATCTTTTTACACTTAAGCTAACATTAGGTGCATAATAATCAATTCTTTTATAAATTATTATGTGCAAGCCTAGGGTTTCCCTTTTTAGGGTTTCTTGACCTATTAGAGGTTAATTTGTTTTTCATTGTATTATTATCACTGATGCTCTGCAAAAAGGATTAGAAAATCTGTTTGATGGCAACACAAACAGGAGCACAAGAAACAAACATTAGTGTTAGCAACAAAAGATTATCCTAAACAGGCATATCAAGAGAGATATTAAGCATGAAATAGAAATCATATAAACATAGAATAGATAAACTATACTCCTCCAAATGCTAATCAAGATACTCATAGTTGCTCCTCCCTTGTTCCTCTCCTCTCCAAGTTCCACATGAGTGTAGCTCTTAGCTTTTAGCACTAGCCATGGATGCCATATGGAGATTCAAGATGGTTGAAAATGATAAATAAATGCTATGCAAGTGTAGATAGTGATGCTATGAAAAAGCTCTATGCTAATACCAGTATAGCAACAATACTCAAATGCTTCCTTCTTTGCTTGAGGAGAAGGGTTCTATTTATAGAAGAAATGGGGAAATGAAGGGTTAATATTGAGTAATCTTAACAAGGGTTAGGATTGAAAGATATTCAATCCATGTGAGACTTTCAACCCAATCCCATATTGACAAGTGTCACCATGAGGAGGCTTGAGAGGAGAGATAAGGAGCATTAAATGCTTGAGGAGACATGATGGTTACCCTAGTCAAATAAATAAATGCTTTGAAGAGACACATGGGTTACATGAGGGTTAAGTTAGGGGTCAAAGTCCTTAACCATGGGTGCAAGTGGAATTAACCATTAATGGTCATGTAAGAGCCATAAGTGGTTTGGAAGACTTTAGAGGTTAATTTGTTGAACACACAAAGCATTAATGGTCTTTGAGAAGTGACTCCAATTTGCTTAGGAATGTGACAATATTTAGGGGATGGATTAGGTTAATTAGGAAGGGTTTAGAAGAATCTAGAAGGGGTTTAGGCATACAAGTGGATTTTGTAGGAAAATGCAAGTGGGAGGAATTTTGGTATTTTCAATTAAAATAAAATCATTTATTTCAATTAAATGGTCTAATTTGCATTTGGGTAAATATTCAAATAAATATTAATTTATTTAAATGAGAAAAAGGAAGATAAATCATTAAATGCTTGAAGACTTTAAGGGAAACCATTAAAGGTTTGAGAAGACTCTAGAAGGAAGCCATTAAATTTGAAGACTTTAAGGGAAACCATTAAAGTCTTAAGAAGACTTTAAAGGAAGCCATTAAGTTTGAAGACTTTAAGGGAAACCATTAAAGGTTTGAGAAGACTCTAGAAGGAAGCTATTAAGTTTGAAGACTTTAAGGGAAACCATTAAAGGTTTGAGAAGACTCTAGAAGGAAGCCATTAAGTTTGAAGACTTTAAGGGAAACCATTAAAGGTTTCAAGTGGGTGAGGATAAATAGGATTTAAATAAATTATTTATTTAAAATAGTTGTGCAACTTGCATTTGTAGAAGTGGGTGGAGGATAAAGGTGATTTAAATAAATGATTTATTTAAAATAGTTGTGCAACTTGCATTTGCAGGAAAATACAAGTGGGTGAAGGATAAAGGTGATTTAAATAAATGTTAATCTATTTAAATGTTGTGCAACTTGCATTTCTAGGAAAATACAAGTGGGTGGAGGATAAAGGTGATTTAAATAAATGTTAATTTATTTAAATGTGAGAGGTGGGATTTTGGGGGATTTAAATAAATATTAATTTATTTAAATGTGAAAGAATATTTAATTAAATAAATATGATTTATTTATTTAATTAATGGTTTGAATTTGTTAAGTGAATTAAATCAAATAAATTGAATAATTTATTTAATTAATAGGAGAAGAGGGTTAAGATGAATTAATTAAATATATTACTTTAACTAATTATTAATTGATGGTTAAATAATCAGATAAATATTAAATATTCATTTAATTAAGTGGACATATTTATGTGACTACAATCACAATACTTTTATTTTGGTGAATATTGAGCTCTCAACTTTTGAGCATATTTTCCTGTGTTTTTTGTTCTTCAGATTATTTTGCTTCCTTGCTTCTCCTTGTAACAAATTATTCAGCTTGCAGAAGATCTTCAGGCTCCTGTGGGGTTGTATTTCTCAACTCTCACACACTCTTGTCGATATTTTGCAACTCTTGGCAAAATGGTGAGGTCTCTATGAGTAGAATTTCCTTTGATGTCTCATAGGAGTTAATTGCGGCGGTGAATGGCTTAAGAAATAAGGAGAAAAAGGTTGAGAAAAGAAGCCTTAGAGACTACAAGAGCTACTTGAAGAAACTTTTTGAGAAAAGCGAATAGTCGGTGGTGGTGCAGACTGGGTATGATCACTCGGTCCTCCCTAAACCCTATGCAATCATTAGTTATTTTGTTATGAAATACTTTACTTTAGAGAGATGCTACACTATTGTGCATAGCCACCATTTCCCTAAACGCGATCACATAAGGCATGGAGATAGAGTTAATCTATCGTATTACCTTTTAACCTCGTTGTCTGCTAGTATTTCAAAGGGTTCTACCTTGCCACTCCACCAAAGGCTTATTTATGCCCTTTACAAATATGCATTTGATCACTGTCCTCATCAAAGCCATTTTCTAACCCTACTTAGAAATTTTGAACCAAGAGATGAGGCCCCTCACTCTTTCGTGAGAATTGAGCTCATTGAAAATAATCCCCTATCATCAAATGAGCATATCCCTATCTCCAAAACTAAATACAAAAAACCCAAGGTTGAGTCATCTTTTGAATCCCTTGAGGTTGCCTTGCTCAAGACTAACCCTGAAAAAAGGAAAGCTACAACCCCTAAAAACAACCCGACTAAGGCTAGAAAGACTAAAAAAGATTTTAATACGAAGCAGATAATAATTGACTTAGACCTGCATGATTCTGAAGTGAAAGATCATGAAGACCTGCATGATAAGGAGTAACTTGAAGTTATGGGGAAAGGAGATATGCCCACCTTCTTGCCCAAAGACAAGAAAGAGAAAATTGAAACCAAAGAGGAATCCCTTGAACTGGTGGATGTTTTTACCCTCGATGATGATGGCTCCTCTAGTGAAGTCTTAGAGGATGAGGAATTCCAAATAGAAGAGGAGGAACAAGGGGATGATAGTAAAGAGGATTCAAAGGTCTTGAGTGATTATTAAGAGGACAAGATTGATTTGGAATAGAACTCCCTGCCTCAAACTAACTTTGGGGATGTGGATATGGTGCCCTACTCTCAAGACTCTCCTACTATTAAGGAAAAATTTAGTGCCAAAAAGAAGGACAACCAGATAATTGACCTTCAGGTTAAGGTCATGAACCTCGAAGAAAAAATGGAGGAATACAAGTAGGGGTATTGGGTGATGGGGGATGTCATAAATACCCTTTGTGCTATCACTAATGGGGTCATGTGGAAAGTATCCATGGGGTTTGTGTCGGGATAGAGCATGATGAAGAAAAAAGCAAAAAAGTTGAAGGGAACAAGAGGAGCAGAAAGAGGATATGTTGTGCCTTGAGGTCTGGCAGGAGCAGATGCAGCATCTTGTGTGGAACTATAATATCATCAAGGATGATTATTTTACTGCTAGGTTGGTGCTTTTTTTGGACTATTTTAAATTCGACTGTTGTTAATGATAGTTTTTGTTATAGTCTCTATAAGTTTTATGTTTTGCCTTATCACTATGGACATATGTCTAATTAGGCCTGCGAACTTTATATTGGATGTTAATTCTCGGACCAAGTATTTTGATACTATTATGAAATCTTTATAGTTATATGCTAATAGTAGTAATATCGATAGAAGGAAGCTGAACAGGGTTATCATGATTAGCTATGTGGTATGGTAGTTTTTTATTACATTTGAGAGTTATTTCTGTGATTTTTGGGTGCCTGACTATTTGATGCTAGTGATTGTTTGGTTGCTCTCTAGTTTTGTTGTTTTGTAAGGGTTCAAGCCCCCCTCCCTGAAAAAATAGCCAAAAATTTAAAGATTACTATTACTTAAAAAATTGAACATATAATTTATGATCAAAAAATTATATTTAAAATGTATACATTAAAATAAAGGACTTTAATCTTACAACCCTACAAACTCTAGTTTTCTTGCATCTCAACGGTTGCGAGATTGTCGACTTAAAGCCTTTTATTTTTAATATAATTCATAATTATCCTTTAAAAACTGGAAATGAACATCGTTAAAGATATTTAATTTAATTTGTTAAATAAGGTTGATTTTGCCAAAATCGGTACTGAATGTTGAAACAAACACCCTGACAAAATTTTGATAGCATGTGTGTATTAGGTACATCAGCATTCTATGCATCTTAGTAGCCACTGGCTATTCTCCACACAAAATGACATGACCATTGCATCATAACATATCATGACATAGCATGGCCCTGTGGCATCGAGAAGGCACGAGTTAACAAGATTGTTGGTAGGTGGTGGGAAGGTGATGCCAGAGGCTAATGAAAATTAAAAATATTGTTTCTAAAAATTCCATAGACTAGAATGAACTATTGAAATGGGAATAATAATTTGGAATCCATGAACGTCCTAAACAAAAGACATAAACAAAAGGGCATGATGAAAAACGTGATGCGTCTTGTTGCATGTTCTCCACCTGTAGGAGCGGTAAGGAAAGCTATATATAGTTGTGGGTTGTTGGAGGTGCCATAGCTTTTTTTAAAGTCATCACGATCTTTTGCAGAGCCTTGGTAATTATTTGTAGAGACACATGATAAGTGGACATAATTTGAAAAAATAAAAATTGTTTCATGGCCATTAACTTAAACGTTTATTAAAAAATATGGTTTTTCTTCGCCATTCGCTTTATGTAATATTATTTTTATTAATTCTACAGAGTAGTTCATGACGTACATAGTTTTATGGCTAGTGAGGTTTTGGAGTTGTGGAGATTTTATGCGCAAGGGTGACATCCTCTTGACATGTATGTTGTTGGAAGTATGTGTTGTTGTGGTTGGCAATGATGTCAAACTTGTTGTTTTGGATTGGCATTGGTCTGGAATGTCTGTGATGCACACATATATTTTTGTGTTGGTGTTGCAGGTGTTCTTTGGTTGTTCTGGAAGTGGTTGGGTCCGAAAAGTGTTGTTGAAGTTCCTTATTATGGCTATCTTTGTTGGATATAATTTTGATATCATGGATATGATTGTTTTGTGGTTTGGAAATATCTTTTTGTTCTCTGAGTGTTGTAGTATTGTTCATTGCTGGTTGTGATATTCTATGCTAGACCTATCCTTAGGACCGAATATTATTTGTGGGAGATTGTTTGATGTGCTATTGGTCTCACCATAACATGTAGAGATCCGGAGTGAGTTGCTTGCATTGGAGAATATGTTTTGACTATTAATTGCTTATATAGATGCTTAGCATGTGGATATATTATTGTTTATGTTTCAGTGATTGTGGTTAGGTGAATTGATCTTTGGGAGATGTGTTTTGGTCCCTCTTTCTCTTAGAGTAGATCAACATGTGTATTTTTGGTCTGGAAAGTATATTTTGGTTTAGGATACCTGGTTCAATCTTTGATGATCTATCTTCTATATAAGGAATGTGTATGATTGAGTTTTGAGTAAGAGAGAAGAGTGTATATGTATGATGCAAAGATAATCAGTGAGGTTTGGTGAAAAGAAAAGAACAAGAGTTGTGTTCGAATATTATGCAAGTTGTGTTGAGACTGTGATAAAGATATGAGATAAAGTGTCGGTAGTTGAGGTCTGAGTTGTGTGTGTTTTTATGTTGGTCGCTTGATACAAAATTCAAGGTTGGCCTCATGATCAAGAGATCCTTCTTTTCATATCATTTTTGTATCTTTCCTTGTTGTAGTTATCTTCAAGTTTTGCAAGTCCCAATTTGTATATTTCCCCATGAGTAGTTAGCCTTGGTCTGCAAGTTCAGAGCAATGAGTTATTTTCTTTGCAATCTGATATACATAGTGGATATATTTTTGTGGGTAGGTTCTCACCGTTCTTTTTCCCTATTTTGGTTTTCCACATAGAAAATCTTGGTGTTCATGTGTATGATGTGTGTTGATGTTTACTTGTTTATGTGCTACATTAATTTTTATTTTGGACTGATTCACCCCTCCCCCCTCTCAGTCTTGCCTTGGGTTCAACAATTGGTATTAGAGGAACATTCCTCTTGAGTAAGATTAATCTCTTGAGTTAGACCTAGTATGGCACAGGACGTGCATTACAAAGTTCTGATCTTTGATGGTACCAATTTTTTATACTAGAAAGAGATAATAGAGTCACATTTGTAGACATTGCAGAATGGAATCTGGGAAATCATTCAGATAAGATATACACCTCCGTTGGGTGGTGCTTAGACTCTGGATGAGATAAAGTTGAGGGAGACTAATGTGAAGGCTAGAGCTATAATTTTCAGTTGTATAAGTGATTCAGTGTTGAGAAAGGTAAAAGGATTGAAGGAAGGAAAAGCTCACAATTATTTTCTTGTATAAGTGATTCAGTGTTTGGACGAGCAATTGCTTTTCTACACAATTATTTTCTTGCTCTAAATATTGAGAAAAAGAAAGCTCACAAAAAATTAGAATCATCAAGGTATAAATTTACAAAAAAAATAGCAAGTGTAACGCTTTTTGGAAAACTACATATACTAAGTTATAATATATCAATTTTCTCATAGGGAGAAGTGTTATGAGGACATAGCCATAAAAAGAGAAAACATTAGCAGCCATAGAGGAGGATGTGTGAAGGAAACTCCCTTAGAGGGGTCATGTTGAATAGTTGCATTTATTGCTCACATAAATAGGGTATGAATCTAGCCAAAACACCTATGTCGGAAAAAGGTGTAAATTTTTCAAAACTTGATGAATTTATCTATGTTTAAATTGGAAGGAAAAAATAATATTGACAATTTGATTTGGAAAAATCTAGGGTTTTGATTACCCATTTTCTTATTGTGGAAGTAACTATATAGTTTATAAAATCTATGTGAATGGATATTGTTGGGGAATGTTAAAGATTTGGATGAAGTTGATATTCCTCTTGTTATTAGAAATAAAGTTTTTGAAGGGACAAGATATAAGGGGTTTGTTTGGAAGTTGGTTGCTAATTTTCCTGAGTTGTCCTGATGGTTTTTATAAGTTCAAATCTTATGATTCTTTTAAAAAAAATGCTACTTCTATTATGGAGGGATGGAGTGTGCTACCAAGTACAAGATGTTGATATACATGACAGATTATAGGTCAATAAAGACTATTATCATTGTCACCATTAGATTTTGTGAAAAATATCATTGGTATTCAAATGAAAAGTTGTTGAAAAATGTCAATCAATTCTCATACATAAATAATGATATAGGAAATATTGTAAAGTATGGTAGAAGATGCTTATTATCTAGTATTAATATTTCCCTTGCCTCAAGGCATCATGAAAATAATGGCATCTAAACAATTACATAGCTTTAGTGGAACCTTTGAATTTGGACCTATTGATGGAGTGATTAATCAAAAGTCTATTGGGCATTTTAACCTCCTCTACCAAATATTTCAACACTTCTTCTACTGCTACTTTTGGAGGGTGAGGACTAACAATTATGATAGTGGGGATTGGTGGAACTAGAGGATGGAGGAATATCCATCATCTCAAGTTAGCTTTTCACTTTGAGATGATGATTTCTAATAAAGATTTAGTGTTGACATGTACATGAGATTTAGATTTAGTTTAATTTTGGGATACATGTATGAGATTTGTGTTGAGCTCAATATTATACCCTTTCAAGGGTCATCAAACAACTTGATGGAGCTCTGTTGTAGCTCTATATTGATTGTTGTCAAATAATTCAGGAAGTAGTGATTTGAGAGTTGAGGACCGAGATCTTGAGAATTTAGATTGAATCAACACCCTTTTGAGGATCATGAGACAACTTGACAAAGCTCTACATAATTCGGTAATTGTTTCTTCAAAGAAAGATCTTCTAATAAATATGTATTTATTTTATGCAATCAACAAGTTTTGTGATGTAATCCTTAAGGGTGTTCCCTTGACAATGTGATTTTAATATTTTGTAAGTACATTTGCAAGAAGAACGTAATAAGGGAGGAACGCTAGTGTATCTTCTATTACATTGCTAATATCAGTATTTATGATGACTTTATACTTAGCAATCGTGGTAGTTAACACTATTGTCTTTCTACTTCTTTTTAAATATGAGATCTTTTATCAAAGAATGGAAATTTAATACATTTTACCTTGTTTCTTGCCTTCAAGACATTCATGAATTTATCTATTTTATTCTCTGACGTGGGTGCGGATCCCTTAATTTTTTCATATTTAACATGGCTAAGGATCTTTATGTCACTTCTTTTGTTTAGTTTTTCTAATGCCATCAAGTTTCTCTTAATATTATTGTAGAAATTTTGTCGGCATCTCTTAAGGTTTGAGGATCTTTATCTCTCAACAGATAACCCATTGTTGCACCATAAGCATTATAATACTACACTAGACACACATATTTATTGGGTCTCACGTATAGATGAATTCTATTAATAGCTTTAGCAAAGTTGACATTGAAATTCAAAAGACACTCATTAGATCTTTTACTAATATTATTGAACTCATTAATAATGAATCTAGGACCAATTGTATCTCCATACTATTCTTTCAAAATCCTTTTGAATTATCACAAGAGCCTATATGTGCATCGAGCAAGCTCTTGTACCAAACTCTTTCTTCATCAATCAATGATTAAAAAGTAAGTTTCAAGAAGATGATTTCATCCTCAATTTCAAAGTTATTTGTTAAATTTACAAAAGAATATAAATTCTCTTCGCTAGACAGTTTTTACTAAGGTAGTTCTTACCTTAATTGCAATGAATGCGGCTAAACTGGCTCCAAAACCGCGATGTCGTACGATGCAAAACCCTTGTGTTATGCTTACAGAAAAAATGTTGAATAGGTTCAAAATGGTTGTGGGGCTCGACAGAGCATTGCGACCGCTTTCCCCCTGTGTATAACATGAAGTTTATTCGCGGTGTACGACAATGTAGTTGGGAACTTTTTGGAGCCAGTTTAGCCGCAACCAAATTGCCTTGAGTAGCCTATAATACTAGTAAAATCCATTTTCTTAAGATTTAGAGGTGGCCTAGTAGGAACATGAGCAAGAGGTTGTTTAGTAGAAACATGAGCATGACCTCCGCAACCCACATGTGTATTATTCATGTGTATTATTCTTCTGTCTAGCAAGAAAAAATCTTATAACATTACCATTCACCCATTTTTGTGGGGTTAATCTTAAAATATTAACAATTGTAAAAATGACGACCTAAAATCTGTATAATTACTAAATCGATCTAGAGCATAAATTCTCTTTTTGAAATCTTCCCTTATTTTCTTAGCTTGGATCATATCCAATTCCCCTTTGATCTCATAGAAAATAAGACCAAGATCGTACTACACCTGTTAAATATGATGGATTAAATAACCTCACTAACACTAATAGCTTGAACCGACCCGAGACACCGACAATTTAAGATTATTTTGCAACTTGTCAACTGAGAAAAGCCTATATATTAGATGGTACGAAAGCTGAGATCAACTGAGAAAAGCCTATATATTTCGGAATAGACATTACTGAGCGAAGCAGAGGCTATCGTACATGTTTTTCTACATATGTTCATATCAATGTACGGTACACATACCAAATGTGAGTTGTTCAAGAATTTAAATTTCTCGTGGTCCCCAATGGGGTACACATGTATCTCATCCATATCGATTTACAGTCAAAAAAGAGATTCGACGTGTCGAGTCATGTACAGCTCTGTGCGACTGGAAAATTGCACACAATTATAGCCTATCCGCCTCTCTGAGTTGCTAAGATTAGCTTAGTAATCTGTTCAATTGAATGAATTTCCAGCTGCGCGATTCCTATTTACCGCCCAAAGTTCTACAAAGCACCGTTCCCACTCGCAAGAATATTTCACTCCTCATAAACTTCTTTTTGCGAGGTCTAATTTGCTTTAGATTTCAAAATCTTACTCTCAATAAGTCAAGATCAGGTAGCATTTTTTTTTCTACTACTTGCCCTAATGCGATTCTAATGCTTGGCATACTGGCTTATGGTTTTCACGCTATCCTTTCTTTTCTAAACTGTGTTGATGGTTTTAACGCTATCCTCCAGTTTAACAGATCTAATGATTGATGGTTCAATAATAGGATGCTTCATTGGTCGACAAGTGCAGGTCACTTGATTTTTTTTTCTTATATATTAGAATTGTATTGCCGTATTGTAACAATTTCCATTAAGTTTTGCTTCCTTTTCTTCTTTGTCTACACCTGATGCATATTTTGCTGCTCTTATAGGTTTGGGGCTGAACTCAAGGACATCAAGGACGTGCAGAGGTTAACTCTACTCCCTCGGTGATAGCTTTATGATATTTTATTATGCAGGTGGTTTGAAGGGATATTCCGTTATGTTGAGTTTTACTTATTTAGCATTATGGCTTGTAAACCCTAATGTTGGTGATGTATAATGTTTAGATTCTATTTCCCTTTTTTCTTTTAATTTTTCTATGGAAACATAGAGGGTATTATAATAAATTAATTATGCCATTGTTGGCACAGACCAAGAGAAGTTTTCAGACATCCATGCAATTCAAGTGTAGCTCACCTTTTGCCGTCCACGCAGCTTCTCAGCTTCTCTCACCTGTCCGCCATAAATAACTGACCTAAGTTTTCGTTTGCTGTGACAAAATCCTTTTGTAGTTTTTGTAAGCTTTTATTTTCCTTTCTCTCTTGTTGCAGGTAGATCAGTGAAGGGAAGATTGGTGAGCACCAGCCGACAAGTGAGTTTTTCAGGGAGCTGTATGCAGTTAGTATTACTGTGTAAACAAGACGGTGGGTTTCGAACGAAGCAAGAAGAAAAGAGTATATGTCAGTCAGTTCTGCTCTATTTTACCGCTCTTGATCAAGGAGATTGTGGAACAAAAGAATCACACAACGTTTGCTGTCTTTCTAAATGAATCATTGTTTCTAGCTGTACAGCGAGTCATAAAGAATAATCATACATTTTGATAACATTTTTTTGAAGTACAAGTTTCACTAGAAGTTAAGTCTTTGTGGCCACCCT
This sequence comes from Cryptomeria japonica, assembly GCF_030272615.1. NCBI lineage: Eukaryota > Viridiplantae > Streptophyta > Pinopsida > Cupressales > Cupressaceae > Cryptomeria > Cryptomeria japonica. The sequence continues at coordinate 172,443,646 of NC_081409.1, forward strand.
AAATACTGAATCAATGTCAATGTTATGAACATTTTCTTTTTTAATTGTTATAAATTTGAGATTATTGTTTATCTCAATAAAAAATGATGGTTAACTTCATAATTCAAATAATATTTGTATTTTGGATATGTATTGTGGTTATGATTGTAATTCAAATAATATTTGTATTTTGGATATGTATTGTGTTTATGATTGTAGTTCTGTAAGTATAGTTCTTAGTATTAAATATCTATAACTCTTTCTTACTTAAAATTTTGTGTTTCAATTTTGAGTTTTGTCATTTGTTGTTTATGTTTATTTTAATATTTTAGCCTAAAGATTATTTATAAAGGCATAGATATTTAGGAAGGTATTAGATTGGTTAATTCAATGATGGGAAAGTGTACATTCATATAGAGATGAATATAGTTACTTGTTTATAGTTGTCATAACAAACAATGATAACCACATGAATAGACAATGCAATAAACATATGGTAGACAAATCTTATGCTTACATTGTTCGCTTATTACATTGTCTCTACAAATATACCCATAAAAGATCAACTTTCATCTAGCCAAAGGATCCACCCTTATCCTCATAAAGGTTTTTCCTCAAGCTAAATTCTAAAGCTCTCTAACCCACCCTTATCCTCATAATTTTTTTTCTTCAAGCTAAATTATTTGACAACAATACACATTGAGCTCCACACATACAAATCCATCATGTTGTCTTTGAACCTCATAAGCTTAATCATTCTTGATCACCATCTTGTTAAATCCTTAGGCAACTATCTATAATGAGTTCAAGACCAAACCCGTTAGTTGCCTTTGAAAATAAAACTTCATAATATATGTATTCTTTATATCTGTCAGCACCAACAATGAAAGATAAAAATAAACCAAGAAAGTAAAACAAAAAACGCTTTCATGTGAAAAACCATCTTAAAGTGAGATGATAGAATGGAGTGAACAAGAGAATGCAACAGACCTAGGGTTTCATCTACCGATGACTCTAGCCAGGGAGATGACGATGGTGAAGTAGACGATGTGGCTGCGGGAGACTTCTCCTTGGGTTGTGGTTATTTTATGTGTGAAGAGCCTTGCGCAGGCGATGATGGGGTTGTCTCCAAATCTCCCTCCCTTGGTCTATGTGCGATGGTCACATCCCCAACGACTGGCTTTCTATGTGATGCTTGGCCGGTTCTGGGTCATGGGATGCTTGGCGAGTGCGGTGGGGTGTGCAGTAGGGTTGGAGGTCTTTCTCTAAGCCCTGCTGGAGATATTGTTGTTGACTGGTTCGATGGTCCTGGCCCTTAGTCTTTGGGGCTTTTGGGTCTTGTCTCAGATGGGTGTGAGAGTCCTCTTTTCAGTTTGGTTGATGGGCGTTTTGCCTTTGGCTGCATCTTTCTCTCAATCTGGAGAATCCGTACCAAGGCTTTCTGCAATGTTGTTGGTGTTGGTGTGGCTAGGGTTTGGTGTTTCTGTTTTGGCCCTTGGCTCGGCCTGATGGTTACCACTCTTGTGGAGATGCTCGTGGTTGAGGTTGAAGGTGTTGTGAAAGGGTTCGCTCTTGCCCTCCTGCTCCTGTTTTTGTCACTTTTTTCTCAACCATTTGGTTTATTTTCAATACTTCCTCTTGAGGTGGCCCCATCTCTTATTGAGGTTGAGATGATGGGTTTTGGAAATACGCAGTTTCCTATTGAGGTGGAGAGGGTGGTTGTGATTCTTTTTGGCAGAAGTTGGAGGAAGACCTTGGAGCTCCAAACTCCTGTTTGGTTTGGATCTGAGTGTGGGATCATTGTTTTCTTCACCCCTTAGCTCCTTATTGAGGTAGTGATGTTGGGGGACAATGATTTCTGAGATCCTAGTGTTCCCTCTTTAGTTTTGGAGGGTCTTTCTCTTGAGGCAGGTGATTTTCTGGTTGTTGGATCTCTGCTTTCAAACTCTTTCATGTCTTCTCCTATAGAGGTGGAGAGCATGGTGATGCTTGTTTGTATGGATACTATCTTATTTAGGCCTTTGTTTCAGCTCTTGAGGTGGTTGAGGGTACCACTTCAAAACCCTTTGATGTGGTTCTGGGAGCCATTTCAAAACCCAGTTTTAAGGTTGGGGAAGCCTTTCAAAATCCCTTTGTGCTTTTGGGAGCCATTGTAAAACCCAATGCGAAGGTTAGGGGAGCCTTTCAAAACCCTCTTCCTTATCTTTGGTTGGATGTTGACAATTTTGAAGGGCCCATCTTAGTTTGTGTTTGTTTTTGGTTAAGGGACGGGCTAGCCTTTTGCTACCTGATCTTTTTTTTATATGGGTAGGGGATCCCGAAAAATCCTTGATGCTTGGACAGGTTGTGGGATCTTGGTTAAAACCCTCTTGTGTGGTTGTGGGTGCCAGTCAAAACCCTTAGTGTGTTTCAGGTTGACGAAGCCTATTTAAAACCCTCTTCTATGGTTGTGGGTGCCAGTCAAAACCCTCAAAGTCTTGTTGTGGACTAGCCTGATTTGTAATGTTCTCTGTTGTCCACTGGTTGGTGTTTCACTGGTGGTTGACGGTATGGATTCATTGTATATCTTTTGATCAGCTGTTTCTTGTTGGGAGATGGATGCTAGTTCATCCAGAAGGTTTCGGGGCCCCTTAAAACTCGTCGTGCGAGGTTTTGGGTCCCCTCAAAACTTGCTTTTCCCTTATTCAAAATATTGAGATGATAGAAAAGTTTTTCATTTGATGGCTTGTGGAGGAGAAGGAGGTGTTAGAGTTTCTAGTGGTGGTGATGAGACAAGAAAGGATGAGGATGCAAAGGCAAATGAAGAGGGGTTTGTGCTTGGTCTCTCGTTCCTCTCTCATGGCCCTTCGGTTGAGAAGTTTGTGGCCTTTTTAGGCTTGTTTGGTTGGATGATATGCTCATTGATGCCATGCCTTTTTGGGGGGGTTTTGGCAAATATCTGGTGTTCTTGCTTGCAAGTTTCACCAGGGGACTAGTTATGTCTTGGGAACTTTCTTCCTTAGTTCATGGGTTTTCCTCTGTTCGCCCTTTTGTAGAGCATACCAGCTATTTTTGGTCCTACCCCTGTTGTGGCTAGTGGACTCTTCTCTGCATCAATGTTTTTCCTAATGTTGGAGTCAGTTTCGATGACCTTGTGGTTTATCCTTTCATGGGTGCCTCTACTTCTCTCCAACTTAGGATCCACTTGGGCCTCCCTATCCCTTACTACTCTATTTGTCATGCTGGTTGTTTTTGTATGGGTACCTTTGGATTTTGTGGTTGTGTTGGTCCATGATGGATGGAATTATTTTAGGGTTTGGTTGGGGGTCACTAGTTGGTTGGGTTTGACCCCCTCACACTTCATGTTTCGTGTGGATGTGATCTGCTTGGTCCTTACTTGGATGGGTTCTGAGTTGGATGCTCTTCTTTAGCAACCTACCTTTGCTTTTGCCTTTGGGGATTTTCTTTCCCAGCCCTCACTTTTTCTCACTCTATTATCTTGGTGGAGGCTGACTGTTCTGAGTGGGAATTTGTGTTACCCCTTGTTTTGCTCTCCTTCTGGGTTGGTCATGCTTCTTTACTTTGGTGGAATGATTTTATGGGTTACTTTGGCTAAGCATGATTTAGGGATTGATGGCACCCTTTCTGGTATGGGCTTTTTTACTATGTTTGTTGATGTTGTCGATTATGGACTAATAGAGGTGGTCAATGATGCTATGTCTACTACTAACAATGAGCCTATTGAGGTTACCTTGGTGCCTGTGTCCGTAGGGATTATTTTGGTTTATAGTTTTGCTACTAGTGGGCCTTTGCCAATGGACCTATGGCGGTAGTTACTAGGTCTATTTCTGATTGGAACTTCTAAGGTGAGTGTCCCTATTCTCTATTTGATGGATCTTGTTTGGTTTATAGGTTTGTGGTGCCATCTCCACCTTCGCTGGACTTCTGGGTGTTTTTACCAATCCTCCCATTGGAGACTCTTTTCGAGGTGGAGGCTCCTCTCTTGGAAGTTGGTTATAACTTTAGAGTTTTAGGGTTTGAGCATTTTCTAGTGGAGGAAGAATTCACTATTAAAGTTTGATATTTGCTACCTATGGTGGGTTGTAGGTGGTTGCGCATTGAGGGATGGTTAACCTACGGGTGATTAATCAGAGAGGGGTTTTCTCACCTCATTCCTGCTCTTGTGATGGGTTCTGACTTCATTTAGTGGATTCCTTTGTCCTATTGGGAATATGCTTGTCTTTATTGCCTCTCATACTTTGGTGTATCCCCTTGAGGGATGCTTTACTGTGTCTTATTTCACAAAAAAATTGGATGTGGCCAACTCATTTCTAGGTGCTACTAAATCATTGTGGTCTTTGTTGAAGAATATCCTTCAGTGTTATCCACCTAGTAAAAGGTTGTAGAGAGCCATTCAAAATCCATTATTTTTTTTGTTCCCTTAGCTACTCTCGTTCTAGTGCAAGGGGTTATTTCAAGAAGATGGTTTGGGATTCCTTCCTAAACCCTTTGTTTGGATTAGGTATTCTTGTTGCGTTGAGACCTTTGTTTCCGCTAGTTATTGTTTTCGTCAAAAGACTATTCAAAAAATGATCTATCCTTTTTGTTTTTTCTGGTTTAGTGGTCCTACGACTTGTGAGTACCTCCCTTGTGTGCGCCTGTATGACAATGTAATAGTTTGGGCCTCTCCCAGTTTTATCTAATCAGAACTTGAGATGATAGAAATTCCTCAATCCTTCGATGTGACCAACCTCCAATTATGACTTTGTTATAGCTTATCCATTTGATATCACATTAATCTCTTTGATAACATAATAATGTGACTCTTTGAAGGCCCATATTATGTGTAACAAATATGGCCCTGAAAGAACAAGTATTGTTTGAGATATATTTAGCTATAAAAATGTTGATTTCAACCAATGATGGACCCATTGATTTGATATCATGGGATCGAAATGGGAGCAAATTGATATCACTAGGACATGTTTTGGGATGAATTGATGTCATAGGATCAGAATGAGGATGAAATGACATCAATGGGATAGATTTTGGGATGAATTGACATCATATAATCGAAATTGGGATGAATTGATATCAATGAGACAGTAAATGGGACAGAAGTGATTGAGATAGGATCAACAAATAGCATGATATGTTAAAAATAGGAGACGTAGGTGTTGACTATTTTTTAGTGTCTATAGTAAGATTTATTTTGGTCTATTGAAAGTGATCACTTGTTGGGAAGATTGTATATTTAAACTTGATCCCTATAGAGGATGGTTATATAACCCCTACTTATTCTAATCCAATTGATTATTTCTCTATTGAGGATGTTGGAAATGCAACTTATGCCGATTATGATCCTTACTAATGCCTTCAAAATCTTTGAGGATATGGAAATTGTTATATTGCATTTTGTTAATTTGATAAGGTAGATTAGGCTCATATTTCATGCACTTGAATTATAAGTTTAAAACTTGAAATGGTAGCTTACACAATCTTTTCATTAAAGTTTAAAATCTAAAATGACGACTCAATGGAGATAGTTGAATTAAAGGAAACTCCTGATAAAATTCCACAAGGGTATTATTGAGTTGGTGCCTAATTGCTTACTTCTTTAAAAAATGTCTTTCCGATTCAAGGATATGGCTTTATTTTGTTTTCTTTCTCTATTAGGGACCCTCGTTGGCGTTCTCTTCCCTTATTTTCCAAGGGGATCATGTGTGTATGATAAATATAAGTGAATACCTTAAAAAGATAAACATAATTATGATTTCCTCCAAGAAAGAGGGGTATGTGTCAAGAAGGTGCTAAGTGGCTCACAAGTTATCCTGAGGGAATAAATAAAGAATAAAATGCTTTGGCCAAAGCTAGAGTCACTTCATGAGTAAAAGGACATTGGATAGAAATTGTTCTAGGAAGAATAAAATAAGTTGCAAGTGTTAATTACTTCATGATAGCACAAATTTCCCACATGTTGTGATGAGATGGACACATGTTTCGAGTCACATGTGAGTAGGAATTAATGATGAGATGAATATATTGTCTAGGGCACGTAATTGATGAGATGAAAATATTTATTCATTGACTCTTCAAGTCACATGTGAGTAGTTATAAAATATTTAGATTTTTGCATACCTTTCACTCACATATTAAATTTTGTCGATGTTTAACTTAAATCAAAATTACCTCTATGCTTGACTTCACCTTTTGAATATTAAATTATAAGAAATTAATTTATAGAATATGCATGTATTTAAATCTATGCTAAAAAATCATTTAAAAATAGATATGAATGTTTCTCTACTAAAACTTGCACTTTAAATTGGACTTCGTTTATTTTTGCATACTATGCCCTGTGTTTTTCACCTACTTTTTAGTATCAATAAGAAATAAAAATAACAATTTTTAAAAAAATGAATGCCTAATTAATTCTTCTTCATACATAATTCCTTCAAACTTCCATCCACACATTCCTTAAAAACACTTTTAACAAGAATGCTTCAACTACTCCAACTTCTACCCAAGTGCTACTAAAATTAGCCTACGACATAGCCACACCTCGGGAGACACCAAACTACCTTGTATAAATCTCCATGTCAGTGTCATTGTCAGTCTATCATGCGAATCCCTTCCTTACAATGGCCATCAGTTTGGTTTTCTTCCTACATAATCCATATGGAATCTCATGCACCCTTTTCCTCTTCAAAAACATTTTAAATATCTCAATTCACACTTTCACATATGCGACATAAAGTTCCTACGTTTCATGTTCATATTTATTTTTATCACAAATAGATGAATAATATGAGTAGAGGTTTGCTTGTTAATTGTTTTACATGGTACATAAATTATGAGTTGGTTTTCTTTCTACTTCATGGAGTATTAATTTTTGTCTATAATTATTGATTAACCAATAAAATGCTCTAAAAAGTGACATGTGTGATAACTAAATGCCTCTAAATCTAAAAAATAACATGTAATAGTAATAGTAATGAAAAGTTGTTGAAAAATGTCAATCAATTCTTATACATAAATAATGATATAGGAAATATTGTAAAGTTGGGTAGAAGATGCTTATTATCTAGTATCAATATTTCTCTTGTCTCAATGCATCATGAAAATAATGGTAGTTGTACAGTTACATATCTTTAGTGGAATCTTTGGAATTTGGGCTTATTGATGGAGTGATTAATCAAGAGTCTATTGGACCTTTTAACCTCCTCTACCAAAGATTTCAACACTTCTTCTAGTGCTACTTTAGGAGGGTGAGGACTAACAACCACGATAGTGGAGATTGGTGGAACTAGAGGATGGAGGAATATCCATCATCTCAAGTTAGCTTTTCACTTTGAGATGATGCTTTGTATGAAAGTCTTAGTGTTGACATGTATGAGATTTAGTGTTCACCTCAATATTATACCCTTTCAAGGACCATCAAATAACTCGATGGAGTTCTATTGTAGCTCTATATTGCTTGTTGTCAAATAATCTGGGAAGTAGTTATTTGAGAGTTGAGGACTGAGGACTTGAGAGTTTAGTTCAAATCAACACCCTTTTGAGGGTCATGAGACAACTTGACAGGGCTATACTTAATTTTATAATTGTTTCTTCAAAGAAAGATCTTCTGAAAAAATATGCATTTATTTTATGCAAACAACAAGTTTTGTGATGTAATCCTTAAGGAGGTGATAGGGTTCACCTAGTTTGCTCACACTTCACCTAGTTGGTGTTGCTCAATTCCACCAACCTCATTAGGTCTAGCTATGCTTCAAGACCTCCAAGTCCTTCTCAACCTCTGCTAGGACTCTCTCTTTGCCAATATTAAGGTGTTTGCAACAAGTGATTTGACTAGGAACTCTACCAATTCAATATGCTTCTCATATACTCAATCTTGCATCCTTGACAACAACTTGTCAACTTCTCACTTTTCACCCCCATACTGTTATGAGACATTGCAGAGGTGTGGAGGTGGTATTTACCATGAAATGAGTTCAACTAGGTCCATTTGGGGTTTTGCAATCTTCAATTCCTCTACTGATTTCATAAAATTACTAGAAATAGGGCTACAAGGATGAGCCCTAATTAGGCCTCTGAAATCCAGTTTCTAAGGTTTTTTGGTCTTACGATCCAAAAGACCCTACAAAGAGTTTTATTTTTCTTCAATCACTCATTGAACCCCAAGAGATTTGGTTGGTTTTAGACCCCCAAGTGTCTGTACCATGCCCTAACCCAAAAATGAGGTTTTGATAGGGTTTCAATGGCTTCTAGGACTGTGACTGTCCAACTTTGTGAAAAGGGCATCAAATGGACTTGTCTAGGCTTCTCCTTACAACTGCAACTCTGCATGGACCTCATGAACAATTCCAAATGATTAGGCTAAGGTTTTGGTTTCACCCCTGCATTCTTTTGTCATTTCTCCACCTTGTCTTCCTAGTCGGGTTGCCACAGGAATTGCCTAGAACAAGGTGGAAACAATGGTAATATTCACTTCCAAAACTCCTCCCTACATATTTACAATGTACATAGGGTTGCCTTCCATGTACCAATAGGCCATGATGGTAGCATGGAGGGATTTTATGGGGCAACCATTTCTCACTAAAAAGCTATTTAAAAGCCAAAACTTTCTATTTGAAAACAAAACAGTAAAAGAACTACCAAAATGTATTTACAAAGCATGAAATGGATTGATTGGCCCTAGAACACACCAAACAACGACTATCCAAGATTGGATCAATGGATTTAATCCATTTGTATTCACTTTTTATGTAAAATAAGACAAAAACAATGATAACAGTACGAAAATGAGTGGTTCAGATTGTCATTCACAAAAATCAATGCTTCCAACCTTGGTATCTGTGCAAGAGAGGGTTTAAATAGTCTTCCCCACGTGTGGAGGCATCTTAGGTCAATATTTTAACCCTAACTCCACCGCCAATCTCTTTTAGGACCAAATTTGTCATGACAGCTTGAAAAGTTGTCATGACAACTTTTACAATTTTCCACATTTTGCCTTTCCCACTTAGGCAACCTATTACAAGTAATCATTCATGTCTTTTTCAACATTCCTAAGACTATTCTAAACCTCTCTAATTCTCTCACCAAGTTATGCCTCTTTTGACCATTAAGAAGGCAATTTTAACTACTCAACCTAGCACCTACTCACAAAGTGCACACCTAGAAAGAAAACTAACTCAACTAGGCCTACACTTGACTCAAACCAAATATTACACACATACTTTGGACCCTCCTGGAGTCCTTATTAGAAACCTGACTTTGCTAAGGTCAGTACAAGCCAAAATTGAAGAAGGATTATGAGCCCAAGTCCTAGGTGCTCCTGCACCAGGAGGGTCCCTTGACAATGTGAGTTTTATAATTTTTAGGTATATTTGCAAGAAGAATGTACTAAGGGCAGAATGTTAGTGTATCTTCTATTACATTGCTAAGATCAATATTCGTAATGACTTTATGCTTAGCATTGGTGGTAGTTCAGACAACTATCTTTCTACTTCTTTTTATATGTAGGCTCTTTTATCAAAGAATAGAAATATAATGCATTTTCCCTTGTCTCATACCTTACAGACATTCATGATTTTATCTATTTTATTCTCTGATGTGGGTGTGGATCCCTTATTTTTTTTCATATTTAACATGGCTAAGGTTCTTTATGTCACTTATTTTGTGTAGTTTTTCTAATGCCCTCAAGTTTCTCTTAATATGATCGTAGCAATTTTGTAGGCATCTCTTAAGGTTTGAGGATCTTTATCTCTCAACAGATAACCCATTATGGCACCATAAGCATTATAATACTATACTAGGGACATAGATTTATTGGGTGTCATGTATAGATGAATTCTATTCATAGCTTTAGCAAATTTGACATTGAAATTTAAAAGACACTCATTATATCCTTTACTAATATTATTGAACTCATTAATAATGAATCTAGGACAAACTCTATCTCCATACTATTATTTCAAGATCCTTTTGAATTTATCACAAGAGCCTATACATGCATCGAGCAAGCTCTTGTACCAGACTCTTTCTTCATGAGTCAATGATTAAAAAATAAGTTTCATGAGGATAAATTTATCCTCAATTTCAAAGCCATTAGTTAAATTTACAAAAGAATTTAAATGCTCTTCACTAGACAGTTTTTACTAAGGTAGTTCTTACCTCAATTGCAATATGGCTCGAGTAGTCTATAATACTAGTAAAATCCACTCTTTGTAAAATCCACTCTTTGTACCTCTTAAGATTTAGAGGTGGTCTACTAGGAACATGAGCATGACCTCCACAATCATTCTTTGTATAGGAAGAAAACATCTTATAATATTACCATTCACTCATTTTCGTGAGGTTAGTCTTAAACCATTAAGAATTGTAGAAATTACCTACAATTTGTAGAATTACTAAATCAATCTATATTTATCAAAGCATAAATTCTCTTTTTGAGATCCTCCCTTATTTTCTTAGCTTGGATCATATCGAATTCCCCTTTAAGATTATTTTGCAACTTGTCAACTAAGAAAAGCCTATATATTAGATGGTACGAAAGCTGAGATCACATGTATATTGTTCGGAAGAGACACTAGTGAGCGAAGCAGAGACTATCGCACATGATTTTCTACATATGTTCATATCAATGCACGGTACACATACCAAATGTGAGTTGTTCAGGAAATTTCAAGCTCTCGTGATCCCCAATGGCGTACATGCACATGTATCTCGTCCATATCTATTTACAGTCAAAAAAAGAGATTCGGCGTGCCGAGTCATGTACGGCTCTGTGCGACTGGAAAATTGCACACAATTATAGCCGATCCGCCTTTCTGAGTTGCTAAGATTAGCTTAGTAATTTGGTCAATTGCATAAATTTTCAGGTCCGTGATTCCTATTTACCGTCAAAAAGTTCTACAAAACACCGTTCCCACCGCAAGAATATTTCACTCATCATCTTCTTTTGGCGAGGTCTAATTTGCTATAGATTTCGCAATCCTACTCTCAATAAGTTAAGATCACGTAGCATTTTTTTTACTACTGCTTGCCCTAAAGCGATCCTAATGCTTGACATACTGGTTTATGTTTTCACGCTATCCTTTCTTTTCTAAACTGTGCTGATGGTTTCAACGCTATCCTCTTTTTTCTTCTTAGATTACTCACCAAGTTTCATGATAGGTGACTGCAGGGGGGTTTAGACGCAGCAGTTTTAAGGAGTGTGGCTTTCGACACAATTATCGTCCTGTTTTCTCTTGTTTCTTCTCCCGTTTAACAGATCTAATGATGGATGGTTCAATAATAGGATGCTTGATTGGTCGACAAGTGCAGGTCACTTGATTTTTTTTCTTATATATTCTATTGCAATGCCGTATTGTAACAGTTTCCATGGAGTTTTGCTTCCATTTCTTCTTTGCCTACACCTGATGCGTATTTTGCCGCACTTATAGGTTTGGGGCTATATGATATTTTATTATGCAGGTGGTTTGAAGGGATATTCCGTTATGTTGAGTTTTACTTATTTTGTATTATGGTTTGTAAACCCTAATGTTGGTTGCTGTGATTAGGTCAGTGAAGGGAAGATTGGTGAGCGCCAGCCTACAAGTGAGTTTGTCAGGGAGCTGTATGCTGTTAGTGTTACTGTGTAAATAAGACTGGGTTCAAATGGCGACCAAAGTTTTTTTTTAAAGATTATTGATTATCTCAAAAAAAAAATTATGGTTGATTTCATAATTCAAATAATAATAATATTTGCATATATATTTCAAATACTTATTGATTCTTACAATGAGACCTAAATTAAAATTTAGTTTTTCAATTTTGAGTAGCTTTTATATATACTCTCCTTACCTATTCAAAAATTTATTTTTATAATATTATATATAAATCTTAATGTTTATCAATTAAATATTTTTTAGTTTTTTATTTTAAAATATAAAAAATAAAATGAAAGATAATGTAAATTTAAAATTATTAATATTAATTATCCAAAAATATGATTAATTCAAAATTTCAGATTTAGAAGAGATTGAAAGAAATTATCATTCTTAAGTACTACAATAAATGAATAGAGCAAAATTCGATATCTCACATCTTAAAATACATGATAAAATTTTAAAAGTTGTAAGATATTTACAATAAATGAATAGAGTAAAATTGTATATCTCCCATTGTTAAATACATGATGAATTTATAAGAAATTGTAAGATATTTACAATTTTAAAAAGAATTATCAATATTCTTCATGTGGTCATCAACAACAACAAGAGCTTTGAAAATATTAAGATATGTTGTTTTGAGCTCCAACATAACATGAAATTTCTATAAATCCACTTCGAGCTAAGAACCATGGACATAATACCAAGTTTTAGTAGATGAACTTCAAGATAAGGGATAAATTTTTTCTTTAATATCATCCAAGAAAAATTTTAGTTGGAGACATACAATATTTAAATTATTATTTTTTATTGTTGTAATATATATAGAAACCATATATGTCAATTATAATACTATGTTCTTTTGATAACCAACTTAATAGAAAGTTTCTATAGATCCACTTCAAGCTAAGAACCATTAACATGATACCAAGTTTTCTTAAGGCACCTCCTATAATATCATCAAAATAATGATCATTAGAAATGCACAATCTTATTAAAAAAAATGATTGTATTGTGTAGAAAAATATATATTTGATGTATAATGATATATTATTGTGAGGTTTAGCATAATACATAATTTCTATAGAGCCATTTTAAACTACGAAACTCTCACATAATACCAAGTTTCTATAGAGATATTTCAAAATGATCGATAAATTTTTTCCTATAATATCATCCATATAATGATCTATTATTTATTATACTGTAATATATATATATATATATATATATATATATATAAAGAATTTGTAAAACAAAATAGATGACCACCATCATAATTCTTGTGCTCATTACCTATATCCTACCATTACAAAAATAGTACTTTTTAATATTGAATCAAAGTGTCAAAATTATGCTTCCAAACATAAGAGTAAATGCCAAAAAAGAATAAGAAAATAATTTATAAAATTAACAAATCCCATTATCAAATGCACCTCTTATCAAATATTAAAAATTACATATCTAATATGCCCCTAAATGATAATAAGTCTACTATGCATGCAAGTACCAAATTTTACAATTAAATATTTAAAGATTTGTTGTGCTATTAAAAATTACATTGTTTGTTCAAATTTTGAGATTAAGATAATGATTTAGTGGAGCAATGGGAGCGGGGTGTAACCTCCCTTGGGCTTAACCTCCATTCTCCACTCTCCAAGTTGGGCTTTATGGACATGAATCTGCACCTTACACATCTCATAGAGTAGATTTTTAGGACTTCATCGTATGTAGATGGGGACAAAAAGGCTGAATATTGCAGGACAGAAATCTGCATTCAGATATCATCTATATATATATAATAGAGTTGATTTTACCTAATATTAAGTTTGTTAATATTATAATAATGGTTGCTATAAGTGTTATTAATTTTTCCACAATTGTTCATATTATTAAGCAAATTCTTTGTGTTTACAATTTGTTTTAGAAGCATTATTGTAAATTTTCTATACTTATTATAAATAGGTAAGAAGAGTTGAGACATTTTTTTGTGTTTCAATAGCATTAGAATTATAAAAATTTATATGAAGACACTTTTGAAGTAGTTAATTGTTTGATAGAAATTGTATTTGACATTGTTTTAAAATTATAAAAATACAAGTTGCTGCATTCAACATAGCATCATTGATTCTATGAATAAGTTTCTTATAAGCATATGTTGATGAAATGAGTAGTTGAAAGAAAGACAAAAAGATAGCTACTTTTATAAGCTTCGTGAATGAAGACTTTTTTTATAGTCCACAATGTAGCGTGATTTGTATTTGGGTCTATAGATGGATTACATCAATATTGGCCCACCTCATACTCCTTGGAAGAGATCCTTAACCATGTTCACCATTGTGGGATAACTATTCAGCATGCTCTGCCCAGTAAATTTCACAACATTTTTATATTGTCTCTACGTTTTTGTTGACATAATTATTTGAATGCATTCAAATGGTGCAAATCAATGATATTATTATTGACATTCTATTAGAAATGTTGAAAAAGAATTAATATGCAACTACTAGCATGTTTTGTGTCATTCTTGTAGCTCATTTAACTATTGACTATAAAATTTATTGTATAGTTATCTACATAATACACATGCATCATGTCTACAACTTGTTGCAATTTATATTTTATTTTATTCTCCATGTTATTCTTATTTAAATTTTTAACTCTTTTTCCCCTTCTTCAAATCAAATGAATATTTTCTATAAATTCAAATAAAATATATATACGAGATATTTGTAACTAATTTTCATATTTATAAAAAATTATTTTGTTTGTAACATCACACCATAACAATAATGTACACATAGATATAAGGTACTTAAATATCTATTTTACTATAACAATATATATAAAGATATATCATACTACAAAATATAATCATAAATTTATATCTAATAATTTTCTTCATATTTATTACCAATTTTATGTGTTTATATGTATAATCTATTTTATATGTTATGATTTTTGGGTTTCTTTAAAGTTAATAATTGGGGTTTGGGTGCACAAGGCATGAATAGTTATTGGATCTATAATGGCTATTGATGTTCTTCCCCTATTTATATTCGTATAAAGATAGATATTCTAGTTTATACATCATCATTATATATAAATGAATGTATTATCAATTTAAATTGAATATTTAACATTTTGTATTCTATATAATTCCTATGGCAATGGGGGAGGAATGAAAAAATGATTAATAAGTGAGGATATAGAAACCCTATAAATGTTAATATCACCCATTATATTCTAGCTTGGTATTTCCTTGACACAATTACTACATCTATGACTTTTCATATAGTTTGAGAATTCATTTCATTGCTTCATACACAAATTTTAATTCAATTGAATACCATACATTGTTGGATGTGAAGTCCAACTGTTCATTTCATATTCCCTTTTGCTTCTCTTCATCTTCTCTTAAAGTCTATTGTATATATATGAGGGAAATGCTTTATGCATGTAATCTCCAATATGTAATACAGTTCCCTATGGATGTAACCAAATTGGTGAATCACATTAATTGGTAAAAGTACAAATTTGTGTCACACTTTTATAAATGAAATGGAGAACACCAATTCAACTTTTTTAATTGAATCAATAGAAAGTGACATATATGTTTTAAATTTTAAAATGATGTAAACTAATAAAATGTATATTTTTTAGTGTATTTTATATTTATATATTTTTTAAAATTTAGAAAATTATTTGAATATAGGTGTTTTTAAAGTAAACGCTAAAATTTGGCTACTGATAAAATGTTGAAATTGAAGTTACACAAGGCCCCATGCTTTGTATAGTAAATTTTATCTTTTTTTTCTTCAATTTTTTTGTGTATTGATAACTTGAAACTTTAATGCATGGATATATTTTTCACTTTTTTTTATAAATATATATATTTTTAAATAAATTTGAAAAGTTGCATGTGCTGAAATAAAACTCTTTCCATTTGGCACCACCTTTTGTCATAATTATTTATCTAGAATAGAAAAGAATTATATCATCTCGATATAGTTTTTTTTTTCGATAAAAGTGGAATAGCCACTAATTTTTTTATTAATAATAATATGAAAATTACAAAGTAGCAACAAAACTCAATCCTGCATAAACAAGAGAGACCAAGACCCAAGTCTGTTTATAAAATCCCCAAGCCAAAAAGACCCATAGATGAGTCACAAAATGGGGGCTCAACATAATATACATTTATAGCCGACGAGGAAGAAAATAAAAATACCCAATTATATGGCCGTCTGATTACAACAATCACTAGTCCCCACATTCGGGGGTTCACAAGGACTAGAATTATCACCACCCATCACAGGAAGGACCACATGCAAGGGCGTGACTGCACTAGGGTCACTTCTAACCGCAGCCAAGGTGTCCAATAGAGAGTGGATTCCATTGAATACATCCAAAGGAACAACCAAAATGCAATGAGCCATGTGATCAATTAGAGCCTCAAAACTAACAAAGTGTCATTGTACTTGTCACCAATAAGACCACCCCTGGCTACACACAATAATTCTCCTTACCAACCATTAGCAAGAAGCTCAGAAAGAGACAAGAAACCACCATAAGGAAACATGCCATTATCAAAGTGGCAATAAGACAAAGCATAATCCACATCAGTAGAAGAATAGAGGGAGGGAAGGAGAAATGTATCTAAAATAGCCTGCACCAAAGAAGAGTCCAAAAGAAGATCCATACACAGTGAGAAAACAAGAAGCAACTTAAAAAATGAATGAATTTGGAATTTCCACCAGCCAAAGCTTACCAACAACCTTTCTAATAGCATATGCAACATCCAGAGTGAGAAAATTCAAAAGCCTTCCAAGCTTCCCATCATCAAATGTATGTGAATCCTGAAAATCCAAAAATGTAGATGACAAAGAAACCTTGTACCACACAATTTCATCTTTCGATGACATGAATAAAGATAATTACCAACTAATAGTTTCAAATACAAATATATAATAAAAAGAAACATCATGAAAAATTCATCATTAATATCAATATCCTCATATGTGTTGGCTCATGTATTCACACAGGGGAATAGAAATGTTAGTTAACCAAAATGGCGGTCAAGCATCAATCTAAATGTAAGTCAAGAAGGATCATTCCTAATCCAATGGCATTATAAATGCAACCTTACAAAGTTGGGTACTTATCTAATAATAACCCTATATTTAACCTCAAGAATGATGCCGCCATAGTCCATTTCAAAAATCAAACATAACTATTAATTATTTATAAATGATTGGAGGTAGAGAAGATCTTGCCACCTATTCATAAGCCGCATTATCATTAATTGCCTTATTGCCAAGAAAATCTGCAATAGAATTGGCTTCCTTTAAACAATAAGTAACATTAAAAGACTTAACATGATTAAGCAACTGCAAGATATTGTCCAAAAGGTACTGAAAATGCCAAGAATGTGACCTTTTATTAAAAAAGGAATAAATAACTAGTATGGAATCACCCTCAATAATAATATTCTCGATTTTAAAAGAGATAGCCAATTCAAGACCAAGGCTCAGAGCTTCAAGTTTTTCCTTATTATTGGTCTAGGGCAAGACCATTTTACATGCAAATAAAAAAATGTCTCCAAAAGGATTAGATAAAACTATTCCAACACCAAACACCCTAGGATTTCCCCTAGAAGTTCCATCATAATTAATTTTAAATCTCCCAATAGGTGGAGAAGACCACCTAGCTTGGGCCCTCGAAACCTTGCTCGATTCAGCTTTAACCGAGCTCGATTGAGGCAAAGGACAAAGAAAATTCCACTTAGAAGAATTTTATCATCCCAAGAAGAGAAATATTTTAGACGAGAGGGATGCTTAAATAGATAGCTCCTAACCATAACAACCTCAACAAAGGAGAATTTATGTTGAAAATTCTGGAATTTATTGCAAGCCACAAATTCCACACCACCAAAGAAGGGCTTGCATCCCATAGGCCTGCCAACATGGAATCAATATATAAAGAAGGCTAAACCATAAATTGTGAGCAAAGAGGCACAAACAAAAGCAAACCATCCCAGCATAGCAAAAAGCCAATACCAACAATCCATTGCAAATGGAAAAAGGGTAAAAAGGGGATTAGAAGATTCCATGAAGTAACCACAAAACACACAAGGGAATACAACAATAATGCCTAATCTATCCAGGCGAGAGCCAGTTAACACTATATCTTTCTATGCCAGCCAAGCAAAGGCTCCCTATTTAGGAAGACAAGTAGCTCCCCAGAAGAACCTAACAGGAAACTTAGGAAGGGAAGAAGTGTCTACTAATGAAGCATAACTATCCTTAACAAAATAATTACCATTCTTAGACTTGATCCAATTCAATTCATCCTCCCTTTTAGTGAGAACAACCACTCTTTTCTAAATCTCTTTATGATAAACATTCTTAACATTTTGGGAACAGGGAAGGAAATCAATTGATTTCCTTTTAACTATAGCAATAGGACCCAAAAAATTCTATCAAGAGATAATCAACGAAAAAAATACCCATGAAGCTTTTAGTCTCTCTTGCAGACCCTCCCAATCCCTAATTCAACCTAAAGGAGAGTGACCATTCTAGGCATCATCCCAAAACTTTTCCTTATGCCCATTATGAATTAATCAAGAAAGATGAGGCAGAATCACATCTTTTCAAGATGTCAAGAAGTTCCAAATCTAAGGATCCTAAGGAAGGGACAAGGTAGTAAAAATCCTCTCCCTATCACGTCCATTTAAATACTTAGCCATCATTAACTTCCCCCATTTAGAATTAGGGTTCGGATATAATTTCCAATAAAGTTTTGCCCCCAAAGATTTGTTTTGTAGATTTATATCTCAAATACCCACTCCCCCCAAAATTTTTGACAAACAGACCTTATTCCAAGCTAAGAGTAGAATCCTATCTTTGCAAGTCATATTGTCATCCCAGAAAAAAGACCTTAAAATATTTAAGAGAGAATTAGAAAATCTCCTTGGAATCTTCAAAACATACATAATATAGGTGGGGATGGAACTAAGTACCGCTTTGATCATCAAAATCTTAATTGTAAAGGACAACAACTTGTGCTTCCAAATCAAAATTTTGTTGCTAATCGTTGATAATATGTTTTCCCCAAAAATATGCTTCTCGAATCCAGAGAAAAAATGAATACCTAAATACTTGCAAGAGAAAGAAATAATGGAAATACACCAAAACCTTACCAACATATGTTGCACAAGAGGGGAAACATTCACGAAGATTATTTTTTTACTTATCCATGTTCACTAATTGACCAAATGCACTTACATAATCATCAATGACCACTTTGATAACTCTCAATTCTCTGATAGAGGCTTAACCAAATAACAATGTATCATTAGCAAATAAGAATTGAGTACGCGGAAAGTCAATATTAGTGATCCTTATCCTTGCCCAATTGCCTGATAAGGAAGCTACCCTAATTGCTTGACTAAGACCCTCAACCATCAGAATAAATAAAAAGGTAGAGAGGGGATCTCCTTGCCTCACACCCCTAGTGGACTAAAAAAAGCCACATGGAGATCCATTAAGAAGAAATGAGAACCAGTTAGTGGAAATACAAGAAAACACCCATTTGACCCATTTTGAAGAGAAACCAAATTTCTTAAGAATGTCAACCAGAAACCCCAATTCATGCTATCGTAAAACTTCATCATATCCAACTTTAAAATAACAGAAGAGGCTCTATGAGTCATAACAAAATACAACACTTCATGAGCAAGGATAGAAGCTTTAGGAGTTTCTCTACCAGGCACAAAGCCTTGTTGCTCATCGAACACTACTTTAGGAATAAGTAATGCTAGCCTTCTCGATAGAGCCCTTGTAAAAATCTTATAAATAGTATTACACAACAAGATTGGCCTAAACTGAGCAAAGGACTAAGGATTAACCACCTTGGGGATGAGAGAAATAGAGGTGTTATTAAATTCCCTAAGGATGGTTCCATTTCTTCTAGATTCCTCTAAGGCTAAAAGAATGTCTCAACCTAAGAAATCCCTTCACTTTTGATAAAATAGGGTCGTAAAACTATCTGGCCTAGGTGCTTTGTTAGGTGCCATAGAGAAAACTACCTCCTTTAACTCATTCATAGTAAATTCCCCCATCAAAAGATTATTATCTTCCTTGGTCTCACAAGACGGAATTGAGTCTAATGCTATTACTTGATACAATGGGCTCAACAAATAAGTGTTTCTTAAAGAAATTAATTGCTTCAAGGCTAATAACATCTTTGCCATCCAAAATTATACCATTAGCATCCTTAATTGAAGTAATCTAATTCATCTGATGCCTCTTTGTAGAAGAAGCATGGAAAAATCTAGTGTTCCTATCACCCTCCTTCAACCAAACCTCCCTAGACTTGAATTTCCAATAAATTAATTCCTAATACAATACGT
The DNA here is from genome assembly GCF_030272615.1 of Cryptomeria japonica. Taxonomy (NCBI): domain Eukaryota; kingdom Viridiplantae; phylum Streptophyta; class Pinopsida; order Cupressales; family Cupressaceae; genus Cryptomeria; species Cryptomeria japonica. The sequence continues at coordinate 172,463,671 of NC_081409.1, forward strand.
GTTCAGGTTGGGAAGAAATAATTTTTACCATGTGAAAAGAACTAGAAGCCATGCCCTGCAAAATAATGTTCTCATTTAGAACCACCAAATCATTTTATAATCTAATTTTTTTGTTGAAGATATTCTTAAAATTTAACTTATTCCACTCCTTGATCTTTGATTTCAAAAATTGAAGTTTTTTAGCCAATTGAACCATTCTAGAACCCAAAATGAACGAGGCACTTTCCCACCAAAACTTAAGCATAGGGATGAAAGAGGTTTTGTGAAAACACATTGTCTCAATCCTAAAAGACGTCTTCATAGGGGCCCTATCTTCAAGAATTGTAAGTTGGATAGGAAAGTGGTCTGAGCCTAAGTTAGGAAGAATAGAAGTGAAAAAATCCAGATCCCCAGATGACCAATTATCCGAAAGTAAGAACCTGTCTAAACTTTTAGCAATTTGGTGGAAACCTAATCTCTTATTAGTCCAAGTGAAAGACCCCTATTTTGGAATACAATAAATGAGGCTATTCGATTACACACAAGAAATAAAATCCTCAATCACCTTTTTAGGAGGAATGATACCCCCCATTTCCTAAGACGAATTAAGGATTGCATTAAAATCACGTCCAAAAATCCTCCATTCATATTTCAATGGAAGAGAGACCAAAGACAAAGGATCCCACAATCTCCTTTTATAAAGAGAACTTACTAGACCATACACATTAAAAAGCCAAAACTTACAATCTGAGACCCTTCCTTTAGCAAACACAAGCATCCAATTACTTGCTGATAATATTAAATGAGCATCAATGATTGTATATGCAGTGTCCTATAATTTTACCACTTACAATTTTGACCACATTTTGGGCCATCCCCATGCTTGATCGAGACCTGTTTATGCCTCCCCTATGTAATCAAGATTCATTTTTCTACTTTGCACCTTGCATAGCCCTTTGACCCTGTTCTAAATTAGGGTAGGACTAGGGCACCACGCCTTGGTCCTCCCTAATCATGACCCATTTTGGCCCCTAGGCCCTATCTCAAATTTGATCAGGAATTAAATCGCGCATGTCAGCCTATGTCAGAAAATTAAACAATTAATGATATGCAAGTATATAAGGAGGTATTCCCCTCTCCTTTGGCATAACATGCAAGCAATAAGGTGATAGCATGGCAAGGTGGAGAAGGAAAGGAGACTACACTCAAGGATCAAGCATTCAAACATTCATCATCTAGCATTCATCAAGGCTGCATATTCTTCCTCTATCAATTGGAGCAACATTACATCATTCATTTGCAAGCATGTGTGTCTGTTATGGTTTTATCATGTTCATGCCATTTGATACAACATATGTGATTACATCTAAGAAGCAAAGCATCATCATCATCTATTGCATATATCAACGTATACCTTTCCATCATTTATTTCAAGAATTTAGATTATTTCTTTCAAGGTTGATTCCAACTAGGGTTTGACTCAAGCAAACCCCTATTCACAACCCCCTTTTTCTTCTTTTTGTGTGTAGGAAGTAGGTGTGGAGTTGTACTTCTGGAATTAAGCTTTATTTGCAGAGACAAAAAAACCCTTTTCAATGCGCGAAAAGTTCAGAGGATCGATAGGAGGGCGACTTGGTCCGGACACATGATCCTCGAATTTTTGGCATATTTCATAGAGCAGCTCCGAATTATCTCAAACTTCTCAGATCCAGGTGCACGACGAAATATCGAATCTGTAGCTCACTGTTTCTACTTACTTTGTCTTCAATTTCAACACTTTACTTATTCAACTTACAAAAGAGGGTCAAACACATTTCAAACACAATCAATCTACTTAGTATTCATTCCTTGTATCATTTAGAATTGGATCTAGTAGATTCATCCCCTCTTTTGAATGTAAAGTTCTCTAAGTGAAAATCGGCTTAGTGATTTCCCCCTTCCATGTGGTGAATTTGCTAAGCCCTGAATTTTCCACTTTATATTTTGGTGAACTCGACTCCTTACACCATTAATTTTGATTTTTTGTTTTCAGATCTGAGTGTATGCAATTTAAAATTTAAGTTTCCATTTACCAGTTTGAGTGTATGCAATTTAAAATTCAAATTTCCATTTACAAATTTTAAAAATTTAGAGGTTAATTTCATTAAAACCCTAATTTTTAATTTCAAAATTGAGCTAGTGAATTGCTTGATTTGGATTAATTATCTCAGATCTGAACATTCATTCAATTTTCAAATTTAAATTTTCATCTACAAGTCAAATTTAACAATTAATTTTTAAAATTAATTTGTTAATTTCAAAAACCCTAATTTTTTAATTTTTAAATTGAGCTTGTGGGTTGTTTAAATTTTGAATTTCTCTTTTCAAATTTGGTTTCTAAATTAAATTTAAAATTCAAAATTGCAACCTTGGATCAAATTTCAATTCCAAATTTCAATTTTAAAATTAACTGGTTGATTAAACAAACCCTAATTTCTAAATTTAAATTAGATTTTAAATTAAGTGGTTCTTTCTACAAGACCCTAATTTTAAATTTAATTGTCTTGTTGACCATTTCAAATTTAACTTGTAAAATTAAATGTTATTTAACAAAGACCTAATTTTAAAATTGAGTTTTTATTGGATAAATTTAAATCTTCTAGTGGGTAATTTTAAAATTTCAATTAAGAGGATATTTTCAAGGCCCTAAGTATAAATTTAAATTTCCTAGAAGATTGCATAATTTTTCAAAAATATTGAATTATTTAAATTCCAATTTGCAAATCTCAACTTTCAAATTCTCATTTTCAAATTTTCATTTCAAAATTGTCAAAATAAAAATAAAATAAAAAAATTCATCAATTTAAATAAATTAAGTGGTTTTATTTATAAAATCCTAATTTATTTTCAAATGATTTGCTTGAACTTAAATTTCAGTATTAATCATGGCAATTAATGGACTTGATCTATTTTCTATTTCACATATGATTACATTGCTACTTACATACATTTATTATAATCATGTGTTGGATAATGGCTTCTTTCACTTCATGTTACTTAATTTCATTTATAGCACTTGGACATATTGCATTTTATGGATTTCCAAGTTGATTCCTTTTCATAGATTAGATCTCAAAGCTTTCATTTTTTATATATGTTGTTCTATGGTGATATTTTTGGGCAAATGCATTTCATACGTAGATCACCTAAAATCTTTTGTAGATCATAATCCTAGAGATGACAATGAGTAGGGTATCCAATGTGAATGGAGAAAGATCTAATAGTCCTATAAATGATGTCTCTAATGGAGAGAAAGCATTGAAGAGCAACATGGCCCCATCTTCTTCTCATACACATATCCTTACACAAGGGGGGCAAGAGAAAAATATTGGTGTTTCCATCTCTCTAGATCCTCCTTATTCTCCTAGAACCTATCTTAAACCTCAAAACATTTTTAGAGAAGATGATGTCATGCATTTTATTCCTTATCGCTCTCTCCATATAACATTAAGCAAAGATGAGGCCTTAGATGATAAGTATCTTCCTTCCCAATCTACCAAAGAGGATATGCATGATGAAAGAAATGAAAGTCCTTCTCCACAAGATATTCCTTCTTCATCTACTAATCCTTTCATTCCTTCTCAACATCCTTACACTACAAATTTTAAAGAAATTTATTATAATGTTCCCTCGCCTTCTGAATTAAAGGATTCTTATAGGAGCGGCTTCAAAATAATATCAAAACAAGGTTTTAGAGGACAAGGACTTGGAAAATTTGAACAAGGAATTCGAGTCCCTATAAACTCTCCCAAATGAATCACCACAGAAGGCCTAGGAAATTATAATAAATCTCCTATGGGTGATCCCCTTAGGATTAAATACTTCAAAAACCATCTTTCAAGACAAAGGATGCGTCAAGAGGATAAAAGTGCTTGTTCTTCAAAAACTCCTTTTTGTTCATTTCATCACTCATGATCGTGATACTAGTGATTGTCTAGATTTTCAAGAAGGCATACAAAAGTTAGTTGCTAATGGAACTATAAAACTCATAGATGAAAATCCTTCCTCTTTTAATAACAACTCTTGTCCTCAATCTCAAAAGAGCAAACCTACATCTATTAATGATAAAGAAAAATTAATAACTAGAATCTTTTGGAAATTGAAGTATGATAAGAATGTTGTCTTTCCTTTTGTGAAGTTTAGCAATAAACATAAAGAAGGAAATGGATATTTTATTTTTCATCATGGTGGTTCTCATTCTCTTGGAAAGTGCAAAGCATTTAAGGAATTTGTTCAATAAAAATACTGTTGTGCTCGAATATGTCCTTCAACAAATCTTGCTCTCTTTATAGGTGAAAATGTAGTGCCTTAGCACTCCTTTCATCCTCATGTGCTCCTCATCCTATGGCATAAGAAGTTAACGTAATTGGGGGCTCTTTGTAATTAGTGGTGATGCTTCTTCAATTTCAAATATCTTGGGGTAGCAACATGATTCCCCCTCTTTCTCTCCTTTCTCTAAGGTTTCACTATTTTCTTTGTGATTGCATTATTCATAACTTGATGTCCTTTCTTGCATGGAATTATCCTTCATGCGAGAACATATTTGTTCCTTAGACATGACCCATTCCTTGCTTGAAACAACGCATCTATTATGAATAATCTCTCCTTGGAGAACTTTTGTAAACCTTCTTCTTCCTCTTCCTTTCTCATTAAAAATTACATCTTTTTTTTCTGTAATGTTATTCATTGCAAGCACATGTTTCTTCCGTGGTTAGGACCTATTCTTTGTTTGAAATAGCACATCTCTTATGAATAACATCTCTTTAGAAGATGTGTAATTTTCCTCTTTGTCCTCTTTCTTGGGGGAAAGGATGACTTTTTCTCCCTCTCTCTTTCTATCTAATGTGTCACTATTCCCTTTAGGGGTTGCATTTTTCATGTGTTGATATTATTTTTTCCAATGGTATATCTCATATGAATAATCACTCCTTAGGGGAATATGTGATCTCTCTCTCTCTCTCTTTGAAGGTTACCACTTCTTTTAAGATGTATTTTACATAAACTAATATCTTTTCTTGCATTGGATATTCATTCATGTGAGTTTATTGTTAATTTCCTTATGCCTAATCTCTCCTTAGAAGATTATGTAATTCTTCTCATTGTCCTTACACTTGGGGGAAATGATTGATTTCTCCTCTCTCTCTCTCTCTCTCTCTCTCTCTCTCTCTCTCTCTCTCTCTCTCTCTCTCTCTCTCTCTATGTATCTACTTTTCCTTTGTGGAGTGGTGTTTGTTCATGATTTGGTGTCATTCCTTGTGTGAAGTAATTGTTTGCTCAAGGATTCTCTCTTATACAAGAGGTGTAAGTCCTTAGTTACAACTTTTTCTTCACTTGAAAATGTATATCTGTCATAAAATTACCCCTCACATTGGGTCAAAAGTGTGTCATCCTTCATCAATAATCCCTTTAACCTAGAAATAGGAGGAAGGTATGATTTCTTGTTCTCCTTCCTTTCTATTAGTAGAAGATGTTATGTTTGTTCAAGATAGCTCCTCTTGGAGGTAGATGCATTTTGAGAAAAATCTCTTATCCTCTAAGGATATCCTTTACACATGTTGCAAGATATATCCTTTTGAACTATCTTACCCTTGCTTGAAGAGTATTCCCTCTCTAGCTTGGATTTATGACATTGTTACCTAAAGGATATCTCCTTAGTGTTGAAGGTAAGGTATCCTTGTCTCTATCTTCCTTAAAGACATCAAAAAAAAAATGTTGACATATTAAGGGGGGGGCACCCACATTGGTCCCCTTTTACCATATTGTACTATGCTCTTGCATATCATTTTGCATGTCTTAAATGAGGTGTTCATTCTCGGAACCAGAGTAAAAATTCTTAGAGAGAGATGCTTCAGACTCAAAAATAGATACAACATTTGATATATGTCTTAGACAGGGTTACACATCATCATAAATAAAAAAGTGTTAAACAGGATGGCCTTGAAACCAGGTATGTATCTTCGCCAATTGGCATTTACACATTTGCACACACAATCGACCCTTGGTACTCACATTTAAATTACATGTCTTAAATAGGTTGAAGCACACTAAAAAACAGAGCAACGACTCTTACATGGGGTGCTATACACTTGAAACTAGACATCACTTGCACACACGCACGAGGATGGGTGGAACTAGCTAAAAACAAATAGACTATTCTTAGTCTCCTCCCCACATGGATCACCTAGATAAAAATGTGTAGGGGTGAGTTGTCCATTTCCTTTTCTCAGCATGGATCACCTAGATAAAAAAATCCAGGGGCGAGTAGTCCATTCCCTTTCTCATCATTCTTCTCATGGATCACTTGGATAAACACATCTAGCGTGTATTCATGCTCTCTCTTCTTCCTCTCATGAACTCATAATTTTTTTATTGATAGTTCATTGATGATGCTTTCTTTTCTCTTTTATGTGATCACTTGTGTTAGTGAGATGGCATTTTTTCAAGAATTATATTAGTGTTACCTATTTTCACTACAAGCTCAATTAGGTAGAGCTGTGATGTTTTACAAATGAAAGAAAGGTACATGCATTTTATCTCTGTTTTATCACATTCATGAACATTATAAGAGAAAGAAAAATAATATTTCACGATCATATTTCCTTATGCAAATGCATATGATATATAGAAAAGTACACAATTTTTGAAGAAAATAATCTTTTATTGATTAATGTACAATGTCTCACAGAAGTCGTGAGACTAATTGATATGGTGCGAATAAGGAATATACTATATGTTTGCAGATGCAAAAAAGAGATAAATGTAAATGCACAAAAATAAGGGTGATTCGTCATTTCCTGAATGACCGGTCCTTTCTGATTGGCTCTGAGTTGCCTAGCTTGCATCTAGTGTGTTGCCTCCTCACTGCCCCTGAGTACCTGCATTTGAGAAAATGCATTAGAGAAATGAAAAGTCATCATTCTTTATATGCGCATGCACCTAAAAACATACAATCTACCCCTCATGTGCATCAGAACAACTAGTGTCTCATTAGGCTCAAGAAATAGATATCAGATCAAATCAACAAATAAGAAATCAGATATGCATTGTTTTGTCTAATTTGTTTGCTTCGTGTGCAGATGCAGGAAAGTAACATGGTGGTTTACTATCTGATTATGAGTGGTGTAAAATGTTGCTACCACAAGGGTTGAGCCCAGCTCATAAAGGTTTTTGGTCAGTAATGTCCCAAAGAGGTATCAAGATTTTGTCTTAGAACAAAGAGTTATCTAGAGTAATCATAATGCTCTGATAACCATCATGTTCCAAGCAAAACCTTGATACCTCAATCAAAGAAAACCACTTCTCAGTATGCCTATATTGTAGATATAGTCAACACTACTGGTACACTCAGACAAAAAGGGAAGTGTAAAATAAAGGCTCAAGACAGTGATATGTAAGGTGTGACAGTCTGAATCAAAGGGGCATGAAACAATATTCACTGGATACAAATGCCAGATTTGGTAATGGATGAGTAGATGCTTTTAAAGCAGTTTGACATTATATATGAGTTATATGGGGAGATACAGTTGTTGTGACAAAAGAATCATAAGATATTTGTGAGATAGAGGAATCTTTGTTTGTGCCTTGACAAATCAATTGACATGATTTGATAAAATATTATAGGACAGTCATATTGAGAAATAGTGAGCACTTGAACGAAAGATGAAAACACATAGAACAATCTAATGGATTAGAGAATATTAATCATATTGTGAGGAAAAAACATACACTACGGTAGTTTAAGAACAATTTGATTAATGGAAAGTGACAATCATATAGTGTAGCAGTCCCTTTGATATTCCTAAAAGATATGAATCAACCCTTTAAAGCATAATGATCAGTACAAGGCAACATTACCAAACCATTGATTAAGTTGTCAATTCATTATGAGAACCAACTTTCATGAATACATATAGCTCACAAGATATCCCCAGGAACCAAACAATGACACATAAAAGAAGAATCAAGGAAATCATATGGATATTCAACAGGAAATTTGCTTTGCAAAATTAAGATACAGTGCTTGGTGTTTATGGGCGAGCTTCACAAAGTAGTGAACCAAAAGGGTCCTGAGACTTTTGGCATTCATTACAATGGAAGGATAAAGAGAATGTTGTCATGGACTTAGAAGAAATAAAAGAATAAATTGCAGCTATAAATGGAGGACTGATAGTCCAACTAATATCTTTGCTGAAGTAAAATCATTTACAATCCAGGAATTACAACAGTTAAGGTAGGGATAGCCAAAAACCTCATTAAGACATGATAGAAGTGTTTTAAGACATTGGTAGCACTCCTATTAAAGAATAACAAGTAATCTTGATTATCAAATGTAATCACATTCATAATGAACTTAGACAGTAATCACAAAGAGATAAACTATGGTGAATTAATAGTAACTATAACAAATATGAGGGTTCCCATGCAAAAAGCATCAACTTGAGGGTTTGACTGTTGGATGGCAGAGATAGAAATAAGATCATGGATAGTATCTTTGACAGCCTAGTGGTATACAAAACATCATGAATGAAACCATTGCAAGATCAAGAACCTCACCAAAAGCATGCATCATAATATGTGCAGTGAGCGGCCATATCAATCATAATAGCAACCTTTTCTCAGTCATAGAAAAGCATTAAGAATATGTTTTAGACCTTGAAGCATGATAGAAGTAAAGATCTTAAATGATGGCTATAATCATTTTCATAACATGTTGAGGATAGCCCTCTTACAAAAGTCACATACCTATCAAAACAACAAGATCATGTTATGGGTCAGTGCAAGAAGATGAGTCCACTTTTTGGCCAAAAAGTGGAAGTGTTTTCCCCGTTTTTCAGATTTTGTCTCATTTGAGCTTAAATTTTGAAACACTTAGAGATTGAATCTTGGAAAAAGTCAGGAATATAAAAGACAGCTTTCTGAGTGTACTTTTCAAATATGTAATTTATTTTAATACCCACATAATAAAAAATTACTTTTTGAATGGAGTTCTAAAAACTATGTTTTAAAAATGCCTGTTTCAGGATGATACCATGCATGTGTACGACCCACACTTTTTGACACAATTAAAATTATTTTCTCAAACCATTTTGGGAAATGGTTTGTAACACACTGAAGATTGATGAGCATATTTTTCTATATTTGTTTTTCCAATATTTTTTTTTTTAATTAATTTTTTAATGGCTGTAATTATCTTTTTAAAAATTTGACGTGTATGACCCACATAATTTGACGTAAACTTAGCATTTTTTGATTTTTTTTTTTAAATAGAAAAGAATTTTGTGTAGATTGATGACATATAATTTTTTTTTCAAAATTCATTAAAATAAAAAAGTTATTAAATTAAGAAAATTAGTTAATATTTCAAATTTATGGACCTGATTTAGTATAAATTAAATGAAAAATAGTTAAAATAATCAATTTTTAAATTAATTTACATATTTAGAATCTAGACAGTATAATCTGAAATGGGTTTCAATTTCGTATAAAAATTCTCTGATTAGAGGCACATAAACTATTTCATTTCATCATATTTGTGCTTTCATTCATGGAGCTTTGAATTTGCAGGTTCATGTCTCAAGTGTGGCCATCCCAGGCCTATCCCGGGCCTAATCCCGAGGCAAGTGGCAGGTTGTGAATTGAAATTTTACATAACGGGGGCCCATTCCATTTTTTGCCCATTGGATTTAAATAACGGGCCCTCGTTTCTAAATAACCGTTATTGTAAAAAAAAAGATAGATTGCATAAATTTACCACACTATCATTGAAATCCGTATTGACAAAGATTTTTTACATCATTTGGCAGTACTTTTTAATATTTTTTACACGATTTTTTGAAGAACTCAGTAAAAAGATATTATTTTTTGAAGACGAGTTTGTAAAAATGGGTTCTAAGCAACGTCAAAAGAAAAAAAAGAGGACAATGACAGCGGACAAAATTCAAGCACAAAGAGAGAAGGAGGCAAAACGCCAAAGAGATCGAAGATCACAACAACGATAATTGAATAACACTTCTGAAGCATCTAGTTCAGTGCCCATTGTAGATGAGACCATTGAAGACACCATGATGGATGCAAGAAATGTAGAACCACACACAGGTATGACTGTTGATGCAAATGTTGATGTGGATGCGAATCCTGGTATGTTTTTAAATCCCAATGACTATGATGCCAATCAAATTGCTGATTGAAATGAAGCTGGATATAAATTTCATACACCAATACAAAAAGAAATAAAAATTGAAAATATTACACCACCCTTTTTGAAAGAAAATGAATGTAATTTGTTTACTATTGATAGCAATGTGCTAGATAATCTTAATGGGTTAGTTTCTTGGAGACAAATTAGAACACATGCGAACAAATTATATAAACAATTTTTCTATAATAAAAAGTTAGGATTCCAATGTCAATTAATGCTACGATTAATAAAAATGTTAAAAATGTGTAAAGTCATGAAAAAAATAGGTATTTATGCAAAACCAAAAAGAAAAGATGAATCATATAAGCAAGTTGTATCTACTGTTGCCAGTGCCATCGATTCTATAGGAAAAACAAGTTGATCTAAAGATAAGAATGCAGCACGTAGAGTTATAATGACTGCTATAGTTGACAAAATGATTGTTAGTAAAAGAATGTTAAGTGATAAGTGGCTATTTGAACTTACATCGTAGAACCTTGTCAAGAGCGGCCAAAAGAAGAGACACAATTGAAATTGATCCACTAAACCATTGTTGGAGTTTTAGTGGTAGACTTCAAAGGTCGGACATGAAATTAAATGATGAAACTAAACAATTAATTGCAAAATTTTGGCATGATAACACTAGAGTTTCATCAAATGCTAGAGATGTTTTAAAGTTAAGGGTGGGATCAAATATTTGTGATCCTCATCCAAAACATCTTCTTGACATGACTCAAACTGAATTCTTTAAAAAATTTAGTGATGAATCTGTGTTAGTGAATTTACGAATTAGTCAAAGATCATTTGAAAAATGCAAACCCTGGTATGTTAAAATCAATAAACAAAGAATATCTTGTTGTTTTAAAACTCATGTTCAGTTTCGTTACTATTATGATGTTTTTCGATATATACATTGTATGTTGCATGGTAATGATCTTGTGCAGGATTGTGGTGTTTATGTTCCACCTGAAACTATAAAACATTTTATTTGAAGTTTATTTTGTAAACCACCTAATGAACAATTATTTCTTTCCAGTTCATGCATTTATGGCCTTTGCAATTTATGTGGGAACTATTCTTCGATAGGTGAATGTTTGCATGAACATGTTTCAGCTGAGTTTGGACAAAAAATGGTTGATGTTAGGAGATTTAAAAATATAGATGTAGATGTATAAAAATGACCACATTCCTAAATGAATATTTTATGTTCATTTCTCTATTTGATTAAATCCAATTTAATTAAATTATCCACCTTCCTCTATTTAATTAAGTAAATTACTCAATTTATTTAAATTAAATTCATTATACCATTTAATGAATAAATCATTTTATTCAATTAAATCCCCCCTATCCACTTTTAATTAAATTCAAATTTAATTAAATAGTTATCCTAAAATTGAATAAATCTAATTTATTTAATTTCCCCAAATTGCAACCAAATTGAATTAAATTATTTCAATTAAATCCTATTATCCCTCCATCCACTTGCAAAATCCCAAACCCCTTTCTAATCCCTTCTAGAATCTTCTAATCGCTTCTAATTAACCTAACCCCTCCTCTAAACTTTGTCACATCCCTAAACAAAGGGAAGTCACTTCTCAAAACCTCAAAGTCTTTGATAACCATTAAAGGTTTTCAACCTTCAACCACTAAATGGCTCAAAGTCTTTGAAAACCATTGAAGGCTTCCAACCTTCAACCACTTAATCCTTAAAGTCTCCAATAACCATTAATGGTTAATTCAAACCCTCCTACATGGTTAAAACATTTGTTTTGACTCAACCTCTACCCAACCCAAAGGTCTCATCAGGCCTTTAATGCTTTGACCATGATTATCTCTTAATCATTTGCACAAAGGTTTATCCTTGGATTAACTCCTAATCTAGTGGGTAATCCTAACTTAGACCTGACCCTTAGCCTCTAGATAACCATGAGGTCTTCTCAGGCATTCAATGCCTCGAACCCCTTCTTTCAACCCAACCCTATGTTGACACTTGTCACCATTTCATTGGTGCCAATTGTGCACATGGATCCCCAACTTTCAAACTCAACCCCTGATTAAACCATTCAATCTTGACCATCCATTGCCCTGTTTGTGCTATAAATAGAGCTCTCATTCCTCCATTTTAAACAATCATATTTCAAATTTGAAGCATTACACTTATACTCAAATTCTTTCAAGCTTTCTCATTTCATATATGCTCCTCATTTAGCCTCTTCTAGATCAGGAATTAGACTAATATGCATGTTTAGAATAATTTCTTTATCATTTTAGCTCAATCATAGACTAAATATAGTATGCTAGGATAGTATTCATACTAATCTTGTCATCTTATCATCTAGTTTATTGCATTTCTAAGATCATACATAGCTTAACATCCATTTCATACTAAAATATATCAAACCATCCCTCGTTCTTACATTTGCCATCCCTAAACCATTTTGCTCAGTGATCTGAGAGCAAAAACATTGGTTTGAGGGACATTGTGAGATAGAGAACCATGGGACCCTCCTTGGGAAGCTGAGTAATACGTTATTACTCTATAGCTTGCACCAAGAAGTCCTGTGTGTGTGTGTGGACTAGTTTCTAACAATATTTTCACATATTAGTTTTATTCACCCACTTTTCCCGCATACATTTCTGGCACCCACCGTGGGGCCCGACCCCAAATAACAAATCGGTTTTTCAAATTAATCACTTTTGCAGGTCTGCGGGAAACAGGAATCAGCGCATGGGAAACATTCCCTAGGGCATCTGATTGACAGTCTAGTGCATCCCGCCTACTGTTTAGCGCGTGGGGTCTACACTCTAGCGCGTGAAGTCCTTTCTTCAGCGCATGACCCCTCTAACATTTTCCTGTAGGTCTCAACGCGGGCGAAACACAGAGTAGCGCATTCAATAAACAGAATAGCACATACGATCCACAGTTCAGCGCTTATACTCCATCATCCAGCACGTGCAACTCAAACGTTAGTGCATCGAATTTTTAATTTTCCTGCAGGTCTCAGCGTGGGAAAGAAAAAAAAAACAGAGTAGCGCTTCCAACTCAGAGAGTAGCGCATCCTGGCAACAGTATAGCGCAGAAGAACATCAGTTTAGCGCATCTAGTTTTTATTGTAGCATGTGCAGTCCATTCTGTAGCACATCACAGACAGAGAATTTTTTTATTTTTTTTTATTGTAACCAAACTAAAATTTTAGACTTGTGGAAGTCCCCCAAATTCTTTAACATTTTCCTTTTCTAGTTTTCTTGCAGGACTCTAACAAATTTCTTGCAGGTGGAGCGGACGCCATTTCTTTTAACCGATTTCTTTTGTTGACCGCAAAATCAAAAATTTGCTTTGTTGACCATTTCCTTTTCATAGATCAGAAAATCATTCTTTTAAGGTAAAATGAACACTTTGTTTTTGTGGAGCAACATCTCCACATAGATTTTAGCAAATCACTGATTTGAAAGGATAAAATAAACCCAATTGATTGCTTTGTCTCGAAAGTGGAAGGAATATGCTCTCCCCTTAACTGGGTGATCAAAAATCCAGCCCACTCTTACAGCTTTCTTTAAATTCAAGCATTTACATCCTTTAGCAGACCTGCCTTTCCGAGGAGTTGCAATCAACTTTTAAAGCCATTTATGGCTGGTGTGAAGGGAACGACCTAAGTGGGGAACGACTTTGATGCCAAGAATTCCAACCCACTGTAATCAAATGTGGAAAGTGACGAAAGTCCTTTTCAACGGTTACGCGCAGTGATTAGCCTTCCCCCAGTATCCTCGAGATACGTAAAGCCTTTGTTCTAAAGGTTGGGAAGCCTCCTGAGGGAGTTTATCACTGACCGCCGAACGGGAAGCCTGATTACGAACCATAGAAATAGAAACTTTGAGCCGAGTCAGTAACCAGACATTTATAACATTATAGTGCAAGGGTGGGGAAGAATCCGCCCCCAAGATTACTCACCATATATCTCTCAAGATAACTACTCAATTGTGAAGCAATTCACTTTGGGTTAATTTCTGGCAAAAGGCAAAAAAACGGGCACCCTCTAGGGGGTGACACGGCTGTTTGAGCTGACGGAGTATCGAGACTAGTAGGCTATGATGTTATTTATGACCCTTGACTAAAGAGTCTTTCTGAAGTGTATTACTTGTATCCAAACCTGTTATAACATCGAGGACTTGAACACATCCTCGTAAGAACATACATTTTTTGTTAGATTAGGCAAAATGGTTGTACTTTTTGTGCTGTGCTTGCATTTATTATTTCAGAAAATCATCCATCACACTTGAAAATTTCTCAACAAAATTCAAAATCCTCAAGAAATCAACCAAAAGGAAAAATCAACGCTGTTTAGCGCATAAGAGCAACCTCTTAGCGCGTGGAATACTTCTGTTAGCGCATCCAAACCTCAAATTAGCGTGTAGGGTCAACACAGTAGCGTTTTCATTATAGGACAAAACAGTGTAAAGTCCTTTAGCGCATCCCAACAATAGTCTAGCACGTGGAAGCAACATCTCAGCGCGTAGGAACCAAGAATTAGCGCATAAAGTCTAAAAGTTAGCACGTGACAGGCCCAGTATAGCGCGTAGCTTTTTCAAAAAAATTTGACAATAATTTTCAACATTCCGAACTTTAGCGCGTGGAAGAAACAACTTAGCGCATGGCGTAGAAACATTAGCGCATAAGGTCAAACAGTTAGCGCGTCGAAAACATAGGATAGCGCATAAACTTTTCAACTGTTAGACCGCCATTTTCAGAGAGTCCAAACTTTAGCGCGTGTCTAAGGGCAGCTTAGCGCGTGTGATAATTCTTTTAGCGCATCAAGTAAATTCAGTAGCGCATGTAGACTCTGTTCTAGTGCGTGATCCAAAGCCAAAAAACAGAGAGCAAAACCGAGAAATTTTTTGAAATTTCAAAAACATTTTTAGAAGCCTTTTTCATTAAACATCATTTTTCATCAAAACAGAGTGACAAAAAACAAACCATTAAAACTTTTCTCAAGCTAAATCTGTGTCAAACAAAGTTGTCAGAATCCTAAACGAATCGCACAATAAAGGATGTCTCTCCTATCATAATCCAGAAAATTTCATCATCAGTATCAACAGAATCCTTTACCATCTTACAGATTTTTATCTCAAACACACTTGTTTAAAATTTTCAAATTGTCGAATCCAGTTTCCAGATCAGGAAGCTTTTATCCATATCATTTGACACGCTTTGTCGTGAAGAGGCATCTAAATCTTCACTCTGATAAAGTAAGATTTGAAATTTTCAAAAACAAGAATCAACTAAATCCAAAAAAATCAAAGGAAACCATTGATCACTCATGCATGACTAATCCCCTTATTCTGAGAAGAAAGAACCTCTATCGTAACATCACGTTGAAGAAACAACAACCTAGTTTTTCCAAATTCATCAAGAGAAATAAGTTTTTATACATCAATCGTCAACTCTTCAAATCTCATCGAGTATTCCTTCATCACGTCAAAAAGTATATCCAAAACAAATCTAGCGAATTTGACAAAGAACCCTTGAAGACAAGAGCACACTGTCAAAAGTCTGCTTTTAATCAAACCATAAACCGCAGCGGAAAAATCAATCCAGCATTCTTACCCGACGAGTGCATCACATTTAACATACCTCGACCAGAACCACCAACCCCCCGAGCAACACATCGAAGAGACTTTTGTTCCTTTCATCACTGAAAGTTTCTATTAAAATGCCTGTCACTCGCTCTCAACGAGACAAACAAAGCGAGACACACGCAGAATCAAGTATGAATCGCAGATTATCAAATCCTTTTGAAGTTCCACCCGTAGAAGAAACTGAAATTACTGAAGCACTTCTTCGGGAATGTCAGGAAAACCCTTCCTTCCAAAAACTTGTAGAAAAGCTCATGGAAAATGACAAAGAAAAGTATCTGCTCATGCTTACAAGTAAAGGCGGTAAACTTCCTAAAGATTTCGATACAAACATTTTTCAAAATGGGTGTCGACAATATACATATCAAGAACAACAAAGAGAAGAAGAAACTCACATACCTGAACAACACATTCCAGAACAACGCATACCAGAAATGCGTATACCTGAGCTCGAAACTCCAGAACAAAACATACCGTTTACCACACCTTTTCAGCTAAGAACAAATACGAGAGAAGAACTCTTCCCTCGGCAAGATAATGTGCCTTTGATTTCTCTTACTCAACAAATGCAAATGTTGCAAAGACAAATACAAGATATGCAACAAGGGACAACAGTACGGTACTCTTTAAACGAAATCTGTCCTTATCCATTTGACAGAAGATTGAACATGGTGCCTTTTCCTCCAAACTCGGACGTTCCCAAATTTGATAAATACGATGGGAAAAGTGATCCCCGAGATCATGTGCAAGAATTTTGCACACTGAGCCTTGAATTTGCTCATGATGACACCTATTTAATGAGGTTATTCCCCAGGAGCCTAGGAGGGCAAACCATGGAATGGTTATCCAAAATTTCGCCACCTGTTAGATCATTTGATAAATTGGTTAACAAATTCATCACCCACTATTCCTACAACATCCAACATGCCATAACCATGCTAGATGTTTGCAAAACCAAACAAAAGAACAATGAAACATTCATGGTGTTCCTTCAATGCTGGCGACACATGGTATCCAGATATCCTCGAGATATTCCTGAAAAGGAGAAAATGGAAATCTTCATCGATAACTTGAATGGCGAAATGAGTTACAAACTAAAAATTCAATGCATACCATCTTTCGTTAAATTGATTGAAAATGGCATTCAAGTAGAAGAAGCATGTGTCAAAAAGGGAACACTCAAATTCTACAAGGAAGGAACAAATTCATCAAATTACAATAATCAGAAAAACACCAACCTTGAGAAATCTTGATTTTGGACTCGAAACAAAAACGAAGGCAACAATGAATCATATGATCTCAAATCTAAGCAACCCGTGCTTGCATTATCTGGAAATCCTCAAAATCCTCAAAATCCTAAAAATGCTACCCCCAGTGCTAACACATATGCACCAAACAATGATCATGGACAACTCAACACGAACAACACCAATGATTCTCAAAGCAAAAACATGAATCCAGGACCTAACAACAATCCACGCAACAACACGAACAATTTCCAAAAGCGTATCTTCACACCACTGGGACAATCATTAGAATCCGCATTCAGAGAACTTTTGGCAAATAAGATTTTTTATTTGCCTCCAATCAACAACTATGAACCCCCAATCAAACCACCTTGGTGGAATGATTCGCACTATTGTGATTTCCATCGCAATAAGGGTCATAGAACAAATGAGTGCATGAGATTGAAACACATAGTGCAGGACATGATTGATCGAGGCGACTTAACGGTGGATGGTCTCAAAACAAATGGTGATCACGGAGCCTTCAAAAATCCTCTCCCAAATTACAACAAAGATGGAGCATCAACTTCAGATGATACACGCGAAGCTCGTATTAATCACATCTACAACAACACCATCAACCACATATCAGCTGAAGATCATCAAGTCAATGTCATCACCATTCGAGATCAGCATGATCACGAATCTATCAATGTAACAACCCGAACTCAGAAATATGTCTTGAAGGGACATACTGCACCTACAAATATCGCACCAAAAATCCACTATGACTTGGTTAGCCAACTACGCAAGACTCCAGCTCAGATATCTATCATTGAATTATTGAAACTATCACCAAGGCACAAAGACATATTGGAGCAAGCGCTACTGGAAACAAATGTACCTCAAAATCTGGATACAGACAGATTTCAAGCCATGGTCGCCCATATGACAGGACCTCATAACCTCACCTTCTCAGAGCATGATAATACTTCATTGAGTCATCCACATAATACTCCTCTCCATATTGAAGTCATTGTTTGCAAACATTGAGTAAAAAGAGTCTTAATAGATGGAGGAGCCGGACTTAATATATGTACTTTAAAGCTTATCCGTGCATTAGGCTTCTCAGAAGAATCTATTGATCCTTGCAAGAAAAATACCATAAAGGCATATGATGATGAGGAAAGGTCCTATAAAGGAATAGTGATATTACCTATTCAAGTAGGACCAGTACAAAAGGATACTATATGTCAGGTCTTAGATATTGATCTCACCTACAATATCTTGTTAGGACGACCCTGGATACATGAAATGCAAGCAGTACCTTCTACGTATCACCAGTGTGTCAAGTTCCCTTATCATGGACAAGAAATCTCCATATCAGCTGATCATAGTCCATTTCAACATTGCAACGCAATGGGGGCAGCCCAAGACAGTTTGGTTCCTCATAATAAAGAAAAGCAGGGATCCGTGACATCAGATCTACAAACAGCAAAGCCCAACTCCTTATGGGGAGACTTCAAACAGAAAATACAAATCAAAGACCAAGGCATGGGCGAATATTCTCTGGAGCCTTTATGTTTGGCCAAATTACCAACATCACCTAGATCGCATGGTTTGCCTACTACATCAACACAACTGGCTACTCAGCCCATCACTAAATTTGATGGCACCTTCATCCAATTGGGTACTCTAGCACATGAAACATAAGACAAGGACATTCTTAGCTGGTTATACAAAGATGAGGAAGAAGATCATAGAGCAGCCGCTCTGGACATTGTTCTACCAACACACCTATATGGAAAGGGCTACTTAATCATGAAGCAAATGGGATATGGCAGTAAAGGACCTATTGGGAAATGCAAAGAAGGAGTCACTGAACCTATAGATCTTCCTTCAAAACCTAGTAGAAACAAAGCGGGATTGGGTTCTAAACTCACGTTCCTATTGAAACGGCCGACACACACAACTGCAAAACCTCAATGGAAGGAAAAGAAGAAGTACAAAGAAGAATCCTGGCAGGAAGCACTTTTTGAATCAGCAGAAACAATCCGCAAGGCACGGGAACGTCAAGATCAGAAGTTACATCAGGAAAAGCTTCTAAGTCATAAGAAGGCCCTATCTACAGCAGTAGCTCATATTCAAACACCAATATCTCAAGAACAAATCATGTCATCTCCAGATACCATTATTCCTTCCCGAGGAAGCACAGTCTATGAGCAAATCCAACAAGTAGAAGACGGATCTGATACAGAATCAACAAAAACCATCAAAATGGTATCAATCATCAAAGATTTGTTTTCACCATACAACACACCTGTTTGCAGCACAGATAGAATCTAGGATGATGCCTATGAGACAGATTCCAATGAATATGAATGGGGTACCTGCTCCAATGCTACTACTGATATCCTGGATGATACTGATTCTATATCCCTTTCTCAAGAAGAACATAATGCAGAAGATAGACCTCTTGAATTTGGACCACAAAATATCTATGACACCCAGGAAAGCGAACAGAAACATTATGAACAAGTCTATGTGGAGAATGATACCATCGAGGACCTCGACGAAATCGTGGACTTCTTTAAAACCAAAAGCCAGCACGATGACAACTCTATCCTAACACTTACAGTAGCCGAACTTGATCCACCCAACGATTCCTTACCACTTGTCTTTCCTGACCTCATCGACTGGGATGAACCTGAAATCCATGATATACCAATTTTCCCAGATGATGCATCTATTATCCATTACCTATTTACCGTAAATCCGAAAACAGGCTCTACCAGTGAACAAAATAGCGATATCTGTCAATCAGGGAGTGCCAAGTCTCTCAGTCGCAAAAATACAACAAATAAAGGATCTGATGCTGAAAACCAGTCAATGGCATCTCTAGATCATAAAAAAGTAAAAATAAAGGACGCATTTGAGGGTGAAAACCTTTTTAAGGCACCTAACGATGGGAGACTTGACACTCTTCCTGAGCACTTTCATGAGCGATCACCCATTTTGATTGAGCCCACTCAATCAATTAACATTGGTACCGCAGAAGCAACCAGAAACATACACCTTGCAGAATCTCTAACAGAGGAAGAAAGATCGGCATTCATCATCTTCTTTAAAGAGCAGCAAATTAACTTTGCTTGGTCATATGCTGATATGCCTGGAGTAGATCCACACTTAATCATGCATCACTTGTCCATTTCTACAAGACTTAAGTTAGTCAAGCAAAAGCTACGAAAGATGAATCCATAGGTGGCACTCATGGTCAAAACTGAATTAAAGAAACTATTAGATGTCGGATTCATCCGACCCATTGACTATGCAGAGTGGATTTCCAACATCGTTCCAGTATCAAAACCAGACGGTAGTATCAGAATCTGCACTGAATTCAGAGACGTCAACAAAGCTTGTCCAAAAGATGACTTTCCTTTGCCAAGTATCGACATAATTGTAGATCTCACAGCAGGCCATGCAATGCTCTCATTAATGGATGGTTTCTCAGGCTACAATCAAATCAAAATAGCTCCAGAAGATCAAGATAAAACAACGTTCACCTGTCCTTGGGGAAAGTATTGTTGGAATGTTATGCCTTTTGGCTTAAAGAATGCAAGGGCCACTTATCAAAGAGCAATGACCACAATATTCCATGACATGATGCACACATTTATGGAAGACTATGTGGATGATTTACTAGCTAAATCCTTCACTAGAGCTGAACATCTTGGCATCCTAACAAAATTTTTTTGATCGATTGGAGAAATTCCAAGTCAGGCTTAACCCTAAGAAGTGTGTCTTCGGGGTTACATCAGGCAAGTTACTAGGCTACATTGTCTCAGCTAAAGGTATTGAAGTAGATCCAGCAAAGGTACAAGCCATTATGGACATGCCACCACCAAGGAATATTAGTCAACTCAGATCTCTACAGGGACGACTTCAATCAATCAGATGATTCATCGCTCAGCTAGCAGATAAAAGTCTACCATTTAAGCATTTACTACACAAAAATGTACCATTCAAATGGGAGGCCAAGTGTGCAGAATCTTTTTACCAAATCAAACAGTACCTGATGAACCCACCAGTTCTAGTACCACCAGTCGCAGGAAAGCCACTTATCCTATATATCTCAACAATCAATATATCACTGGGGGCATTATTGGCACAAGAAGATCAACAAGGAAAGGAACGTGCCATATATTACATCAGTAGGACATTGAATGGCTATGAACTCAAGTATACATTCATTGAAAAGGCTTGCCTAACAGTGGTCTTCGCATCTCAGAAGTTCCGACATTACATGCTAGCAAACACTATAAATCTAGTGGCAAAAATTGATCCTCTCAAATATCTACTCAGCAAGGCCGCTCTTATAGGTCGATTGGCTAAATGGGTCATGATTCTCAGTGAATTCGACATCCAATACATAGAAAGACAAGCCATCAAAGGACAAGCAATTGCAAATAAACTGGCTGAAGCACCGCTACCAGGAAAACAAACCATGGAGGTTGAATTTCCAGACAGAGATGTTCTTGCTCTTTCTACCAAACACTGGACCCTATACTTTGATGGATCTTATACACAACATGGTTCAGGGGCCGGCATTCTATTCATCACTCCTGAAGGACACACCATACCAAGATCATATAGGCTTATGTTTCCATGCACAAATAATATGGCTGAATATGAAGCATTGGTCATAGGCATCAAAATGGCCCTCGAATGGAAAATCACAGAGTTAAAAGTCTATGGAGACTCACAACTGGTCATCAATCAAATCAATAACAACTATCAGACAAAGGATGATAAGCTACTACCCTACAAACAAATGGTGGATGACTTCAAACAGTATTTTGTGCACATCACCTTCGAGCAAATACCAAGGTTGAATAACAAAGCAGCCGATGCAATGGCTACAATCGCTTCACTACTACAAATTCTAGAGCAATAGAGTCGTTACGAGTTTCTGGTAGAGCAACTGTTCTCCCCCGCCTATGACCACTCTGAATCCCATGTTATCTATGCCTTGACTAGTTCAGATTCTTCGTTATATGGACCAATATACGACTATCTCAAGCATAATATCTTACCCATTGACCAATCTCGTAACCAAAAACGTAATTGTATCCGACAAGCTGCCCATTATACCCTTACTGCCGATACTTTGTATCGTCGAGGTCTCGATGGTACTCTTCTTCATTGCCTTGATCGTAATGATTCCGATTCTTGTTTACACGAACTTCACGAAGGTATTTGTGGCACACATTCAAGTGGCACTACTCTTGCTAAAAAACTTCTAAGGATGGGATACTACTGGCCTACAATGGAGAAAGACTCATATCATTTCACCAAGAAATATCCTAAATGCCAGATCCATGGTAATTTGATACATGCACCAGCACAAGAACTACAGCCGTTTACAACATCCTGGCCCTTTTGTCAGTGGGGACTGGACCTAGTTGGCAAAATTCATCCTTCATCATCAAATGGACACAAGTTCATTATAACAGCAACATAATACTTTACCAAATGGATAGAAGCAGTTCCCATGACCATAGTGACTGGAAAACAAATTGCCTCTTTTATCCTTAATTATCTGATCTGCAGATATGGTATTCCAAGTTCCATTATCATAGATAATGGACGACCCTTCAAGAATCAAGATGTCCAAGAACTATGTGAGAAATTCAAAATCCAACATAGGTTCTCTACACCATATTACCCGCAGGGAAATGGTCAGGCAGAAGCATCTAACAAGACAATACTGAAAATCCTCAAGAAAACAGTGAAAGATGCAGGCAAAGATTGGCACGTACAACTCAATCCAGCACTTTGGGCATACCGAACTAGCATCCGCACACCTACAGGCACAACACCATACTCATTGGTATATGGATCATAAGCCATTTTGCCCCTGGAGGTAGAGATCCCATCTCTCAGAGTCTCTTTGAAAGGCTTAATCCCAGATGAAGAGTATCAAGTTAACCGACTGCAAGAACTTGAGCTATTAGATGAAAGATGCCAAGATGATTATACTCATCTCAAAGCATATCAACAACGCATGTGCAGGAGCTACAATCACAAGGTTGGTGACCTAGTCCTCAAAGAAAATCCAAGAAATCAGCAAGATCGAGAAAAGAAAGGGAAATTTGAACCTAACTGGTTGGGTCCCTATGTCATCATATCAGTCTATGGATCAGGTGCTTATCAGCTAACAACTTCAGACGAAGATGTGCTCGACAACCCAACTAATAGCATTCATCTGAAGAAGTACTATACTTAAAGTAGCCTAGTGCACGGAAAAAGCCAAAAACAAACAAAAAAATAAAAAATCCAGAAAAAGCAAAAAAAAACAAACACAAAGTACAATAAAAACAAATGATGAAAACTTGGTAAACAGGCGCCCTTGTGAAAGAACGACTTCTCTATCTATCTCCATGCCATTTTATCCATCAAAACACTATCGGCCATTGCCCGATACTTAGCATATATTCATTCAGGATATACTTAACGTAGTCACTATCCTGAGTTATCCATCTATATCTATTCTCTTACCACAGTCCACCATGGCTTGGAAATCACTGTACATGATCATATCAAGAGGCACACTCAGTTAGGGGCATTAGTTGGTTCAAAAACTTGCAAACATTCACGACATCACAAAATATCGCAAAAATCAGAAGCATGACATCCAACAAACAACACTACACTTCATCGCGAAAACCAAAACATAACAATTCACACAAATACCAAGGATGGATGATTTTCTGAAGTACTACATGTTGCATTCTTGCATAAAGTCTTGACTAGTTTTGCATTTTGAACTTTTTGAATTATTGGATTCTCTTCTTTGTCTCACTAAATGCTTCACAGCTAGAGGTCAAGAGGAATTTCCAATATTTTCTTAGTCTTCTGTCTGGGAGGCGATCACTCGTACTATGTGAATGCATGCCTCGAGACGTGATACGTCAAATATCACTAAAGGCTTGATTCCACTTCACGCATACAGATGATCAAATCTTGTCTGTTTACGCAATACGCACTCAGGTCATCCTGGTTCAATTATACCTTGACGCTTGTGCTATCTTGCAAAATCAAAAATCATGTAAATTTTTCTCAGGTCATTATGGTTTAATTATACCATTATGCTTGTATAAATTTTCAACATATCCAAAAATCAATAAATGCTCAATGATGATATCTACAAAGAAAGCAAACAAATGGTTATATCGGATGGCAAATACAGAATGAGGATGCTACCAAAAACATAGTTGCATATCATTTTACAATTAGCTGCATATCATTTTTTTTAGCTACATATCCTATCATTTTACATGTTTGCATATCATTTAAACATCATGGCATATCATATTACATTCAGTTGCATATCAAATCATACATCTCATTTTCAAGATACATCTCACAGCATATAAAAGCATACATCTGCATCATACATTACATCATATATTTAAGCATTACATCATCACATAAAATAAATGCATCCATATCAACACATCACATGATAAAAAATGGTGCCATATATATATATATATATATATATATATATATATCTCAAAATTGATCAAAATCTACAAAATGTGTCCAAACACTGTGTCTAGTACAACGAATAACAAATGCTCAAAAATACAACGGAGACCATGTCTCTCAAGTATGACTATCCCCTGACGGAGATGGTCTCGCTCCAGATGCACCCACCCCTGGATCTCTAGGAGGGTCCTGTCTCAATGGCCCCGTCACACCTCGGCTCTTAGATCGCGACCCGGTAGCTCGAGATCGGCTGGATCTCGACTACGTGAAGCTCTCTACTAGCCGGTCCCTAGGTACTACAGCCTCGTAGTGTCGCCTGTAATACTCTGCCTCCTGGGCTCTTAGTGCCAGCTCTCTCAGGGTGTCTCTCATGGGACCACCCGCCGCTGCTCTCTGCATGATCGCCACCACCTCCTCCGCTCATCCTCGCTGCTCTATCTCGGTATCTCGCTCAGTGGTCAACTGAGAAATCTACCGCTGATAGGTCAAAATCTGTGCTTGCAGTTTTTGCATAGTAATTTGCAAGGTCCGTATCTGCGCATCCTCCATATGACCTGGAACTCGCACTCGTAGCGGTACCTGTGCTGGCGAAACCCCTCCCACTCGGCCTGTCCTCGGTACTGGAGGTGGGAGTACATCTGTCCTCCTCCTCTGTGCTGGTCGACTAGGCTCATCATCACCCCCCACTGCAGCTAGCACCTCCCCCACTGTCCCCTCTCTACCGACTCTGATAGCCAATCCACCTCTCCCCCTCTCTATCCTCACCTGTCTCACTACCCTCTCCACACCTCTCTCTCCCCGCCTCCCTCTACTTCCTCTCCCTTGTTCTCCTCTTCCATCCTCCCCATCATCTCCATCATCTCCCCCATCTCCCTCCTCCTCATCTGAGTCAAATGCTGGCCTCATCTCCTCCGGATCCGAGATCCTAGCCACCGCCCGTGCAGCAAACAATCGAGCGAACTCGTCTGTCATCCCCGCATCCTGGATCTCTGGGGCATAATCCCAGATCTACCTGGCCAACCCCACAAACTCCTCCACTGCCACGACACTATCAATAGTCAGCCCCCAATCGGCCACATCCTGCTGCCGCTGTGCATAAAGGCACGCTCCTTGAGGAATACCCTGCTAGCGCCCGAACTGCCTCAAAAATCGAGTCACCACAAACTGCTCAATCACGAACGAGGTCCTCCCAATCAGGTATCTGGTCATAAAAACAAAGGGCATCTCCAGCCCATCCTCTGCCCATACCTCGCATCTTGTGTACGGTTGCTAGGTGACCATATCTATATCGTCAAAAACCCTCCTCCAATGCTCTAGTTTGCCTAGCTTACGCTGGACAACTAGACCTTTGTATCCGTAGGCATATGCTGCACCTATGGGCCTGTCCCTATCTGCTAATGGCCTCGCTGCTAGAATATGCTCCCAGCACCATACCTGTAACAAAGTCACGCCAGCTGACAAACTGCCGTAACCGAGGTATACTACCTCATGCAGACTCCTGTATAAATGAGCCAGCATAGCTGACCCCCATGTGAATCTCCGCCCCTGTGTAATTATCTCCTCCAACACTAATCCCCATCCCACTGAGAATCCCTTTGACTTGCGATCAGGACAAAGGAATCCCCCAATAAACCCTGCTAGAACGGATGGCAATGGTTCATAGTCCAAGTCCAAAAACTCCTGCCAGGGGATCTCATAGCCGCAGACGGTATCATCATGAAAAATCCGGCGCAGTGCCTCTGTGCTACCCTCCTCCGACTACTCGTATGGTAGTAGTGCACCTACCACAGGAATGCGCAAAATCCGGTAACAGTCCTCAGGTGTGACTGTCATCTCTCCCGTAGCAAAATGGAAGGTGTTGGTGTCACTATGCCACCTCTCTGCCAAAGCTATCAAAAACCCTCGGTTCACAGTGAACCGATGCATATCCAGAAGAGACGTCAATCCACATCTCTCGATAATGTCCAGGTCGGCCTGTCACAACCGCGGTATCAATGTCCACGGTCTGAGAAATCTCTCCCTTGACTGTACCACGCCCAATCGCTCTTGTCAACATGCAAAACAAATCCAATATCAATTTCCACATCAAAACAAAGATATCAAAATCAAACTTACATCAACAACATGAAACAATTTGCTCATCTACATCAAAGTTCACAATCTTATCATTTCATATCAACTTGTAAAACAACTCAAGTTATCAAAAACCATATCAAAACTTGTAAAACAACTCAAGTCTCCACAATCACATAAACTTGTAAAACAACTCAAGTTTTCTACCCATATCAGCTTGTAATACAACTCAAGTTTCCAACCCATATCGACTTGTAATACAACTCAGGCTTCACACACATTGAACTTGAAACAAAACACGCAAATATATCATATTCTGATTAACACAACACGTTGATATCTATACATAACTTGGAAAATCGCAAATTAAAACAAGTTATACAAACACTCATATTGGATAAATTCATCAAAACACGACAGGCAAACAAAACAAATTTTCAAATCGGCCAATTTTGCAAAATTTTTTTTCAGATGTGCTAAAACAGTTATTTAATGTGCTAAAAACCTCCCATGCACTAGGCTGTCTCTCCTACGCGCTAATCTATTTGTCCTATGCGCTAGACTGGATCTACGTGCTAATCTTTTCTCCCCATGCGCCACCTAACCTACCCTATGCGCTAGACTTTGTCTACGCGCTAATCTATCCCCCCTAGGCGCTACCTGTTTGGCCCTATGCTCTAGGTTAGTCCTACGCGCTAAACCCCCTTACCTATGCGAACCCCTGCGACCCTTATGCGCTAGGTCACCCCTACGCGCTAACCTGCTGAATGGACGCGCTACCCGACACTTTCTATGCGCTATTCTACATGCACGTGCTAACCTAATAATTTTATGCGCTAGCCTATCTTTTTCGGACGCGACCCCTAAATTTGAACTCGATGCGCTACTTCACACTTCGTATGCACTACTCTAGACCCTAGACATGCTATAACATTAAACCCAAACTTTGAAAATCAAAAAACGACTAAAAAATGACAAAATAAAAAGTCCAAAAGGGGTCAAAAAACGTTGACTTACTGGTGGTCCACGCGCTATAGGTCTCCGGTACCTCCGAACGCGCTCGAATCGGTGTCTATGATAAGGAATAGGCATTTTCTCTCCAGAGCAAATTCTCTTTCTCCAAGGTCAACAAAGCACAAATGAATCTAAATCAAGCCCTTTTCCCCTTTTATAGGAGGAAAATGAAATTAGGGTTAGCCAAATGGACCTGTAATATGGTCGCGGTCTCCCCTATACCATAACATTTGTAACTTATCGAGAGATGAATCAATTTGCACACTTTTCACATGCACGAAATCATACACATCATACGCAACTCATCAAATTAAATCAATTTTTTTTTTCAAAAATATTGATTCATCTCCCGAGGGGGCATCACCATCAAATATCGAATCTGGGGCATCACACATCAAATCAAATCTTGGGCACGACTGACAAATCAAAAGAGCGACAAAACAAAAATTGAATTTGATCATAAATCATGATAAAGCATCATTTTATTTGAAATAACATGTGCACACACGTCACTTCAAAGAGGGGCAAAATGTAGACGTATAAAAATGACCACATTCCTAAATGAATATTTTATGTTCATTTCTCTATTTGATTAAATCCAATTTAATTAAATTATCCACCTTCCTCTATTTAATTAAGTAAATTACTCAATTTATTTAAATTAAATTCATTATACCATTTAATGAATAAATCATTTTATTCAATTAAATCCCCCTTATCCACTTTTAATTAAATTCAAATTTAATTAAATAGTTATCCTAAAATTGAATAAATCTAATTTATTTAATTTCCCCAAATTGCAACTAAATTGAATTAAATTATTTCAATTAAATCCTATTATCCCTCCATCCACTTGCAAAATCCCAAACCTCTTTCTAATCCCTTCTAGAATCTTCTAATCGCTTCTAATTAACCTAACCCCTCCTCTAAACTTTGTCACATCCCTAAACAAAGGGAAGTCACTTCTCAAAACCTCAAAGTCTTTGATAACCATTAAAGGTTTTCAACCTTCAACCACTAAATGGCTCAAAGTCTTTGAAAACCATTGAAGGCTTCCAACCTTCAACCACTTAATCCCCAAAGTCTCCAATAACCATTAATGGTTAATTCAAACCCTCCTACATGGTTAAAACATTTTTTTTGACTCAACCTCTACCCAACCCAAAGGTCTCATCAGGCCTTTAATGCTTTGACCATGATTATCTCTTAATCATTTGCACAAAGGTTTATCCTTGGATTAACTCCTAATCCAGTGGATAATCCTAACTTAGACTTGACCCTTAGCCTCTAGATAACCATAAGGTCTTCTCAGGCATTCAATGCCTCCAACCCCTTCTTTCAACCCAACCCTATGTTGACACTTGTCACCATTTCATTGGTGCCAATTGTGCACATGGATCCCCAACTTTCAAACTCAACCCCTGATTAAACCATTCAATATTGACCATCCATTGCCCTGTTTGTGCTATAAATAGAGCTCTCATTCCTCCATTTTAAACAATCATCTTTCAAATTTGAAGCATTACACTTATTCTCAAATTCTTTCAAGCTTTCTCATTTCATATATGCTCTTCATTTAGCCTCTTCTAGATCAGGAATTAGACTAATATGCATGTTTAGAATAATTTCTTTATCATTTTAGCTCAATCATAGACTAAATATAGTATGCTAGGATAGTATTCATACCAATCTTTTCATCTTATCATCTAGTTTATTGCATTTCTAAGATCATACATAGCTTAACATCCATTTCATACTAAAATATATCAAAGCATCCCTCGTTCTTACATTTGCCATCCCTAAACAATTTTGCTCAGTGATCTGAGAGCAAAAACATTGGTTTGAGGGACATTGTGAGATAGAGAACCATGGGACCCTCCTTGGGAAGCTGAGTAATACGTTATTACTCTATAGCTTGCACCAAGAAGTCCTCTGTGTGTGTGTGGACTAGTTTCTAACAATATTTTCACATATTAAGTTTTATTCACCCACTTTTCCCGCATACATTTCTGGCGCCCACCGTGGGGCCCGACCCCAAATAACAAATCGATTTTTCAAATTAATCACTTTTGCAGGTCCGCGGGAAAGAGGAATCAGTGTGTGGGAAACATTCCCTAGCGCATCTGATTGACAGTCTAGCGCATCCCGCCTACTGTTTAGCGTGTGGGGTTTACACTCTAGCACGTGAAGTCCTTTCTTCAGCACATGACCCCTCTAACATTTTCCTGTAGGTTTCGACGTGGGCGAAACACAGAGTAGCACATTCAATAAACAGAATAGCGCATATGATCCACAGTTCAGCGCTTATTGTCCATCATCCAGCGCGTGCAACTCAAACGTTAGCACATCGAATTTTTAATTTTCCTGCAGGTCTCAGCGTGGGAAAGAAAAAAAAAACAGAGTAGCGCTTCCAACTCACAGAGTAGCGCATCCTGGCAACAGTATAGCGCAGAAGAACATCAGTTTAGCACATCTAGTTTTTATTGTAGCGCATCACAGACAGAGAAAAAATAAATAAATTTATTGTAACCAAATTGAAATTTTAGACTTGTGGAAGTCCCCCAAATTCTTTAACATTTTCCTTTTCTGGTTTGCTTGCAGGACTCTAACAAATTTCTTGCAGGTGGAGCGGACGCCATTTCTTTTAACCGATTTCTTTTGTTGACCGAAAATCGAAAATTTGCTTTGTTGACCATTTCCTTTTCATAGATCAGAAAATCATTCTTTTAAGGTAAAATGAACACCATGTTTTTGTGGAGCAACATCTCCGCATAGATTTTAGCAAATCACTAATTTGAAAGGATAAAATAAACCCAATTCATTGCTTTGTCTCGAAAGTGGAAGGAATATGCTCTCCCCTTAACTGGATGATCAAAAATCCAGCCCACTCTTACAACTTTCTTTAAATTCAAACATTTACATCCTTTAGCAGACCTGCCTTCCCGAGGAGTTGCAATCAACTCTTAAAGCCGTTTATGGCCGGTGTGAAGGGAATGACCTAAGTGGGGAACGACTTTGATGCCAAGAATTCCAACCCACTCTAATCAAATGTGGAAAGTGATGAAAGTCCTTTTCAACGGTTGCGCACAGTGATTAGCCTTCCCCCAGTATCCTTGAGATATGTAAAGCCTTTGTTCTAAAGGTTGGAAATCCTCCTGAAGGAGTTTATCACTTACGACCGAACGAGAAGCCTGATTACGAACCATAGAAATAGAAACTTTGAGCCGAGTTAGTAACCAGACATTTATAACATCATAGTGCAAGGGTGGGGAAGAATCTGCCCCCAAGATTACTCACCATATATCTCCCAAGATAACTACTCAACTGTGAAGCAATTCACTTTGGGTTAATTTCTGGCAAAAGGCAAAAAAACGGGCGCCCTCTAGGGGGTGACACGACTGTTTGAGCTGATGGAGTATCGAGACTAGTGGGCTATGATGTTATTTATGACCCTTGACTAAAGAGTCTTTCTGAAGTGTATTACTTGTATCCAAACCTGTTATAACATCGAGGATTTGAACACATCCTCGCAAAAACATACACTTTTTGTTAGATTAGGCAAAATGGTTGTACTTTTTGTGTTGTGCTTGCATTTATTATTTCAGAAAATCATCCATCACACTTGAAAATTTCTCAACAAAATTCAAAATCCTCAAGAAATCAACCAAAAGGAAAAATCAGCGTTGTTTAGCGCATAAGAGCAACCTCTTAGGGCATGGAATACTTCTGTTAGCGCATCCAAACCTCAAATTAGCGCGTACGGTCAACACAGTAGCATTTTCATCATAGGACAAAACAGTGTAAAGTCCTTTAGTGCATCCCAACAACAGTCTAGCACGTGGAAGCAACATCTCAGCGCGTAGGAACCAAGAATTAGCGCATAAAGTCTAAAAGTTAGCGCGTGACAGGCCCACTATAGTGCATAGCTTTTTCAAAAAAATTCGACAACAATTTTCAACAGTCTGAACTTTAGCACGTGGCATAGAAACATTAGCGCATAAGGTCAAACAGTTAGCGCGTCGAAAACCCAGGATAGCGCATAAACTTTTCAACTGTTAGACCGCCATTTTCAGAAAGTCCAAACTTTAGCGCGTTTCTAGGGGCAGCTTAGCGCGTGTGATCATTCTTTTAGCGCATCAAGTAAATTCAGAAGCGCATGTAGACTCTGTTCTTGCGCGTGATCCAAAGCCGGAAAACAAAGAGCAAAACCGAGAAAAAATTTGAAATTTCAAAAACATTTTTAGAAGCCTTTTTCATTAAACATCATTTTCCATCAAAACAGAGTGACAAAAAACAAACCATTAAAACTTTTCTCAAGCTAAATCTGTGTCAAACAAAGTTGTCAGAATCCTAAACGAATCGCACAATAAAGGATGTCTCTCCTATCATAATCCGGAAAATTTCATCATCAGTATCAACAGAATCCTTTACCATCTTACAGATTTTTATCTCAAACACACTTGTTTAAAATTTTCAAATTGTCGAATCTAGTTTCCAGATCAGGAAGCTTTTATCCATATCATTTGACATGCTTTGTTGTGAAGGGGCATCTAAACCTTCACTCTGATAAAGTAAGATTTGAAATTTTCAAAAACAAGAATCAACTAAATCCATACAAATCAAAGGAAACCATTGATCACTCATGCATGACTAATCCCCTTATTCTGAGAAGAAAGAACCTCTATCGTAACATCACGTTGAAGAAACAACAACCTAGTTTTTCCAAATTCATCAAGAGAAATAAGTTTTTATACATCAATCGTCAACTCTTCAAATCTCATCGGGTATTCCTTCATCACGTCAAAAAGTATATCCAAAACAAATCTAGCGAATTTGACAAAGAACCCTTGAAGACAAGAGCATACTGTCAAAAGTCTGCTTTTAATCAAACCATAAACCGTGGCGGAAAAATCAATCCAGCATTCTTACCCGACGAGTGCATCACATATAACACACCTCGACCAGAACCACCAACCCCCGAGCAACACATCAAAGAGACTTTTGTTCCTTTCATCACTGAAAGTTTCTACTAAAATGCCTATCACTCACTCTCAACGAGACAAACAAAGCGAGACACACGCAGAATCAAGTATGAATCACAGATTATCAAATCCTTTTGAAGTTCCACCCGTAGAAGAAACTGAAATTACTGAAGCACTTCTTCGGGAATGTCAGGAAAACCTTTCCTTCCAAAAACTTGTAGAAAAGCTCATAGAAAATGACAAAGAAAAGTATCTGCTCATGCTTACAAGTAAAGGCGTTAAACTTCCTAAAGATTTCGATGCAAACATTTTTCAAACTGGGTCTCGACAATATACATATCAAGAACAACAAAGAGAAGAAGAAACTCACATACCTGAACAACACATTCCAGAACAACGCATACCAGAAATGCGTATACCTGAGCTCGAAACTCCAGAACAAAACATACCGTTTACCACACCTTTTCAGCTAAGAACAAATACGAGAGAAGAACTCTTCCCTTGGCAAGATAATGCGCCTTTGATTTCTCTTACTCAACAAATGCAAATGTTGCAAAGACAAATACAAGATATGCAACAAGGGATAACAGTACGGTACTCTTTAAACAAAATTTGTCCTGATCCATTTGATAGAAGATTGAACATGGTTCCTTTTCCTCCAAACTCGGACGTTCCGAAATTTGATAAATACGATGGGAAAAGTGATCCCCGAGATCATGTGTGAGAATTTTGCACACTGAGCCTTGAATTTGCTCATGATGACACCTATTTAATGAGGTTATTCCCCAGGAGCCTGGGAGGGCAAACCATGGATCAAATGTTTGCATCAAATGACTATGATCGCATTTCAGATCTTATACAACAAGGTAAAATTATTTTTGAAATTTGTTTTGATTTAATAAATAGTACATATTTATGAAATCTTACAGTGTATATTTTTGTTTTTATTTCTCATTAAATATTAAAATAAAATTGTTTTGTGCACAGGACATGTCTATGCTGTTGTTGCACCAGAGGACAATGAAGAGGGGACATAGTATTGGTTGGCTCGATGTGTAGAGCCAAAACATAAGCTAACCACTCCTCGAGTAGATGATGATGGTTATGACTATCCAACATGATCTGTGGTTGTTATTGGCACTTGGCTACGTAAGTATCTAACAAGAAAGAATGGATTGCCCGCATTTGAAGATTATGAATTAGAGAAGAAGATTATACATTACTCGCATTTGGTAGTGGCAACTAATATAAAATTGGATAGATATCGTGGCAGGCCTACTAATAAACAATTATGGACTCTCTATGGAAGAGCACGAGACAATTATAGATGCTTTGCAAAAGAGAGAGGATGCAGATGGTATAACGGAATGAATATCAAGTAAGTTATAATTTAAACCCTTAATCCACCTCCCTTTTAAAAGTCATGATGCATATTATATATAGCATTTTATATCATGCATCATAATTATAAAATCTAATCTAGTAAAATTTTGTTTCAGGTCTACCACAAGTAGAAGGCATCAATGAAAACAAAGTTATTTGTGCATACTTTATGTTTCATTTTGAATAATTACAAGTAAGTTAAATTTTGGTAACCTTAAGGCAAATCCCTTTGTATTTTAAATTCAGTGCATCCTGATTATAAAAGTTAATCATATGTATTTATTTTTTCCAGGTCTCTCAGAGTAGACTTGGCCTTAATGACTACTATTGTTTGTGCATACTTTATGTTGTATTTTGAGAGATATAAATACTTATTATTATAAATTAAATAGACTGTTTATTTTATTTTAGATATGTCTTCTTGATTACATTTTGTGTACAATATACATAAATGAGAGACTATTGGTCAAATTTATGAATGAGATAATTATGTTTTAATCAAGTTCTATTCATTATATTTGTTAAATGATACTTTTTAATTTAGAATATGTTATAATTATAAGATATGTTTCGATACTTAGTTCATGATGTATGCACCTTTAGTTTATCTAATCACAATAACTATTTAAATGAAATTCCAAAAATAAAATTACAAGTCCACATAATGCCTATAAAGTTGTTTAAGCACAACTTCCATAATTAAAATTTCAAGTTCACATAATATATAAAGTATGCACATAATTTCAAGTCCACATAATTTCAAGTCAATATATATATGATCTAATGTGCACATAATATCTAATGGGCACAATACACATAAAGTATGCACATAATATATATGATCTAATCCTATTATGAAACTATCCATATATATAAAGTATGTGTGCACATGTAAACAAATATGTAAAGCCCATAAAATAGTACATATCAGAGCCAAATAGAGTAAAATTTCAAGTCCACATAATCCATATAATATCTAATCCATATATATATCTAGATCGTAACATGATGTTCACTCCACATAATATCTAATGTGCACAAAATATATAAAGTATGCACAAAATATATATGATCTAATCCTATTATGCAACTCTCCATATACATAAAGTTTGTGTGCACGTGTAAACAACTATGTAAAGCCCATAAAATAGTACATATCAGAGCCAAATAAACAGTAAAATTTCAAGTCCACATAATCCATATAATATCTAATCCGTATATATATCTAGATGGTAACATGATGTTCACTCCACATAATATCTAGTGTGCACAAAATATATAAAGTATGCACAAAATATATATGATCTAATCCTATTATGCAACTATCCATATATATAAAGTATGTGCACGTGTAAACAAATGTGTAAAGTCCATAAAAAAGTACATATCAAAGCCAAATAAACAGTAAAATCTAAGTGCTATCATCAATAACATCTCATGGTCTCTTGTCCCCGGGACGTGGTCCAGATCCACCTGTCTCATGCTGTACAAGAAAAAAATAATATTAAAATATTACTTGAAATTAACTATTAAAAGAATCATTTATCAAATATAGTAGATTTCATAAATTAAGCTACAAACTTACCATATGCTCATCAGATCCTCTTGTAGTATCTCTCTTGTCCCCAGGACATGGTCTAGATCCACCTATCTCATGCTATACAATAAAAAAATAATATTAAAATATTACTTGAAATTAACTATTAAAAGAATCATTTATCAAATATAGTAGAATTCATAAATTAAGTTACAAACTTACCATATGCTCTTCAGATCCTCTAGCAGTATCTCTTCTAGCAGTATCTTGTGCAATATCAACACCAAATGTAGTGCTAGCTAACTCCTGTACAAGGTCAAATTCAAAGTGTCCAATTAAATCTTAAATTAAGAGTCAAAATAAGATGAAATTAAGTATTACATATTAATACCTCAAAGGATGTCGATGTGCGTTCAAATTGGCTCTGATCAAAATTATGAGGATAACCTATCCTAATGGTAGTGTCCACCTACATACATGCATTTAATGAAATCATATTTAGTGAACATATATATGTGTACTAAATAATTTCAAGTTAAGTTACAATATTGTAAGAGTTCATATTTAATTTAAGAATTATAAGATACATACCATAGATGGTGTCACAGTAGTCAGACCCTCTTCTTGATGTGATGTAGAGGGTCCCTCATGACCTGAATCATGGAGAAAGAAGCATTCAATGTATCAACATGAAAATTTATATAGTATACGATGATAACATATTAACTTAAAAAGATAGTACAATGTCTAGATAGAAATTTATACTATACCCCATAAGGTGTGCCGAGTTGTTTTCCAGTAGATGCAATATTGACTCTAATATTAGGTGTAGTCCTTATCTACATAAACAAAATTTATTTAATGAAGTATTAGATTGTATAAAAAAAATAGATGCACTTAGTTTATACCTATATTTAATGAAGTATAAAAAGATTGACATGTACATGTATATATATATCTATACTTGGTCAAGATGAAAATCCGAGCAAAGAAAATCCATATAAGATGTCATCATACTATCATCTGCTGCATCATGCTCAGCTGGAACTAAAGTAGATCCTGCAGCAGCAGTAGGACCTACACACGTCTCATGACAACTCGAACACATATGTGGCATCCATCAAGGAGCAGATGCCATGTGAGCAGCTTGCTCACTCAGGTTACCTGTGAGGGAAATCAAAGCATCTAATGTCAAAATGAATGATGTATTTTGGACATCTGCAGGAATCGATGGAGCAACAAGTGGAACTATGGGTTGGTAAAATATGGACATAAATGAGCTTTGGTTATTTTCAAATCAGTGATTTGCCTATAAGTTAAACCATCAGCATAAAAATCACGCAACTCTTGTCGTCGTCTATGAAATTGATCTAATTGAGAATCAACAGATCTAACTGACTCGACAACAGTTTGCATTGATTTTGCAAACTCTACAAGATGGGGTGGCGTGATTTGCTCATTTTGGATAGCAGCAATGTTTTGTTCAACCACTTGTAGGTTTTCATTAATTCATTCTCTTAAACAAATTTCATCCAATCTAGGGGGTAGAGGTGGAGGTGGTGGTGGTGGTGGTGGTGGTGGTGGAGGTGGAGGAGGAGGGGGTTGTGGTGGGGGATTTTCACCTAATAGTTCATCTATGTCAAAGACATCCATGATAACAAAGAACTCCTGCATATATAAAGATATACATGAATTATATACAACTCTATGCCAAAGAAGAATCTATTTTACTAAATTAAAAAAAAACATTTATAAATAGTAACATTTCTATGTTGTTGAATGAGATACACATGAAATATATAATATAATATTGAACTTAAAAAAATATACATGTACATACTATTGAATCTTTAAATATAAAATTTGCGCACAAAACTTAATAAAAACTTTCAATGAAACATCATAAATCTATTATATATTCAATTTAATAAATTCATTTCTTGTAAAATGCATCAACTATTAAAATCAATATAAAATATTTCATACATAAGA
The DNA here is from genome assembly GCF_030272615.1 of Cryptomeria japonica. NCBI lineage: Eukaryota > Viridiplantae > Streptophyta > Pinopsida > Cupressales > Cupressaceae > Cryptomeria > Cryptomeria japonica. The sequence goes on from NC_081409.1 coordinate 172,501,258, forward strand.
TCAATAAAGAAGTGAGAAATAAGATGATCCTCCTTCTAGTGTAAGAATATATAAGGATTGATGATAAGTGCTTAAAATAAGATATTGAAATGTAAGATCATTACGCTCTATAAACCAAGATATGATCATAAGATCGTCATGTGAGGCACAATCATATGATATTAAGATGCAAAAATGCGTGATCAAATAGTGATAATCTATTATATTCTCTATAATAATAGGCCAATGTATGAACATAAGATAATACTTTAAGAAGATAGATTAACCAATATACAAACATAAGATAATGCTTTAATAAGATTAAAAAAAGACTATATGAACATACATGTGAAGCAAATAGTCTTGAAGATCATAAGCTAGAACAAAGATTAAAGTATAAGACATCAATCATCATGGGAAATTAGTAGTTACTAATAAAGATTAGATTTAATGTAAAAATAGGAGATAAAACACATGAAGTAAACATAAAATATTAAATCATGTGATATCTAGTGGTTTCTCTTTTATGTTATGTGTCACCTCAATGTGTACATTCACTTTGTTTGTGCATCATTATTTTCTTGCATTTACCTAACTATTGTATTGCATATTTGCACCTACAGGATAGGATAAGATTACTTGGGTAGATATCTACCTAGGTAGGCATCACATGTTCAACTCATACTCCCTACTTTGGTAGAGATGTGGATATATGTTACTCATCTTCTCAATTTTTTTGTAACAATTCTCTGTAAATAGGATTCTATATATTAGAATTTTCCTAAAACATGTCTCAAAATGATTAAAAGACTTGAATCAAGGTCAAAAACTAGGAATGTGAGATACATGATATGGATGATGACAAGGATGGTTGAGAATAAAGAGAATTTGAATGGATTGTGGTATGCTCCAAGTGTAGGGTACTTTTAAAAAAAATTATACATGATGCCAAGGTACTTGTCCAAGGTGTCATACGAATGGTTTTCACCCATGAATAAAAAAATTATGTTTACTTTTCTCTCTTTTTTAATTTTTATGCAAAACCAAATCCTTTAGGTGTGGATATGTTAAATGATACATAGGATATTTGTAAGTTTTTAAAAATCTAATAATAGGACCAACTATGGACCTATTATGCAATGTCATGGCATAATAGGACCTATTATGCCATCATGGCATAATAGGCCCATAATTGGTCCTATCATACTAAGTAAACATGTTGAATTAGCATAGTTTCAATGTTGGAGATGAATTAGATGATGAAGTTGGCAATTTTTGAGAAAATCATGTCATGTTGTGGCTTAGTAGGTCCTATTATGGCATAATAGGTGGACTATTATGCAATGTCATGGCATAATAGGACCTATAATGCCATGATGGCATAATAGGTCCTATTATGCCATGACATGACATAATAGGACCAACTATGGATCCATTATGCAATGTCATGGCATAATAGGACATATTATGCCATCATGGCATAATAGGTCCATAATTGGTCCTATCATACTAAGTAAACATGTCGAATTAGCATAGTTTCAGTGTTGGAGATGAATTAAATGATGAAGTTGGCAATTTTTTAGAAAATCATGTCTTGTTGTGGCTTAATAGGTCCTATTATGGACTTGTTATGCCATGATGGCATAATAGGTGGACTATTATGCAATGTCATGGCATAATAGGACCTATTATGCCATGACATGATATAATAGGACCAACTATGAACCCATTATGCAATGTCACGGCATAATAGGACATATTATGCCATCATGTCATAATGTGTCCTATTATGCCATAATAGCATAATGTGTCCTATTATGCCATGACATGACATAATGTGTCCATAATTGATCCTTTCATACTATCACAGGACATAATAGGACCATAATAGGACCTTTATGCCATGACATGGCATAAACCTAAGCCTAAACTTTGATATCTAAAATTTGAAGAGTAATGTTAATTACTTTTAAGGTGAAACTAATTTAGTGGTAACTTTTGTATTGCCTAATGAGGATTAAGAACAATTTAGGTACATATGTTCGGTTTTATTTCAATTTCATTTTCGAACATTTTTTTTTTTGTTTCCATTTCATTTTTCATTTTTTTGTTTGTGTCGATTTCGTTTTGTTAATTCTCTAGGTTTGGTTTTGATTTCTAAATTTGTTGATTATGGTTTAGGGTTAACTGTTCAAAAATATTTTAGATCAAAATCAAGAATTTACAAATATAAAAAATAATTTATTTATAGGCTACTATAAAAAAAAACTAAAATGATACAAAAAAAACTAAATAATACACAAAAAAAAGAGAAAAATATACAAGAAAATTATGAAATGTGAAAATAGATGTGTGAATGTGTACCTGGGATAGTGGTGGAGGCTTGAAATGGAAACCACAGCATGAGGGCCCATTTTTGATCTCCTCTTGTCAATTCACTATCATGGTGAAAATTAAAAATTTGCCCAAAAAAACGGTAAAAATAAAATTTTAAAACGGGCCCCCATTTTGTTTAGAAACACGGGCCCGTTTTATTTAGCTTCGGCCCCCCATCACCTTTCGGCTCGGGAGGCCAAACCATTAACGGGCCCCTGATTTTTTAGAATGGGCCAAAACGGGGGCCCATTTTGTGGAGCGCGTTTTCCAACGCGTAGACTTCCACGAATTTGTTTCTCATTAGCTTGCACATACCCTTATGGTTGACCTTTTGTTAGGCTGTGGGAGCTTTGTTGAACCCTCATTCAAGGTTGAGGGAGCCTAGAAAAACCCTACGTTTTTTGCTTGTTGCAGGGAAAGGTTGGTTGTTAGTAGTTTTCAAGGGCCCACTGGTTGTGAGAGACGCATAAAACCTTTTTCAAGTTGTGGGAGCCTCTTAAAACGCACTCTCTTGGTTAAGGGAACCTAGAAAAACCCTTGGTATTTTGATTTTATCATGGATAGGCTGGATGTTGGTAGTTTTCAAGGGCCCAGTTTGGCCAGTGTGTGTTTTTTGATTGGATATGCTCTTGCTGTTAGTGAGCTGGAGACTCTGTTACTGGTTAAGGGAACCTGAGAAAACCCTATTTTTTGGTTGGGGGTGCCAGATAAATCCTTGTGTTTTGTTTCTCAGATCTATAAGATGGTTTAGATCTGTTGTCATTGCCAGCCTGGTTTGTTTTGTCTCTCTTTTGTGTGTGGCTGGCAGTTTTTTCATTTTGGCAGTTGTGTCTTGCAGCCTCTTGTGCCTCTACACTTTGGTTGATTGTGGCTTTTCTGTTGTTTAGTTTTGTTGTTCCTTTTTGTAATGTCCCTTGTTGGTTTCGGATCCGTGAAAAATCTTAGGGTTTCAGGTCCCTTCAAAACATGTTGTATGGGGTTTCTGGTCCCCTCAAAACCTATTTATCCTAATAAAAAACAAAATCATGCTATGGTTACAACAATACAATGACAAAACATTGATCTTAATGTAACTACAGGAGTCTGAGAACTCAAGTCATGGATGTGTAAAGGAGGCTGGAATGAAATAGTGACAGTCACACTAGGACATATAAATGCTAACAACTTCAATTCAATGAGCAGATTTATAGAGGTTTGTTTCTTAGCTCCATGCGAAGGAACAAAAATGATGAGGGTATCATTAAAAATTGCAATCATAGAAAGAGAAGTGAATACGACTTCAATCTATAACCCCATAACACAAATCCATCAGTAGTAGCACTTCATGCTAGAGCACAGTTATATAATATCAATCCAATGCTTTGTAGAGGTGGGGTGAACTTATACATTGAGGATGTGATAGTCAAAGAAAGCAATATACATACTTTAATATCAGTAAGATGCTGTCACAAGACACATATACAATCAAGCATGTATATCATCAAATCAAAAGATAGATCTTCAATCATTTTGAGCCAATACATCAACAAACTACAAGATAGTTGAGTAAGATCAAGGACAGAACCAGGAAGCTTGAAAGCCTCAAGAATATGAAAGCTATATGAGTCACAGTCTATCAGACAAGCATGAAGAGCATTGTTGTAAAATAAAGGCAATAAATATGTTTCAGATCTATGATCATAGTCATCAATCAAGCTACTGTAGAAATCACAAAGATTTTCACACCTCACAGTAGTCTTATTTATTAACATTTGAATGACAGAGATATAGTATAAGAGTAGACTGTATCAAATGATATAGTTCATATTATAAAGCATGAAAAATATTGTCTAAAGTATGATGGGCTAGAATGAGAAGTCTAGAAAATATACCAGCACATGAACATCTTATCAATGTCAAGCAAAGATCATGACGAGCCAAGGGAGTTGGTCTCAAACCACAGTAAGACAGAGCTCTAGTGTAACAGTGATTTCAAAGGGTGTAGCCACACTATACAGTAGAAATGCATAGTAAAGAGATGCAAGGGAGATCATGACTATGGTTGGTCTAGTGACAATACATTCATAGCAACCTGATTAAGTACCGTGGTTGTAAACAAGGAATAGAAGTAGTGGTAGGAGAACACAGTGCCATCCCAAGATAATCCATCTGTCATGATGGACGGTTTAAGTTGCGGTCATAGGACATTCTGGCAGATCTGTGTAATGAACAATGGTCAAACCAATCCCTAGAACAACATTATCATGACAATAAAAGTTCACAATGCCCAATGTCAAGCCAGAAGGAGAGGCCATAAATTTTGTAGAGTCAATGCTAGGGTATGAAGGAGAAAGTTACCCAGTTCACAATCCATTATTGTAGCAGTATATCGTAGAGAAAAATATCAATACTTGATCATGGTGTGAAAGAGAATATTATATAGAGAAAGTAACCTTTCAAAATATTAGAAAACCACATAATATCCAGTAATATGAACAAATTTGTAGATCAAAAGAAAAGAAAAATGCACAGTATCATCTTACAGACCCTCAACACACATTTGAAGAGATAATGTAAGTATGAATATCTATTTTAAAAAATATGAAAGAATAGTTTCCCAATACACCGTCCATATAGTGTGAAAGAGGTAGAGTCAAGGCATCCATAACCTGTGAGAATACCCATATCGTGAGCAAAAAATCAACACATCTCTTTTGAGAAACCATGTTAAAGGAACAACCCTGGAGTTTAGGGTTTGAATATACTTGTTACATGAAAGATACAGTGAAAGCTACCACACATGAAAACACAATAAGCATTATAATAAGTAATTCTCCAAAGTTTGCAAAGCACACAAAGTAAAGCCCATTCAACGAATGCAAAACCATCAGTAGCAATATGCCCAGAATGTCAAGAATGACCAAAGGAAAAGACCATATCTGCACAGGAAGGGGACATACCTCATCTCTCTGAAGAAATACCCTACCCAATGGGAGCCTTCAGAAAATCTCCATGGGTTCGAAGCTCAAACACTAGTCCTTATTACGACAGTATGTTTAGAAAAGAAAAAGAAGATGCAAATTGTAGACACATAAATTCCTCCATCTGCACAAATAATGAAGAAGATGAAGTTCTTTCATCTTTTTTACTTGTGATTTAGGATTAAAACCCTAAAAGACTCGATAAGAATAAATTTTGCTTTGTTACATTTTCAAAATGAAGTTGTATTTCATTTTTTATGCCGTGGCCTCTCCTTTTTGTGATGCCTCAAGTGTTTAATAACACTTATGTTAATAGGCCTTTTAAGATTTTATAGGGTTTTATGAAGCTCTTCATTTTTCATCTTAGTCTTTAAAATTGTAAAATATTTATTTGAATGATGATTATTAATCATTTTAAATAAATGTTATCTTTCAAATGCAAAATAAAGTGAAAGTGTTGGAGGGTTAGTTATCTAGGAGATTTTTGGGTAATTTGGAGACAAATGGAGATGAAATAGGTGATTTGTCACCAAACTATGAGTCTCGCCTCAGTTACAGAGTCCTAATTGATAAAGGATCAGTCAAGGAGTATTTCGAAACACTTTACTCCTTGATTCTTTCAGTTCCACCCCTAATTTTTAGGGACTTTCATTTGTATTTGCCCAAGCAGATTTTTTTCATTTTGACAACTCCTTGAGCAGTTTGAGGGGAGTTTTCTTTCAGTTAGGTCTTTGATTTGAGGAAGAGACTTGGAGGTTGTTGACAACTTATCAGTTTGGAGCCAAAATTTAAATTCGAATTTTGGGAGGCATTTTTGTATAAGTGACTGTTTGTCACTCATTATTCTTCAGTTCTGGCATTTGTACCTGTTCAGCATCATCAATCTTGGCTCTTGTAACTCATTACTTATGAGTATTTTCATATTTTCATGAGCATTATTCAGATTTTGTAATGAGAAATACTCCTTATTTTCAATTAACAACTGGTTCCTTCTCTTGTTTTCTGTGTTCTAAATGTTGTTGTGAATGTTTTGGATGAATTAGTTGTGATTATTATCAAATAATCCTACATTTTATCTCTTTTCCTTCAATGTCCAATTCATGGTTAAGAATGCTATAGTGCAAATTAGTGATTGAGTTATACCATTTGGTAAATGGAGTTGTGAATACTTTTTTTGTTTTTCCTTCATACAAATATTAGAAAGATTGAACCTTTCATACGAGGTGTTTATGCAAAGTATGCAGTCTTCAGTTGTGAGCATTTAGTTTCATTATTGGATTCATGTGAGTTATTTGTCATAGAAAAGTCATTTTCGTCATTGGTGGATCACCTTTTTTAGGAGTAGTTTCATTTTATGCATATCCTTATTTGCTTTTCTCATAAATTCAATTAAGTTTTAGGTGATCAAATAGGAAGTCGACCTATAATCTGAATATCTGCTCTCATAATAGGATACTCACAGCCTAAGAGTAGTCTAATGTGTCATGGGATTGCAGGAAATTCAAGCTTACGTCAGGTGCAAATCGCAGTGACAACAGTTAGTTGTTGAGACATTTTGTTGTTGAGGCCTCTTCGACTATTTGAATTAGGGTCTTGGTTTTGGTCTTTAGCTTTTGGGTCTTGTGTGCCTTTGTGTCTTTGCCTTTGTTTGTCTTTTTGTCTTTATTTATCTTTTTGTATTTGTCTTGTTTTTTGTTCCCTTGTATATGTTTGAGTGAGTTAAGATCCTGAGATTAGGGGCTTAGTTCCTTGAAATTAGTGATATCTTATACTCCTTGTGATTTTGCTCTGCATTCCTCATCATCTTCTACTTTGCTGTGAGTATTTGCATAAGCTTATACTCTTACTAAAGTGGGGACTAAATGTAGCATCCTAAAATTGAACCCCTTGCAATTTTGATCGCATTTTGGGCCCTCACCTTGCCGATCTCATCCCTATGCTTGATCAGGATCTATTTATGCCTCCCCTATGCAAACAAGCTTCATTTTCCCACTTTTCACCTTGCATAGCCCTTTGTCCATGGCCTAAATTAAGGCAAGACCAAGGCACCACACCCTAGTCCCCACTAGGACTAGGGCACCACACCCTGGTCCTCCCTAATCAGGACATATTTTGGCCCCTAGGCCCTATCTCAAATTTGAGCGAGAATTAAATCTCCCATGTCGACCTATGTTAGAAATTAAACAATTGACGACAAGCAAGTATATAAGGAGGTCTTCCCATCTCATTTGACATAACATACCAGCAATAAGATGATAGCATGACAAGGTAAAGAAGGCAAGAAGACTACATTCAAGCATCAATCAATCTACTCAATATTCAGTCTTTGTATCATTTAGGATTGGATCTTATAGATTCATTCCCTCTTTTGAATATAAAGTTCTCCAAGTTAAATTGTCTTAGTGATTTCCCCCTCCCATGTGGTGAATTTTCTAAGCCCTGAATTTTCCACTTTACACTATCATTCCAAAGAATCGTGAGACCACCAAATGCCCCATCTAAGGGCAAGGAATGAAATTTTCACACCTTCCAAGACACAAACAACTCAATAAACACACTTGAAGACAACATAGTTTTCTCAAGCAAAGCTATATCAAACCCTAACACCTCTAATTTATGCTTAATTAAGCATCGTTTGTTAGTGGCGTTTAAGCCCCTAACATTCCACAATATGACCTTCATTTTCCCCGAGGAGAGGCCTCACATCCTCTCTCTAAATGAGTTTTATTTTGGGATGAAGGACACCCTGTAGTAAACTCCACCTGCAAATCACGCTTTGAAGCAACATATATAGTCAATGGAGTCCACTACACTGAAACTTCTTCTTATTATTAGCAGATCCTCTAGATGAGAATAAAGTAGTTTGTATGCCGACAACAATCTTCTGCTGATTTTTGAATGATTTAGGTTTTCTACCCCTCTTCGAAGGGGAAACCAAAGGAGACAATAGAGACAACGTGGTCTATGAAATAGGACAATCCACCCCCTCTCCCCCTTGAGATCAAGCTTAACATTGTTTGGTTCAGGATCTTCTGAAGATAAAGCAACAAATGAGTTCTTAGAAGGATGAATGGTCATATTATTATCCAATCCTAGATCAACCTGCTCAAAGGTATGAATAACGTTTTCTTGAAAGTCATCCAAGAAAACCCCCTTCAGATCTCCATCCATTTGTTGAACTTTGGTAACCAATTGGGATTTCCTATTACTTCCCAAGAAACCCATCCCAAAAGGAGATTTCTTCTGGACATCCAAAGAGGAATCAAAATCATCCTCAAAATTAGCAAAACCATCACTCAGAGTCTTCTCAGCTAAATTATGAACTAGAGCATATCCAAAAAGAGTAATCAAAGCTTCTATATCTAGAAAAGATTTCTCAATATTCAAAGGAATTGACTTGGACCTCATCACCAGAGAGATCACCTCATGGATTGGGGAGGGAGTTTTATCCTGAGAATCAGGTGAGTTTTGCTTTTGATCAAGAGCCATTTTTTGCACAAGAGAATCCTAGCCACTATGTGAAGTATTAGAGCCCTTATTTTTAAAACAAAAAAACAAATCCGAATCAAGCACAATCTCAATTCGGAAGCCAAATATTTAACAATAGATTGTCTCCAAAGCCCATTCTTAGAAATAATTTTAAAAGAATGTGATAAAGTCTTCCTTGACTCAGCCAAAACACAGATCTTAACAAGAAAAACCCCATCCACAAAAAAACCATCAGAGATCAAGTAGGATCCAAACGAACTACCTAAAAGCTTAAGGATATCCAGATTTAAAAATTCATAAGCCAAATTAGGCAGGGAGAACCAAATTGGTGTTTTTTCCAACAAATTTTACGAGAGGAGAAAAAAAGGATGCTATGGAAAAACAAAGACCAGATTATACTTAAACCAGGAAAAAGAATGCTCTAAAACCTGTAATTTGGCCTCCTTCAAATCAAACACAAGAACAAAAGTATTGGAAGATCGAACCTAATAAAAATGGGAAAGAACCCAATTCGATCAAATTTGTAGATGAAGTTGCGATAATGAGATCGAGTCTCCTCAAATCTGAAAAATAATCGCATGAGATTGTAAATCCCAAGATTTGCGTCCTAAATGCTCTCCTTCAACATTAATCGATAGGATGAAAACCCAAATCTAGGAAGGATTTGCATTTTTCGCTTCGCTCTAAGGCGGGCTAGGGTTTGCATTTTTTTCCAAGGCCTCTTTCAAATCTATATTTTCCCCCTACCTCCCATTCCCTCTAGATTGAGAACCTTGAACCCGTGATCTTTGTTTCCTTTGACACCTCCTTTTTTGAAATAAACTAGATGATCTGCAAAACACATGAAAAAAATTCAAGCGAGGGTCGTCCAAGCCAGGATAATCCAGCCTCCGGAGCACGATCTACCTAACACGCATTTAAAAAAACCCATTGTGGGATGTGATGTGCCAAATGGGTTGATAGGTGGAGGGGGATGTCTCACTACAATTTCACTTGATCTATCACTTCTACGAATGCCAAAATTTTCCATATGCAATGAAATTAGTATAATGAATAACTACCTAATCTTCCTCCATCTTCAAGGATTGGATTAAACCTAGAATTCATACGCTTGTAAGTTTTGTTCCATATTCTATTTCTCCTTCAACCTACACAATATATATATATATATATATATATATATATATATATATATATATATATATATATATATATATCTATATATATATATATATATTAAAAGATATATATTTTAGAAAATTAACTTTTAAATCTACAAAAAAATATTTTAATATTTAATTTTTTCTAAAATTTATAAGAGTAGGAATTGTTCAAACATCGAGTTTTTATAAAAAAAAATGTCTTTGGTAATTGGACTCAAAGTGTTATAAAATATACATTTAGTAGACACTTCCAATTAGAAAAGTTGTGGCCCATATATAATTAAGTTATAATGAATCTATATAGATCATATGTTTGAATAAAATAAAATTTTAGATAGAAATACTTAAATTCATTTGTGTTGATAAGTTGTCTTAAAACGTGCCAGAGTTTTGTACTTCCAAATGTCTATGTATAGCTTATGGGTTCCCAATTTGTCTAATTATTTTAATAGTTGGTATCAGCGCTTGTGAAATCTAGCGAAAACATGAAGGTGAAGGACTAGGGCTTCATAAGTTTCTATCTTTGTCACTTCTCTACACAAAATTCTTATTTTTTCTCTCTATTATAATTTGTTGCGAAAATGCTAGTTTTTTTGTTCTATGAGGAGAACTTGTCATTATTGGAAAAGAAAGTGCCTAAAATGATGACTATTAATGCTTGTTTAATGGAGTCATGTGGGAGAATGGGCATGTAGAAGAATAACTTGGGTTTCTAAATTTAAATGTTTATTGGACGTTTGCATTGAATTTGATGATGTGCACTTATCCTTTTTGGTGATATTAAAAGAATAATGATTTTCATAGAGAAATAAAAAAATGGTGGAGGTCCTAAAAAAAGGTGGGCCTCTTCCAAAGGTAATGGTGGAACTAGAGAAAGTTAATACTATTGATGTCGTAGAAAGAATTGATATGAGATCTCAGTTGGAAGTTGTAAAGAAAGGAGTTCATATTATTATAACCACGCTTGGCCGAATGAAGGATATGCTATCAAAGTAGAAAATGGATCTTGATAGTTGTAGGTAGACTTGGTGCAATAAAATTGGATAATATATAGGAAGTGGATTATGTTAAACAAGAGGCAAAGATTGTTTATCTATCAGAATGTTTGCATATGACTCCATCCCCAATTCTCATCTTCTGTGAAAATAAGGCAAACTATAATAAAACATGTAGAGAATAAATTAAGAGAAGGGCTATAGTATTTTATAGCTATTACAATAGACCAGTCGGAGCTCCTCAAACCCTATGGGGAGATGTTGCATTTGGTCTAATTTTGCAAGGTATGGAGCAATTGTAGTTATAAGTTTTAATCACTAAAAACAGAGTTAGTGGTATTATTTTATAGATTTTTCTTATGATGTCTATGACCATGGAGTAATTGTAGTTATAAGTTTTAATCACTAAACACAGATTTAGTGGTATTATTTTATAGATTTTTCTTATGATGTCTATGAACATGGTTAATCATTGTAGATTGGAAAAGCATATATAAGATGGATTTAGTGTTTGATTCTTTTTGTCTACAAATTATTCAGATGGATAATTAGGGTGTCTTTGTTGGACCTGTAGCATGTGTACCATGATATGATGAACAACCCTATGTCACACTAAAGTGGGAGTTTTTTGTAGTGAGATTTATGTTGTCACAAGATGGTTGTCTTCATGTGATTGGAGATGTTTACAAGATATTTTTTATTATTCAGTGGTGGATTCTTGATTCCAAATTAGAGAATTGGCATGGTACAGTTTCTCCTGATAGGTTATTCTCTCTAGAGCATGTGGTTGTGGTTTGTAGACCTTTATGATTTGATTATTGCTACACCATTTATGTAAGTGTCGATTAGTAGACTCGACTTGTTCAGGTTGGCATTGCTCATGCAACATGTGTATGTTTTTCATTAGATTGCACTATAAGTGTCTTTAGAATTTTTTGCACATCAATGGTTTTTTAGTGTGTTTTGTATCCTAGAAGATGGTATTTTTTAGTAGGATAGTGGATTATACAATGATGAGAGTTATTATATGGGTTGAATATGTTGGGATGAATTTACTTATGTTGTATGGTTACCTGGATATGATTATCAATTAGCTATGGTTGCTACTCCAACTATGATTATTGATTCTTGGCCTATTTATTACCATGTTATTTGGTGATTCTGTTTGAGATAAAGGCCATAGAAAGTAGACTACAAGTGGGAGGTTGTTTTGATGTGAAGTTGCAACATGAATCTAACTTCAAGTGGGAGATTGTTGGATGTGAATTTTAGCTATTCATTTTATATTCCCTTATGTGTCTCTTTGTTTTCTCTTGAATACTATTGTATATATATGAGATAAATACTCTATGCATGTAAGCTACAATAAGTAATTAAGTTTAATGTCATTCTTCCATATGGAAGTAACCAGATTGGTTAGCCATGTAAAATACTTTTGTTTATGTATAATTTATGGGTTCCTAATTTGTCTATTTTTTTAAACATACATAATTATGCATAATAAATGTTACTATTGATTAAGGTTTTCAATTTTTATTCAACTTGTGATATAAGTGAAATATTTGTCTTAAAAGTAATCTTTTGATAATTTTATAAAATATTTTTCTTAGATGAGTAAATTAGATTATTATTTTTAAAATAAATTATTGTTTTATGTTTAAAATTATGTTTATTTTTTACAATTGTGTTTAAAAATTATTATAATTGTAGTAAATACAAATCAAAATATAGTATTAAATATTTAAAAAAAATATAATATTGAAATTAAACTTTTAAAGAACTAATATGTAATTTTCTTAAATTACACGCACACCTACCTTACTCTTAAGAAAATAAAAATAAACAATGTGAAGAAAATAAAATATTTTAAAATATTTTTAAGTAGATGTATTTAATATATTATTTATTATACTTTTCAAAGTAAAAATAAAATAAAAGCAATACTATTTCAATATGGTTTTTGTCTTCCTTTGTTAGTGATAGTTTGTGTTTTCTTTATGTCACACTACATATCAAAATAAGGTTTAGTATTTATTTTGTATTTATGGTTGCATATTGTAGGGTGCCATACATATAAGACTCATTTGTTGTTAGAGTTGAAGGTTTTGTCGTTCATGATAATGACTCCTTCACTCGAGTATTTTTTGAAATTTGTATCTTATTTGTTCCATGTGGTACATCAACTAAGACACTCATGGATGCATTTCTTCTCATTCTAGAATTTGACAATGCATCATTGAATAGAAAATTTTACTCCATCATGGTATTTTTTTGTAGGTGGTACCTCCCAAAAGCATTCCTAATGAATGGGTGATGAGCACTTGTATCATGCATGAGATTTTCCTTGATTTATGCAATAATTTTTTTTTCTTTATTATTTTGTTGAAGATATCCATGTAGATACTATAATAAAGCATGGCATTTGGTATTTCAATGCATCATTGTTACTCTTCCCTAGGTAACATCATTTGTGTTGAACTTGACAAGTTCTTTGTTGAACCCTAGAAGAGGGTCTATGTCGAAATTGACCTCTCCAAGGATGTAAATGGGATTCTTGTATATTGAGCACTTAAGTTAAACATTCTCTACATGCTTTTTTTATTTGTTAGCTAGATAGAAAAAAATAAAGAAGGTATGGTTTTGAACAAACCATAAATACCTATGGAAATATAGTATACTTAGTATCACGTGGAGACATATAAGGTGATGATTAAGACAATGTCACTAGAGAATTTCTATTGGTGTCATATTTATGTTTTCAATAAAATAGAACTACCTAGTCCTCTCCAAAAATATTGCTTGTCTAATAGAAGTTGTGCAACCCACCAAAAAATTTGCAAGCATGTGAATATGTGCTACAGAAGTGAAGGGATAAGAAAGCATTCATTTGCATAGTTAGTTTGTGTGAATGAGACGTTTCACCAAATTTTTTCATCACCTAGGTAATATTCATAGTAGTTACTTAGGGTAACATAGGGTACACATAATATACTTATCACTTTATGAATTGAATCATAGGATTAACACAAACATCATAAGCTTATCTAATCCTATTTCTTGTCTTGGTCTATATAACCAAGGAATTCTTTGTGTATTCTTGTTCTATTTTAAAATATCATTTTTATTCTTTACTAGAATAATATTATTCTCTCATATTTGATCTCTCTAATTCTTTTGTTGAAGCTCCTATATCTCAGGTTGCTACATCTTTATCCAAAGATTGCATGGTATAGAATTTTTTAAACCAACTCTTACATGGTACTAGAGATTATGGGATTGCTTCTTATTAGTATGCATTGAAAGATATAGTTTATAGATCTTAGTAGATCTTGAAAAGTTGAGTATATATTTATATTGCATCAAATGATAACATGGATGATTATTATAACTTAATAGAAATACTAGATTCTAGGGGTTCCTCTTTTGTCTTTGTATTATATGTTCACATTAGTGGATGTTGTTGTAAATTAAATCTCATCATTAATTTCATTGTATTTAAAAAAATTAATTTAGACACTTGATTTATCAAAATTTGGCATTTGAGGATAGATATACAAGGGATTGAAGCTGAGAAATTTTTACTAGATCTAGAAGGTAGCTACAAATTAACAGTATTTTCGATCAAACTTGACCATGCTAGTATATTTAAATATGCCCAAGAACCTACATATTGATTGTTAATTTATCAAAATTGAAGCTTTTTTTCTTCAATTATAAAAAAAATTCCTCCTTTATCATATGAATCATAAAGAATATTTCCAATGTCGATGAAAGAATTAGTAGTATTGTAAAAGCATTAATGAGAATATGTAGAGTATGGTTTTTAATTTACAAAATGATTTTAAATTAATGCTATCAATACGAAGGTAATAATTAGTAAAAGATGATTTATTTAAGGAAGTAAAATCATATGATAGATGTATTTATAAAATAACTATGGTTACGATAACAAGTAATCAAACAAAGAAGAATAAAAAGATCAAATAATTTAAGGTGATCAGTCAAGTCCACAATAAGGTACTCCATAACAAAATTCTCAACAAGATAATTCAAAGACTAGAGAATGCCAAGGAAATTTGAACAAGGTGAATCATTTATCTATGCTCATCCTAACACATAAGAAAGTGATGAATATAATCTTTCACTTGCCTTGTTAACATCAATAATTAAAGGTAAAAAAAAATCTAGAAGTTTGCAAAATATTCATGATTAAGAAAAAATATATATTTACATTCATTTTTTTATAATCCTATATATTCTATGGATAAAATGAAGTAATAATATGAGGTTAAGACCATGCACATGAAGAGATTTATTCTAAAGAAAAGAAT
Organism: Cryptomeria japonica; assembly: GCF_030272615.1. NCBI lineage: Eukaryota > Viridiplantae > Streptophyta > Pinopsida > Cupressales > Cupressaceae > Cryptomeria > Cryptomeria japonica. The sequence goes on from NC_081409.1 coordinate 172,516,551, forward strand.
AACACATAGGAGTTAGTAAATTTACTTAAAGGTAAAGAAAAAATAGGAGTAAAATATTATAAAATTATGTTTAGGGCAATTGGTGAAGTTGAAAAGCATAAGTCACTATTAGGAGCTGAAGGATTTACACAATATGGACTTGATTCCAATGAAACATTTGCACCTATAAAAAGGATTCAAACATTTAGAACATTCTTAGTGATTATAGCTCAAAATAATAGGAAGGTTTATCAAACGAATTTTAAATTAATAATGTTGAACGGTTTTATAAAATAACGAGTCTATAAATAACAACCACCATGATATCAAGAAAGTAGACATAAGGAAAATCTATGCAAATTAAACAATTCTCTTTTTGGACTCAAATGAGCACCTAGAGAATGGTACAACCAAATAGATTTATACAAGATGATTATTTGATTCACTATAAGTTGTAGTGAATCTAGAATACCCACTTTTTATCCAAGTGGACATAACACAACACTAGCAATTTTTTTGTCAACTTAAAACGCAATTGACATAATATTTCAATTGAAATGAAATGACTAAAGTGTATACACTAAAGAGACATACCAAAATATTAGTAAACTACACCAACTTTATTATTTTGTAATTATTATTTTTTAATCACAGCATAATGCATTTGTAAAATTGCAGGTAGTAGTAAAAAATATCAAGTTTCCATTTCAACCAATTCTAAATGTTAAACCATTAACTTAATACTTTTTTCAGTTTACAACATAATGTACCTCCTTCTGACCCAATTTGACCTCGTAATTCCATCACAATGTATTTACCTTTCCTCCCACACCCGCACTTCAAGATTTCTACATGTCTCTAGATGTTCAATACAAGGTCAAAGAATAATTAGATACATGATAATTATAATAAATCGTATCATTATTTTTACCTAGATCCATCAATACAGTAGTCACCTACTAAATTTGCAAAGATAGACAAGGAATTCTTAAGGTTGGGATGGAGTGGCAAGATCAATCAAAACTCAAAATGAAAATACCTAATGGCCAGACCTAAGGTTTCAGGGGCTCATCACATATAGCTTTGCCTATGTGAAAGCGCATAAACTTCATAGTTTGACTTTTCCATAAAACCATTAGGTATGAGATTATAAGAGTGGGTATGCAACACTTTCTAGGGTCCCTCGGATAGTTTCCTCCTTGGCTACCACCAACATGGGTGATATAGAGATGAAATCATAGAGCTAGCTTGGTTATAGAGATCAATCATACTTAGGTATTTCCACCAAGTTACTCAAAACTACTAGATATGGTTTCCCAATCAAATAGAATCATAATTCTAATATAAAACAAAAAAGTTACTCTTGAACATTTATGTAAAGTGCCAATCCTAAACTAAATCATACACTATGCACTAGATCAATGCAATGGGAGATTTATCTAACTCTACTTAATAACTCTTATAACCATCTCTTATATAAGGTACAAATAGTCAAATAAGGAATGTTGTTGCGAGCTCAACATAACTTTAAAACACAAATATAAAGAAAGTAGAGCCTCCATGACCAATACACATACATAGTTCATGGCTTACGTCATATTATCTTAATCTTATGCTACCATTAGGTACAAGGTAATCAAAAAACTTATCTCATCCAAGTTGTAGTTTCCACACACCTATACTCAAGAAAATTCATCTTTGAGGGTACTCTAGTGTCATAAATTGTAATCGCTTACAACTTTGTCCTCACTTAGACCTCACTTTGGAATTTTGTCCTCCAAGGGTTGATTGCAATAAAGATTCTACTCACACCACTCATCTACCTCACATTTTCACCAATTTTCTACCTTAATCAATAGTTTGAAAACCTGATTTTCAGGATGAGGATGTACCACACCCCGGTTCCAAATTGAAACCAGGACGTCTGATGCCCTATTCCTAGATCAAGACCAATGTGTATACACCCTAGAACTGCTAATTAGGCCCCAAATTGGCCCCCTCTAACAGTCACCTTTGATGAGAGGGAAATCTAGCCCTATGTCGGCCTGTTGTAGAAATTCAATTGGATTGTTGACAAGCAAGTATAAAAGGAGGTCTTCCTCTCTCATTTTAAACCTAACAAAATTCATCCAAGATATCAATTACGCTCTAGTGAATTCAAGTGAGAAAGCAATCAGTCTTCTGTCAAGCATTGGAGAAGAAGTAAAGTCAAGATTCAAGCATTGGAGATGAAATTCATGTTCTATGTTTAATAAAGACAACCTACATGAAACCTTAATTCCTTTGTGGATACAAACAAAACTTCATTAAGGTATATCATTAGTGTTTCATTCATTTTCAGCCTTTCCCTCAAAAGAAAAGTATTTTACTACAGTCTTTCATTTACATTTTTAATTCAATTTCATGGTTAATTCTAGGTCAAACCATAATTTTCAACATATTTCCCCTTTTTACTATGTACAGGAACAAATTCAGAGCTGTAATTAGGAGGATCGATAGGATTTAGAGAGATGAAAATTTTTAGCTTTCAATGGCGACGAATTTGGAGGACCATGGTAAATTGATACTACTTGGTCCCGAAAAATCAAACCAAACTTCTAGGAACAAATTCAAAATATATTATTTTGCTCAGATCAAATTTGGTGACTCCGTATGGCATCTGTAGCTCACTATTTATGTCAGATTGCTTCAATAGTTCATTATCTTGCCCCGATCTTCAACAATTCAATTCAAGGATGAGAAAGCCCTATTCCAAGAGGCTGAAATTTGATTAAAATCATGATCTATCAAGGATAGATCTATTAGATTCCTCTCCTCCCTAATGTGATAGTTAATTAGGTCATTTAGTGGTTTTATTATCTTAATTTAACTCTAACCCTAATTTCCACCATTACATTTCGGTGAACCCGACTTCTTGCACCTTAATTTCTGATTTTTGTTCTCAGATCTGATTTTTAAATATGTATTTTCAAATTAAAATTTGAATTCATAATTATTTTCAATTGAATTACATAAATTTAGTTCACAAAAACCCTAATTTATAATTCTAAATATAAACTTGTGGGTTTCATATTTTTTATTTATTATCTTAGATCTTATTGTTTATGCATGTTAAAATTCAAAATTACGCTCATAGATCTCATTTTCAATTGAATTACATAAATATAGAGGTTAAATTCACAAAAAAAATCCCAATTTATGATTCTAAAATTAACTTGTTGGTTGCATAATTTTTCAAATCGATTTTTAGATTTGATCTTTATGACATGTCATGCTATGATTTAGATGAACTAATCTTTCAAATTCACAATTTAAATTGCTTAGTTAATTGATTAATCAATCATTCTAATAAAATTTTAAAATGTCTAATCATAATTTTCAATTTGTGCATTCGAATGTCCCTCCTTTCTGCATGAGTTTTGTTGCCATTAGTCATACCTACAATATTCTTGTAAGAAGAAGTTGTAGAATTAAGGATTTAGAAGGTTTAATTACTAAGGATATGAAGCCAAATTTGGATAGCTTATTTCATGAGAAAGTCAGTTCTTCCTCCAACCCAACAAATGGTATCATGTATCCCCATTATCTTCATAATTCATATTATGAGGATGACTCACTAACTAGGGTTACCATTGACCAATTGGACAAGATTGACAATGAATTTGAAAATCTTCAACAATCGATGAGTCAAGAATACCCAAAAAGTCAGGCAATCCCATTGATTGACTAATTAAAAAGAATGGTGCAGAGTGATAAAATTGGTGTTGTTTTGTTGTGTGGCCTTGATTGAATATTGCTGACATTAATATCATGCCAATCAAAAGTTGTGCCAAAGTCCTTGGTTACTCTCAATCCACTAGTTAAGTTAATCATTACATTCCTATGCCTACATCCTTACCTAGAGTGCCTACATTTACATCTTCCATCATGACTACTTCCACACAAAATGTTAATCTTACACATATCAGTCATGTGGAAAATCGCGTTAATGAATATTCTTATATACCTCCTTTTGTGAGTCTTCCATTTGTATCCCAAACATCTCTCATACTCACATATCATAGTGTTCCACCTCATTACTCTCAACTTCAACCTACAGACAACAATGTTACTCCTCTATCACAATCCAATATGTTTAATTTCAATCGATCCACTGAAGCAACCATCAATAACTTAGCCCAAACTGTTACATTTGTACAACGACAATTGGCTTCCATTACCCCATCTAAGTTTAATGTGCCCAGATTTGATGTAGCAAGCCCATTATTCGATGATATTGTATATGTTGTCCCTCTTAAACATATGAAAGTCCTTCAATTGTATTGTACAATGGAAAAGGTGATAGCATGACTCATGTGAAAACATTTCAAACTTTGTGTAGTGATTTTGCTCATGACCAAAGACTTATGGCTAATTTTTTTACTCAAACCTTTAGGGATAAAGTTTTACAATGGCATTGTTCTTTGTCTCCTTATTCTATTACATCATTTCAATAATTAGCTAATTCTTTCATTCAACAATTTCACAATAATATTAGTCATAAAATTACTTTGAGTGATTTGATTCATTGTAAGCAAGGATTAAAAAAGAAAGTGATTGATTTTATTGGTAGATATAAACATTTGTATTCTCAAATTGCTTATCGTATGCGTGATCAACATTTGCAAAGAATTTTTATTGCTAATTTACAAAAGACATTAGGGATAAGCTTCTATTTTCCAATTTTACTTCCTTTACATAATTATGTGCATTGCTTCATAATTATTAGCTTCAAGTGATTCAATGTGAATAATCTCCTTCAATGACTATGATTGATAAAAAGGAGAGTGCTCAACAATATTTGGTGAAGTTTAAGACGAACAAAGGATGCATCAAGATAAATGACAACATCAATACTCAAGTGGAAACCACGACATCGAGTGTGGACCCTTTATCTAAATACTTTAGAAAATAATTTACTCCTCTTTTTGAGTCTTTGTTTAGTATAATGCCAAGATTGATATTTTACTAATGTGTTGAAACTGCCTCCCATCAAGCCAATCGATACCTCATAATCTTTTTCATCTTATCATGATCCAAAATCCTTTTCCCTATATCACCATTAACCTAGTCATGATACATATAAGTGTTATACTTTGAGTAAGATTCAAGATTTCATTGATAATAATGCCATATTCATAGCTAGTGTGAATGGCAAGGAAACAAATCCGTAGGTCCTCCTACTCAAAATATCCAAACCTTCACTAATCATTTACCTTCCCACTCTAATAGTTTTGTTGAGTCTAAGTCTCTTTCCTTTTTTCCTGATGACCTTGGTATTGAGTCTAATAATATTGTGAATCTTGTTTTCAAATGTACACCTCCTAAGGACCTATATATTACCTTTGATCCTAGTGAGACTATTGTTGCATCTGATAGCTCATTGTATATCACTGCGAAGATCAAAGATAAACTCTCATCTTGTGTTCTCATTGATCTAGTGTGTACGGTGAACGTGATCGCTAAAGAATCTTTATATTTTACAATTCCATCAAGTAAAATATGATAAATCTAATGTTATGGTATAGGTGTATCATGATTTCTCCTACCCTACTACTGGTTCTATTACTCTCCCTATTGAGGTTGGTACTAAGTTCTTAGATGTGACTTTTACTATCATTCCTACATTGAATCGATTTCGTGTGAAGTTTGGACATCCTTTTATGTCTTCGATGAAAGCTATCCCTTCTCATAAATTTTTGAAATTCCCTCATAATAGAACTATCATAAAAAACAATCATAGCCTTTACCAACCCACGACAAAGAGTGACAATTTCACCCTTGATTACTTCTGGCCTAAACAACTTGTGCTTCTCATGCCTCAAAATGATCTCCTTTTTCTATCTTATCAAAAGTGGAAGAATGAGATGATAATATCATTTAGTAAGCGTAGAGACCTTAGATCTATTTATCATCCTCATGATGGACCTAGTATCCATCCCACACTTTCTATTCCTCCCATATATGTCATAGTCCTGCCTCCTACGTCTTACAAAAGAAAGTGCTTGGCATATTCTATGCCCCAACCTAATGTGTCTTCTCTCATTCCTCCTCCTTTGAAGGAAGAAAAGAAGGCTATGTCCATTGATCTACAACCTTCACGATCTTCAGCTAAAACTTAAAGAAACCATTATGCGAGAGAATGCCAATGAAGACTTCGTGCTAAGGCTCACGAACTTGCTTGTCAAACCATTTCCTCCCCGAAGACACCAAGTGTTGACTTGGTCCCATTTGTCCAGCCTTCACCTAACCCTAAAGAGGAAGTTCAACCTAAATTACCAAGATTAAAAATTGTTAAGAAAAATCATGGTTCATGCTATTTTCATGTTAGAGACCCTATTTTTATTAATCTAGACAATGAAATGGATGATGATGTTGTTCATGCATTGATTCTAATGATTTTGATGATAAGTATGAGCTTGTTGATATTAATCATGATTTATTTTCACAGTTTTTCAAAGCATTAACCATTGCTCCTAGTGACAAACAAAGTGACTCATCATTAGAGTATGGTCTTTGTTTGCAACATAAGTTGTTTTTTTAAAAATCCAATATTATTTGTTTAACATCAGATAGACTTTGTTTTACTTGACACCATTTCTTAATCCCGCAAGCTAGTAGCTTTTTCATTAATAGAAATTCATCACTAAGACCAACAATCATAGGCAAGAGAGCTTGGATGAAACTCTAGAATTTTCTCATCTCTAATATTACTATAAACAAATCCTTAGAGAACTAATATTTTATGAAGTGTCATAGGCAAATTTTACAAACTTAATCGGATGAAAAATTTCAATATTCAGTGGGTGTGCTACTCAAGTAATTTTTAATGGTTATCTCATTGAGCTACTAAATACATATTGAAATCTGGATTAACAAGAACCATTGAAAATGAATGAAAACCATGGGCGCCCACTTTATCTAATTTGGAAGAATACTATGAATGAGATTCAATAATTTGATAGCAAAGAATGTCACTGTAGATTTAGCATGATGCCAACCCCTTTCCATAATTGAATATTTTGATAGTGATCTTAACTAAGGTGGGCTTGTATATAATTTCATACTTAACATCCATGAGCAGTCGAATCTACCACTTTTGATGAAATTCCTCTTTTTTCTTTTATGCATTGTTAGATGTCCAAGCATCTTTCTAACACTTTCCCATTTTGCATGTTAGTTTGGTAGCTCGGACAACTATCATCTTTATTCCCAAGAATTAGTAAATAATTATTTTTCTGGAAATGCTATAAGAGTCCAAACAATTATTTAATTAAATAATTGACTCTTTTAGGGACTTCTAGTTACCAATTAGTTCAGGGTTGTTGGAGTCTAATTAATCTTAACCATTGATTGAAATTAAATCACGACCATTGGTTTTTCAATGAGATTAGTATAAAAGGGGATCAATGGGCATTTAGAGAACACACACTTGAGAAGCATTTGTAGTGATAGCAACTGAATTTGCAGTCTTAGAAAATAGTTTTGTAGTAATAACAAGGGCACAGTGATAGAATTGGAGGCAACATGAGTGGAATTTTAGCAAGAAAAATTGGGAGAAAAATTTCAGGGGGAGAACAGTACCGGAGTTCTACCAGTAAGAGGCAAGCAATTTATGTATCTCTTGATTTGCTGAAGTTTAATAAAATTCCTCATCTGCAGTACTGGCTTTCCCTTCGGGGTTTTTCCAGGGACAATTTGTCCAAAAATATCGTGTTCATTGTGTAGCATATTTTCTTTCTATAATTTTATTTGTGAAGTTGCAATTGTGTTATTTTTCAATATTTGCTATGAATTTATTTTCGGTAGTCAAATAATCCATATAAGATAGGGAATTAATAATCAGTAGTTGTAATAGAATTTTCACATGGTATCAGAGTTGGTCTAAGTGTAGAAAAGACTTAGTATAGGCACATGAAGAAAAATTGAGGGTTTATTAAACCCAGTTCGACCTCTTCAAAATTATTATTATTACTACTTTATTTTTGAGATTGCCTCAATAGGTTTAGGAGATAATGACAGATTAGATGGAGCCTCAAATTTTGGTGTCTGGAAAGCCAAAATTTCTTTATTGCTAGAAGAGAATGGTAACAAGGAATATGTGACCAATGTTGTAGTTGTACGTTCAGATCCAACACATCTCTTAGCATATAAGAAGGAATATGCCAAGGCGAGAAGGGTGATTCTTGACAATTTCAAGGATCATATTTTTCCGCATATTGCAGAGTTAGACACAGTGAAGAAACATGTGGTATGCCATTTTGAATATGTACCAGATTGCTACCACTAACCGAAAGCTAATTCTTAGAGAAAAGTTAAGGAATACTTGGATGAACAAGGGAGAAGACATTACAAGTTACCTCACCAAGCTTAGACTTTTCAAGGGCGAGTTGCAATTGTTGTAGATAAACCTAATGATGACAAACTAGTATGAATAGCCCTAAATGGGTTTACTAAGTAGTGGGATCTCTATGTTCAAGTTATTAATGGATGAGATACCTTGCCGATTTGGGATCGACTATGGAGAGACTTCACTTAGGAGGAGCTTAGACTAAGTCTTGTTAGTGGGACCAGTAGAAAAAGTCAGAAAAGTGAGGCAGAATAGGAAAACATTGCCCTAGAAGGAAAATGGAAAGTGAAGAAGGGGTTTAGCAAAGGATCAAATCCTCAAAGTTAGAAGAAGAAGGACTTATCTAAGATCAAGTGTTATGGCTATCACGAGTTTGGCCACTATGTCATTTATTTCCTGCAAAGGAAGAAGAATGACAAGAAAGGGAAGAAGCAGATGGCAGCTCCAACAAGTGCAAATGAGCTTTCCAGTAGAATGGAGGATGAGCTTGCACTCATAGCTTGTATGGTTATCTCAACCTCACAAACTGTTTAGTATATAGATAATGGGCATCATTTCATATGATAGGAGTTAGAGAGTAATTTTCTAATTATGAGGAGGACATCATAATCCAAATTTCTATGGGGAACACGTCCAGACTCAATCCAATTGGAAAAGAGGTTGTTCAATTTCAGAGGGAGAATAACAAGCCGATTCCCATTCATGATGTGTTGCACGTTCTAAGATTAGGTATGAATCTGATTTCTATATCTGTTCTTCAGGATAAAGGCTACAATGCACTCCTTAGAGGGACACATGTGTCGATCAAGCATAAGGATTGGAAATCACCTATAGCTATTGGAGTTAGGAGCGGTTGACTTTATAGGTTAAAGTTTGATACTCCCAAGGCACTCATGAGAAACTCTAGTCTTAGAGATCGAGGAGTGCTATGGCATAGGAGGATGCGCCATATACATCATGGAGCACTTAAATTGCTTCATGAGACAGTGACAAGTGTTCCAAAGGTGAGCACAGAGCATGATGATGTATGTAAGGGATGTGTGTTGGGGAAGTTTTCGAAAGCAAATTTTCTGAGGAGTGACACCATATCCAAGGGTGTTCTTGATATAGTACATTCAGATATATGTGGACCAATGTCGACGAAGTCCCTCAGAGGATACAAGTACTTTGTTACTTTTATTGATGATTTCTCAAGGAAGACCTAGATATACTTCTTGAAGACCAAGGATGAGGTCTTCAGTCACTTCCAAGAGTTCAAAGGTCTTGTGGAGAATTTGATAGGTAGGAAGATAAAGGTTCTTCGGTCTGACAATGGAGGTGAGTACAAAGGGAAATAGTTCCAAGATTTTTGTACCACAGAAGGAATCAAGAGAGAGGGGACCGTTCCTTACAACCCACAATATAATGGGGTTATTGAGAGGAAGAAGCTTTCTATATTTGAGGCAGTAAGGGATATGCTACATGACCAAGACATGCCACATTAGTTATGGGTAGAGGCATGCAATACGACAATATAAATACATAAGAGGGTTCGACATAAGGTACTGGGGAAGATCACACTAGAGGAAGCTTTCACAAGGAAGAAGCCAGATGTTGGTCACTTCAGGATATTTGGAAGTTTGGCGTATTGTCATATTTCAGGGGCTACATGTTCCAAATTATATCAGACTGTAGAGAGGGGGTACTTTGGGGGGTACAATGAAACCTCAAAGGCATATTGGATATTTATTCCAGGGACCAAGAGGATTATAATTAGACGTGATGTCAAATTCTTGGAGGACAAGGCATTTAGGAGGTCCAGAGATTTGCCAACGGATGAACAGAGTGAGAAGCCAATAGAAGCTCCAAGAATCTCTCAACCAAATCTGGGACAACAAATTTCAAGTACAATTACTAGCACAAGCATAGGCTCAAGTGTTGAGAGTTTGCATAATATGGAGCAACAGATGCGGCAAGTCCAAGAGATACATCAAGAATACATGGAGGTTGATGTTTCATCCTCTATAGTTGGTAGCATGAACCGTGAGGTTCAACAAATACATAGGGATACTCAGGAGTTTGTGGGAGCTCCTAGGGTGAGTAATAGACAACAGAGACAACCAACCAAGTTTAATGACTATGTGGCATTAGTTAGTCAGTCAGTGGATAGCGATATTTCTAGCTATTAGGATTCCGCACAACAATAGGTGTGGCGAGATGCGATGGTTGAGGAGTATACCTCAATAGTGTAGAACGATGTGTGGGAGATTGTGCCTAGACCAACAGATAGGGCAGTGGTTGGATGACATTGGATCTATAAGATTAAACATGGTGCTGATGGTAGCATCAAGAAATACAAGGCAACGTTTGTGGACAAGGGGTTCTCTCAGTAGGAGGGAATAGACTATGAGGAAACATTCGGTCCAATGGATAGGTATACTTCTATACAAGTTGTGATCTTACTTGCAGCACAAATGGGATGGTAGATCCATCAAATGGACGTCGAGGTGTTTCTTAATGGTGAATTGAAAGAGGAGGTATACATAGAATAAACAGAGTGCTTTGTAGTACACAACATCAAAACCCACATGTGCAGATTGAAGAGAGCCTTGTATGGACTCAAGCAGGCTCCCAAAGAATGGCATGAGCGCATTGATAGATACTTTCAAGGAATGGGCTTCGTGAAGAGTGAGGCAGATGCTAACCTCTACTACTTGGTGGTTGGGGGTGAGGTTCTCATTCTTGTTCTATATGTGGACGACTTGTTTCTAACCAGTTCACTGGGGCTTATAGAGGAGTGCAAAAGGGACCTTGCGATAGAGTTTGAGATGAAGGATTTGGGGCTTATGCACTACTTTCTAGGCATGGAGGTAAGACAGACAAATGGAGAGATTTTCCTAGGACAAGGGAAATACTGCATTGAAATCTTGAGGAGGTTCTGGATGGAGGATTGTAGAGCCATGTCTACACCTATGATCATGAATTGGAAGAAAGTAGACTCATCCAAGGAGAAGGATTTATACCCCACCTTATATAAGTAGTAGATTGGATCTCTCATGTATTTGGTCAACACTAGGCCAAATATATCCTTTGTAGTAAACTCTCTTAGTTAGTTCATGGCTGAGCCAGAGAGAGTGTACTGGACAGCATCAAAGCATTTGTTGTAGTATTTGTGTGGTAAAATTGAGTATGGGATTAGATATGCTCGAGGTGATGGTATTAGGTTGATAGGCTATACTGATGCAGATTGGGGAGGCATTACAATGGACAGGAAAAACACTTCAGAGTGTTGATTTAGCTTGGGATTAGGAGTTGTCTCTTGGTATAGTAGAAAGAACAAGTCTGTAGCTATGAGTTCTGTAGAGGTAAAATACATAGAAGCTAGCATGGTGACGTGTGAGGCGATATGGCTTCGAAAGTTGCTAGTAGCCTTGTTTGGTCAGAGGGTTGAGACTACTGTGATACACTGCGACAATTAGAGTTGTATCAAGTTGTCTGAGACTTTGGTATTTCATGATAGGTCTAAGCATATAGACATCAGGTATCATTTCATTAGGGATTGTATACAACAAGTAGCAGACATCTTGACAAAGGAATTGGGGAAGGCAAAATTCATCTTATTCAAAGATAAGTTGGGTGTCATGCAGAACACCTTCCTTGCTAAGAGGGAGTGTTAGTTTGGTAGCTCAGACAACTGTCATCTCCATTCCCAAGAATTAGTAAATAATTATTTTTTTGGAGATGTTGTTAGAGTCCAGACAATTATTTAATTAATTAATTGACTCTTTTAGGGACTTCTAGTTACCGATTAGTTTAGGGTTGTTGGAGTCTAATTAATCTTAGCCATTGATTGAAATTAAATCATGGCCATTGGATTTTCAATGAGAGTAGTATAACAGGGGATGAATGGGCATTGTGAGAACACACACTTGAGAAGCATTTGAAGTGATAGTAAATGAATTTGCAGTCTTAGCAAATAGTTTTGCAGTAATAAAAAGGGCGCAATGATAGCATTGGAGTCCAGCAAGAGTGGAATTTCAGCAAGAGAAATCGGGAGAAGAATTCTCGGAGGAGAACAACACCGAATTCTGCCAGTAAGAGGCAAGCAATTTATATATTGATTTGCTGAAGTTTAATAAATTCCTCATCTGTAGTACTGGTTTTCCCTTTGGGGTTTTTCTAGGACAATTTGTCCAAAAATATCGTGTTCATTGAGTAGCATTATTTTTTTCTCTGATTTTATTTGTGAAGTTGCAATTGTATTATTTTTCAATATTTGTTGTGAACTAATTTTCGACAGTCAAATAATCGATATAAGGTAGGGGATTGATAGTCAGTAGCTGTAATAGAATTTTCACATTGCATAGGCCAAAAGTAAGTGAAAATTTGGATTTTTTTGAGTCCCGTAGAAAGGGCAAGCACAAGGCCAGAGAAGGATATTGACGTATAGTCTTCAGCGGATACACTTATTGTAGCATACAGATGACCTAGGTGCTTTCTCCACCTATCATGGTTGCAAGATTCAAAGAAAATAGATTTGTTTAAAAGACTTTAGAAAGTTTCAAGAAAATGAAAATGGCAATCGTAAAGCTCAAATTCTTTTCTAGTTTTATCTTGGCCTCTGTCAAAATGGAAGTTGAAATGCTTTCATAGAATCCCTCAATAAGATGTCATCGTATAGAATGTAATGATTGCAATTTAATGGAAAAAAAATAAAAATAGATTTGATCAAAAGGTCCTAGAATCTTTTAAGAAAAAATCAAACAGTTGGCGAGTGTAATTCCATAATGCTCCCCCCAACATATGCCCCCCATGGTTTTGTTAAGAAAAACTTTTAAAAACTCTGCAGAAATGTGTTGGGGCCTGTGTAAAGCACAAATAACTCCTCTTCTCCCTTCCGTAAACAACCCCTCCCCCCCAGATCAAGGATGCCATACCTCAATAGATACATTCCAGTCCTATAAATCAGTGATGCCATACCTCAACAAACACATTACAGTCTCATGAATGTGCATTCCCTTACGAGTAACTATGTATTCATTCTGTATCCTTGACTACCTCCTCCAAAGTTTGCAATAATAAATTCTCCCACTAATTTGTTGCATCCCTTCATTAAATGCCCACACGGGTTCATACGTAATCCCGACATTTTCTGATATTTCCTTTTTCTTCTTTTGTTTCCCATGTTCCTATCTCAATATCTTGAATATGACATAGATTTTAAGTTTAATATGTTTTTAATGAAATATAGTTAAATCAATTAAATGCTATCTAATAATTTAATAAACATTATCTACATATTCACTTAAATTTACATTTTACATTTTCATCCCTTAAATTTTAAGAGTTTTCACAAAATATGCCTATCATATTTACAGTTTTTTCTTATAGAGTGAGAATATCATATTATCATTAAAAATGTGTATCTATATGTTTACTTGTAATGATAAATCATAGATATATATATATCACAAACTTTAAATGTCTTATCTAAAATCTATTTTTAAATAATTTTAATATAAATGTATTACTTTTATGACAAATATGGTGGAGACATGTGATCCTTTCTAAATATAATTTAAAAATTTCATTAAAAATTAACCATCATTAATATTAAATTTACAGTTCCCATATAAAAATTAAAATTAAAAGTAGAATATTATAACTTATACTATAACATCATTTATGAATGATAATATTAAAATAATTTAGCTAATCATGCACAGTTGTAATCATCCCTCATTTTATACGCCATGGATCACTAAATGATTGTTCTACTAACTTGTCAGTGATGGCTTCCGAGCTATAAAGCCTATCTAGTTTTGTTGCTAACTAAAGATCTTGTTACGTGAACTAGTAAAGAGAATACACACCTCACTTATAGCTTCCATCCATTGGTCTAACCTTTTGATAAATATATCTCCTTTCCTTATGAGTATTATTTTCTCCCTCATGATTCCTTTAAGATTACGCTTCCATCAAAATCAAGTGCATTAATTAGTACATTGTAGAAAACAAAACTGAAGAAACATGGATTTATTCATACTCCACATACCATAAAATAAATAAATTATTTGAACCGTAATTCATAGAGGACCACTTTTTACATCATTCAATTTATTTAACTCCTATTCAAGATTTATCACTCACATGCATGATTTCACCTATGTAGATGTTCCTAAACTAAAATTCATTTTCTCAAATCAATTGATAATTTAGCCATTAGAATCTTTCACCTTTCCTCTAGCTATGTATGATTTAAAATAATTCACATTATAGGCAATATCACATGATTTTGAATTAACATTGTCATACTCATCTTCGTGTCGATTAACGAAAGGTATAATTTAGATAAAGCGCAACTTGATCAAATCTCATTCACTATAATATCAATTTACCACATTACCTTGTCATAGCTGAAAAGTACTCATCAGTTACTATACCCTTTCATATCATGAAAGCGTGAATCTATGCTTACAAGATCTTTTATCATTATGTAGGTAAAATCTCCATATTTCAGCTATTTAAAAATATTTGTTCGCTCTAGGTTATTATCACATATCCACTAGGATGTATTGCAATTTCAATCTTCCCTTAAATATGTATAACTCTAGAAACATATTAAAACTATTACATCCATGCAACATAATTTTTAATCAAGATCAAATCATAAAATCAATGTCTTTGTCATTAAAATCCAATAAAGTATCTCAAAGTAGCATTAAAATATCAATACTCATGTTTAAACAATATAGGTTGGGCCTCACATAATCTAAATTATTCATGAAGATTAATAAGAAATGTTAAATTTTGAATATTTATTTATATGCCAATGATTTAATTTTTACCAAAGATTTACATGTAGGCATGTTTAAATTACTTAGAATTGATGAGATACTTCCTAGGATTTGGAGTGGTATAATTTGATAGAGGTATTTTTATTTATCAATATAAGTAAGTTAATGATATTTTAAGGATATTTATAATATTTAATTGTAATCCAACGAGGATACTTTAATTGAAAGAGGAACCAAACTTAGAAGACAAGATTAAGGACACAATGTTGATGGAACCATATTCAAAATACTCATTGGAAGTTTGGCATGTCATAGCAACAAACCAAATATTTTATATAGAGTTACTCTAATTTATAGGCTCATGGAGTCACCAAAGGATAAACATTGACAACTTGGGAAATGGATATTGAGATATTATCAAGGACAATAAGCTATGGAAAATTATATTCCACAATTAATGATTTTATTTGATTTTTTGTATTGGCAATGATTTTGCAAGTAGCATGAATGATAGAACGAGTAATTAAAGATACTTATTTCATTTTGGATCAAATGTATTTGTATGGGCATTAAAGAAGCAACCTATAGTAACAACTTTATTAGAAAAATTGCAGTATACAATGGAAACATTTGGAACATGTTAAGCATTTTGGATTAGATAAATATTAACAAGTTCAATGCATGATCAGGAAGATCTAATACCAATCTATTGTGATTAAAAATTAGCAGTTACAATATTAAAGATTCATGTTTCTCATAAAGGAATTAAGTACATTGATATTGTAATAGTAAAAAATTAGGGTTTCCACTCCAAAAATGATGAAAATAACTAATTTTTTGGCTTAGGGACCATTACATTAAAAAGAGGGCTGAATCTAGTAGATTTAGTCACAAACCAGCAAAGATAAGGACTGAAAACACTTATTGCATTCAAGGGGTGAATGTTTTTGCCCTCTTTTGTGAGTTGAATTACTAAAATTATGGTAAAGTGCGGAAATTGAAGGTAAAAACATAGATAGAAAGCTACAGTCATTGGATTGAGTCATACACCTGGATTTGAAAAATATAAATAGATTTAGATCTGGTCCTCGAAAAAGCTACAAAAATGTCAAGACCATGGTGAAATTCGCTCTAGTCCTTCGAACTTTTCGCATATCAAAAGGAGTTGATTTGTCTCTGTAAATAATATTGATGATGAAGATCACAACTCCATACCTGTCTCCTACACACAAAACGAAAGGGAAATATGTTGGGAATAGGGGCTTTCCTAAGTCAAACCCCAGTTTAGGAATTAACCTTGATTGCCATATTACAAATACTAAAATAAATAATGGAAGAATATACTTTAGATCTGCAATGATTGATAATGATGCTTTTCTTCTTGAATGTAATCACATGTTGTATGAAATGGCATGCACATGACAAAATCCTAATCACACACAAATGCTGGCATATGATTGATGTAATATTGCTCCATAATTGATGAATGAAGAATGTAGCCTTAAAGACCTCTAGAAATGCTTGATGATGAATACTTCAATGCTTGATGATTATAGTTTTGCCCTTCTCTGCTTTCCTCATTGTCATCGCATCTCCAAATGAGGGGGAAAAGCCTCCTTATATACTTGCTTGTCAAAAAACATGTTAATATTCCAACATAGGCCGACATAGAGAGGGGTTTACTGCTCAAATTTGATAATTCCAAAGGGTTTAAAATGGGGCCCAAATGAGGAGGACAATAGCATGGTTCCATGGTCCCAATGAGGACCAAAGTGTCATGCCTTGGTCCTACCCTATTTTAGGCCCAAACTAAGGGTGTTGTAGTTGAGAAAATACAACACCACAGGAGCCCAAATGATCTCTGCAATCTGAAAAACTTGTTACAAGGAGAAGCAAGGAAGAAAATCACAAAAGAAAGAAATACATAGAAAATATGCTAAAAAAGAGAGAGCTCAATATTCACAAAATATAATGAAATAATCCTCCTTCTTCATACAAAGAATAGAGAGAACTTAACCTTTAATAGGTCAAGAAGCCCTAAAATGGAAAACCTAGGTTTGTAAATAATAATTAATAAAAGAATTAATTATTATGCACCTAAAGTTAGCTTAAGTGTAAAAGAGATAAAGGGAACTTAAATAATTAAACAAATATTGTTTAATTAATCAATTAAATACCCGAATACTCTAACAAAGGGGCCATGTGGTGTATAAAGTGAAAATAAATCCATATTTGCATGATGCAAGCATAATCAGGTCTTAATTAAGCATTGGGAGACAAAGACTAAGGTGAGGTCCCAAAATATGGACTAAGTTGTAAGGGAGTACAATTTAGGATGCTATAGATATAAAGAATCATTTCATTTAAGAGACGCTGAACTAAGAAAAATAAATTTAGAGTTTTCCAAATATGAAGATCAATTGAGATATATTTACAAAGGTATTAGCAAGCAAACAAATTAAATATCTAAGATAAATTGTGTGTTGTAGATGTTCTTAATTACTTTAGTAGGAAAAGGGCCATGAACCCTCACAAGAATCGACACAAAACAAAAAAAAATAGTAGACATAGTACAACTTCTGGCTTCACATAGTCAGGAACCTAGACAAAACACTAGAAGCTAACTCTCAGAAGTAACCAAAAGCTCAATCATAATGCTATAACTATCCTACCAAATAGACCAATAGATAAAATAACTAGACTAACAATAAACCTAAAATAGTAATTAAAAGCATTAACAAAAATTCTCATTACCAAATTAAAAATAGTCTTAAGCGGCATGCAGAGCATATAAACCAAATTGTTCACAAAAATTAACCCATAACTATTAAAAATAAAAAACCTCTCCTTAAGAAAAAAACTAACACTACTTGAAATATTTAAAATTATAATCATGGGAAAAGAAGCAACAACACCATAACCTAAACAACAGCCTAATTATTGTTGAGCGTGTCACAATTTATGACCAATCTCCTCATCTATTCATGCCAAGCCTCCTGACCAAGCTCTTCCTTGTTTGGCTCACCCTCCTATAGATTATTTGTACCTTGTTGTTTCTTGTCTTGTTTCTTCAATTTTCTTTGAACAGAGACTAATCTCATAGTTGCCTTGTGCATTATTGTGTTAGTGATAACACGGATATAATTGAAGGCCTCGCCCATTTTTCTATAACCCTGTCTATACTCCTCCACTTTGGACTCAAAGTTAATAACTTTAACTGAGAGGTCAATAGTCTGGTCTTTCAAATTAGTGGTGTTGACATCCTCTTTTACCACTAGAGAATCTGGAGAACGCAGCTCCGTCTCATCAACTTCATAATCTTCAGGGGAAGGGGACCTTTGATCATAATTTTCATTTTATTCCTTAAGCTCTTTTGTCCCCTTCGAATCATTCCCAATATCTGCCTCATGTTCCTCTTTGACCTCCTAGAAGTCTTCATCCTTGAAGTCTTCTATATAGGATTCATCATCATCATCACTTGTGTAAAACTTCAACCAATTCAAGGGAGGCCTCCTTCATTTCAAATTTTCCTTTCTTGTCCTTCACAATAAGGCAGGAAGAGTGTCTCTCCCCTGAACTTTACTCATGTTTATCATGCTCCTATTTAGCAGCATCGTCTTATTTAGACTCTTGTACTTCCAAATCAACAGTAATTTTATTTTTTTGGGATTCTTTTTCCATATTTTTTGGCTTTAACAGTATTATTTTTGGGAGTGACCACCTTGCATTTTTTAAGAGTAGTTATCAAAAGAGCCACCTTAATGGCTTTTGTGACTGGCTCACCTTTGAGTTTTTTTCCCTTCATTTTGGAAGCAAAAATGGGCTCATCTATAAGTAAAGGGTTTGACTCAATTAATTCATTAGGAACCCACGAGTGAGGAGCCTCTTCTATTACATCAAGGTTCCCAATGAGGGTAAACAAATGACTACAATGAGGAAATGGTCATTTGAGGCATACTAGTAAAGGGAATAGTTTATCCCTTAGTGAATGGAGAAGAAACCCATTTCAAAATACTTGCAAACAATGAGGTAAACAGGTAGTAGGCTAAATCCAATTTTTTTCTATCTAATGTGGTTTAATATTGAAAAGTGGTCCCTGTGCACAGTGGAGTAGCAACCTTCAAAAGTGAAATATTTCGTCACATAATAAATTACCATGGCATAAGGCAT
The DNA here is from genome assembly GCF_030272615.1 of Cryptomeria japonica. Lineage (NCBI taxonomy): Eukaryota > Viridiplantae > Streptophyta > Pinopsida > Cupressales > Cupressaceae > Cryptomeria > Cryptomeria japonica. The sequence goes on from NC_081409.1 coordinate 172,535,865, forward strand.
AAGTAGGACAGAGCAGTCATACCTATTTTGCATGATCACCGACTTCTCACCTTTCTTGAAGAATTTTTTAGGTAGCTCTTATAATCAACAAAGCTCTTCTTTTCTTCCTTATTCCCGACATTTTTCAAACTAGACACGTCCATAATGACTTATGGAGTGCCAACAAAGGTAATGCTACCAATAGTAACCTTGCCTTTCTGCCAAGAATTATAGAATCTTAACAAGAGGGCACTATTGTATCCATTCATAGAAAAAAAAGAAAGGTGACATCCCTACCTTATAAAAAAGGTCCCACACCTGGCCATTCTTCTAAATCTCTTTACAATCTCTAGGCTATAACCTTTTCAATGGTCCCCCCATTTCTCAATTTGGCTTAATAGTCATCTGGCAAGGTAAACATGCACAAAATGGAGTAGACCCATAAAGCTTGTTGCGGACCCGACAAAAGGAGAGTCAGTTGTAATTAAGACGCGTATTAATATTAAGAATATATATCTCATTCACACAAGTGAATTGACATTTTCTTGAATGATTTTTTCTTACGAGATAGTGATATGACTCATTTGTATCGTACAATACTTTATAATAATTTATTTCCCCCATGCCAAGAGGATTTGTAAATATCGGCCAACTCAACCTACACCCCAAGGCCCACATCAACATCAAACTCGGCAACCAGTTTTGAATTTGAGTTTTTTTTGTGCCTTTTCGCATTTTCTTTTTAAATTTATATTAATAAGCATTGCAATGATTAATAGTAAAGGAAACATAATCTTTTAAATAATACTTGATCCATTCTAGAGATAAAATTTCTCTAAGTATTGGAGGGCATTGGGTGAAATTAAGGAGTGTCCACTCTTCAAAGTTAAGGCCATAATTGGCCACTTCAGCAGTTGCCCTGTTGCCTTCCCAAAATACATGTTGAACTTTAATATTAGTAAAGTGTCTCATAAAAACTTTTCCTTCTTCCAAAACACTTTTAATCTCTTAAGGGATACCCATTTTGCCATTTAAACAATCTGTGATCAGCTTGGAGTCTCCTTCAAGGATGATCTTTTGATAGTTCATCTGACTTAGTCTTTTAAGTCCTTTCCACTCAGAAGAGCTTTTGTTATGTTATTAGAACCCCTACCCATGTTCACACAGTATCCCTCAATTAAGATTCCCCCGCTATCTCTAATAATTCCTCAAGCACCAGAGATCCCCAGGATGCCTTTAGAACAACCATCAAAATTGTATTTAATACATCCAACCTTCAAAGGGGAGTATTTACACTCCCTTCTTAAAATTAATTTATTCTATTTGATCCTCATAAGATTGTGTTTAGTTCCCCAAATCTGCTTGAGTTTGAGGTCTTGAAAATTAGGCATGGTTTTAGACAAACTATAAGAGACATCATTTACATTTTCCTTAATCTGTTATTTAATGACATGGAATAGCGTCTTACTATTTCTTCCCTCTTCCCTACAAAATTCTATTGTTTCGTTCCTTCCATAGATTCCAGACCACAAAAGGAGGGATTTGAGACCATAATTTTTTATAATAGAATGACCAAAGGGACACTTACTCCACTGCTCCATGAAACCTCTTATATCCTTAGGGAGGGGTTAGGAGATTAGAAAGGAAACAAAAACCTCCAACCACACCTCAAAATAATAATGATATTGCAAGAAGATATGATCAATACTTTCTAGATCATTGCAGCAAAGGATGCATCTATTAATGCAAGAGAATCCCCTTTTATTCAGATTGTCAATGGTCAATATATTATTATGAGTCACTACCCACTAGAAGAAATTAATTTTGGGGATAAGGTTATTTACCTAGATGTTATTCCAGTTGAACTACTAACTAGTTGCATCCTCCATCACCCTATAACATGATTTTCTTGAGAAAGCCCCTAGATTTGAAATTTCCAAATCCAAACATTTTCCATAAAAGGAGAAAAGTAGGAGTGATTCCCTAGAAAGGAATTCAATAATGTAGCCTCCTCTCTCATCTTTATCCTATCAGAAGCTAGAATTGGATCTTTTTCCCCTATCTGGTCCTTAAAGTTTTTCCATCTCCCCTAACCATCTTGCCATGAAAGGTAACCTTGTAACATAATACCATTTTTTTGAATGAGGAAGTTTTTAATCAAATTCAAGTAGTTAGTATCAGACAGGGATTTATCCTTAAACCATAGCTCATCCCAAAATTTGGTGTATCTTCCATCACCAAAAATCTTCTTTCCTTTCTTCTTCAAAACATTACTAATTTGAAGAATATTATTCAAAATCCAAGAACTCAAAGGTAAGTCTCTATCATATAAAAAGTTGTTACTAGGGGCATTATTGAGGTATTTGGCCTGAAAGATTCTAACCCAATCTTTTTCCCCTTCAATTATTTGCCACCTGATTTTGGCTAAAAGGGCTCTTTTGAAAGTTCTAATTTTCCTTATTCCCAACCCACTTGACATTTTGGATTTACACACTCTATCCTTAGGCACCAGAGCTATGTGAGTCTTTTCTTCAGTACTTGTAAACATTAACCTTCTTTGAATTTTTTCATTTTTGTCTGCAACACCACTAGACATTTTGAAAAGGTACAGATAGTAAACTAGTATATTCTACAACCAAGATTTAACCAATTACACTGTACTAGCAAGGCTTAAAAGTTTCCCTTTCCATCCTGAGAGCTTTTTTTGAAACCTCTTAATAATTTCATTCCAGAAGTTGATAGGAGGGTTTTTCAAGATAAAGGAAAGACCTGGTAGATAGGAATCAAAGAAGGAGGTTACACTACAACCTAGAATTTTAGTAATTTTATCTTGTAGGGCAAGGGGAACATTAAAAAATAAAATTTAACTCTTTATGTAATCAATATGTTGACCTAATATCTTAGCATATTTATCCAAGTTCTATTTCCACCCTTTAGCTTTAGAGATAAGATTCCCCAAAAATTATAGTGTCATCAATAAAATATTGGTGGCTAATAGGGGTCAAATCAGAAGCATCTTTAATTATAGTGTCGTTAGTTTATTGACCCAAAAACTATAGTGTGATCCTTGACTTCCCGAAATGGGGCTTTAGATGTGGAATTATGTAGGTCCAAATCTATGATCACCTTAGGTATATCCTCCAGCATATCATCTGATTCTCCATGACTGTTCAATCCATTGCTATGTTGATTCTCAAAAAATGACACTGGGGTGAACTGACAATAGTGGGTTACACTTTTTTGCCAACTTTGACACTGCAATATTCATTTTGAGAAAAAACTTCACATTCAAACACTTATTACTACTAAACCATAAGGAATTTTTAGATGAAGTGAACTAGTGATTTGTGGAATTTTGTGTGAAGATTCTATTATTATTTTTTTCCATTTTTCTATCTCCCTCGAAAACTAGTTTTTTACAAAAAACAACATTATTAAAGAGTGATGCTCATTTGGTATGACAAATTTTTTTTAATAAAATAGATATGAATGTGATTCTTTCGAATTTAGCTTTGTAACCTCCATATCTAATGTTTACAATTGGTTTCATAACATTATCTTTAATATTTCAAATTTTATGAAGTTCTGAATTCGAGTTAACTATAATTTTGACATATGTTCATTTGGTTGCTCATAGCTTGTTGTGTATGTATCGAAATTATTTTTCTTTTTTTTTGTTGGAAAGAGGACTTCAATACCTATTGCATATATATATTTACAAATTTTTTTCACTTGTTAACTATTTTTCCATAAGCATTAAACTCACAAATTAATGTTTGGTGTGAAACCTATGTTTAGTTAATCTAAAAAATCATAATAAACTCAATATATATTAAAATAATAATCATTGGAAATCTCTCTTTGAGTAAGAATATCATGCATTTGGGTTTGTCAAAATTCATCCTTTTCATCCCCCAATTTGAGCTTCGAAGGCCAAAAATTTGCCTTGATATAAATTTTGTATTGAAGTATTTTTTGGATTCGATTGAAAGGTGATTTCGATCGAATGCATTTTTTGCATTCAATCAAAAGGGGGCTATGATAGAACGTGGTAAAAATTGAGTTTTGGACAAAAGAGTCAATTTATTTCGTCCAAAAAAGTGTAAGCCACTATTGTTGGTCCATCCACTGTCATCCTAGCTATCTCAATATCATCCTTAGTAAGGTACCTGTCCTCTTTGAAGGTATCTTATCTTTTTTTTTTCTCCTATACATTTCATAGCTGACTGATGAAAGCATTTAGTGTTCTTTTCACCCTTAGTAAGCCACTGAACCCAATATTTTTGTTTCTAAAAGACTTCTTCTTGTTTATTCAATCTAACCCACTGGTCCCATAGGGATTTCTCTTCCAAGTTGTCTTCATGATAATCTTGATCCATCAATAATCTTTCTTAGATAGATTTAAATTTTAAAGAAATAGTTTTCTTGTTGTCAAAGATATTGCCAAAAGAGAATTTGTTTCAACCTTTCACCCGATCTCTAAATAATTTTAACTTTTGCACCACTCGAAACATAGGGGTCCCATGCACCTAAGCGTTCCACCATTATCCCACCAAATATCTATATTCTAGATGTTGAGTCCACATAATCTCATACTTGAAAGGAAATGGGGCTTTCATTTAACCATATTTTCAAGATAGGACGACAATATTATGGCCTGATCCAATTTTGGGAAAAGAATTGAGAGAGAGATTGTCAACATTCATCAAATTGCAAGAAACCAAAAACCTGTCTAATTTGAGTTTAATTAAATGGTGGTCTTTCCTCCTATTATACATGTTGTCATGAAGAATTGCACCTGAATGTTAAGTGTAAAATCCAACAATCCTGTGAGACATGGGAATACTTTCAAGCTTGTGGGTTACCTATATTGAAAGTAGACCTCCGGAGATCAGGTCGGCTTCTTGTTTGATGAATCTGATAACTCAAATGATGAACGGACAGTACCAAACCAGTACTGAGAGGGGGCGGGGGGGGGGGGGGGGTGGGGGTGAATTAGTATAGACAAAAAACACACTCTTAAACTGGCTTGTCTGCAGACACTATGCATTGACAAACAAATAGTAACATCGATCCTTAGACAAAGTACAACTGGCAAAACCCAGAATAGCTGAGACAAGCATAAACCGGTTGACACTTATCTTCTCATACAATCTAACACTTCATTTCATTTCACCCTAATGCATGAACAGGTAATCTACCATCAAAGATATACATATAAACAACTAGATCAACATGATTCACCGCTTGACAGAAAACAACATAACATCACAAAAAAAATATCACACATGACACACATATTTTTCACGTGGAAACCCAACTGGGAAAAACCATGGTGAGGATGAATACCCACAAGCTTATTTTTGAACTCTTTAGAAGTTCGCTCTGTTAGGAGCCTAGTCCGGTTAAAGACCGATATAATAGGTTCTGTTAGGAACCGATTCTATTAGGGATCACCCGGTTAAAGGATGACTAGAATACCCGGTTAAGAGTTAAACCCTGTTAAAGGTTACCTTGTTAGAGGATTTTAAGAACTCAATGGATTTGAGTCACCCTGTTAAAGGATTTACAGCAAGTTGGTTAAAGCTACCCTGTTAAGGGATTTTCCAATTGTTGAGGTGGTTAGAGATCAACAGGTATTACAATGATATGGTAACAACACTCTATGCCAACACAGATCCTCTTAAGGTCCTCTTCACCTTTTGCACTTACACTCTGCAGGTATCACTTTTCTCCTCTGGTCTGGCAAGAATCACGTATCCCTTCTCATGGATACCCACACACAACATCGACCTTATAGGAAAACAGATAGGTCGGTAGCATAAACCCTAAACCCTAAACCTATTAGCTTAAGGAATTCAAACGGTTCAATCCTGACCATTCAAAATACTGCATTAATCTCCATCATTCGTTTTCTACCAATTTCATGGCGGCTGATAACCCAGCACGCGTTATCACCATTTACAGACTTTGCACATTCCCAAGGTAGATAGGGACAATCTCCTTCATGCAAGATCCTTCACGCGCACAAGGCTGACATGGCAACACGATCCATTCTTCGTTATCATGATAACTCATCACACAAAGTCACCAGTTTAGCCACACAGGCTTGAAGCACTTCAACCGGAAACCTTGAAGTTGAGACTACCAACTGGTAGTCATACAACACTTCTATGTGCTGATTCCTGTAACCATATATCGGTTCACCTTGATCAAACACACCGCTTCACTTTGGAACAAATGCCGGTTCACAGTGTTATATCGGTTCTCACATATGCTGGTTCTCACCTCTTCAACATATTGACATCAATGACAACACACAATGTCATTATGTCCTCATACCGGTTCACATAATGCCAACAATCTCCTTGTTTGGCATTGATGGCAATATTCAAAGATATCTCTCCGCTTCACATCTTCTCCCCCAATTTCTGTAGATATCTTCTCCGCTTCACATCTTCTCGCCCTTTAACAATAATGTGAAATTGGAGGCACAAGCTTCCCTATTCCATTATGCTACTCCCCCTGAGGAGTAGCATCCTTCATCACATCAATCCTGAAGAAAAATTTGACTATGCAATACCTGACTAATGTGGAGCATATACCTTTAGTTTACCTCCTAAAGGGGCAACACCCCTAATTCACCTCTTAAGTACATAAATGTAGCCTTTGGGAGAGGCTTGGTGAATATGTTTGCTAACTACTCCTAACTGGAAACATGTTCCAGTGCAATCTCTTTGTTTTGAACCTTTTCCCTCAAGAAATGATACTTAAGCTCAAAGTGCTTGGTTCTAGAATGTAAAACCAGATTCTTGGAGATGTTAATTGCACTAGTATTGTCACAAAATATACTTACCAGTTCAAATATAGGAACATTGAAGCCATTTAATACATGCTTCATCTAAATAGTCTATGTGCAGTTCATGAAAGCTGCAACATACTCTGCTTCAGCTGTAGACTGAGAGATACAACTCTGCTTCTTACTCATCCATGAGACTAGTCTACCACCGAGAAAGAATGCACCACTAGTTGTGCTTTTCTGGTCATCTATATTGCCTGCCCAATCAGCATCTGTGTAGACTTTCAAGTTGAAATCCTTGTTATATGGATACCACAATCCATAGTCAACAGTTCCCTTCAGATACCTAAGAATCCACCTGACTGCAACCAAGTGGGATTGTCTTGGGCTTTTCTGGAATCTTGTAGTAATGCCAACTGCATGTGAAATATTTGGTCTGCTATGCACTACATAATGCAACTTACCAATCATTGATCGGTATTCCTTCTTATCAACCAATGCTGAGTCATCTTCTTTGGATAGTTTACAACTGGTCACCATCGGAGTACCAATCGGTTTGCTATCTAAGGTCTTCAACACCTCTTTGACATAATTAGACTGAGTGATAAAGATTCCTTCTTTCATCTGCTGGATCTGCTGTGCAATGAAGAATTTAATCTCCCCTATGAGTGACATTTCAAAATCTTTCTTCACCTCATTTGCAAACTCATGACTCATCTTGTCATCTCCACCAAAGATAATTTCATCAACAAATACCTCACAGATCAGGATCTGATCTCCTTCAGACTTCAAGTAGATATTGCTATCTTCACTTGTTCTCTCAAATCTAATCTTCACAAGATGGGAATGCAGACGTTCATACCATGCTCTAGGTGCCTGCTTTAGACCATATAGGGCTTTATGTAGCCTACATACCATGTCTCTGTTTTCAGATAGGGAAAACCCATCTGGTTGCTCAATATACACCTCCTCTTCAAGTAAACCATTTACAAATGCATATTTTACATCCATTTGATATACTTTGAAACCTTTAAAAGCTGCATATGCAAGAAGCATACAGACTCCTTCCAATCTGGCTATAGGAGCAAAGGTTTCTCCACAGTCTTCTCCTTCTTCTTGAGCATATCCTTTGCACACCAATCTAGCTTTGTTCCTAATCACTATGCCATCCTCATTTAGCTTATTTCTGAAAACCCATTTGGTACCAATGACATTTTTATGCTCTGGTCTGGGTACCATGGATCATGTACAATTTTTCTCTATCTGGTCAAGTTCCTCTTCCATTGCCTTGATCTAGTCTTCATCTTTATGGACCTCTTTGAATGATTTAGGCTCAAGTTCAGAGATCATACATGAGTTTTCTCTGACCTTTCTTCTTGTAAGGATTCTTGCATCCTTATCTCCTATGATCTTCTTAGGATCATGATTCAGCTTAACATACTGAGGAATTGTCTTAATGGATTCCTCTTGCTTTTCTTCTTCATCCTCATCTCCATTAGTATCAACATCTACATCTACCAGTGTAGGAACACTATTACTGGTACTTGGCTGACTGACAACCGGTTCCCAAAAGGTTACAACCGGTTCATTTACCGCTTGCACACTATTGGTTTCCTCAGTTTTCTCAGAGGTTTCATCAACTCTTACATTGATTCTTTCCATAATTCTCTGAGTCCTATTGTTGAAACACTTGAGAGCTTTGCTCTTGGTGGAATATACTAGGAATATTCCCTCATCACATTTCATATCAAATTTGCTCTGGTGTTCACTCCTCTTGACGTAACATTTGCTACCAAACACTCTAAAGTAGCTAACCACAGGTGTCTTACCAGTCCAATACTCATAAGGAGTTTTATCCTTACCTTTCTTAATGAGTATCCGGTTCATTGTGTAGACTTCAGTGCTCACCACTTCTCTCCAAAAGGTGTGAGCTACCTTTCCTTGAATCAACATGGTTCTAGCTGCTTCAACCACGGTCCGGTTATTCCTCTCTACTAGGCCATTCTACTGTGGAGTCTGGGGGGCAGATAGTTGCCTCTTGATGCCATGTTCTTTGCAGTACTTTTTGAATTCACTGGAAGTGCATTCCCCTCCTTGATCAATTCTCAAGCACTTGATCATTTTACCGCTTTCCTTCTCCACTAATGCTCTGAAAGCCTTGAATTTTACAAAGGCTTCAGACTTGCCTTTCAAGAATGTGACCCACATCATTCTTGAGCAGTCATCAGTGAGAATCATGAAATACCTATCACCTTGCATACTTAGTTTTCATAGGACCACACAAATCAGCATGCACAAGATAAAGCAAATTGTCAGCAGTGAAATATTTACCTTTAAAGGTTGAGGAAGACATTTTCCCTAATTGACACTCTCTGCACAAGGTATTATCCAGTTTTCTTAGCACCGACAACCCTCTAACTGCCTTGATCTTACTGGCCTTCACAATGTTATCAAAGTTTACATGGCAGAGTCTCTTATGCCATATCCAGCTATCATCAAATTTAGCCATTAGACATGTACTTATACTTGCATTCAGCTGAAATAGGTTACCTTTGGTCTGCATGCCGGTGGCCACCAATTCACCATTCTTTCCTTTGATTCCGCAAACTCCATTCTTGAATTCCAAAGTGAGGCCACTATCACTCAGCTGGGCAACACTCAGAAGGTTGTGTCTGAGACCATCAACCCAATACACATTGTCAGCACTACTCTTTCGATTCAGAGAGATAGACCCTCTGCCTTTGACCATGCATGGTGCATCATTGCCAAAGCGAACCACACCACCATCATACTCTTCCAAGGATAGAAACTTGTTCCGGTCACCAGTCATGTGGTGAGAACAACCACTATCAATGATCTACTTATTGGAATTATCAAACCGGGAGACAAGAGCCTTCTTGTCTGACACATCTTCCTTGACAGCAACAAATACAAAATCTTCATTTTCTTCATCTTCTGATTCCTCATCTGTGACACCTTCATCAACTACCACAAAACAGTTTCTCCGGTTTCCTCCTTTGAATTTCTTGAACCTTTTCGGTTTTTCTTTTTTGTCGCCATTAGGACAGTTTACAACAATATGTCCTATCCGGTTGCAAGAAAAGCATTTCAAAGGTAGCTCACCTTTGTATTTGCCAGTTCCTTTAGGAAGTTTCTTGGCAAGGAGAGCTTCAAATGCCATCAGAATCTCCTCATCATCCATTTCTTTTCTCTATCTTGATTCACCACTAGTGCTAGCTTCTTTTCCTTTTTTGGATGGTACAACAGAAGCTTTAAAAGCTGATTCAGTCCTTTGAACACTGCCATCAAAATAATTTAGCTCATAGGCTGTCAACTTTGCAATGATGGAGTCTAGGAATACCTTAGTCTTGTCTATTGATCTCAGCTCCTGAATAGCAACAACCCTTATTGCATAGACCGGCAATAGGGATCTCAGGACTTTGCTTACCACAGTGGAATCTTCTATTTTACCACCTACACTCTTGATATCTCCAACAACAGTTATGATTCTTATTCCATACTGTTGAATGGTCTCACCTTCAATCATCTGCATATCTTCAAACTTCCTTCTAAGGCTTTCTTCCTTAGCTTGTTTTACATGCTCATCACCGTCATAGATATTTTCAAGAGTATCCCATACCTCTTTGGGATTTACCTTATCTTGGACATCAATAAACTCAATGTCAGATAAACTACTAATTAGGGCTTCCATGACTTGCCCATTCTCCTGCATCTCTGTCTTTTGGTCATCGGTGAGAGTACCGATAGGGGAAATATACGCATTCTCAACATAGCTCCAGTGTTGAGCACCCCTACTTCTGATGTATATCTTCATTCTGTCTTTCCATATACTGAAATTTTCTCTGTTAAACTTTGGACCTTCCCTCTTCACCATTAGACTGGGATCTTTACCTCAAGCGGTTAAGCTTATAGCATAGAGGACATAGAGGATGCTCTGATACCAATTAGTAACTCAAATGATGAATGGATAGTACCAAACCGGTACTGAGAGGGGGGGGTGAATCAGTATAGACAAAAAACACACTCTTAAACCGGTTTGTCTGCAGACACTATGCATTGACAAACAAATAGTAACATCGGTCCTTAAACAGAGTACAACCGGCAAAACCCAGAATAGTTGAGACAAGCATAAACCGGTTGACACTTATCTTCTCATACAATCTAACACTTCATTTCATTTCACCCTAATGCATGAATAGGTAATCTACCATCAAAGATATACATATAAACAACTAGATCAACATGATTCACTGCTTGACAGAAAACAACATAGCATCACAAAAAAAACATCACACATGACACACATATTTTTCACATGGAAAGCCAACTGGGAAAAACCATGGTGGGTATGAATACCCACAAGCTTGTTTTTGAACTCTTTAGAAGTTTGCTCTATTAGGAGCCTAGTCCAGTTAAAGACTGATACAATAGGTTCTGTTAGGAACCGATCCTGTTAGGGATCACCTGGTTAAGGGATGGCTAGAATATCCAGTTAAGAGTTAAACCCTGTTAAAGATTACCTTTTTAGAGGATTTTAAGAACTTAATGGATTTGAGTCACCCTGTTAAAGGATTTACAACAAGTTGGTTAATGCTACCCTTTTAAGGGATTTTCCAACTGTTGAGGTGGTTAGAGATCAACAGGTATTACAATGATTTGGTAACAACACTCTATGCCAATGCAGATCTGCTTAAGCTCCTCTTCACCTTCTGCACTTACACTTCGCAGGTATCACTTCTCTCCTCTGGTCTGGCAAGAATCACGTATCCATTCTCATGGATACCCACACACAACTTTTGCCAACAACTTCAGAAAGAAACACAACATCGACCTTATAGGAAAATAGACAGGTTGGTAGCATAAACCCTAAACCCTAAACCTATTAGCTTAAGGAATTCAAATGGTTCAATCTTGACCATTCAACATACTGCATTAATCTCCATTGTTCATTTTCCACCAATTTCATGGCTGCTGATAACCCATCACACATTATCACCATTTACAAAATTCGCACATTCCCAAGGTAGATAGGGATAATCTCCTTCATGCAAGATCCTTCACGCGGACAAGGCTGACGTGGCAACATGATCCATTCTTTGTTATCATGCTAACTCATCACACAAAGTGACCAGTTGAGCCACACAGGTTTGAAGCACTTCAACCAGAAACCCTGAAGTTGAGACTACCAACCGGTAGTCATACAATGCTTCTATGTGTCGGTTCCCATAACCATATACCGGTTCACCTTGATCAAACACACTGCTTCACTTTGGCACAAATGCTGGTTCACAGTGTTATACCGATTCTCGCATATGTCAGTTCTCACCTCTTTAGTATATTGACATCAATGACAACATACAATGTCATTATGTCCTCATACCGGTTCACATAATGCCAACATAATCTCCTACAATTAACTTCTTCAGAGAAAAGGGATAGAAGGAATGCTAAAGTTAAACCTATCCTGTGAGGTGATGCACCAAATGTTGCTTCTGAGACCTTGCAACTTCTTAACTCTCAAAAAGCTTCACCAAATAACTTCAATTACTTACAACTCAAATAAACATGCAAATGCATCAGTATTTCATAGAAAGGATTGAATTTAGAATTTGGTTGAAGGAGAACAAATTGTTCTAACAACTACAAATCACTGAAAATTAGCTTTCACAATCTACAACCTGCACCTATCACGCAAATACTCACATTAAATTTTGATTGAATGAGACAAATTAAAGGATCATAAGATAAATCACAATAAATCATCATCACACTCATTCATAACACAACATAAGAAGTATTGAGAAGGAAAACACTTCTATTTTAGTAAAAATATAGGAACTTGTTGTTAGAATCTCAGAAAATTGAGCTATAATCTTGTCCTTGAGCATGAAAGGATCTGAAAATAGTCCACAGTCATGCTGAGGAAAGAAAAAGAACTCCTTAAAAATGAAGAAGAGACAAGTATATAGAGAAGATAACTAAAATCTGAACTGAAAGTCTGCATTAAGAAACCCTAGGCAAATTTGCCTAAAATAGCGTGTGAAGCACATGCAAAATTTTGCCAAAAATAGTTCCTGCTGCTAAAAATAGCCCCTCAACTGAAACTGTATGCATGTGAAACTCAAACTATTGTAGAAGGCTAAAAATAGCCCCTATGAAAAACACTATTTCCTTTGTAAAAACTGCATGACCCGGTTGCCAAAAATAGCTAGAAAAGGTAAACCCCCTCCTCTAAAACCTGCATGCAGCAATGCCTAATATAGTAGAAAAAAAAGCACCTCTCCCTTTGAAAGTCTGCCAGGAGGGATATATTTCTTCTATTTGCCTTTTAAATAGTTTTATTTTAATATTAATTTTTTTTTTTATTAAAATATAATACTTACTTTCTTTTAGATATTTCTATTATAAATTAATACAATTCCATTTAAGATTTTAATGAAATAAATCTTAAATGGAATTATATTATTTTATAAATTATGCAAAGTATAAGATAAGAGGGACTTTGTGCATGAGGGCATATTGTATATTGCCTGTATCAAAAATATCCTGAGGCCTTTTACATGTATTACTTTGTTTCTTTAAAATAAAATGAAAGAAAACTCTAATTCTAGGGTCTGCAGACAAAAAGCACACACACACCCTTAGAAGACCATTACTTTGGATTTGTGTATCTTCTTGTCTTTCTCTGAGAGAAACTATCTGTTATGGCCATGTATGAACTCATTTCTTGAACGAGACTTGGGCATCTAAGGCTTTAATTACATTTGAAGGGTTCTCTACATGGAGGCTTCACGGTATGTACATATTTCCCACACTTTTTCCCATGCTTTTTATCTTTGAAAGAAAGGAGAACCACAAGATCCTTGCTTTTTTGCGTGCCTCATATTAGGGTTTCAGTCTGATGAAATCTCTCATATACATCTATTCTGATGCTAATATATTTTGGCAAAGAAATCCATCATTGGAGTTTTCCTTTTATTTATACATGTATTTAAGGTTTTAATTGAAACCCTTTATATATGTATGAATAAAAGCCATAATGCGACTATTTTTTGTGCTTTTTGTGTATGATGATGAATGTTTAAATACTGTTATTTTTGGGTCCATGAAGACTATGATTGTTTGACTGCATTCACTCCTCTGACCACTTGGTTTATTCTCTAATTTGATTGCTCTAGACCTTCATTAATTATTGTTGCTTGCATGAGGATATCTTTGCTTGAGCTATGATTGAAGTGTTCTTTCTCACTAGATTGAGGTATTTGGTCACTTATGAAGTTTGCACATGGAGAATTAATGCTTATACTTTTCTTCTATTCTCTAGTGTTGATATCCCTCATACTGCACACTCTGATTGGAGTGGGTTAAGGATTTTTTTACTGCTATTAGTTATGCTTTTGAGATTGTCATGTTGCATGTCATTGTTCTTTCATGAATAAGGCTGAAAATCTCATTAATTATTCACTGTCTTTTTATCTTGGGAGAGCATGTGATTACTTTCTTCAAGTCCCTAGATGGCCAACTCTTTAACTTCTATTATTGGACTACAAATAATTCCCTAGGGTCGCTTTCTTTTGATGAATTGACTGCTCGTGTAGCATTTGTAGACGTATAAAAATGACCATATTCCTAAATGAATATTTTATGTTCATTCCTCTATTTAGTTAAATCTAATTTAATTAAATTACCTACATTCTTCTATTTTTATTAAGTAAATTATTCAATTTACTTAGTTAAATTCACTTATGTCATTTAATTGAATAAATCATTTTATTCAATTAAACCCCTTCTCTCTATTTTTAATTAAATTTATATTTAATTAATAGTTTACCCCAAATTGAATAAATCTAATTTATTCAATTTCCTAAATTACAACTAAATTGAAATAAAGAATTTTATTTTAATTAAATCCTTTTATTCCTCATCCACTTGCAAAATCCTACATCTCCCACTTGCCTCCTAAACCCCCTTCTAGACTTTTCTAATCACTTCTAAATTAGCCTAACCCATCTCCTAAATATTGTCACATCCCTAAGCAAGGGGAAGTCACTTCTCAAACCCTCAAAGTCTTTGAAAAACATTAAAGGCTTCAACAACTTAACTTTGAAAGTCTCCCAAACCATTAATGGTTAACTCAACCCTCCAACATGATTAGAGACTTTCTCTAAACTCAACCCACATCTAACCCAGGGGTCTCATCAAGAATTCATTGCTTTGACCATGGTTATCCCTTTAACCCTTGCACAAGAGTTTATCCTTTGGGTAAAAGCTTTATCCATTGAATAATCCTAACCTAACCTTAACCCTTAACTCCTAAGGTAACCTTCATGTCTTCTCAAGCATTTAATGCTTCTTACATCTCCTCTCAACCAGTCTTATGTTGACGATTGTCACCATTTCATTGGTGAGAATTGTAAACATGGATTGATAACTTTCAATCCTGACCCTTGATAAGATCATCCAATCTTGACCATCCATTGCCCTATTTTTCCTATAAATAAAGCTCAATTTTGGCACATCTACTCTCTCTTTGAAATAGAAATTAATCTAATAAATATCATAGAATAATTCCTTTATCATTAGCTTAAATCATACAACTAATATAGCATGTTAGGATAGTATTTATACTAATCTTGTCATCTTATAGTCTAGTTTGTTGCATTTATAGAATCATACATAGATAGGATGCATTCTCATGATAAAATCAACCAAATCATCCCTCGTTCTTGCATTTGTCATCCCTAAACCACTTTGCTCTGTAATCTGAGAGAAAAGACATTGATTTGAGGGACCTTGTGAGATAGAGAACCATGGAACCAACCTTGGGAAGTTTAGTCATCCTTCATGACTCCATAGCTTGCACCAAGAAGTCTTGTGGGTGTGTGGATAAGTCCCTTTGAGCTTCATTTTTCACATTTTAAGTTTCATTGAACCACTTTTCCCGCATACATTTCTGGCGCCCACCGTGGGGCTCAACCACATTAATGAAATCGGTTTTCAAAAATATACACTTTTGTAGGTACGCGGGAAAAAGGAATTAGCGCGTGGAGAATATTATTTAGCGCATCTCGCTAATATTATAGCGCATACCGTACACTGTTTAGTGCATTGGGTTTATACTCTAGCACGTGAAGTTCTTAGATTAGCGCATCATCTTTACTAACTTTTCCTGTAGGTCTCAGCGCAGAAGGAAAACAGAGCAGCGCATCCGGAAAACAGAGTTGCGCATCGGGTCTGTCCGATAGCACATCATAGTCATCCTGTAGCATGTACAGTCTATTTTGTAGCACATTACAGACAGAAAACAAAAAGAAAACTGCAACCAAACTTAAATTTAGACTTGTAGAAGTCCACCAAAACCCAAATTTTTCTAACTATTTGATTGGAATTTGTGCAGGACTCTGACAATTTCTTGTAGGTAGAGCTGGATTTTATTTGTAGAATTACAAATAGTTTTAGATTTTTGCTAGCTTAGTTAAGTTAGTTAAATTTTTGAGTCATTTTAATTCTTGTTGGATAAAATTGAACTCACCTTCCTTTGGGCTGTAAAATGAACCACAACAACAATTTTTTCTTGCTTTTCTAGGAGAAAAATTCTCAATTTGGGTTCTAAAAGGAACAAACCAATCTTTATTTTTGCAAGCAAGGGCTAAAAAGAATCTCACCATCCTTTGGTTCTTAAAAGGATCAATTTTACATTTTGTAAGAAAAAGGAACCTCACTTAAAATTTTATTTTACAATCAAAGAGGGAAGTCCTTCCCCTTTTGTCGATTTCTTTTGTTGACCACCAAGATCAAAATTTTGCTTTGTTGACCAAATTATTTTCCTAGATTAGAAAATCATCGCTTTGAAGAAAATAAAAAGAACATGTTTTCATGGAGCAACATCTCCATATAGATCTTAGAAAATCATCGACTTGAAAGGTAGAAAGAACCTTGTTTGCCTTATCTCGAAAGTAGAAGGCATATGCTCTCCCCTTAACTAGGTGATCAAAAAGTAGCCTACTCTTACACTTTTAGTCATACTACATTTACATCCTTTAGCAGGCCTGCCTTCCCGAGGGGTTGAAAAACTCTTAAAGCCATTCGTGGCCGGTGTGAAGGGAGTGACCTAAGTGGGAAACAACTTTGACGCCAAGTGTTCCAACCCACTATAATCAAATGTGGAAAGTCACGAAAGTCCTTTTCAATGGTTGTGCATAGCGATTAGCCTTCCCCCAGTATCCTTGAGATATGTAAAGCCTTTGTTCTAAAGGTTGGGAAGCCTCCTGAGAGATTTTATCACTGACGGTCGAACAAGAAGCTTGATTATGAACTTTGGTATTAGAAACCTTGAGCTAAGTCAGTAACCAGACATTTGTAATATCATAGTGCAAGGGTGAGGATGAATCCGCCCCCAAGATCGCTCACCATATATCTCCCAAGATAACTACTCAATTGTGAAGCAATTCACTTTGAGTTAATATCTGGTAAAAGGCAAAAAAAGGGCACCCTCTAGGGGTTGAGACGACTGTTTGAGCTGACAGAGTATCGAGACTAGTGGGCTATGGTATTACTTATGACCCTTGAATAAAGAGTCTTTTTGAAGTGTATTCTTTGTAACCAAACCTGTTGAAACATTGACGATTTAAATACATCCTCGCAGAAAACACACTTACTGTCTAGATTAGGCAAAAATTGTTATATATTTGGTGTTGTGTCTTCATTTGTTACTTTAGAAAATCATCCATCAGCATTAAAAGCTTAAGGCAAAACACCAAAATCGTAAAAAACAATCAAGTCAGGGTAGTTTAGCGCGTAAGAGCAACATCTTAGCGCGTATCAACCATAACTTAGCGCATCACATCTTATCATTAGCGCTTAAAGTATTCACAATAGCGCTTCACCAAAATTTAAAAACAAGCAGTTACATTTAGCACATTCTGAAAATAGTGTAGCACGTGGAAGCATCAGCTTAGCACGTCGAAGTTAAGCTTTAGCGCGTGGGGTATAAACAGTAGCGCTTCGGTGGCTCATATTAGCGCATGATATTTTGAAATTAGATCTGAAACAAAATTTATTATTAGAAATAGTTAGCACGTAGACCGGGGCAGCGTAGCGCATGGGGTCTTTCCCTTAGCACTTTGAGAAACTTTTGTAGCGCATAGGGTCTCTACTTTAGCGCGTGGTGAAAACCAAAAAAACAAGGGGCAAAACAAAGGTAAATTTAGAAAATTTTGAAAACATTTTTGGCAACCTCTTTTCATCAACTTAAACTTCATCAGATCAAAATATCAAGAATAGACCTAGAAAGCTATTTCTAAAGCAAATTTCGTATCAAACAAAAGTTGTCCAAACATCTAAAATTGGTCGCATGATAAACATATCTATCCTATCAAAATTAGGAGACATCATCACACATAGCAAATAGGTCCTTTTTTATCACACGAATTTTATCCCAAACACACTTGTTTAAAACTCCAAGTTGTCAAATCAAGTTTCCATATCGGGAGACTTTTTCCATATCATTTGACGCACTTTGTCGTGAGGGGGCATCGAAACCTTCACTTGGATAAAGTAAAACTTGAATTTCCAAAACAAGATAAACTGAATCCAAACCAACTCAAAAGGAACTATTGATCTCTTGTGCATGACTCATCCTCATATTCTGAGAAGAAATAATATTTATCGTAATACTAAGTTAAAGAAATAGCAACCAAGTCCTTCGAAATTTGCCAAAAGAAATAAATTTGTATACATCAATCGCCAACTCTTCAAATCTAATCGAACATTTCTTCATCATGTGCGACTCTATATTCAAAACAAATCCAACGAATTTGACAAATAACCTTTGAAGACTAGAGCATTCTACCAAAAATCCGCATTCAGTCAACAAATCAATTGTGGAGGAAAGATCAATCCTACATTCTTTCCCGATGAGTGCATCACTTACAACATACCCTGATTTGAACCACCAACCCCTGAGCAACACATCGAAGAGAATTTTATCCCCTTTCTCACAGAAAGATTCTACTAAATGCTTGTTGTTACTTGCTCAACAAAAAAAACAAAGCAAAATGCAATCAGAATCCAGCATGAATCAGAGATTATCAAATCCTTTCGAGCATCCAAATCTAGAGGACGCTGAAATTTCTGAGGAACTTCTTCAAGAATGTCAAGAAAGTGCTTCATTTCAAAAACTTGTGGAAAGACTCATGGAAAACGACAAAGAAAAATATCTGCTCATGCTCACAACCAAAGGAGTTAAACTTCCTGAGGACTTTGACACTGACATTTTCAGAACAAAGTCCCAACATTATGACTTTCAAGAACGACAATGAGAAGGAGAAGCATGTGACCCTGAGCAAGATATTCCTCAACAAAACATACCTGAACAAAATACCCTAGGGCAAAACATCCCTGACCAACACATCCCCGAGCAAAACATGTCGTTCCATACACCATTTCAACCTAGGATTAATGCAAGGGAATAAATCTTCCCTCGGCAAAATAATGCACCTTTGATTGCCCTTACTCAAAAAATGCAAATTTTACAAAGACAAATGCAAGACATGCAACAAGGGACAATATTACGGTACTAATTAAATGAAATTTGTCCTTATCCGTTTGACAGAAGATTGAATATGGTACCTTTTCCTCTGAACTCAGACGTTCCCAAATTTGATAAGTACGATGGGAAAAGAAATCCCCGTGATCATGTTCGAGAATTCTTCACCATGAGTCTTGAATTTGCTCATGATGACACCTATTTGATGAGGTTATTCCCAAGAAGCTTGGGAGGACAAACAATGGAATGGTTATCCAAAATCACACATCCTGTCAGATCATTTGATGAACTCATCAACAAATTCATAACTCAATATTCCTATAACATTCAACATGCTATCACCATGCTAGATTTCTGTAACACCAAACAAAAAAACAATGAAACACTCATGGTATTCCTTCAATGTTGGTGGCGTATGGTTTCACGATATCCTCGAGATATCCCTGAAAAAGAGAAAATGGAAATCTTCATCAATAACTTGAATGGTGAGATGAGTTACAAGCTCAAACTCCAATGCATACCATCTTTTGCTAAATTGATTGAGAATGGCATTCAAGTAGAAGAAGCATGTGTCAAGAAGGGAACACTAAAATTCTTCAAAGAAGGAACAAGTTCATCAAACTACAACAATCAGAACACCAACAACCTAGACAAATCCAGATTCTAGACCAGAAACAAAAACAATGGAAACAAAGGAGGCAACGAATCACATGATCCAAAATCCAAGCAACCTGTGCTTGAATTATCAGTAAATCCTCAAGCTACAAAGAATCCCAAAGGTGCTAACCCAGACACTAACACTTGCACACCAAGTACCAATCAAGGTCAATCCAACACCAACAATCACACAAATCGAGGACCTAATAACAATTCATGAGGTAACACCAACAATTTTCAAAAACATGTCTACACACCACTGGGACAATCACTAGAGTCAGCATTCAGAGAACTCCTAGCAAACAAAATTATCTCTTTACCAACAATCAGCAACTATGAACCACAAATCAAACCACCTTAGTGGAATGACTCGCACTTTTGTGATTTTCATCGCAACAAAGGTCATCAGACAAATGATTGTATGAGACTGAAAAACATTGTTCAGGACATGATTGATAGAGGTGATTTAACGGTGGATTATCTCAAGATAAATGGTGACCGTGGAGCCTTTAAAAATCCTCTTCCAAACTACAACAAAGATGGAGCTTCAACCTCAAACGATACATGTGAGGCTCATATCAATCACATCTACAATAACACAATCAATCATATATCAGTTGTAGACAGTCAAGTAAACGTCATCACAATCCGAGATAAGCTTTATCATGAATCTGTCAACGTAACAACCTGAGCTCAAAAATATGTCTTGAAGGGACATATGTCAACAACGAACACTGTATCCAAAATTCAATATGACCTAGTCAGCCAACTGCGCAAAAATCATGCTCAAATATCTATACTGGAGTTGCTGAAACTTTCGCCAAAACACAAAGACATATTAGAACACGTGCTATTAGAAACGAATGTACCTCAAGATCTGGATGCTGACAAATTCCAGGCCATGGTCGCTCATATGACAGGGCCTCATAATCTCACTTTTTCAGAGCACGATAATATCTCATTGAGCCATCCACATAATACTCCTCTCCATATTGAAGTCATAGTCTATAAACATTGAGTAAAACGAGTATTAATAGATGGAGGATCTGGACTTAATATATGTACCTTAAAAACTATCTGTGCATTAGGCTTCTCGGAGGAGTCTATTGATCCATGCAAAAATATTACTATAAAGGCATATGATGATGAGGAAAGATCCTCTAAAGGAATAGTGGTGTTGCTGATTCAAGTCGGACCGATACAAAGAGATACTATGTGCCAGGTCTTAGACATAGACCTCACATACAATATCTTATTAGGTCGACCCTGGATACATGAAATGCAAGCAGTGCCTTCTACCTATCACCAGTGTGTCAAATTGCCCTATAATGGGCAGGAGGTTTCTATATCTACTAATCACAATCCATTTCAACATTGTAATGCAATGGGGGCAGCCCAGGATAGTTTGGTTCCACATAATAGAGAGAAACAGAATTCCTCAGCACCAGATCTTCAACAAGTCTAAATCATTACTTAGAGATTTCAAGCAAAAAATGAAAATCAAAGAACAAGGTATGGGGGAATACTCTTTGGAACCCATGTGTTTGGCTAACGGACCCACATCACCTAGATCTCATGGATTACCTACAACATCAACACATCAAGAAACTCAGCCCATCACCAAGTTCAATGGTACATTCATTCAACTCGGCACTTTAGCACACGAATCCGAGGAAAATGATATCCTCAGTTGGTTATACAAGGATGAAGAGGAAAATAACAGAGGAGCTGCTATGGAAGTGGTTATACCAACACACATGTATGGAAAAGGATACTTAATCATGCAACAAATAGGATATAATGGTAACGGACCTATTGGTAAACATCAGGAAGGCGTCACAGAACCATTGGATCCTCCTTCACAATTCAGTAAAGACAAAAAGGGATTGGGATTTGAACTCACTCTACTACCAAAGAAGGTACCACACAAATATCAAAAACATCAGTGGAAAGAAAAGAAGAAGTACAAAGAAGAATCCTGGCAAGAAGCACTATTTGAGTCAGCAGAGACAATCTGTAAGGAATGTGAATATCAAGAAAGGAAACAATATCAAGGGGAGCCCATCATTCACAAGAAGACAACATCTATAGAAGTCTATCATATTCAAGAACCAATATCCAACAAAGCAACATCATTTCCAGATAACATCATTCCTCCCCAAGGAGGGACAATATATGAACAAATACAAAAGGTAGAAGCGGGATCTGACACAGAATCAGAGAAAACTATCAAACTTGTATCAATCATAAAGACCTATTCTCACCATATAACATACCAGTTCATAGCACTATTAGAATATGGGATGATACCTCTGGGACTGATTCCAATGAATATGAATGGGGTAGCTATTCTAATATTACTGAAGATGTTGCTGAAAATAGGAGTCATACACCCATTTCTCAACAAGAACATAGCACATAAATTAGACTACTTGAATTTAGACCACAAAATATCTATGATGCCAAGGACAATGAGCAACGTTATTATGAACAAGTCTATACAGAAGATGATACCATCGAAGACCTTGACAGAATCCTTGACTTCTTTAGCACCCAAACCAATCAGGATGAAACCTCTATCTTGACACTTACAGCAACAAAACTTGATCTGCCAATCGATTCCTTACCACTTATCTTTCCGGACCTCATAGACTGGGGCGAACCTAAAATATGTGATGTACCAATTTTCCCAAATGATGAATCCATTATCCATTACTTGTGTACTGTTAACCTAGAAACAGACTCCACCAGTAAACAAAGTAACGACATCTACAATCCTGGGAGTGCCAGGTTTCTCAGTCGCAAAAATGAATCAAATAACGGATCTATTGCTGAAAACCAGTCAATGGCAGCTATGGATCACAAAAAAGTAAAGATAAAGGACGCATCTGAGGGTGAAAACCTTTTTAAGGTGCCCAAAGATGGGAGACTTGACACTCTTCCATAACATTATCATAAGCCATCACCTATATTGATTGAGCCTACTCAATCAATCATAATTGGTACTACAGAAGCAGCCAAAAACATACACCTGGTAGAATCTCTGACAAAGGAAGAAAGATCAACATTTATCATTTTTTTGAAGAAAAGCAAATCAACTTTTCTTAGTCATACGCAGATATGCCCGGGATTGATCCATAATTAATCATGCATTACTTGTCCATTACTGTAGGAGCTAAGCCAGTTAAGCAAAAACTGCGAAAGATGAATCCCCATGTGGCACTCATGATTAAATTTGAACTAAAGAAACTATTAGATGTCGGATTCATTTGACCTATTGACTATGCAGAATGGATTTCCAACATCATTCCAATATCAAAACTAGATGGTAGTATCAAGATATGCACTGATTTTAGAGATGTCAACAAAACCTGTCCAAAGGATGACTTTCCTTTGCCTAGTATTGACATAATTGTAGACCTCACAGCAGACCATGTAATGTTATCACTAATGGACGGTTTTTCAGGCTATAATCAAATCAATATAGCCCCCGAAGATCAAGATAGAACAACATTTACCTGTCCTTGGGGAACGTACTGTTGGAATGTTATGCCTTTTGGCCTAAAGAATGCAGGCGCAACTTATCAATGAGCAATGACAATAATCTTTCATAACATGATGCATACCTTCATGGAAGACTACGTGGATGATTTACTAGCTAAATCCTTCATAAGAGCATAACACCTAAGCATCTTAGCAAAGATTTTTGATCAATTAGAGAAATTCCAAGTCAGACTCAACCCTAAGAAGTGTGTCTTCGGGGTTACATCAGGAAAATTACTTGGTTACATAGTTTCAGCTAAAGGTATTGAAGTGGATCCAGCAAAGGTACAAGCCATTATGAAGATGCCACCACCAAAGAATATTAGCCAGCTCAGGTCACTACAAGGATGACTCCAATCAATCAGGTGATTCATTGCTCAACTAGTAGATAAAAGTTTCCCATTTAACCATTTACTACATAAAAATGTACCATTCAGATGGGAAGCCAAATGTGCAGAACCTTTCTATCAAATCATACAGTATCTGATGAACCCACCAGTTCTAGTGCCACCAAAAGTAGGGAAGCCACTCCTTCTCTACATTTCCACAATAGATATATCACTAGGGGTATTATTAGCACAAGAAGGTCAACAAGGCAAGGAACGAGCTATATACTACATCAGCATGACTTTGAATGGACATGAATTAAACTATACATTCATTGAGAAGGCTTGTCTAACAATAGTATTTGCCTCTCAAAAATTACGACATTACATGCTAGTGCACACAATTAAGCTAGTTGCAAAAATTGATCCTCTCAAATATCTACTCAGCAAGGTAGCTCTTACAGGTAGATTGGCTAGATGGGTCATGATTCTCAGTGAATTTGATATCCACTACATAGAAAAAAGAGCTATAAAAGGAAAAGCAATTGCAGATCAGTTGGCTGAAGCACCTCTACTAGGAAAACAAACTATAGAGGTTGAATTTCTAGATAGGGATGTTCTTGCCATTTCTACCAAACAATGGACCCTATACTTTGATGGATCCTACACACAACATGGCTCAGGTGCCGACATTCTATTCATCACTCCTGAAGGACACACTATACCAAGATCATAACAGCTCATGTTTCCATGCACAAATAACGTGGCTGAATATGAGGCATTGGTTATAGGCATCAAAATGGCCGTAGAATGGAGAATCACAGAGTTAAAGGTCTACGGAGACTCACAACTAGTCATCAATCAAATCAACAACAACTATCAGACAAAGGATTACAAGCTTCTACCCTACAAGTGAATGGTGGATGACTTCATGCCATATTTTATACACATCACCTTCGAGCAAATACCAAGGTTGGACAACAAAGCAGCCGATGCAATGGCTACTATCACTTCATTACTACAAATTCTAGAGCAACAAAGTCATTATGAGTTTCTGGTAGAGCAATTATTCTCCCCAGCCTATGAGCACTCTAAATCCCATGTTATCTATGCCTTGACCGGATCGGATTCTCTGTTATATGGACCGATATACAACTGCCTTAAGAACAATATCTTACCCATTGACCTATCCCAAAACCAAAAAATTAACTTTATCCGGGAAGCCACCCATTATACCCTCGTTACTGATACTTTATACCATCGAGGTCTAGATGGTACTCTTCTTCATTGCCTTGATCATAGTGAATCTGACTCCGCTTTACACGAGCTTCATGAAGGTATCTGTGGCACACATTCAAGTGGTACTACTCCTGCTAAAAAGCTTCTGAGAATGGGATATTACTAGCCAACAATGGAAAAAGACTCTTATCACTTTGCAAAGAAGTGTCCTAAATGCCAGATCCATGGCAATCTAATACATGCACCAGCACAGGAACTGCAACCATTCACGACATACTGGCTCTTTTGTCAGTAGGGACTAGACTTGGTCGGCAAAATTCATCCCTCATCTTCAAATGGACACAAGTTCATTATAATTGCAACAGAATACTTTACCAAGTGGATAGAAGCAGTCCCCATGACCACAGTGACTAGGAAACAAATTGCCTCTTTTATCCTTAATTATCTGATCTCCAGATATTGTATTCCAAGTTCCATCATCACAGATAATGGACGACCTTTAAAAAACCAAGATGTTCGAGAACTATGTGAAAAATTCAAAATACAACATCGTTTCTCTACACCATACTACCCACAGGGGAATGGTCAAGCAGAAGCATCCAACAAGACAATATTGAAAATCCTAAAGAAAACAGTGAATGATGCAGGCAAAGATTGGCACGTACAACTCAATCCAGCACTTTGGGCATACAGAACTAGCATCTGCACACCTACAGGGGCAACACCATACTCATTGGTATATAGATCAGAAGCTATTTTACCCCTGGAGGTATAAATTCCATCTCTCAGAGTCTCTCTAAAAAGCTTAATCCTAGATGAAGAGTATCGAGTAAACCAACTGCAAGAACTTGAACTATTAGATGAAAGATGCCAGCATGCTTACACTCATCTCAAAGCATATCAACAACACATGTGCCGAAGCTACAACCACAAAGTCATTCCTCGAATTTTTTAAGTTGGTGATCTAGTACTCAAAGAAAATACTAGAAATCAACAGGATCGGGAAAAGAAAGGGAAGATTGAACCTAACTGGTTGGGTCCCTATGTCATTATAGCAACCTATGGATCAAGCTCCTATCAACTAACTACCTTAGAAGGAGATGTGCTCGATGAACCCACCAACAATATCCATTTGAAGAAATACTACACTTGAGTAGTCTAAATGCACGGAAAAGGTAAAAATACAAAAAATTAGAAAAAGCAAAGAAAAGGATGCAATAAAAACAAATGGTGAAAACTTGGCAACAGGCACTATTGTGAGAGAATAGATCCTCTATCTATATCCATACCATTCTATCCATATCCTTAAAAACACTATCGGCCGTCGCCCGATATTTTTATCATCATATCCATTCAGGACATACTTCACGTAGTCACTATCCTGGTTTATCCAGATATTCCTTCATCACATCTTACCATGGCTTGGTAATCACTGTACATATCCACATCAAGAGGCACCCTTAGCTAGGGGTAATATTCGTCAAAACTTGCAACACGTTCAAGCCATCAAAAACTACAAGAAAACTCAGAACATCACATCTAGTAAACAAACCTCACACAATCACAAACCAAACCATTGATCGCAGAGTAAAATTCACAAAGAACTAATGGATGATTTTATGAAGTATCAAATGAAGCATCTTGCATAAAGTTTTGACTATTTTGCACTTGAACTTTTTGAATTATTGGATCTTCTGAAATTTTCTCCACAATGCTTCAAAGCTAGAGAACATCAGGAGACTCCAATATTTTTTTTTAGTTTTTTGTCTATGAGGCGATCATCTGTACTGTGTAAATACTTGTCTCGAGACATGATTCACAACATATCACTGAAGACATGAATCCACTTTACGCATACAAATGGTTTAATCTTGTTTGTTTATACGCAATCCGCACTCGAGTCGTCCTGGTTCAATTATACCTTGACACTTGTGCTATCTTGCAAAATCAAAAACCATGTAAATTTTTCTCAGGTCATTATGGTTCAATTATACCATTATGCTTGTATAAATTTTCAACATATCCCAAAATAAATCAATTCTCAAATGATGATACATATATCGAAAGCAAACAAAATGTGGCTATACAGGGATGACAACTACAGAATGAGGATACTCATTTTACAATTAGTTGCATATCATTTTACGATTAGTTGCATATCATAACATACATCTCATTTTCAAGATACATCTCACAACATATCATATCATACATCTCATTTTTCAAGATATATCTCACAGCATCATGCATTATCATATCATATCCATCACATCACATGCATCTATCTAAGTATTACATCATCATAGAATAACCCAAAGCATATAGAATGCATAATCCATAACACATCACATGAGGATCAAAGAAAATGGTGTCATCTATATATCTCAAATGGTCAATATACAAAATATGTCATACAATACAATGATCAAAATATAATAGAGACAACATCTCTCAGGTATGACTATATCTTGAAGGAGACAGTCTCGCAACAGATGTCCCAGCCCCTGGATCTCCAGGTGGATCATGTCTAGCAGGCCCTGTCATGCCTCTGCTCTCTGACCGCGACCCAATCTCTCGGGATTGACTAGATCTCGATTATGTGAAACTCTACACTCGGCGCTCCCTCGACACCGCCTCCTCAGAATGCCTCCTATAATACTCCACCTCCCTGACTCTCAAAGCCAGCTCTCTAAAGGTGTCTCTCATCAGGCCACCTGTCGCCGCTCTCTCCAAAACCTCAACTCAAGCCTCAACTCAACCCAACCGCTCCAAAGCAGTATCTTGCAATATAGTCAACTGTGTAATCTGACGTTGCTGCGCCAACATCTGGGTCTGCACATGCTGCACTGACAACTGTAGTGATCTAATCTATGCGTCCTCTGCATGTGTAGGAATTCATATCTGCATGGGTACCTGTGAAGGGGTACCCCCTATCCCTCTACCTGTCCTCGGTGCTGGTGGAGGTAACACATATGACCTCCTCCTTTGAGTCGGTCACTACACGTCCTCATACCCTCCAACTGCTGCTATCACCTCCTCAACCTGCTCCTCCTCTCCAACTTTGATCACTAAACCCCCTCTCCCTCTATTCACTACCACCCGCCACACAACTCTCTCTGCCCATATCACTCTCCCACCACCATCTCCACCCCTATCTCCTCTCCTCCTCAACTCCAATCTCCCTCTAACTGCTCGCCGACCTCTCTCACCTCCTCTATCATCTCCTCCATCCCCTCCTCCTCCATCACCCCCCTCTCATCTACCTCCTCATCATCATCGTATGTTGGAAACATCTCAGTTGGATCAGATATCCTAGCTACTACCCGTGTTGCGAAGAGTTCTCCAAACTCATCAGTCATCCCTGTATCCACGATCTCAGGGGCATAATCCTAAATCTGGTCGGCTAACTGAAAGAACTCCTCTACCGTTGTCGTGTTGTAAATTGTAGGACCCCAGTCTGGGATATCCTCTCTTCGTCAAGCATATAGACATACTCCCTGTGGTATGCCCTGTTGTCGCCCATACTGCTGTAGCACCCGACTATGCAAAAATATCTCTATAACAAAGGGCGTCTGCCCTATTAGATACCTGGACATGAAGACATGTGGCATCTCCATCCCATCCTTAGCCCATATCTTGCACCTTGTATATGGTTGCCAAATGACCATATCAATATCATCCAGCACTCTCCTCCAATGCTCTAGTTTGCCCAACTTGCGCTGGACAACTATCCCTCTGTACCCATATGCGTAAGAACATCCAACAGGCCTATCTCTATCTGCCAATGACCTCGATGCGGGGATATGCTCGCATGCCCATACCTGAAGCAATGTCACACCAGCTGATAAACTATCGTAACCCAGGTACACTACCTCATGCAGATCCCTGTATAAATGGGCCAGTATAGTTGATCCCCATGCAAAACGATGACCCTGCATCACCATGTCCTCCAGCACTAATCCCTATCCAGCGGACAGTCCCTACAACCTATGATCGGGATATAGAAAACCACTAATAAAACCTGCTAAAATTGATGACAGAGGAGCGTAATCCAAATCCAAAAACTCCTGCCATGGGATCTCGTACCCACAAATAGTATCATCCTGGAATATCCAGCGCAGTGCCTTGGTCCCACCCTCCTTCGTCTTCTCATAAGGTAGCAGTGCACCTACTACAAGAATCCCCAGAATGCGGTAGCAATCCTCGGGTGTCACTGTCATCTCGCCTGTAGCCAAATGAAAGGTGCTCTTGTCATTATGCCACCTCTCTGCGAACGCTGTCAATAAACCCCAGTTTACGATAAACCAAGGCATCTCTAGCAAAGAGGTCAAACCACACCTATCAATAATATCCCTGTCTCCCCGTGTCAATCATGGTATCAATGACCACGGTCTCGTAAATCGCTCATGTGACTGTGTTGGCAACATAGCTTTATAACAGACAATGAAAGATTGTTGGCATTTCAATAAGGATATTGAGAAGGTTGTTGATGATTATGGATATAAATGATTAAAGATGTTCACTGTCTTGATATTATTATTTTATCATTGATGTCAAGAAATTGATTTTCTAATTCAGTATGATGTTGCCATATCTAGAGAAGTATGATATGAAGATTATAAAGATGTCGGTAAAAGACACAGGAATGAATATGATGAATAAGGGGAAGAATAAGGAATTCAATGGGCAACTAATACTGAGTCAAACAATGATAAGAGCATGATGTTTTAGATTGTTTTAACATCATACATATGTTGTAAAATGTAAAGGTTAATACTATACTATGTTATCAAGCAAAGAACCTAGTCGACAAACCCTAAGGAACCTAGTCAGTAAACCCTAAGGTTATCACTATCGGTTAATGAAGATGAAATGTCTACCGAGTGAAGTTTAGTATTCACCGAGTTGTATTTGAGCTATAACAAAATGCATTAAATGTTTACATGTGGTATTTAATGAAGGAAGTTGATGAGCTGGAACTGATCAATGATTGGTGAGCCCTGAGTGAAGTTTGTTATGGAATCTAAGGCAATGAAAAGTCGGGATGAAGATCTACAACTCAGATTGAACCGCAATACCCTGGCACAAGTTCCAAGACTATTATGCAAGTTCCAAGGTGGGGTAAAACATTTTCAGATCGGAAGATGCATTGAACCTGGACAAGATTCAAGATCTGATGGCTATGCTTTATCATGGGAAATGTGATCAAGGAGATTAAGCAGTTACCTGATTGTTTATAAATAGGAAACTGTTGATAAACAATGTATGTGGGCAAGTGTATGCACAGGGATGTTACATAGTGATTACCGAGCACAGAAGCTTGAAGACCTGTTTGAATAACAGAGTATAGAACCCCAGTAGATAGACAAGATTAGTTCTATGTCTAGATTGTATTAAACAAATAGGAATCTGCTTTAGCATTTTAGATGTGAAGTTGCAGATAGATTTTATTACTGTTATTTTGTGAAAGTGACAGAAAATCTCTTAACCGAGTGGACTTAACAATATTATTTGTAAAACCGTCTAACAAGGTGACATTCTAATTGAGTGTTTGAAATCCTTTAACAAGGTCACTTCTAACAAAGTGAAGATCCTAACAGATCTGAGGGAAATCCCTTAACCGGGTCACATCTAGCAATGTGTTTGTAATCTTTAACAGGATTTGCTTTTAACCGAGCATACTCTAGAAGAGTATATTTCTTAGTGGGTCTGAAATCCCACAGTGGTTTTTCCCTATTTGGGTTTCCATGTTAAATCTGGTGTTATGAGGTTTATGATGTTCATATGCTTTTGAGTTTGCATGTTTAACAGTTTTGGTTATATTACTGATATACATGTTACCGAGGTTGAATCTAATGTTTTTATGGATGATTAAGTTTGTATGATTCACCCCCCCTCTCATCTTGTTGGCTATTGGATCTATACTTATATTAAGTATCAGAACTATCAATTGGTATCAGAGCTTTGGACTTCAGAAGGAAAGTTTAAAGGCACTTGAGTTAAAGATCCAAAATGTACAAGAGGGATGCACCAAAGCTAAACAAGTCAAGTTTCTCTACATGGCAGAAAAGGATGAAGCTACATCTATCAGGAGATGGAGAATATGTTGTATACTATCTGGAGAATGATTTTGTCACTCCGAGCACATATCCATTGACTATGGAAGAGATAAAGACAAAGCAAGAACATATTCAAGCAATGATTGAAATAACATCTGCATTGACCGATTCAAAGTTTAATGATCTAGAAGGCTGCAATGATGCAAAGGCAATGTGGGATAAGCTCATATCAGTATATGGAGGAGATGAACATGTTCAAAGAGCAAAAGTAGATATTATAAGAGGACAACTTGAATCTATGAGGATGAATGAAGGTGAGAACATAACTCAGTACAGTACAAGACTAAAGGAGATTGTCAATCAAATCAAAGGAGCAGGTGGAACTATTGAAGAAAAGGATATAACAAGTAAGTTGTTAAGAACCCTCTACCAGCTTATGCAATTTGAGTATCTGCAATTAATGAATTGAGGTCTGTACCTAATATGCCAGTTTCTTTAGATGCTACTATTGGTAAGCTACATGCATTTGAGTTAAGTAATTTTGATAACAGTGGATCTTCGGTAAATAAAGTTGAATCTGCATTTAGTTCTTTTCATCTTGATGAATCTAATGATTTCAATGAAAGAAAGTATAAGTACTCTAAAGGAGATCACAGTGGAGCAAGTGAAAGATTTCGTAAGAACATGGAGGCAGTACACAAACTGTATGAGGAAATCAGAAAGCAAGAAGAGTTTGAAGCACTATTAGCCAAAAGGTTACCGAGAGGAAAAGGTAAGTATAAAGGAAAACTACCTTTGAAATGTTTCAATTGTGATAAGATAGGACATATGGCTTCTAACTGTCCTGACAAAGATTCTACTGAAAAGAGAGATTACCGAGATGACAGACAGAAAGATAACTATCACAGAGGACACCGAGACTTCAGAAGAAGAGATAGAAAGACATGCCTAATAGCTGATGAGGAATCCAACAATGATAAATCAGGTGATACTGATACAGAGGAAGTAGTTTATGTGGCTATCAAGGATGGATCAGATGAAGAAAAGTATGAAGAAAAAGCCCTAATATCTCACTTAAACACTAA
The DNA here is from genome assembly GCF_030272615.1 of Cryptomeria japonica. Lineage (NCBI taxonomy): Eukaryota > Viridiplantae > Streptophyta > Pinopsida > Cupressales > Cupressaceae > Cryptomeria > Cryptomeria japonica. Next base: position 172,568,120 of record NC_081409.1, read on the forward strand.
TGATTCTTGGATTATAGATAGTGGATGCTCACATCATATGACAAGAGATAAACACAAGTTTGTTATGATAGAGGATTATGATGGAGGCTATGTTAGATTTGGTAATGATGTACCATGTCCAATGAGAGGTAAAGGATCTATAACACTTCTTGATAGTGCAAGATGCAATGATGTTTATTGGGTTGAAGGTTTGAAATACAATTTGTTGAGTGTAGCGCAACTAAACAACACAGGTTACCGAATAGAATTTCAGAAGGGAATTGTCAAAGTTCATGACAAGAATGGAAAGTTAGCTGCTACTGGGACACAAACAAAAGGTAACACATTTCACCTTGACTCAACTCGGAATAAGTGTTTGCATGCAAAGTTAGATGATACCTGGTTATGGCATAAAAGGTTTTGTCATGTCAATTTTGATAATCTGATCAAAATAAGTAAGAAGCACAGAGTAAGAGGTCTATCGAGTCTTGAAAAACCTGAGAATGCTATGTGCCGAGGATGCCAGATGGGTAAGATGAAAAGATCAAGCTTTACAAGTAAGTCTTACACTTCTAAGGGAATTCTAGATCTAGTGCACATTGATCTTTGTGGTCCTATGAAAGTTCAAAGTTATTATGGTGATAAATATTTCATATTATTTGTGGATGACTATTCAAGGATGATGTCAGTAATGTTTTTAAAAGAAAAATCAGAAGCTTTTCAAATGTTTAAATGGTACAAGGCAAGAGTTGAAAATGAAATAGGAAGACAACTGAAATGTCTTAAATCATATAGAGGAGGAGAGTTCACATCAGATGAGTTGAACTTATTTTGCAATGATCATGGTATTAAAAGACAAGTCTCTGCACCGAGAACTCCACAACGGAATGTAATAGCTGAGAGAAGAAACAAATCTATTGTGGATTGTGCTAGAACACTGATGATTGAAAAGAAGGTGCCACAAACATTCTGGAGAGAAGCAATAAGCATAGCAGTTTACACCTTGAACCGAGTTCAATTGAAGAAAGGTACTTTGAAGACACCATATGAAATCTGGTATGATAAGAAACCTAATGTAAGTTATTTTAAAATCTTTGGAAGTAGATGCTATGTTCATAAAGATGATAGAAATGGCAAATTTGATCAGAAAAGTGAAGAAGGAATGTTTCTAGGTTATTCTTCTAGAAGAAAAGCATTTAAATGTCTGATCAAATCATCTAACAAAATAGTAGAAAGTGCAAATGTGAAAATTGATGAATTTGCAGAAAGAAATGATGAAGGAAATTCCAAGGAACCAGAAGACTATGATGAATTTGTCTATGTTCAATAGAGAAGTCCTACCGAGAAGACTATTGAAGAAAATGAAGAGAATATCCAGTTACCGAGTGATGAAGAAGATCATACAGAGCCTACCGAGCCTGTATTAGCCAAGTATGTCAGAAGACATCATGCACCAAGTCAGATTATAGGAGATATGGATGATCCACTGATGACAAGGAACAAACTGAGACAGAAAACATGTTTGATATCTGAATTTGAACCGAGAATAGTGAAAGAGGCATTTAACAGTGAAAATTGGATAAATGCTATGATAGAAGAGATTGATCAAATCAAGAAGAATGACACATGGACACTAATCTCAAGACCAAAGGACAAAAATGTAATCGGTACAAAGTGGATTTTCAAAAACAAGCTAAATGAAAAAGGAGAGGTCATTCAGAACAAAGCAAGACTAGTCTGCAAAGGTTATGCTCAAGAAGAAGGAATTGATTATGGTGAAACTTTTGCACCTGTTGCTAGACTTGAAGGAGTAAGAACATTGTTGGCCTATGCTGCTTTCAAAAATTTCAAGATATATCAAATGGATGTCAAATCTGCATTTCTGAATGGAATATTAGAAGAAGAAGTTTTCATTGAACAACCTGAAGGATTTGTTGAAGACAAGAATAAAGATCGAGTATGTAAATTGACCAAAGCTTTATATGGTTTGAAACAAGCACCAAGAGAATGGTATGAAAGATTGCACTCTTATTTGATTAAGATTGGTTTTATAAGGACAAGTGAGAACAACAACATGTACATGAAGAATGATGAAAATGGAATACTGATCTCAGCCATATTTGTTGATGATATTATATTTTGTGGAAATGACTCTTTATGCAAGAACTTTGGAAATGAAATGAGCAAAGAATTTGAGATGTCATTAATCGGTGAGATAAAGTATTTTATAGGTTTACAAATACTACAACTGAAAAATGACATTTTCATTACTCAATCCAAGTACATAAAGGAAATCTTGAAGAAATTTGGAATGGAGGATTCAAAACCAGTAAGTACTCCTATGACTACCAACTGTAAATTATCAAAGAATGATGAATCTATATCTGTTGAATACACACTTTATCGATCCATGATTAGAAAGCTACAATATGTTGTTCACAACAGACCAGATATAGTACATGCACTAGGTATAGTTGCAAGATTCTCTGCAGATGCTAAGGAAACACACATGACAACAATCAAAAGAATTTTTAGATACTTGAAAGGCACAAAGGATTATGGCTTAGTATATCAGAAAGGAAATGATTTTGATTTAAAAGTTTATACTAATGCTGATTGGGCAGGCAACATTGATGACATAAAAAGCACAAGTGGAGGAACTTTCTTTTTAGGAGAAAGACTAGTGAGTTGGCTTAGCAAGAAACAAGGATGTGTTTCACAGTCAACAGCAGAAGCTGAATACGTTGCTGCAGCATTGAATTGTACCAACATTGCATGGATCAAACAATTGTTGGAAGGTATAAATGAGAAAGTTACCGAGCCAGTAACTATATTCTTTGACAATACTAGTGCCATTATTATTTCAAAGAATCCTGTTATGCACTCTAAGACAAAGCACATATTTATCAAATATCATTATCATAGAGAAGAAGCTCAAGAGAAGAAAGTGGTGTTGGAGTATGTAAGCACTAAGGAACAAATAGTAGATATCTTCACCAAACCACTACCAAGGGACACTTTTGAATATCTCAGAAGTAAGTTAGGGGTCCTACCCCTATCTTCTACTCACTGACCGAGTTCAGTGAAAGTATCAATTCGATGACTCTAATGAATATCTTTTGGGAGTTGATGCTGATTTATACACTTTAAGATGTTTTGTAAAGGTGTACAGGAAATATTACAGGGAACAGGAATTGAAAACAAATGCTCTGACCAAGACTCAGTTGATACACAAGAGCAGGAAATAACTTCTTACAGAAAGAAATTATGTTTTAGTTCTTTACTTTTTGGCATTGTTGTCAAAGGGGGAGAAGACTACTATAGAGGGGAGAAGAATACTATAAAGAGGAAGAACACCTATTAGGGGAAAACACTAAAAGAAAACTGAGTAGACTACAGATTGGAAAGAAGACTGAAAATAGGAGAAGTCTAATGTATGGGGGAGAGCATTTCAACATTTTAGAATCACAGCAATCCGAATCTTTTAAGGTCAAATCAATTTGTTTTGCCATCAATGCCAAAGGGGGAGATTGTTGGCAACATAGCTTTATAACAGACAATGAAAGATTATTGGCATTTCAATAAGGATATTGAGAGGGTTGTTGATGATTATGGATATAACTGATTAAAGATGTTTACTATCTTGATATTATTATTTTGTCATTGATGTCAATAAATTGATTTTCTAATTCAATATGATGTTGCCATATCTTGAGAAGTATGATATGAAGATTATAAAGATGTCGGTAAAAGACACAGGAATGAATATGATGAATAAGGGGAAGAATAAGGTATTCAATGGGCAACTAATACCGAGTCAGACAATGATGAGATCATGATATTTTAGATTGTTTTAACATCATACATATGTTGTAAAATGTAAAGGTTAATACTATACTATGTTATCAAGCAAAGAACCTAGTCGGTAAACCCTAAGGTTATCGCTATCGGTTAATGAAGATGGAATGTCTACCGAGTGAAGTTTAGTACTCACCGAGTTGTTACTGAGTTGTAACCGAGCTATAATAGAATGCATTAAATGTTTACATGCAGTATTTAATGAAGGAAGCTGATGAGCTAGAACTGATCAATGATTGGTGAGCTGTGAGTGAAGTTTGTTATCGAATCTAAGGCAATGAAAAGTCGGCATGAAGATCTACAACTCAGATTGAACCGCAATATCTTGGCACAAGTTCCAAGACTATTATGCAAGTTCCAAGGGGAGGTAAAACATTTTCAGATTGGAAGATGCATTGAACCTGGACAAGATTCAAGATCTGATGGCTATGATTGATCATGGGAAATGTGATCAAGGAGATTAAGCGGTTACCTGATTGTTTATAAATAGGAAACTGTTGATAAATAATGTATGCAGGCAAGTGTATGCACAAGGATGCTACATAGTGATTACCGAGCACAAAAGCTTGAAGACCTGTTTGAATAATAGAGTATAGAAGCCCAACAGATAGACAAGATTAGTTCTATGTCTAGATTGTATTGAACAAATAAGAATCTGCTTTATCATTTTAGATGTGAAGTTTTAGATAGATTTTATTATTGTTATTTTGTGAAAGTGACAGAAAATCTCTTAACCGAGTGGACTTAATAGTCTTATTTGTAAAACCCTCTAGCAAGGTGACATTCTGATTGAGTGTTTGAAATCCTTTAACAAGGTCACTTCTAACAAAGTGAAGATCGTAACAGATCTGAGGGAAATCCCTTAACCGGGTCACATCTAGCAATGTGTTTGTAATCTTTAACAGGATTTTCTTTTAACCGAGCATACTCTAGAAGAGTATATTTCTTAGAGGGTCTGAAATCCCACAGTGGTTTTTCCCTATTTGGGTTTCCATGTTAAATCTGGTGTTATGAGGTTTATGATGTTCATATGATTTTGAGTTTGCATGTTTAACAGTTTTGGTTATATTACTGATATACATGTTACCGAGGTTGAATCTGATGTTTTTTTATGGATGATTAAGTTTGTATGATTCACCCCCCCTCTCATCTTGTTGGCTATTGGATCTATACTTATATTAAGTATCAGAACTATCAGACTGTACTACTCCAAGACGCTCCTGTCAAAAACAACACAAGTCCAATATCAGTTCCCTCATCAAACACATGGATATCAAAATCAAAATCATCTCAAAAACTTGAAAACTTTGAACAAATCTAAATCAAGTTTTACATCATATCACTCCATCAAATCATATCAACTTGTAATACAACTCAAGTTTCACAAACGTATCAACTTGTAACACAACTCAAGTTCCATATCAGCTTGTAACACAACTCAAGTTCCATATCAGCTTGTAACACAACTCAAGCTCCATTAATTCATATCAATCACATTCATATCCAAAAAAAATTGCAAAACTTTGAACAAATTTAAATCACGTTCCACAACATATCCAAAATCACATCCAAATCTATATCAACTTGCAACATTGCAAAACAAATCAAGTTGTATCAAAACTCATATTGGACACACTTATCACATCAATAAAAATAGACACAAAGACTGACAACAATTCACTTATCCCAGCGAACTTGACATCAACCTACAAAATTTTCTCATTCACAAATCCCACTTTCCCATCAAATTTTTTCTATATGCGTTAACCTATCCTATCTAAGCGCCAAACTGCATCTCACACGCTAACCTATTTTGTCTACACGCCACCCGACCAACCCTGTGCGCTAAACAAACGCTATGCGCTATCCTTTTCTTCGAAAGCATCCTCTAAAAAACCCAATGCGCTAAGACCCTCTATGCGCTATTCTATCCCCTCCATGCGCTATGCATTTAACCCTATGCTCTAGGTTACACCTACGAGCTATCTAACCCTACCCGTACGACCTCCTAGAAGCTCTATGCGCTAGGTTTACCCTACACGCTACCCGTTTTACCCTCTGCGCTAGCCTATACAACCAGTGCACTAACTTAACCCGACGCGCTACCCTAACCTAACTATGCACAAGCCTAAAAATTTCGGACGCTACCCTATTCGTTAAAACCCTACGCACTACAAATTTTTTTGTATGCACTACGCTTTCAATGAGACACGCTAAAACGTAAAATCCGCACGAAAAATTCAAAAAAAAGTACCAAAAATGACAAAATCAAATATCCCAAAAGGGTCAAAAGGTTGACTTACCAGTGGTCCATATGCAGCGGGCCTCCGATACCTTCGTACGCGCTTGAATCGATGAGTAGGATACGGAATCGACATGTTGACTCTTCTCCAAATATCACTATCTCCAAAGTCAACTAGCACAAATGAGAAAAAACAATGCACTTTTCCCCTTTTATAGGGTGAATTGAAATTAGGGTTTCGAGATGGGGCATGTATCTTGCTCACGGTCTCCGTCTAACCCCAGCAAACATTATTATCGAGAGATGAATCAACTTTTCACATTCCACATTGACAAAATTTTAAAATGCAAGCAAAATTATCAAATTAAATCAAATTTTCCAAATTTTGATTCATCTCCCGAGGGGGCATTATCAAACATCACTTATCATATCTGGGGCACGACATGAAAATCTTAAAATGACATAAAAATTGATCATAATCAAATTTTAACGACACATAATTTTCTTTGAATTAACATGTGCACACACGTCACTTCAAAGAGGGGCAAAATGTAGACTTATAAAAATGACCATATTCCTAAATGAATATTTTATGTTCATTCCTCTATTTAGTTAAATCTAATTTAATTAAATTACCTACATTCTTCTATTTTTATTAAGTAAATTATTCAATTTACTTAGTTAAATTCACTTATGTCATTTAATTGAATAAATCATTTTATTCAATTAAACCCCTTCTCTCTACTTTTAATTAAATTTATATTTAATTAATAGTTTACCCTAAATTGAATAAATCTAATTTATTCAGTTTCCCAAATTACAACTAAATTGAAATAAATAATTTTATTTTAATTAAATCCTTTTATTCCTCATCCACTTGCAAAATCCTACATCTCCCACTTGCCTCCTAAACCCCCTTCTAGACTCTTCTAATCACTTCTAAATTAGCCTAACCCATCTCCTAAATATTGTCACATCCCTTAGCAAGGGGAAGTCACTTCTCAAACCTTCAAAGTCTTTGAAAACCATTAAAGGCTTCAACAACTTAACTTTGAAAGTCTTCCAAACCATTAATGGTTAACTCAACCCTCCAGCATGATTAAAGACTTTCTCTAAACACAACCCACATCTAACCCAGGGGTCTCATCAAGCATTCATTTATTTGACCATGGTTATCCCTTTAACCCTTGCACAAGAGTTTATCCTTTGGGTAAAAGCTTTATCCATTAGATAATCCTAACCTAACCTTAACCCTTACCTCCTAAGGTAACCTTCATGTCTTCTCAAGCATTTAATGCTTCTTACATCTCCTCTTAACTAGTCTTATGTTGACAATTGTCACCATTTCATTGGTGAGAATTGTAAACATGGATTGATAACTTTCAATCCTGACCCTTGATAAGATCATCCAATCTTGACCATCCATTGCCCTATTTTCCCTATAAATAGAGCTCTCATTCTTCCATTTTGGACACACAAGCTTTTAGTATCATACTTATGCTCAATTTTAGCAAATCTACTCTCTCTTTGCAATAGAAATTAACCTAATAAACATCTTAGAATAATTCCTTTATCATTAGCTTAAATCATACAACTAATATAGCATGTTAGGATAGTATTTATACTAATATTGTCATCTTATAATCTAGTTTGTTGCATTTATAGAATCATACATATATAGGATGCATTCTCATGATAAAATCAAGCAAAGCATCCCTCGTTCTTGCATTTGTCATCCCTAAACCACTTTGCTCAGTAATCTAAGTGCAAAGACATTAGTTTGAGGGACCTTGTGAGATAGATAACCATGGAACGAACCTTGGGAAATTGACTCATCCTTCATGACTCCATAGCTTGCACCAAGAAGTCCTGTGGGTGTATGGATAAGTCCCTTTGAGCTTCATTTTTCACATTTTAAGTTTCATTGACCCGCTTTTCCCACATACAACATTTACTATGGTATAGAACCTTGGATAGCCATGTGCATTCACTGTTGTTTTGCTCTCTATACTGTAAAACATAAGAAGATTAGAATATATTTTCTCTAAAGGATCTATGCATGGGTTCTGGACATTACTTCATAGATTGTCTTGAATCCCTGCCTTTCATGTTGATCCAGTGGTAAATTTGCAAGCAATGGGTGGAAGGGTCTCTTTGAATATTACTATTATCTAGTATCTTTTTTACGTTGTGCACTTCATATAGGGTAGCTTCTTAACTATTGCTTGTCCACTATTTTTACCAGAATCAAGGATGAATGCTTTCATGTTTTCATCAAATTCCTTTGACCGTATACTCTTTCTGATGTGTTCATTGTCAAGGATTGGGCCTTCTAATTTGTAATGTTTGTTATGATGTTATTAGTGCAACCACTTTTATTATATTAACTGATCTTTAAAGGATTCAGGTATTTGATCTATCTTGTCACTATATGCTATCCTTCTATATGACTGCACTTCGATATAACCTATGACTTAGGGCTTCTTCTGTAGAAAATAAAACCAAACAAAGATAAAACTTCCTTATGATTGTGTAGGATGTTCTTTGGTATTGTGCTCTTATTCTCTACTCTATCATCACTCTATTCAACTTGTACATTCCCATCCTCTGCCCTTATTTGGGATTGCATACGATGTGGCTCACAAATCAAACATGATTCTTCTTCAGGGATGTCTTATTGAAGACTCATTTGATTGTTTGTGGTCTTTTATGACTGCTCATATATTTGAATGAATGCAAAATCCATGGTGCATTTTACCTTGATGACTGATATTTTTTCTTTTTGCTAACTATGTTTTGACAATGGCACATGATTGTCAATCTTCTCCATTCACTGCCTATTATGACTTATGGGCTTTGTGACTGATCATGGTTATGAATGGCTGCAATAATGATAAGATATTCTTGAATCTGTGTATCCTTATCAGATTGTGTGCAATGATCATTGGTTGTCCATTGACTATGAAGAACTGATATGCTTTTGGACTATGATTGTTTGGCTTCTTTGTGCTCCTTGTGTGTGAAAGTTCCATTATCCTCATTTCTCTAACATATTTTTTTAAATCTCTTACAGCAACTGATGGGATGGGAGTGAGAGAAATCAAAGATGGACAAGTAGATGAAGATCCAACCACCCCTTCAAGCTCGGGCTCGTCATTCCAAGCAATGACGGGTCACCTTACTGTCATTCTCATTATTTTGTTTGTTTATATAGTTTAGTTATGTAGTTGTATGAGAATATATGTCTATAGCTTACTCAGCTATTCTCACAGGTTGTGTGGGACACCTTACACATTTCTTTTAATACAAAAGTTATTTCTATGCAATCTTTTTGTGTTATTTTCTTGAAATGCTTGCATGTGTGAAATAACTTCAACTTTTAAAACATGATGTGCATAATGAAGAAAATTTTGAAAAAAAATGTGTACCTTTCTTCAAATGCAATGTGTAAGGCCTATAATAGGCCACCAAATTTAGCTGTAGCAAAATTTGGTAACAATACGAAGTGAATTCAGACCCTTGTAGGCTTATATCTATGAGACCAACAACTGAGATAAAGTAAGCTAAATAATTCATTCTTTTAGAATAGTCCTTCGAGCCTCCTAAATTATCTGAAGGATATAAAGGAGAGTTGAATTCACCTCCCAACATCCACATATCAACAAAACATATTTGGATAAGGGAAGCCAGGGAGTTCTAAAGAGAAACCCTTGGAGATCTAACATTAGGGGCATAGATGTTAATAAGGTTCTACCTCTATCACATCTTCAAATTCTGTATTCTAACAATTAGACTATTTTAAGAAAAGTGGATCAGAGTTCCAATGAAATAGGTTGGGTTCTAAAAAGTAGCAATGTCACCCAAATCTCCTTCTGCATCACTAACAAATAACTCAACCAAAGGCTAAAAATGCTTCACGATATTCTTAAAAGCCTCAAAAAAAATTTCGTCTCTTGTAACAAAAGGATATCAATCCTCTACCCAAGTAAGAAGCATTTGAGCATATGATGCTTTACTCACCTATTTAAGCCCCTCATATTCCATGAAAAAATATTCTCCCTAAACTTACAATAGAAGGAACTACTCATCCTTGAGAAGCCCAAAGGAACCACTCATTAGAGCGGTCTGACAACTCACTGCTTCTTCTTCTTTGATTTTGAGAGGCCATCAAGAGTCCTTTTCTTTCCGCTAGCAATCTCTTTAGATGCGTCTCTACTTCTTGTGTCCCTCTGAGAAGGTCTTCCAAGCTTTAATTCACCTCCTACATCTGCCTTCTTTTTCTTCTTCTTTTTCGCTCCAACCTACAACCAATCCATATCAAAGTCTTCTTCATTCAATGTTTTTCTTGATTTTCTTGGGGGCAGGGGTTCAAGAAAACCCCAGAAGGTGCAGGTTATCTTTTAGATTCATGAAACTTGCCTTAAATTTTCCATTAACAACACTTGGAACTTTATCTAGGTCAATATTCTCTTTAAATATGTGGGCTTTAGATCTTCACATTAATCACCTTCTCATTAGGTGTACTAGGAACAAATCCCACCCTCACCTCAAGAATCTTGGTTTGAGGTAACACACAAGGAGTTTGGAAGATTTGACCTTGTTGGTTCGACCCAACAACATGAGGAGCTAGATCAACCACCACGTTTCAGATCCATTCCCATTATCCATAGTAGAAACCATCAAAGCTTGAACAGGAATGCAACCAACACCTATCTAAGACACTTGATGATGGATGGTCTGATCAATAATCGTAGAAGAATATCCTCTTTGTGTTTCTATTTAGCCCCCTTCATCAAAGGGATAACATGGCTTTTTAAACCTTCCATAGTAGAAACCTTTGCATTTAAAGATCCATTGTTCATGTCGTTAGACAAAGAGATAGGATTCTTAGAGGCGTGATGCTTTTTCTTGAGCTGGTTTTTGCATTCATTATTGAAATGCCCTTATTTTTAATAGTTTTGATAGAAAGCCTTTACTTTATCATTTTCAATGGGTTGGACCCAAGAAGCAAAATGAGAGCGAAGAGTAACTTGGGCGGGAAGAACATAGTTGATAACCACATTAACACAAACTATAGCAAAAAAGAGCGTAAATTTGGTTTGGGTTATTTTGTCCATCGTAAAAAATTTACCAAAAGATTCCACACCAAGGTTCCAATATTCTAGAGGTAGCCCAAGAAGGCAGATCCGCGTAGGAGCCACCACCTCAAGATCCTTCCTAGGATCCAACCATGGTTTCCATTTGCACAAGGAAATGAAGTTTTGAAAGGTGCTTCCATAGTTCCAGGGAACTTTCGTAAGAACCTTAACAATATCTTGTTGGTTAACAAAGCTAAAATATAATATCCCATTTGTCATAACACTTATAAAAACACTGCCTTTTAACTTCCAATGAGATTCAACCCATTTCCTAACCTAATCAATATTAGGTCGAAAGGGTAAGAACTTACCAACTAGAGAGAGGCTAAGCTTAGAAATAGTAACATTCCAAAACACATCAGGACTTTGCACGACACCGAAGGGTTAGGTAGTGCATTGCCTTACCCATTTTAGGAAAAATTTCTCCTAGTAGTGTGTCCACAAAGCTTAAATATTCCTCATCAACAAAAAAGGAATCAACATTATATTGAGGTGAGGACGGTTGAGGTGTGTTTTAAACAACTTCGACTCTAGAGTCATCTTTCTAAATCATAGCAACAAAATCAACAGGGGTCACATGGCTATCAATCCTAGAAGGTGGAGACACCTATGGGGGGGTCCCTTAGCCATTTTCATCAAGAAACAACACAAAGTAGGAGAACAAGCAGTCAGATCAGCTCAAACCCTAGCAGAGCAAAAAAACGATATTCAAACCCATAGGAAGAATGGTAACCAAACATGCATGGCTAAAATTTTAATGCCCTAGCAATTAGCGACACAAATTAAGGGGGTACCATTGGAATATTCTAATTTTTTCTCCTACAAACTCAAAATAGTAAATGCTTGAAATTTCATGATAAAGTTTCTAGTTTTGACTAATGAAGTATGTTGGCCTATTTTATAGAAACTATTCTTTTGTTTATATATAATATAATTTGCCAGATTTTTTAATCCATATCAAATTTCACTATTACAAAATTATATAAAAAATAATAATAATTTCAATGATTGAACATAAGTTTTCATCAAATTTTATCTTTGCACACGTTGTAGTCTTACATATGCTAGAATATACAAAATCCAAGCTGCTTCTAATTAAATATAAATTCAAATATATGAAGCTAAACATAGTAACTTTTATTTTAAAGCTAATATGCATATACCTTCACTATCCCCAAATAGCTTGTCAAGTTGACAATCATCCTACGCCTTATATGCACTTACTCATTGCAAATCGCACCAAATTCCAAGATTACCTATCTTAGGGAGACATTAGTACAAAATTGAATTCTAAAAAATCTTGTGCTCCCCCCAAATAATTTACCTCTTTTATTCAGGTACTAGTTTTGTGTACACTCTTGCATCCTACACACACTCACATATCCTGAAATTACACTTTTAACATTAAAAAATAATAGTTTAGTTTCTAAAGGATACTAAGAATAGTGATTTGAATAGCTTCGCAGGTTTGCAATATTTCTATTCCACTCTATTTTGTGCTTAAATGGTCGATGCCTGCACTCACAATGTAAAACAAACATGGAGATTTTTAGGCAACGACACCATGCCTGCAACTCGAAGAAGTCCAAAGTAATTCCTCTTCATAACCCAAAAATAAAATGTTAACATACTCCTATATGAAAATGTTTCTAAAGACATGTGAATCTCTTTAAAGAAGAATAGTGAAGAGTGTGCCATGAATCTATCACTATTTCTACTCTCTATCTTTTCTTTTTTAAATAATATAAAAAAAAAAATTTAGTTTTGTGTAATAACGTTAAAAGAGAATGGAAAACTTTGTTCGAAAGTTCCACTTAACATGTCCTTCAGTAACATTTCTAATTTTTTAACAATTGAATTCAAAATTGCATATAGGGGACGTGTACCAGTAGCCGTTATGGCTAATTTTACGCTATTTCTATTCAACTCTATGTTGTGTTCGAAATGTGAAAGACATAGAGATTTTCAAGCAATAACACAATGCCTACAACTTGATGAAATCCAAAGTAATTATTGTTCATAACCCACAAGGAGAATGCTAAAATACTCCTATATGAAAATATTATTAAAGACATGCGACTCTCTTTAAAAAAGAGTAGTGAAGGGTATACCATGATTCTATCACTATTTCTACTCTCTATCTCTTTGTTTCTAATGAATATAAATAAATTGTTTTCATTTTGTGTAATATAGTTAAAAGAGAACAAAAACTTTGTTTGCAAGTTCCACTTAACATGTACTTTTAGTAACATCTCTAATTTGCTAACTTATTAAATTCAAAATTATACATATGTAAAGTGTAATTTGATTAAATGAAATACATATAGTTGTCAAATGCTATTTCTCTTTCATAATATTGTCAAGCTTCACCAAGATTAATATTCCAATCCAATCACTTTGTTTTTTATTAAGGTAAGCAAGGAAAGGGCCCTAACCCGTACAATGAAAACTAAAAGAGAAAGATTTTTAAAGGGCCCTAAACCCTTGTACAAAGAACAAATGCAATTAGCCCGAAAAGACAGAACACATCCTAGACATGAGTTTTGAGAAGGACCCAAAACATTCATGGGTTTTCAAAACGACCCAAAACCTTCAACTCTAGAAAATAACTATCTAGAAGGAAAAAGAAGGGATATCAAAAGATCATCCATCAAAAAAACCTCCTAGACCACTAGGAGCATAAGGAGGGGGATTTTTTCAAGGTTCCCCTAACCTTCAATCTGTGAATCGCACAACAACATCGAACCTGGGGCCACCACCAATGAATTACCTTCTCTCCAACATAACTCCTCTCAACCTCAATAGAAGAGGATCCCACCTCAATAGCAGCCATAGAGAAGAGGACAAGCAGAGGAGTGAGCTAGACAGGATACAAACTAGCATCCGTGCAATACCCATTAAGAGAAAACCATATAGAGTAGCCTCCAACCTCCTTCAAAGAGAAGATCCCCACCTCAACAAGAGATGTCCCCATCTTAGTAGGGAACAAGAAAGAGAGCCACAAGAGAAAAATATGCCTTTCCAATAATAGAGCCACCAACAAAAACCCCTCAAGGGTATTTTTTATTTCCATAGAAGACATATTGGTATGGACCCATCCAAAAGCAACTTAGGTCCAACTGAAAGAGAAAGGGATAAACATGCCCCTCGCAAAATCATAACTTAGCCAAAGATAGACTAAGGCCAAAACGGGTCGTTGAAAATTGCTAGATACCGTCTGGTCGACACGAAGACTAGCATCAATAGTACACTATAAAATAAAAGGACAAGGAGAACTAGACCTACTGAAACCCACACAAATATAGAAAAATCAATGACAAAAAGAGCATTTTACATCCCTCACAAACATATCAAAGAACAAAAGCAACGCGACCCATAACGGCAAAAAAATATCTCATCTCCACTCCCATTGCAAGGGGAACTACCAAATAGAAGCTTCTTAATATTACACAACCAAACAAGTCCACCTTCCACTCCTACACCACCAAGGCCGACAGGGATAAACCCAAACAAAATCCACCCCACAAACATAGACCTAGTAGGGAACACCTCACTATAAGCACAAGACAACATCCATAAACTCAAAACCAAGAAACAAGGGCATAGAAACTTCCAAACCTCACCATGAAGGATAGGGGAAGCACCAAAAGCAAATGTGCCAAAACACCCTACCCCAACCCAATCCTCTTGGAGGACCAGTTGCCGAAGCAGGGCCATCTCACAACCCAAAGCACGGAGGGAAAACACAGAGTGAAAACAAAGAGGGTAAGAACCACATTGATCTCCCACCAAAAAGAAGAAGGAACCCTGGCGGCTGGCACCAACACCTTTCACAATTCCAAAGAGACTCTACAGTAGCGCCACAACACCCACATCCCCGAATCCAACAAACACCGAGAAGTAGTGAAAAGAGGAGATCCCAATAAGACAAAGATGGCTCAGGGCCATCGAGGAGCCTCTCCTTGTCATCATCTTCATCTTTCGTGCCCTCTACATCACTCCCTTTGCCATAAAACCTATCGCTTATGCTCCCGCTCTCCCATCTCTATTACATGCTTAGGATAATCCAATCACTTCGTTGCATGTATAGGTTATTTTTCCTTTCCACTTATTAATCCCTATAAACATACATTCTTATTCATTAGTTACTTTTGAAATTTCACTATTCAAGTATGAAAATTGAATCTAGAATTCTTGTATAACAAAATCTCCATGACTATTACTAGCCTTAGTAAAATTTATGATCTGGATGAGGAGGAAGACTCAAAGGACAATTCTGAGGACAAAGATGCCCGGGTGGAGGAAGAGGATCTGACTGAAAGCCCCAATGAGGACTCGAAAGAAGAAGAGGAAAGAGGAGAAGAGAACAACAAGTCGAAAAGCAAGCATGAGTCTCCTTTCAAAAACCTCAATAGCCCTAACACCTCTGAGGATGAGGAAATGGTGTCGTGTTCGCCTATGAGGCTGGTCTAGGAGACTAACAACAACTTGGAGGAGCAATTGAATGAAATGAAGAAAAAAGTGGCCATGCTGGAGAAAAACTATGAGGAACGGGATAGGAAGGTGAAACATTTATGCGATGCTTTCAATGCCCTTTGTGCTATCATGGATGGGGTAATGAAGAATGTTGTCCTGGGCATAGTTTCTGGTCAAGGCCGACTGAAGAAAATCAGGAAGAAAAAGGCCAAGAAGGGTGAATGGGAGATGACTGAGTTGGAGGAAGAAGATCAGCAGGAGACTTGGATGCAAAATTTAGGCAAACTTAAGCGGGACTAGAACCTGATCAAGAAGGAGTAATGGTATGTTTGCTTCCTCTGTTTTTTCCCTTTTTGTTATATTTTACAACTGGTGGCATTTTGAAGCCTGCATGCCCACTTTGAAAAACTTAATGTCAGTCAATTCTGAATGTTTAACATTTTTACGTTAAAAAGTCAAAACAATATATGTGATTTAAGCCGTCTAATCATGAATCAACACCAAAACTTCTCCAAAAAAAACTCACACCCTTTCTTTGCCTTCTGCAATGATGGGATATTTGTGATTCTAATGTAGAACAAGTTGGCAAGAATGTGACCTCGTTCATGAACTATAACCTTATTTATATCTTCTCTTCTTGTACCATCACACAACAAAAGTAATCGCCTTCTCTGTGGGGACACCATTTCTGTCGAAACAGTAATCTTCCCCAAAGCTATCTGCTCAAAACCAATAATATCTCCATGGTCTTGCTGTTGTGATAAATATATGAAGGAGAGAAAAAGAAAAAGAAAAGAAAATTTTAATTTTATTCTTTGATGAAAAAGTACATATATAACAGTTTTGGTGAAGTAGTTTCTTCTTACTGCATAATTGCCACTGCTTCTAACCATATCAACAAAATTAATAATGTAATAGAAATTACGCCAACAGTTTTGTTATCATTATTCAACATATTCTATTTTTTCACAAGCTTCCCACTTAGCTCCAATACAAAACTAAAACATAATCCATGTGCTTAGTTGTGAACTCATAAATAAATATCATTTTATCAATTTCAGGCTATCTCACAATCAAGTCACGGTTGCATGTTTTCTTTTTTTTTTTTAAACTCTAAAAAATGTATGCTTTCACATTATCCTACAAATAAAATTGTATTACATCATAGAATAACATATGAATCTATAAATATCCCTACATATACATAAATTTTATTTGTTTCACACATAGTCTAGATGCATCATACTCTCATTTACCATCTCTATCTCAAAAGAAAATCTACATATTGAACACTATTTTCTAACGATTTTGTACAGATTCCATGGAATTCAAAAGAAATTCACTACAAGGTATATGAGGTATATGACACAAGAAGAAAGTGAACATGAAGAAAATGTATGTGTCTTAAAGAAGGCTATTTATGGGCTCAAACAAGTACCTAAAGCATGGTATAGTCAAATAGATTTACACAAGATGAGTACCTATTAAGTATGGAGGGTAGAGGAGAAAACTATGTTCGGCTGACTCTTTTGGTATGGATTGTTCCTTGGTCGCATTTTTGGAATATTATGGGTGTCTTTCTCCTTATCTTCTTTTGGTTTTCGGAGATTGCTAGTTGGTCTTTCTCTATTTTACTTTCTTTAGTTTTTGGTAAGTTGTTGGCCAATTTACGAACGAAAATCCATGTGCAATTATCTTTTTTTGGGGCACAGACATCTTGCTTGGCACTATCTGGTTTCGTGTATGGTTTCATGTATTTATATGTTGTATTTATGGGATATCACCTTGGTTGATGAGTACCTCAGTTTTCATTGGTTTCATTGGGGATCGACTTGGTATCGTATCTCATGCAAATCATTAGTTTTCGTGGATGGTTTCGTTACACTTCATTGATTATGATCTTTTTCTTTTTTGATCATTTTTCTTTGCGGTTGGCTATGGGCATCTTTGCATTGAGCCTTCGCTTCACATTATGTGAATGTGGTCCTTCTGTTGAATCATCACGCCTTGTGCTTGCTCTGTGGAAAGTTACCTTAATGATTGGTTCTATAGGATGGCATGAGGAAATTTCACCTTTTTGTTTAAGATTTCTTGCTCAGCATTTTTTATGATGATAAGGTAATCATGTAGCGGTTATCCTTTCCCTCATTAAATTCAGGGTGGTGAGTAGGTATGATATTCATTCTTGGTTTGTGTTTTTTCTAAATTCATGATGCTCTGCTTTATTTGGAGACTCCTTGGAAAAATTGATAGCTATTGGCTTCTTCTGAGGAATTGGAAGGTGCAGTTAATTTGGTGGTGTCGATGGCTCCTTATCTTGCTGCTATTTCTATGGCTTTTACTATGGACTTTTTTGTGGATCAACCTCATTCTTATTCCTGGGGGTTTTCTGCATCCTTCTCTACTCTTTATATGGATGGGCATTTGTTTGTTAACCATTCTCATGCTAACAAGATTGCTTCTACTTGGTTCCCTTCTGGCTCTATGTTTTGTTATCTGCAAGGCCTTGGTTACATGTGGTACATAGTTAGATTAGTCCTTGGGTGTTGGCATTGTTCTTTTTGGTCAGGATATGACGGTTTCTTTTTTGGGATGTTGTCATCTTCACTGGTTCCTATAAGCTTCTCTCAAGCTTCCTTTATATCTAATGCGATTGATGTATTCTGGGGTTTTTTGTGGACTGTCTTTGGGCTATTGTAATGGGTAGATAGGCTTCTGTTCTTTTGAGCCAAACTGAAGGGTTTTCTTACTGGTTATTTCCCTTCAGTGCTCATTGAACCAAAAAAATGGATTCACTATAAGTTTTAGTAAATCTAAATTATACATGAATATAAATAAGAAAGATTAAATTTTGATAATTTATTTATATGTTAATTTTATTCAATAGTTTTTTATAGACATGTTTAAATTAGTTGTAAATAAAAAAAAAGAAACAATAGACTTACTATTGATGAGATTGTTTCTAGGCATTGGAGTTGTACAATCTGATAGATGCGTATTTTATTTATCAATCTAAATAATTTAAGGATCAATTGAGGAGATTTATAATATTAGATTGTAATCCCACACCTAATTTAATAGCAATAAGAACCAAACTTCGAGGAAAAGATAAAAGACATAATGTTATCATCCAACTATATTCAAGAGAATCATTGGAAGTTTGGTATATTCACATTGACAACTAATGATTTTTATTTGATTGGTTGCATTGACAATGATTTTGCAGCTAGCATGGATGATAGGACATACTTCAAGATACGTATTTTATTTTGCATCTAGCATATTTGAATGGGCACTAAAAAGCAACATATAGTAATAAATTTATTAGAAAGAATGGAGTACACAACAAAAATATTTGCAACATGTTATAAGCATTTTGGATTTGAAAATTATTACCAAATTAAATCAACAATCGAGAGGATAGAACACCTATCTAGTATCCTTCCGTGCAGAAGTTGTATTGGCTTGCATCAGATTGTGATAATGGGGATCTTTACTAAATGATCGGCATCACTGTCCTTAACGAGGCAAAAATGACTAGAGATTTAATAAAGCTTTCCTTTTATACATCACCTAAAGCGGTGACGTTATATCATTAATGTTTCACATTTTGCTTTGTATTTTAGAAACATGTCCTTGAGTTACATCTCTAATTTGCTAACTTATTAGATTCAGAATTACTCGAGGAAACTTGATTAAACGAAATACATATGGTTTTCAATACATGAGAAACTATATTTACAGTCAGAAGTTATACATAAAGATAATTATATAAGGTTATAATTTTTTAAATTTATTAATGTAAGATTCATAAAGAAAACAATGGTCAACATGTTGATTTTGTTTTGAATTAGGAATTATAAATGAGAGTATGATTTTTTATTTAAAAAATTAATTTTTAATTTTTTATTTAAAAGAAATTGAAATAAGATACCATTATTATATATAAAAAACTAAAATAAATGAATGAATAGACTAAAAGTTTATAATTCACTTAGTAAGATAAATGACAATATTCTAACAAGATGTAAGAAAGTTAACAATTTTTTAAAAAATGATAAATATTATTGACATATTCATCAACAACCAAAAAAGCTCTCAAAGCATTAAATCTATGTTCCTTTGAGCTCCAAAAAAATTTGAAGTTTCTATAGAGTCACTTCAAGCTAAAAAGTACTGACATAATGCCATGATGTTTTCATAGAGGCATTTCAAGCTAAGGGTTAAACATCTCCTTCAAGATCATACAAAGAATTATTTATTATTTTAGCTTTAACATAAAGCACCAACATGATTCCAATCTTCCATAGAGGCCGTTCAAGCAAAAGGATAAACCTTTTTGTAATAAGTCCTGTAGGATCATTCAATAATGATTACTTAGAAATGTATAAAATTATAATAAAAAACATTATATTGTGGAGAAGAAACATATACCTGATCTACAATAATATGCACTTTTGAGATTCAACATGAAGCACCAACATAATTCCAAACTTCCATAGAGACAATCCAAGCTAAAGGATAAACTTTTTCTATAATAACTCCTGTAATTTCATAAAAAAATGACTACTTAGAAATGCATAATCTTATAATAAATAATAACTGTTGTGTAGAAAAAATATATACCTCATCTAAAATTATATTATTTTTTGAGCTTCAACAAGAAGCACCAACATAATACGAAGTTTCCATAGGGGCACCAACATAATACAAAGTTTTCGTAGGGGCACTTAAAGTTGAGGGATAAAATTTTCATGTACAAATATATAATCTTCTAAAAAAATAATTAGTGAAGAAAACATACATACTTGATCTTTAATTATACGCTTTTTTAAATTCCAACATAATATGAAGTTTCTATGATGTCAATTCAAACTAAGAAGCACCAACATAATGTCAAGTTTACATAAAGACACTTCAAACTAAGAAACACATTTTTATTCAATAAATATATTTATAAATTACACTGGACAACTGAATTATTATATTAATACAATAATTCTAACACATTTTGTAGTATTTCATTTATATTGTATTTTTTTTTTATCATGATAGCTAATTAAAAGAATATTAATATCAAATGTCAATTATCAACTATAACATATGGTATTTTAGCATGTAATTTACTGTGAAAAAACTAATGAAAATATTGATCATAATTTATCAACTTAAAAATCAAATAAATAAAAATTATTAGTAACAAAAAATATTAAATTTTTGTTAGATAACTATAATGTATACAAAATCAATATAATCAAAATTTCAAGAAAAATATTACATAATATAAAGACATTATGAAAGAAATTAAAAAAAATGTTTATAGAAGATTTAAAAATTCTCATCTTCTTCAATTCTCTTTGCTTCCATAATTTTGAAATCTTTCCATATCTTGGTTCCATCTCTTTGTCATTTATTCTGCCTCAAACAATCTTCTATCTCCATTTTCTTTATGTTTCTTTATAATGTCTTTATATCATATAACATTATCTCAAAACTTGATTCATATTAAGTTTGTATACATATAGCCATCTAACTAAAATTAAAATTTATTATTACTAAATAAAAAATAAAACATAGATTTTAAATTATTTTTAATTTTCATAAATAAAATTCATAATTAAATGTCACTTGTAATAGTAAATTATAAATTTATTAAATATTTAAAAATTAAAACACTAAATTTAGTCAAATCAATTTCTCCTATCCCACCCTCAAAACAACTTTCAAATATAATATTCTCTAATAAGACAACAAACTATAAAAGACAATTTATAATATAAAATCATAAATTGTTAGAAGTATCTGCAGTGCACCCTGCAATAAAAAAACAAAAATACGTTTAACCATAATTGGCCAAACCCTAGAAAACAAAAAGTAATGTAATGAAACCTTAAAAAAAAAGAAAGGGTAATGTTATGCTTTGAACAAACATACGGCATCCATCTACATCAAAACCGATCGAGCTGTTAGAGCAGAGGTAAACAACATAACAAAAAACAGCAAGGATAAACTCCATAACCAGCTCAATCGCCATTTCCTGCTTCACAAGAAAAAATCAACAGAAAACGCAGACAACACACATTATAAATAATCTTATCACAAACAGTAATGTAATGCTTTGAACAAAAATGATGCCTCCCTCACCTACATCAAAAACGGCTGTGAGAGGTAAATTCTATAACATGGAAAATCAACACAATACTCAAACAATATAAACTCCCTGAAAGTGCAGACTGCAACACAAAACTCAGACAATATAAACTCAACAAGACAAGCCCAAAACTAAAAGACTCGAACCAAAAGACTCATAGTAGCATTCATGGAAAATAAAAATGAAGGAAGAAAATTAAAATCCTAACAAGACAAGCCCAAAACCAAAAGACTCGCAACAAACATTGTTGTTTGTTATGAGTTTAGTAGAGCGGTGGGAGAGGGTTTATATAGGAAGGAACGCAGTGTTTAACCTCCCGAGTGTAACCTTCAATGTCAACTCTATCCAACACTAAAACTGCACGACGCCTGCAAAGCATTGCACTGACCGTCTCACAGCTGTCCAAGTTACACGTGTTTGAAGTTGTACACAGGACTAGATTCTTTGACACATCGAAATCTTTTGGTGGGGACACAAGAGGGTGACTAATCTGACAATCAAATTGAAATGCGCGACAGAAATCTGCATTCAGATCTCATCTATCCATATAGCCTATTATTCAAATCACAGTAGATATCTACTAGCAATTGCATCTTGGTAAGTAAAAAAATTGTTCACTATTTTTTTAATGCATGAGATTATTTGGTATGTCCAAGAGATTTAATAAGTAAAAAAATTGTTCACTATTTTTTTAATGCATGAGATTATTTGGTAGATCATTTAACAAATGATGTAGATAGGTGACGGAGGGAAAGAGAAAGGGCTAGATGGAGGCAGGAAAATAGATAGAAAGAGATAGAGCAATAGAGAGGGAGATAAATATATAAATAGTTAAAGAGGGAAAGAAGGGGAGAAAGAGAAATAAAGAGGGGAGAGAGGAGATGTAGAGAGATATGGTAAGAGGGAGTGATAGGGAGAGAGGGGGATATAGAGAAAATGAAATATAGAGAGGGAGGGAGAGATGAGAAGATAGTGATAGAGGGGGCAAGAGCAAGAGATAAAGGAGACACTATAGTTTATGGATAGGGTGTAATATGGTTTAGGTTTAATTTTTGCCTATGATTTAGAAGTGTCTATTTTCTCATCTTGTTTGCTTAATTAAGTTATATTAAGGTTAGAGTTCTTTTATTTTAGTCATAGGATTAATTTTTAATTTTGTTTAATGTTCAATTAAATAAAATTTTAAGTTTCAATTTGGCTTAGTTTTAGGGTTAAGGCTTGGTTTGGTTTAGTTTTAGGGTTAAAGTTCATTTTGGTGAAAGTTTTGGGTTGAATTTAGTATAGGGTTAGTGTTAATGTTAGGGCTATGGTTAAGGTTAGGGTTTGGGTTAAATATGGTATAGGGTTAGAGTTCAATTTGGTTTATGATTTAATTAGGATTATAGTTGGCATTTAATTTGGTTTAGTGTTAGGGTTCAATACGATTTAAAGATAAGATTTATTTTTGTTTAGTATTATGTTTATAGTTCAATTTGGTTAGGGTTAAATTTGGTTCATGATTTGGGTTTAATTTAATTTAGGATTAGGGTTGTGTTTGGTATAGGGTTAAGGTTCAAATTGTCTTAGTGTTAGGGTTAAATTTGATATATCTTTAGGGTTCAATTAGGTTTATAGTTATCATGTAATTTGGTTTACTATTAGGATTAGATTCTAATCATTCAATGTTATTGTTACAATTCATTTTGGGTTGGGGTTAAGGTTTGAAATTTGATTTAGTGTTAGAATTAGAATTCAATATTGTTTAGGTCTTGGGTTAAATTTGCTTTAGGGTTAAGGTTATTAGGGTTAGGGTTAAATTAGGGTGGAGGTTAGTGCTCAATTTGATTTAAAGTTCAATTATGTTAAAAGTTAGGATTCAATTATGTGTAATGTTAGGGTCACAATTCAAGTTGGCTTAGCATTAGGGTTTAATTTGGTTAAGGGTTAGGATTAAGGTTCAACTTGGTTTAATGTTTAGTTAGGTTTAGGGAGAAATTTAATATGGTTTAGGGTTATGGTTGTAACCCTTACACAAATCCGAAAATAACCCTAACCCTAACCATACTTAAACCATTTTATTATAATCATCATTGATCCTTTGTTGTGGCATAAAATCTAACCATTTTGGTACTCCAAGCCTAGTCGCAATTTTATCATAGATTCTTTTTTGCAACCCTAATATAACCCTAACATTAAACATAAACCCTAATTCAATAATAATTAAAGTTGAAGGTTGTGGTTGTAAATTTTGTATAGGGTTGGAATTCAATTTGGTTTACAATAAAATTATTTTTATAGTTGTCATTTAATCAGTTTAGTGGTATGGTTCAATACGATTTAAATTTAGGGTTTATTTTGGATTAATGTATGGATTATAGTTCAATACGGTAAGGGTTAAATTTATTTGAGGATTTGGCTTTAATTTAATTTAGGATTAGGGTTGAGTTTGAGATAAAGTAAATGTTCAAATTGACTTAATTTTAAGGTTAAATTTGATATATCATTAGGGGTCAATGGGGTTTAAGTTTTAATTAGGTTTATAGTTATCATGTAATTTGGTTTAACATTAACATTAAATTTGGTTAAGGGTTATAATTAAGGTTGAGTTTGGTTTAGGAATAAGTTTTAATATGGTTAAGGGTTATGGTTTAGATTTTAATAAAGTTTGTTATTCAATTAGGTTTAGGGATAGGGATTACTTTAGTTTAAGGTTTTCTTTCAATTTTTTTAACATTTGGTTAGGGTTCAATTTGAGCTGCAATAGTAATCCTAACCATAAAAGTAACCCTTACACAAATCCAAAAATAACCCTAACCCTAACCATACTTAAACCCATTATTATAATCCTCAAATGTGATCCTTTGTTGTAGCATAAAATCTAACCATTTTGGTACTGGAACCTAGTCACAATTTTTATGATAGATTATTTTTTGTAACCCTAATATAACCCTAACATAAAACATAAACCCGAATTCAATAATAGTTAAAGTTGAAGTGTATGGTTGTAAATTTTGTATAGGGTTGGAATTCAATTTGGTTTACGATAAAATTATTTTAATAGTTGTCATTTAATCTAGTTCAGTGGTACAATTCAATATGATTTAAAGTTAGGGTTTATTTCGGTTTAATGTACGGTTTATAGTTCAATATGGTAAGGGTTAAATTTACTTCAAGATTTGGCTTTAATTTTAAAATTTAGGATTAGGGTTGAGTTTGATATAAACTTAAGGTTCAAATTTTCTTAGAATTAGGGTTAAATTTAATACACCTTTAGGGGTCAATTGGATTTAAGGTTCAATTAGGTTTATAGTTATCATGTATTTTTTTTTTATCCGTATAGTTATCATGTAATTTGGTTTATTATAAGGGATAGATTTTAATTTCATTCAATATTATTGTTATAGTTCAATTTGGTTTAGTGTTAAAATTATAATTCAATATGGTTTATGCCTTGGGTTAAATTTGGTTTAGGGTTAATTGATTATTAGGGCTAGGGTTAGGATTAGGATTTTATTAGTGTAATGGTTCAATAATTTTTAGAATTTTTCCTATTGTTAAGAGTTCAATTATGATTAGGATTAGGTTTAAATTCAATAGTGATTAATGTAAATAATGGTTAAGTTTAGGCTTCATATAATTAGACTTCAATTTTATATTTAGGTTTATGGTTGAATTTGCTATAGGGTTAGGGTTCAATTGGTTAAGAGTTAATTTAGGTTTATAATTTGCATACAATAAGGTTGACTATAGGGTTAAATCCAGTTTAAGGCTAGTGTTTATTTTATTTTAGTGCTAGTGGTATATTTAAATTTGGTTTATGGTAGAATTAGGTTTAGGGGGTTCAATTTGGTTCAGGGTTCAATTAGGTTTACATTTAGCATTCATTTTGGTTTATTATTGGGGTTCAATTTGGTTTATGATTAGGGTTTATTTTATTTAGGGTTAGATTATAATTTTGTTTACAAGTAGGGTTAGGTTTAGTTGTTAATTTTCTTTATGATTTAGATTCCATTTGGTTTAGGGTTTGGGTTCACTTTGGTTTAGATTTTAGGGTTAGGACTCAATTTGGATTAATTTGTTCCAGGTAGGGGTTCATTTGGTTTAGGGTTAGGGTTTAATTAGGTTTATTATATATATTAGGGTACGATTTAATTTATAATTTTGGTAAAGTTTAAATTTTGTTTAGTATTATGGCTAGGGTTCAATGTGGTTAAAGATTAAGGTTCAGTTAGGTTTAGTTTAGAGTTTAATATAGTTCAGTATTTAATTAGGTTTAGAGTTAGGGATCACTTTGGTTTAAGGTTTGAGTTCAATTGTGTTAAGGGTTAGGGTTCAATCTCATTTACTATTCAATTAGTGTTCATTTGGGTTAGGGCTAGGTTTTAAGTTGCTTTAGGATTTGGGTTTAGCTTGGTTTAGAGAGTTATTATTTTGAATTAATTGATTTGCAATAGCAATCCATAACACTAACCATTACCATCATAACCATACTAAAAACCTATTTTTATAACCTTAATTGATCCTTTGTTGTAGCATAGAATCTAACCATTTTGGTATTCCAAACCTAATCGCAATTTTATCATAGATTCATATTTGTAATTCTAATATAACCCTAACATTAAAGATAAACCATAAAATACTAACCATATAGAATTACATGTAGAATTAGACATAGGGTTGGCATTAGAAGACTAACCATAAAACAATAAGGGTTAGGATTCAATTTGGTTTAGTTTTTTATTAGGTTTAAGATTAGGATTCAATTTGGTTTAATGTTCAAATAGATTTAGGGATAGGGTTCAATTTGGTTTAATGTAGTTATGCTATAAAGTTCAAATTTTTACAATAAATAATGGTAAAAAATTAGTGACTCTTAATGGGAAAAAAATATGGATTTATGAGCTATTTTCACTATTAAGAAGCATTTTTTAACATTATTTTTTATGTGAATAAGCTTTGCACAATTATTTTTTAACATACACATACACATACACATACACATACACATACACATACACATACACATACACATACACATACACATACACATACACATACACATACACATACACATACACATACATACATATACACATACACATACACATACACATACACATACACATACACATACACATACACATACACATACATACATACATACATACATACATACATATATAGATATATGATCCATAATATTTTTGGTTCTAAACAAAGATTTTAAAATATAAGTCAAATTCTTATTTTAAAAATAAGTTTATTATTTTATTTATAAAAAATATAATAATTTTTATAATTATATTAAAATTAAATTATAATAGTAATAAATAAATATCATAAATATTTTTTATTTTTTTATTTTTATTGGTCATGGTGTGGTAAAGGATGGAAAAGTCAAATTTGAAAATAAAATTATAGAAGTAAACTCTAGCACTGAAGACTGTGAGAATGTAGAATTTGATATCGATCTCTCTAAAAAAAAAATATTTTATTAGCGAATCTTTTTCTTTTGCGTGAAATGTTTTCAAAAATTAAGGCGAATATTTCACTATTTTGGGGGGAAAATAATGATTACATTGGCGATTTTGTTCATATTGTATGAAAAATGTGGAAAAATTAAGGCGAATCATTCATTATTTTTTGGGGAAAATAATAAT
This sequence comes from Cryptomeria japonica, assembly GCF_030272615.1. Lineage (NCBI taxonomy): Eukaryota > Viridiplantae > Streptophyta > Pinopsida > Cupressales > Cupressaceae > Cryptomeria > Cryptomeria japonica. The sequence continues at coordinate 172,595,603 of NC_081409.1, forward strand.
TAAGGCTAATCTTCCATTACTCATTGGAGAAAAAAACTAATATAGCAAACACATCACATCTTAGCTATAAGTGTTTTGCATATCCGTATGAAATCTTGATCGAGGATTCTTTGTTATCCTTTTGCATAGAAAAATTAAAACACTACGTGTGTCAAAGGAAGAAAAATACTGAGGATAACACATTTAATATCCAATGAGAAGCTATTAGAATCTATGTTAAGGTCTGTGAGTCATGTACAGGTGTCAGGACTATTGGAATGAAATCTTTCTTGTGGGATGAGAGAAAAGTACATCCCACATAGATTAATACAGTATGTGGAATAATCCAAAGTATAGACCTAGCAGTCAATTACCGCCACTACTCAAATAGAGAAATAGGTTCATTATTCGTATGTTGCATTTTATAATGTAGAAGATAGACATTTTCTAGAGATAAGTTATTAGGAAGTGTTGTTGCCTTGCATGAAGAGATTTTAAAATGAAGTGCATAGAATGTGCAGCTAAATTTTGGCATAAGGAGATATAGCTGAAGGTTTGCCGATGCCATGAAGTAAAGAAAATTGACGACTTACCTTGTAGCCAGAGGCTTATTCAAATAGCCAAAAGATAACCAGAGGGTTGTTAAAAAGCTTGAGTGCAACTGCACGATTCAGCTACAGTTGCAAATATTCTTGATCTCTCTAGCAATCGCTATGTCCCCCTTATAATGGATAGAATGCAGAGAGAAAGCTGGGTAAAGACATAGGAGATGCAGTTTTGGAGTCAAGCATCCTTGCTTGATCAAAACTCTCAAAGTTATCTCCTACCAGGAAATGCAAAGAGAATCTTGTATCCTGGTATTCTCTGCATCAATAACCACAAATGTGCGATAGTGGCATGAATCATAAGGTACTTCACATTCATGGAAGCTTTCTTTGTCTCTAAACCAAATCTTTCATGAATACTGGCCTTGAAGTTTTACGACATTGAATTGTTGCAATACATGTTACACATTCTTGTAAAAGATCGGTAGCTTGTTGCATTCCTATAATTATAAAAGGAAATCAAGGCCGTAAAGAAGGATTCTGTAATTTTCTCATATCTGGGGAGAGTAGAACTAGAAACGGGGCTTTGTCTTGTCTAGTGTGTAGGATGGTTTCATGGTGAAAAAATGTACACTTTCTTTCAGTAGTTTTTCAATTAGCTCATGAATGAACTACTATATTTACTATTGTTGCTAACATTGTCTTCATTTGTAGCTCATTTGTGAATCTTTCACAATTTTTTTGGAAAATAACCCATATAGAAAGTGTATTACATATCCATTGGAATTAGAAACGTACTTTTTAACACGCATGAAATCTTCATCTCAAATTCTAAGCGATCTTTTCACATAGAAAACACTCCTCCTGTCAGAGGACTTTATGCTTGCCATTTTGATGAAGAGTTGCATGGGTACGGAGGTTAGCTTGTTCTTGAAGGAAATATTGAATTGGCGGTTAAATGATTATATTAGATTGATGAGGTTTGATCCTTTCATTAGGTGGCATGAATATTTGCATGCCATCATGGAGAGTTCTAATTCTTTGGAAAGGCAAAAAAGTGAAAAGGAAATTGGAATATTTAGAACCTCTAAATTTAGAGCTTCGAGGTTTTTCATAAATTGGTAGCAGTTGAGTTGATCAAGGAGTATTATAAATATTTAACTCTACACTTTTTCAAGAATAGTATGAGAAATGGAATGCCCATATGTAGATGTTTCCTGTGTGTTCATAAGCTATAGGTTTAATGACACCGAGTGGAGAATACTTCAGGAAGGCTGTGTTTATAGAAGCACAATAGATTGTTTTGTAGCTAAAGGGACTTTCAAATTAGAGAAGGTATCTAAAGGGATTTTCAAAGGCCATATGTAGTTGCAGATGGCCTTTCCCTGGCTGCCTACATTTTCCCCCTCATCTCCTGAAGCCTAAGAGCGAGAGGGAGCGGGGAGGAGAATAATGAGGACAGGGAAGAGTTAGCTCTAGCAAAGAGCTTGTTTAGTTAAAATTGATAACTAAAGCTGAACCCCTCTTCTAATTACAATACCCATCATTGGAGCTCATCCATTAGGTTTTGTGGAGCTCATCCACTAGTTTTTATAGCTAGAATTTTGCATCTATAAAACAACTCCTCTAGTTTTTATAGTTAGAATCTTGCATCTATAAAGTTATCAACAATGCAATGGTGGTGCGGCTCAAGCAGTTGAATTTCAACAGTATTTTATTCTTCACCGTGGTGAATGATAGTTTCATGATAGTTTTAGTCATATGGTTTGATAAGTTATCCTATTCTATTTTAGGTTTCATATTCGGAATATATCATTTCCATGCGTATAAAAGAAACATATGTCAAATGAGAACATGACAGTTGGAAACAACCTAAAGCTTGTTGCATTCCTTACTCTTATAAAATGGATTCCAAGGTTGTATAATTAAGAGAATTTTTTGGAAGGAATCTTGGTCTCTTTAGAAAAGGGTATAGTAGTAGTGCCTAAGTTAGAATGTGGAGTCTTCCACAGTTAAGAATGTATATACTCCTTCAACAATATTAATTAGTTTATAATCTATCGTGACAATTACTACAGATATAGTATGTAGAATGTACTTCTTGATCTCACATGAATAATAATATCAATGGTTTTGTTATTTGTCTTTGCAAATCTCTTGTGAAAGTGAAATTTTGTTTGTGGGTTTGTGTACTTCTATAAAAAATTAGAAAAAAAGAAGATATATATACTATAAATATATATCGCGCAAGGAAACTTCTGGTAAGTGTGCATTTATTTAGACATTTATGTTGAAGCTGGTCGAATGCCTTTAAACTGGGCATTGGGGTATTACCATATTTTCACATTACATGTTCAAGCTGGAAACATTGAGGTGGGAGTGATGGACATGCTAATTATGTTTAGGGCAACAAAACCACATACAACGTTTGTAGGTGAAGTCACAGATAAACAATTAGGGGGAGTCTTGGTAAATGGCCACCCGTACATAATGCATGCGGTCAAGATAGTGCTAGGGTTGAAGTTTCTGATCACGTATCACAAGCATAGGGTTAGTTCAGACATTTCGGCCTTTTTTCTTTGCCATGTTGTTATATGTCAAGGTTTCCAAGGAGTGGGCGAAAAAACTCACCCATATGGTGTTCGAGCATGCATATTTGCGTGACATTGATGTGGTCATCAACAATGTGGATGAGAACCTCCTCATTCCCCTCCCACAAAAATATTACATTCGAAGGGTTTTTAAATTTTTGTTTGTGCAAACACAAGATGCGTAGTTGTTGCAGGCACAAAGGAGTGATATACTATGCAGTATCAATTTCTTCATGATGTAGCCAAAATCAAGGAACCCGAAGAGGATGATTGGCATTGGGTCTCTCTGACCAATGAAGGGTTGGTAGATGAAGATGAAATTGATGAGAAGGATACGACTGAGATTGTAGGGGCGCTAGAGCTGGGGAGTGGAGAGGAATGGATTGAGGATGACAGACGTGGTGTGGAGGAAATTCCAACTGGTGAAGCTCATGCTAACTGCAAATAGGATTGCCTGCTCATCTTACAAGCCAAGAAAGTCAAGGAGGAATGTGAAGCTGCTAAGGCAACAAGGTGGACTGGGAATGTCCCCTAGCCCTGAAGTATGGTGTAGATGCTTTGTTTTGTTTTGATGCTTGAATTTTGAATTGTGGGTTATGGGTTGTTATGGGTGATCATTGGAAATGCTACCAGGAATATATTTATGGCTACAAGCCAAATACTGTTGTATCTTTTTTTTAAATCTTAATATAATGGGTGTTGGCCCTACCTAGCTATTCACTTATCAAAAAAAATTGTTCAAATGATTTATTTTGGTGAATCTTTCATTATTTTGGGGGAACTGAAATATATTATAATGGGTGTTGGCCTTGCGCAACTATTTACTGTTAGGGTTTACCAGATTGTTTCTTTTCTGGACCTACCGGTATGTAATATGATATTTAATTGATTTAAAGCTTCAAAAAAGATTACAAAAAGATTGGAGTCATCAAATAACCTCCATCCAATCCATCCATCTATACCCGCCACCACCGAAGTCAACTCTGAAACAAACCCTAATACCCACCTCCCATCCTCTTCTTGTGAGCTCTCTACATCTCGCCTTCAAGTCATCCTCTTGCTATTGAACAAAGGATAGTGGGTTTGCAGGCTCCACCGACCCTTCAGAAATGATGAAACCCACTCCTGGAACAACCCACTCCCAAATTGAATCCATCCCTCTTAGGTATTCTGCAGCAATTAAATTTTGCAAGGCCCTCTTCACCTTGTCTGCATCCTCTTCAAATTCTAATCCCCATGCTCTTTTATCAATGTGTTGTCTAAGATTTGTTCTACAATCAATCCGCATGATTCGACATTAATTCCACCTCTATAAGTGCGAATGAGGAACTTTTTGATTTTAAATTTATTCATTACTTGGATTTAAATACTAGATTAATTTATTTACTTGTAATATTAAACTACATTAACTTTTATCTCTAATTTTGTTTCAGTTATCCATACAATGAGCTACAAGTGCTAGTTAACTATAAGTCTGTAATTAATTAATCAGTCAACTTAATGACCATTGGATGATCGTAGATCAACGACATAAGCTCTATTTCGACCCGAAGTTTTGAAGGACAAAGGTTTCTTAAAAAAGTCACCCGAATAGAGATAGGTCTGAGCATTGTCTAATTAACTATTATAAATTATATACTTAATTAACGAGGAGGATAGATTGGGCCAACCCTTTCCGACGTGTCCTTTGACCTCCAGCATGCATAATCTTAATGGTCCACTTAAGAAGAGCTTGACATCAGCAAGGCCCATGTGCCATGTGTGCAGCGAAGCTGCGGAGTTAAGGTGAAAGAGCAACTTGATCTAAATGTGCAGTCGCGCGGAGATCTGGACCGTTGATATCAAAGGAAGTGCACGACGAGGTAATATATGAAAGTCATTAGTTTTGATTTTTATTATATTTATATTGTGAGTGTGATTCTTATCATGGTTTTTCCCACACTAGGTTTTTCAGGTTAAAATTATGGTTTTCATGTGTTTGGTGTTTATTTGTTTCATCTTACATTGATGTTTGATTTTTTAATGATGATTTATAAGTACCTGTGATTAAATAAGTTTAGGATTTGGTTTAGACTAATTCACCCCCCTCTCAATCTTGTGGCGTTTTCAAAATAAAGGTTAGGTCATAATCCATAACATCATATTCACAAGAATATGGATAAAAATTATTACATATAGGCATCATAAATACATCCATAATCATCTATAACATCATAGTATAAAAATGTATATATATATGTAACTATCACATAATAGGTACATACATCTATGTATGCTAAAAATTGACCTATTTGTAAACCCTAAAGATCCAACCACTAACTCTAGATCTACAAACGAATTCAACAATTAATCAATAGAGAACTAAAAATACATGCAAATAAAATGAAATAAACAAAGTATAAATTTATTAATTACTTAGATTTAAATATTAAATTAATCAATCAACTTAATCACCGTTGGATGATCATAGATCAATGACATAAGCTCTATTTCGGCTCGAAGTTCAGAAGGACAAAGGTTTCTTCAAAACATCGCTGAAATAGAGACATGTTTGAGCATTGTCTAATAATTACTTAACTATTATAAATTGTATACTTAATTAACTCTAACTCTATACTTAATTAATTTTAATCGATGGCATAAGCTCTATTCCGGAACGAAGTTGTGAAGGACACATGTTTCTTCAAAAACTAGAAATAAAAAGAAACAAATTTTAACCATGGTTTTTCCCTTTTAGGAAGATATTGAAATCAAGGGAGATAGGTGTCATAGAGGGTGGAAATTTATCTCCACTTCCAAGGCAGGGGATTGGTTAGCATCAACCATCCATAGTTATTTTCCTCGGAGGATATGCTCTGGTTCAGACTTGATATATCATGTGGAAATGAGAGGATAGTCTGGAGAATAGGATTGGTGGAAGTCGGGCAAAGATGATCGAGCATGCATAGGAGTTGGACAGGGGACTTAGTCAGATAAGGAATATTAGTACTACTGTGGCCCTTTTTGGTTTTGACAGTTATATCACAAAGTTGATTATGGGCAATTTGGAAGGGATGAATCTAGATTTTTGGTGCAAGAAAGTCGTTTCAAATTCAAATTTTTGGGTAAGTACCTGAGAGAAATACAAAATGAACTCAACAATGCAAACATATAGAGATGAATTCAGAATAATATTATAACACTTCAAAAATATGATCACTTACCTTTAGGTCACTAGCAGTTGCCAATGCAGTCAACAAGAATGGTTGTTCCGGGTCTGAAACTTCGCTAGTGATCCGAATCGAGAGCTCAAAATAGACCAAATTGTGTAGAGATAAATATGATCTTTGACTATATTTATACCAATCCTTATTTGGTGATTTCGGCATGACTTTTATATGGTATACAAATATTTGGCAAATCACACTTAACAATAACACGTCTTATGTAATTTTCAAGGCAGTTATGGGTCGTCTAATTAATTGGCAATTATAATAGAGTTGGAAAAAATTGGGGTGAATTGAGACACGCTTCCGCAAAATTCTAGGCGAATTGGTTCCTCCTGGCTAATAAATCTTTATATGGATATTGGCGAATTATGGTCATCTATTAAGACAACCTCGGAAAGTGTAGGCAAAAATATTGAATTTAGAGTGTGGAAAACGTAGATTCTATTAGCGAAATCTTGATAGAGATACAATTAATTACATAAAAAAATGGGCAATTGGGTCATGCATTTAATGGATATTTATAAAGTCCAGGCGACATGGCCACCCCCGATCGATACAATATATTCGCCATTTTCAAGGTCACCGACATGAAATATTTGCCATTAAAGTAAACTTTTTTGTTCAGGATGCACTTATACAATCTTCCTTTTGAATTTTGGAGTGAAGATTGTTTGAAGAAGATTACCAATAACTTAGGGAAAACCCTATAATTAGACATGGGAGATGGTGATCAAATCCTATATGTATGAATTAAGATGTTGACAATATTCCCTATCCAAAGTACTTAGATTAAATTGATGACTTTTATGAGTAGTTGGATGCAAAAAGATGTAAAGGAAGATGAAAATTTCTTCTACCCCAGATGTCGAAGAAGCAACCACAATGTTGAGGATTGTAGAATAATGACCAAGAAGGTTTGGAAAAAAAATATAATTGGGGAAGAATACCAAGAACTAAATAATCCCACAATAAAACTAAACATTGCCAAAGAGATAGAGGTTAGCAAGTACAAGGTCAGAAGACCAATTGATCAAAACAAAGAATGAGAGGAAGGAGATGTTGGTAATTGACACTCATCCGGTGATCTTCGATGCTTGATTTATGGTCTAGGGTTGTCATTAATGGGAACTCTTCTTGGAGATTCAATCCAGCGGTCATGATTCATCTTATCTGGAAGCTAGAGTTAACCGGTATAACAAGGTATCTCAGTAATGTTTTGGTTCAAAATAATTTTTGATGATTGCGGTAATTTTGGTGGTTGATTTTTAATGTTCTTGATGAATGGTAAGATCCTTAGGAAGCATGTGAATACACTCTTTTGGTCTGGTGCTATGTTTTGTTTGAGATTGAAGCCGACTTGGAGCTACACATTATACTTCTTGAAGCCGACTTGAAGGAGATTGCTTTTGTGATAAGACTGGATATATAAGATCAAATTGATGATTAATTTTTGGTGTAATAGTGGTGTGGTGATCCATTTTGGTGTGATTGAGCGCAGTTTCACGTGCGCACTTTTCTTTCAAACAATTTGGTAGCTGACTGAGACAGAAACAGAGTATTTAGCAGAGCGAAGACAGTCAGAGATTCAGTGCTTAACCAGAACTCGTTCTTGCATATTAGTCAGATGTTACTTGAGTGTTCATTTCATTGTATTTCCTCATTGTAATCAAATTGTAAGTCAATGAGACTTCCTTGAAGGTTGTAGCCTTCCGGGCAGCTATATTCGAGTAGTGAGCTCTAGGAAGTGATCCTAAATGCAAGTACATTCCCCATCTATGTAATATTTATGTACTCTTGGCCATACTATATAAATATTGTGGGTTCCAGCCCCACCATGGTTTTTCCCTTTTTGGGTTTCCACGTAAAAATTCTGGTGTTGTGGATTTGTGTATTATTTGTTGCATGTGTTATGTTCTTTTCTGCTGTGCATTGCTAACTAGTGGATAAAGAATGAATTTGTGGATTTGATTTTCGGTAGATCATTGATTCAGTGCCCCCCCTCTCAGTGATCTTCGATTCTAACAAGATAATTTTCACATTTGTTTGCTGACATCAGTAATCTGATGCCCAAGGAGAATGAATATTTAGCATTGATCGAATGTCCATTGGAAATCAATACTCCAAAAAGGGAAACATCAACAACGATAAGCAAAGATGATCTAGATATGTACCCAAACCAAGAACTATAAGTCAGACTAGCAGAAACACTAAGGAGGGTCCTATAAGGAGGAAGACAAACAAAAAGAAGAGACCAGAGGATGAGATGCTACCTAACCGGTCATCCATAAAAACATACCTTTTGAGATGTAGGGGAGGAAAATCCTCCCTTGGAGGGCAATGAAAATACTAACATGGAATGTTAGGGGCTTAAACACCCCTAATAGGAGGCTCATGATAAAGCGCCAAATAGAAGGCCAATTGATCGATATTATATTACTACATGAACCCAAATTATCAAAATAAATTGAAGATGCCTTTTATAAAATACTGTTATAGATGGTCAAGCTTTGCCAAAAAAGTGGAACTAGCCTTAGGAGGATTTTGCTTAATGTGGAAACCAAACAAGATATCAATTTCGATTTTGTCCTCTAACCAATTGGATCAAGTGTGAAGTGAAAAGTTCTAGTTCAGATCTCAGTTTCATCCTTCAAAATATATATTTACCATCTAAAATTCCAAACAAATAGGAACTATGAAGAACATTGGGTATTGATTTGCAAAGTCATCAAGATAAACTTATCTTAGCAGGAGATTTCAATGTCATTTTGCACCTGAGCGATAAGATTGGTGTAATGGGGTGAATGGATCAAGCGCAGGTTGAATTCAAACAATTCATAATAACATGGGGGTTGACAAACATTGTCCCTTACAATGGTAAGTACAAATGGATAAATAGGAGGTTGAGTTACTCCAATATAGTCAAAAGACTAGACAGATTCTTCATGTTAGATGAATGGATGGGAGCTCCTCTGATACCAAGTGCTTTGATCAAACAAATCCCAAATTCAGACCATTTTCCAATTGAATAAAAAATCCTTGAAGAAGTAACACCCTCTAGATGTCAATTCAAATTTGAAAAGATTTGGTTTTGTTGGCTAGGTATGATAGAATTAATAGAAAATTGGTGGATTGAGTCAAGACACATTAAAGGTACAAAGATGTTTACTTTCTGTAAACAACTACAATTGTTGAAGGAGAAACTAAATATATGGAACAAAATGGTATTCAAGAATGTTTTTAGGAAAAGAAGAGGATAGATGAAGAAATGGAAGTCTTGAGCGAACATGTCATCCAACATGGAATGTCCCAAAATAAATATCATAACGAAAAGGAACTAATCAAGGAGTACAAAGAAATTTTATATAGAGAAGAATGCTATTGAAGATCAAAACCTAGAGAAAGTTGGCTAAAAGAAGGTGATTGTAATACAAAAGTTTTTCATAGCTCCAAAAAAATGAAGAGGTGTTGGAACAGGATAAATTAGATACATCATATAAGAAAATGTATGCAGCTTAAAGAAGGCTCTTTATGGAATCAAACAAGCACTTAGAGCTTGATATATCCAAATAGATTCGTAAAAGATGAGTAATTGATTCAATACAATCTGTAGTGAATTTAAATTTTATGTGAAGATTAATAGGAAAGGTTAATTTTTATCATTTATTTATATGCTAATCATTTAATTTCTATTGGATATTTATCTATACACATGTTTAAATTAGTTGTATAAAAAAAAACGACAAACTTATGATTAATGAGATGCTATGTAGGCATTGGAGTTGTACAATTTGATGGAGGTATTTTTATTTAACAGTCTAATTTAGTTGAGGATTTGTCGAGGAGATTTAGAATTTAGAATTATAATCCAACACCTACTTTAATTGCAATAGGAACTAGACTCAAAAGAGAAGATAAAGGGCACAATGTTGATCTGACAATATTCAAATGAATCATTAGAAGTTTGGTATATCTCATAGCAACAAAACCAAATATTTTGTATGGAGTTAGCCTTAATTATAAGTTTATGTAGTCACGAAAGGATTGACATTGATAACTCAAGAAAAGGATATTGAGATATATAGCAAGGGCAAAAGGCCATAAAAAATTATATTGAACAACTAATGATTTTGATTTGAGATTTTGCAAGTGGCAAGGATGATAGGACAAGTACTTCAAGATATGTATTTAATTTTGGATCAAGTCTGTTTACAATGACATAAGTGAAGCAACCTATAGTAATAATTTCATTACCAAAATTGATGTGCACAACAAAAGCATTTGCAACATGTTAAGCAATTTGGATTTGACGAATATTGACAAATTTAATTCATCATCAAGAAGATCCAACACCAATGTATTATGATCAAAATTAGAAATTGCATTACCAAAGAATCATGTTCTTCACAAAGCATTAAACACATTGATACAAAATCATTCATTTGAGAACTAACCTGAACAATAAAGAAATCACTTTAGATTTTTCTAGATATGAAGATCAATTTATAGATATATTTAGAAAGAAATTAGCAAGCCAACAATTTGAATATCTATACATGATTTGGGGGTTGTAGATGCTGAAGCAATTAGTGATATAAATTAAAATCCGAGTGTTGGAATGTTCTACTAATTTCTCCTACAAACTCATTATAGTAAATGCTTGAAATTTCTTGATAATGTTTGTTGTTTTTTACTAATGAAATATGATTAAAATTATCAGACTTCCACAATCCATAATGATATCTATTGCTGCTTCTGGATTTGATTGTGTGACCTTTTTTGCATGAGGTTTCGGATCACACTTTGTGATCCATCATTGGGATGATTACAGAGTACTAGAATATGAAAGAAGATAAATTGCCACAATGAAATATGTCTGCCTAACTTCTAAACTTGCCTTACTAATTTCTAAAATCCTCTATCTAACGAGACAATTATAACAAATTTTATTTAAGTAAACAGAAACTATTCTTTTGTTTATAAGTAATGTAATTTCAGCATAATCAAATTTCACCAAATTACAAAATTACATAATAAAAAATAATAATTTGAATTAATCAACAGAAGTCGCCCTCAAATCGCATCTTACCGAGAAATGGCTGTGCAGTAGAAAAACATGTACAAAATCCAAGATACCTCTAATTAAATATAAATTATCACGTACCAAGCTAAACATAGTGCCTCCTATTTTAAGGTTGCTACGCATGCATTTACCTACCTTGGTAACCTCGTATTTCAACCCTGATATGTATGTACCTTCACTATCCCTGAATAGATCGTGAAGTTGACAATTATCCTACGGCTTGGATTTCAAAATCTCACCAAATTCCAAGAATTACCAGTCTTAGGGAGAAATTAGTACATAACTCAATGGAATTGTTCAAAATCTTTTGGTTCCCCCCATAATATGTACACTCCAGTCGTACATCCTTCACGCGTATACGTTTCCTTGAATGATGAAAAAACCAGTTGTCTGTCCTCCTGTCTTCAGTAGTAAGAATGTACATCTGAATTGAATGGCTTCGCAGGTTTCAACGGTTATATCAATGGAGCCCAAACTGCTTTATAACTATCCTTCCGTGCACAAGGTGAATTGGCTTGCCTCAGATTGTGATAATGGGAATCTTTAATAATAGATCGGCATCGCTGTCCTTGACGAGGCAAAAACGACTGTAGATTTATAAAGCTTTCTTTTTATACATCAACTGAGACGGTGGCGTTATATCATGAATGTTTGACATCTTGCTATGTATTTTAGAAAACATGTTTTTTTAGATTTCTACTTAACATGTCCTTGAGTTACAATCTCTAATTTGCTAACTTATTAAATTCAAAATTACATAAGGCAACTTGAATAAATGAAATACATATAGCTCTTAATACATGATAAATTATATTTATAGCAAGAAGGAATCTATATGACACATTATCTCATATGTTTAGACTATCATATTGCATAACAATTTCTTTTTTAAAATTTCTAATGTAAGAAGGAATCTATATGACACATTATCTCATATGTTATAACACATGCGTGACCCCTTAGGACCACATATGACCCCTTATAACATCCTAGTGTACATATGACATTTCCCTTAGGATCACATAGTGTCCTAAGGGGTCATATGTGGTCCCAAGGGGTCACACATGTGTTATAACACATGTGTGACCCCTTAGAACCGCATATAACCCCTCATAAAATCCTAGTGTGAACAACATACCCCTTAGTCCATCGCATAGTGTCCTAAGGGGTCACATGTAGTCCTAAGGGGTTACGCTCCCTTAGGATCACATGGTGTCCTAAGGGGTCATATGTGGTCCTAAGGGGTCACACATGTGTTATAACACATGCGTGACCCCTTAGGACCGCATATAACCCCTTATAAAATCCTAGTGTGAACGACATACCCCTTAGTCCATCGCATAGTGTCCTAAAGGGTCATATGTGGTCCTAAGGGGTCACGCATGCGTGACCCCTTAGGACTACATGTGTGACCCCTTAGGACTACATATGACCCCTTATAACATATGAGGGCTTGGATTCATTTGAGGAGAAGCTGCGAGGTTTAAGCCATACTGGGTTTATGGATATGCTACTACAGTCAGACACTTCATCCACAATGCCTAGTCATCTAGTTAGCCCCTTACACTCCTTAGTCATACGTACAGCCAGAGAGAGATATGCAGGCACGAGTGATGTGGTTGATATGATCACAGGACATGATCAAACTATACAGCCTACTCTTGAGACACAGGTATGTACATACATGTGCATTTAAATTTTTACAAGATATGTATACATGTTGTAATGTACGATAAATCTATATATAGATCATTTAATAAATAATCTAGTTCTAAGTTAATTTGTATCATTTAAATTGATCCCAAACTAATCCTTAAATACATATGTATATACATATATACGTATATACATATATAAATATGTAGATACATATACATATATATATAGATATATATATATACATATATATATATATATATATACATACATATACATAGATACATATACATACATATATACATACACATATATATATATATATATATATATATATATATATATATATATATATATATATATATATATATATATATATATATATATATAAAACAGCTAGCTCATGTCACTCCTAGCTTGAGCTCTGAGCGTGTGCGTAGGAGAGATTTTTTCTATGTTGTTAGTGAACAGGTTAGTTATGGTTTTGGTATATATGTACATGTATGTATACATGTGTTACAATTTATATTTTAATTTTAATTTAACTCTAGTTGGATTTAATGTACATGTATCTAGAGAGATCTATATTTAATATTTAAATAAATTCTACTTTTGCAGGGGTCTATTGGACATCTAGACTCTCACCAAGACTCTCCTTCAGATGGTCGCTTTGTTCGTGGCCGACATGGTCCCTGTTGATTTGCTGGACTTTATAGCTCATTTGTTTATCTTTTTATAGACTTTCATATTATATATATTCATGCATGTATGAAGTTTAGACTATATTATACTTTATACCTGGTTTGTGTTTGATCAGATTCTATATTTCATGCATGTATGAAGTTTAGACTAGATTATACTTTATACCTAATTTGTATTTGATCAGATTATATATTTCATGCATGTATGAAGTTTAGACTAGATTATACTTTATACCTGGTTTGTGTTTGATCAGATTATATATTTCATGCATGTATGAAGTTTAGACTAGATTATACTTTATACAATTCGTGTTTGATCAGATTATATATTTCATGCACATGTACAAGTTAGATTATATGTACTTTATACAGTTTATGTTCGATGGACTGGATTATATATATTATGTGCATGTATGGTTAGATTATGCTTTATATATACATGTATAGTTTTTGCATTTGATCCTGGATTAAATATATCACATCATTTGTATTCAAATAATTATATATATGATTGAATGCACGTGCATGTTAGATTACTTACACACTTTAAATATATATGATCAAGAATGCACATGTTCTCTAAAATTTTCAAATTTATATATATCTGTGACCGAATTTACATGTGTACATGTAGATAGATTAAAAAAAGATTGATATGTTTATAATTTAAGCTCTTCAATTATTACACATGTATGTCCTAATTTAATATATCAATTTTACACATACATACATTCTAATTTAAATATGCATTTTTAATTAAATTTATGTGCGTGTGCATCTTTAATTAAATAAATACACATGTCCTAAATTACTTTACATGTACATGCTTTAAAATTAATTTAACAACTTACAAATTACATGCATTTAGAATTAGATATGTACTATATACATGCATTTAGAATTAGATATCTACTATATACATCCTAATCAACTGCATACATCGCCCGCCTTTTAACATGTTTTCAACTCATCCACATGTCCCAATTTACTTTACATACGTGCATGTAAATATTATTTAACATACATACAAAATAACTTCATGCATCCTAATTTGATATAATTGAAAATTTCATGTATTTAAACTTAAAAAATATATGGTCCACACAAGCCATATATATATAGAGATCAAATATCTATCCAAGTTTCAAAACAAGTTAAGTTCTAATTTATCAAGTATTAATTCAATTCATGGGTTGAACCACATGAACTTTGGATTACTAAATATATAGTTCATACCACATCAAGTGGCTCATAATGCTCTTAAATAACACTTAATATTTTGTCATGATCTTCACTATCTAGTCTCCACTTTTGAAACCGCCCGCGACGTGGAACTATTTGAAGAATTAGGCCAACAACATTGACCAAGTGGCTATACTGATATACCTTGTTGTCAATTTGGTATTCAGTGAAATGAATCTCATGTTGAACAATTTTAACTTGTTTGAAATATGTCCCTTGCACAACAACTGAGCCTGCATGTACATGTACATAAGAAATGTGAGAAATTAAAAATTTGCACATAAGCGATCTATACATACATATTCAAATCAGTTCAAACCTGTGGGAAATGACATTCCATTGCTCATTTCATATTTTGTTACCTTATTTCTCTCTTCTGTGCAACGCAATAAATAATAACTAACACCTTCTATATTTCCATCTTCTACTATAACTGCAAAAATATCTCCTGCAATTTGAAACAAGTTAAATAAATTCTAAACATGTCACTTTTAAAGAAATATTTACATGTACACAACATTTTTTAAGGAAATATATATATATATATATATATATATATATATATATATATATATATATATATATATATATATATATATATATATATATATATATATATATATATATATATATATATATATATATATATATATATATATATATATACTTTAAATACCTTTTTAAAACAATCCTGAAATATGATCACAATCACCAGAAATCAAAGGAATGCCTTCGAAGATTCGATCCTCATTTGAATCCTCATATGTGTCAGAAACATCTAGTGGCACCAATTTCCATTCACTAACATATCCAAGCTCTTGGTTCTTGCAATCAACATAGCTTTCCAAAATGCAATCAAAACAAAAACATGAATAATCCCTAGTGTATAATGTCCATGGGCGATTATCTGTACTCATGACACAATACAAAGATCTTGTCCTCTCCACACTCTTGCATCCATGCATTGATCTTCTATCCACATCTATAAAATATACATGTGTACAGGAACATACATGTAGATCAAGTTGTTAAATTGAAACATTTGAACTAGTAACGTTTTTAAAAAATTTAAATAAAACACTAAAAAAGAACACGTACCGGTTATCTCCCAAAACACTCTATATAGAATGGGTCTATATGTTCTCGATGATGATTCACCGGGATAATTAGGTTGCTCAAAGTGTTTCTTACACCATTCAAAAACATCATGTGCATCATCTATACGATCTCCTGTGTAATTTATTTGATGCTTTCTTAGAGCATGTTTGATACAAGCGCCTACACCATCATGTTCACCCTTTCCATGACCACTCTAAAAAAAACTCCAAACATGTGGTATTTTGTCATTTCAATGATATCTACATAGTGCACAAAATGGCCTCTAAGTTTTGAATTGTGTCGCACATCCATCAGACCAAACAAAATGTTTAACTATTGTTATGCCTCTCTCTTTCAAATATTCAAAAAACTTCTTAAAGCAATGTTGTACAAAAAGTGTGTCATGCTCCTTATCATCACTGATATAGAAGTGGTACTCTTTCTTAATGACATGATTTTAAAATGTACTATCAACACCATCCAAATCCATATGTGCATGTCGATAACACACATGCACCAAAATAGTGATTTGCTTTGAAAAGTAATACTCTGATTGAATCTCTTTTTGATGTGCAAAAAAAAATTTCTGCGAAGTCCACTACGGATAGAATAGTTCCAAGTGGGAAAGTGTCTCTTAATATTTTAAATTGTTCTGCTTGCCACTTGGCAAAAAAACCATGGCATATGTATGGTTTTATCAACTTACGAAATTTTTTCATAAATGTTCCAATAGGTATTTCCTCTTCTACATAATCTAACCTTGTAGATTCCTTTCCAAATATTGTTTCAAATTTTTTGTACTTGTAGCTCTTGCAATTTACCATCTTCCTCATATCAGTATCTTCATCTCACAAAGGCAATTTACTCAAGTCCCCGCATGTTCCACAAATTCCTTTTATGCAATTTATTTGACTGGTTGCAATATCATCTGATTTATCACATAAGATGGATGCTATGAATTGACTTGTTCGTTTAGGAGGAGCATTTTCATAACCATCACTATCTTCTCTAATCTTTCAAAACACCTGATAGTACAGATCAAATTCGATGTGATAACGACAACAAAAAGTTTTGAAAACTTTGTTTACCTTCACATAATATGGCCTTAACCGTTCAAACATGGTTTATCCAATCTTTATATGAGGGTTTGTTTTTGTAAACAACACATACAATTCAGGTTTGGTCGTGTCTATCCAATGTTTTATATGGAAATCATAATGATCAGGACCTCCTTTGTCTGATAACATCTCTACTGTTTGATGAAGGACAAGTATTATCATTCCAAAAACTTGTCACAAAGTTCCTAACAAAATCTTCAATTCTATTAGAACACGGAGCTCTACACATAATTGCCCAGTTCCCTTCTGAGGTAGTATCATCCAAACTCTTTCTCCTTTTAACATATTCTGATATTGTCCTTCTACTAAAACCAAACTCAGATGACAGTGAAGAGATTTGTCTTTTTTGAGGCAATTTTTCATTTACTAAAGATGTCAACATCACTCTTCTTGAAATGGTCTTATCTGCTGTTCGAGATTTTTTACCAATGTTCACCAAACCTTTCTTAACATTATCAACAATAGATTTTTGTAGCTGATAAGTTTTCCTCTTTTGACTTGTTGTATCTATACCCAACAATTTCAGTGGATCTATTAAGTCTTTATGAGTAAGTACAATTGATAACAATTGAGCTTTTTCTAGTGTAGTATGAAGATTGTTGAAATGAGACATTATTTCTTTTGCACTTTTATTCATTGACCTCCTTATAGTATGTCTAGGTTCTTCACTGAGTCATTTCAACTCATCCACATCCATTTCAAGTAAATGATCTAAAGTTTTATAAGAAATATTTCTCTTCACCTGTTTAGCTAGATCCACAATATGCTCATTCATACCAGTGGTAGGAGGTAAGGAGCCTGACCCCTCTCCTTCAACCTCCATTGGTTTAAATTGGACAAGCTCCTCCCTATGTTAATCAACTATATTGTGTTCTTCAATAGGTTCGTTTGCCTCAACTCCCGCTTCAGAACTCCCTTCTTCTTGAGCCCATTCTGCACATAATTTAAGATGACAGAGAATATTTTTAATGCAACGAAATTCCAAGTTTAATTTGAAACCAAATTTTCAAGACATTTAGTAAGACATTTAAAAATTATGTCATAATAGGTGGACTATAATTTCATGTGTATTTAAGACCTATTATTGCATAATAGACCTCCTAATATCACATGTAATACCTGTCCTAATATGATCTGCACAATATACCTATCTTAAGGGGACTCTTGAGTATAATGTGAAATGTTTTTGCATATGTGAAGTCATATAAATAGAAGCTATTATGACATAATAGGTTATAAATTTATGTCACATTTAAGACCTATAATCAATGTAATAAGTCATAATATCAAATAATAGGCCTTATTATTAATTAATATGACCACGTATGAAAAAACATTTCACATTAATATACTTGACTCCCCTTAAGACAAAAATATTATGTGATATTAGAGGACCTATCACACGAAATGAAGTACATGTCTTAAATATGATATAAGTTAGAACCTAAATTATGACATAATAGGTCTTATTAATTTTATGACTTATTAGTATTATAAATGGACTTAATTATATAGGAGAAAAAGTCAATTACACAACAAGCAAGTTAATGGAATTTGAAATTTGCAAATACACATATTATTTCAAATTAATTATGCTTTCCAATTAAAATGAGATTATTTTTAATCCTACTATTTCCAATTAATTTAATAAAAATAACATCACTTAGAGTTAATTAAGATAGAATTATTATATAAATTAAATTAATTTAATTAATATTTTTTAAATTAATTTTCATTAAAAATATTAGATAAAAATATTGAACTAATTAATACTAACAAATAAACACTATTTTTGGTACGTAATACATATAAAATTAAATAGAAATAAAAATAAAAAATACATACTTGCATCATGATATCTTTGTCTTCTTTCTTCTCAATATGTTTGTTCCGTTTCGGGAAAATAATTCCTTGAAGTCTTATTTTGCCTTCTCTTCTTGTTCCCCATGCTTTTAAAAAAACCTTCAAATATCTTCAAATTATTGCCCTCAAAATAATTTTCAAATGTCTTCTTTCATCCAAAAATGTGAATTGTTTTAATCATTTGTGTGTTAAAAAATGAAAAAAATTATGTATATTTATACGACTCTACTTAAATGTTAAAAAAAAAAAAATTGAGTTAGTCAGGGTTCGAACGAACACGGACAGTTAGAAAAGGTCGGGTTCATTCAAACCCGGTCATTACGAAAAAGTGCGTGTCATAATTTAGCATGTGGGTTCTGGGGGGAACTCGTGTTCCTTCGAACCCTCTTGTTAAAGGTTTCTCCCAAAAAATTTTAGAGTTCTGCGGAATTTTTGACTTCAGACCTCTGTTTCAAGGCACAAATGAAATAATCTTGATAACCCCAAAATATTAGATGGTAGTACTTGGAGCAAGCTTTCCAATGAGTATAATTTTATTACATTGTGAATTTATTATGTTCTTGTTTTTTTAATTTTATGAAATATTGGTTTTTCACCGAACATGAACTTCTCTGTTCAATGCATTGGGAAAAATAGGAAACTAATTCAGAAAAATTCTGAAAAATATCTATGCCCTAGGTATTGATGTCTTCTTTCTACCAAAAAAATAAAATTGAATTTCAATACATATAGAACAAGTTATGTGTTCAAACTTAAACCTATGTCTGAATTATGACTAGTCGGACTTCAAAACTTAATAAAATGAAAAATATTCAACATATCACTATGAAATCAATTGCAAGCCCTAGATATTGATGTTAGAAACCAAAATTCAAAATAATTGAGTTTTTATCATTTATAGAAAAAAAATTATGCATTTCGGGAGGCACATTACTCTTAAAAATGTAGTTTGTTGTAAAAAACTACTTTTCAAGGGAGATAGAATTTTTTTAAAAAAACTTCAAAAAATTTTGAAAAAATTATATATAGAATCTACAGACAAAATGCTACAAATTACTAATTTACATCATCTTCAAACTTTTAATAGTTTAAAAGTTATAGTTCTCGGAAGTTGAAGATTATTTTTAAAATGTTCATCTCAGTGTCAAAAGTGGTAAAAAAGTGGGAACCATTATTGTGAGTTCACCCATAATTATATATATATATATATATAAACTTTTAGGAAGAGTTAAATGCTTATAGACATATTTATAATGTCATTAACTTGTCAGCACATTTTCTAGAGCATAGCCTTTCTTCTACTGAAATTAAATCCTCTTTTTTTGGCGGCATACTCAAAGTCGATGATGTGACCTTCCTTGCCACATGCGCCAGCTATAACTAAGTAGATCACTCAACTAACGACAATGGTATTAATAACCTTGATCTTGGAGATCGTCTATCTCCACTTTCCCTGTATCGTGACCCTTCATTCTTGCTCCTCTGACACTCTTAAGCGATCAAATTGGTCCTTTACCGAGATAGTTGAGTTCTATTTTACGGTGCCTTTCAAAACACAATTAATATAAGTAATGGCTCTATTTGTAAAGAAGTTGGTTAACTGAGAAAGTTAAGCTCATTATGGATACTCTGCTAAGGCTTGTAGGGCTTAAGCATCAAATGGATTTTATAGGGGACATCAAAGAAGACAAATTGAAAGGCATTCTAGAGTTCCCAAATGTCCTAGTTATTCGTGCAGTCAAGAAAATTATTGGGGAGGAGTATATTAAGAATGAGGACTGCATTAGGGCCAATTCTGATATAGCGGCAATGTTCTTAGCGGTGGCCTTGCACTGTGAGAGTGGTGCAGGAGCACCTAGGACTTAGATTGTTTAGTTTTTTCAATTTTGGCTTGTACTAACCCTAGCCAAGTCAGTGGTGAATAAGGACTCCAATAGGGTCCAACAGCTAGAGTTTTGAGTCAATATAGGCCTAGGTTGTGTTCATACTTCTTAGGTTTGCATTTTTGTGTAAATAGTGAGTTTGAGTAGGTAATTGACCTTTTTGATGGTCAAAAGTGTCAATATTAGGGAGGGTTAAATTAGTATTAGGCAAGTTTTAAAAGTCATATGTGATGACTTGGAATAGGTCTAATAGGTTGGAAAGACCAAAAGTGTAAAAGTTGCAAAGTTGCAAAAAGTTTTCATGACAACTTTTGTCCTGAAATGGTTAGCGATGGAGTTAGGGATTGTTCAACGCTGTAGGATGGATCCACATGTGGTAAATAAATAAGAACCCTCTCTTGCACAGTTACCAAGGTTGGTGAATGTGTTTTGCAAGCTTAACAATCTAAAACTACTCATTTTTCAGACTAGTTGGCAACGTTTTGGCTTGATTTTACTCATTTTGTAATTAAAGATGGATTGAATCCATTGATCCAGAAATGGACTGAGTTTTAAATGTGTGTTATTGAGTTGTTGGTTCATTTTAGAGCTTTGTAGATACCGTTCATTAGTGTTTTCTTGCTTTAGTTTGCAAGCAGCCAATTTTGGCTTGTATATAGCAGTTTTCTTGTAAATATGGTTGCCCCATGAGTTCCACACGTGATGCCATCATGGCTTGTTGGGATATGATGGGAAACCATATTTATAGTGTACATATGTAGGTACAAGTTTTGGAGAAGAGGTTTGATATGACTGTCACCTTATTCTAGGCGAGTCCCGGAGCAACCCAGTTAGAGGAAATAAGGTGAAACTAAAGTGCCAAGTGCAGGGGTGGATGTCAAATAACTTTCTAAGTTTTTGAAGGGGTCCAAGGATTTGGGATAGAGTTTCCAATTCAAGGAGGATGCCTGAGAAGTTCATCTATTGCACAAACCCAAACTTTACCTATCACTGCCACCTAGAAGTACTAGAAACCCTCCAAAAGCCTCATTTTGGGGTTACCACATTGAATGGTGGAAAAAGAAGCTAAAACCACAAAAATATATTGAGGTTAGATGAACCATTGAAGAAAATACAAGATTGTTTGGGGGTCTTTTAGACCATTTCCACCCAAGCCCAAAAAACCTGGTTTTAGGAGGCCTAATTGGGCTAATTCCTTGTAGCCCTTTTCTAGGCAAGATTTTGGAATTGGTAAGAAACCTATTGATTGCAAACCTCAAATGGACCCTAAATGCATCGAAAACATGAATGAAGACATCTCCACACCTCTGCATCATCTCACAATGGTAGGAGGTCATTTTGACAACTTGAAGCCAAGAAGCCATAATTGAGTACATGGGAAGCACTGTGAATTGGTAGGGTTCCTAGCTAAAACACTTGAAGAAAAACACCTTAGAGAGATCAATAATCAATCACTAGAAGAAATTGAGAAGGAAATGTAGGTCTAGAGAGCAACTAGGCCTAGTGAATTGGTGCAATTGAGCAACACCAGCTAGGTGAAGTGTTGAGAAAACTAGGTGAACCCCATCAAATTGGAATCAGAGCCTATAATATTTGGGCTAGGTGAGTAGATGTCCTTAGTGGAATCTATAGGAGACAACAACATGGTGACCAATGCAGAGTTGCAAAGAAAGTGGATGATCAGGAGGAAGAGAATAGACTCCTGAAGGAGAAGTTGCTAGAATTGGAGAGTAAGCTTGGAGAGGTAGAAACCAAGGAAGAAGAAGTGTTGGTAAAAGTGGAAGGAGCAGGAGGGAAGTGTAAAGAAGTGGCAGAGATAGACAAGATACCTAAACCTGATCCTATCCTAGAGCAAGAACCTTTTTTGAAGGCATTGAAGACCTTGAGTGGCAAATCACTGGAAGGATTGCCATTGTTCACTGGTAAGATGGAGGCAGAAGTTGTCCTAGAGTGGATAGAAAGTATGGAGAACCATTTTGAATGTGAAGGCATAACTGAAGCCCAGAGAGTCAAGGTATCCAAGTCAAGGATGAAAGGCGCTGCTCTCACATGGTGGAAATTTGTGCAAGATGAAAGGAAGAAAATGGGCAAAGCACCCATCTCTTCTTGGAAAGGGATGTTAGTCAAAATCAAAGAAGTCTATCTCCCTAATGACCATGAAGTGCAAATTCATAGGAAGAGGAAAAACTTAAGACAAAAAGATCTTGATGTTAGTAGCTATACAGAGGAGTTTCACAAGCTTATCCTTAGATCTCATGTGGTGGAAGAAGATACTCTCAAGGTTTCTAGGTACCTAAATGGTCTACGGTGGAACATCCAAGAAGAAATCAGTTTAATGAGCCCAAAAACAATCCATCAAACCTATCAACTTGCCCTTAAGGTGGAGGAAAAACTGAAAAGAAGACATGACTCAAGCAACAATAGGGGCAGGGGTAGAGGAAAATACAATAGAGGCCATAGAGGAGGCTTTGGAAGAAGAAGTTCTGAACAAAGAATACAAGGAGAGTCTAAACTCACTGAGCAGCAAGATAGTGGCAGTAGTAAAGGAGGATTCAATAGAGGAAGGGGATCAAATAGTGGTTTTAGAGAAAGATTTAGTGGCCAGGGTAGAGTTTCCTCATACTTTGCAACAATGAAGTGTTACCATTGTAACCAACTTGGTCATCCAGCATATAGGTGTCTAGAGAAGGGATCATCAACACATGGTGGTGAAAGAAAAGTGAGCTATCTTCAAGAAGAGTCTTCAAGGAGAAAGACTTCAAAGGTTGCCTTAAAGTGAGAGGTAGGTGACAAATTGATGATAAGGAGAACATTGATCAAAGAACCGGTCAAGGAAGAGCCAAGCCAAAGAAGGTCCTTATTTAGGATCAAATGCAAGATTATGGACAAATTGTGGAAAGTAATCATTGATTTGGGGTATACGAACAATATTGTGTCAGAAGAGGCAGTGAGTAAGCTCAAATTGCAAAGGATGCCTCACAACAATCCGTATAGAGTCACTTGGTTGAACAAAGGCCAACATGTCCTAGTCAATGAGCAAGCATGGGTGGATTTTTCCATTGGAAGGTATAAGGACAAGGTGTTATGTGATGTCCTACCCATGGATGCATTCCATCTTCTATTAGGAAGACCACGATAATTTGATAGACAAGCTATCCATGATGGAGCCAAGAATGCATACTCATTTAAGAAAGATGGAGTCACATTCAAGATTCAGTATATCGTTGAAGAAGGTGAAAAGAGGGCAGTAGGTCCTAATGTTCTTTTGGTGAGTAAAAAATAGTTCTTAAAGACACTTGAGGAAGGTGAAGGTATAGGGTTTGCACTTGTGATGAAGCCCAAAGAAGAAGACAAGAAAGAGCAGCAAGATTTGCTAGTAGAGGTACAAGATTTGTTGAAGAAATTCAAAGGTATAGTAAGTGAAGGACAACCAGCAACCTTACCTCCTAAAAGAATCATAAGCCATCAAATAGACTTCATTCTCGGAGCATCCTTGCCTAATAAGGCAGCTTATAAGATGACCCCTCAACAAAATGTTGAGATTGCCAAGCAAATCCAAGAGCTCTTAGACCAAGGCCTAACTAGGAAAAGTATTAGCCCTTGTGCTGTCCCTACCATGTTAGCACCAAACAAAGGTGGTACTTGGAGATTGTGTACTGATTCTAGAGCCATAAATAGGATCACCATCAGATATAGGTTCCCTATTCCTATAATAGAAGACTTAATGGATTATTTGGGGGAAGCCAAGTACTTTACCAAGGTTTACCTTAAGAGTGGCTATCATCAAATTAGGATTAAGGAGGGTGATGAATGGAAAACTAAATTTAAGACTACTGAGGGTCTTTATGAGTGGCTTATAATGCCATTTGGCTTATCCAATGCTCCAAGAACCTTCATGAGACTCATGAATGAGGTGATGAAGGACTTCATAGGTAAATTTGTGGTGGTATACCTTGATGATATTCTCATTTTTCAGTAAAGATAGGGCAGATCACATTAATAATTTGCAAGATGTATTACAACGATTGTATGATGAAAAGCTAACAATGAATTTGAATAAGTATGAGTTTGTCAAGCAGAAGTCGGTTTACCTTGGGTTTGTGTTGTCTCAAGGAAACCTCAAGATGGATCCAAGCAAGGTTGAAGCCATTGCAAATTGGCCTACTCCTAAGACAACAACAGGTGTGAGAAGCTTCCATGGACTAGCTCAGTACTATAGGAAGTTTATTAGGCAATTTAGTGCTATATGTGCACCAATGCTAGATACCATTAGAGGTGGAGTAAATACAAAGTTTCAGTGGGGTGAAGCAGAAAACAAAGGTTTTGAAACCTTGAAGGAGAAGATAGCTACCCAACCGGTGCTAGTATTGCCTAGTTTTGAGAAACTTTTCATTGTAGAATGTGATGCAAGCAATGTTGTAGTAGGTGTTGTCCTAAGCCAAGAAGAAAGACCAGTAGCTTTGCATAGTGAAAAGTTAAGTGATGCCAAGAGGAATTACTCCTCTTATGATCTTGAGTTGTATGCTTTAGTACAGGCATTGAGGAAATGGAGACACTATCTTCTCCCTAAAGAGTTTGTGGTCTATACAGACAACCAAGCATTGAGTTTCCTAAACTCACAAGATAAATTCAGTCATAAACACATGAAATGGGTGGAGTATATGCAGGCCTATACATTCACCATTAAGCACAAGAAAGGGTAGTTAAACTGGGTAGCTGATGCATTAAGTAGAAGACTTTTGACAGTCCAAGAAATCCAATTGAGAAGCATAGGTGTGGACAGTTTTAGAGATTTGTACCCAGAAGATGAAGACTTATAAAATGCCTACAAGGTGTGTAAGGAGTATCAAAATCACTTCCATAGTGAGTATTCTAATTGTACCTTGAAAAATGAACTATTGTTCAAAGGTGGGCAGCTTTGTGTGCCTAGAGGCTCAATCAGAGAAAACCTTATTCAAGAGAAGCATAACGGTAGCCTTAGTGGACATTTTGGAGTCAATAAGACTCAAGAGTTGGTTCAAAGATACTATTATTGGCCAAGGATAAATCAAGATGTGAAGAAATAAGTGAAGACTTGCATAGTTTGCCAAAAGACCGAGGGTACTTCTACAAATGTCGGTTTATACCAACCTCTTGCCATACCAAATAGGCCTTGGGAATGCATTAGCATGGTTTTTGTAGTAGGTTTACCAAGGACAAAGCAGGGATATGAGAGCATTTATGTCATTGTGGACAGATTTAGTAAAATGGCTCACTTTGTGCCTTGCAAGACTACTCATGATGTATGCCAAATTGCTCAATTGTTCTTCAAAGAGTTGGTGAGGATACATGGTTTACCCATGAGCATTGTTTCAGATAGGGACTCAAAGTTTGTGAGTCATTTTTGGAGGACACTATGGAAAAATATTGGCACCAACCTTTCTTTTGGATCAACCTACCATCCTCAAATAGATGGGCAGACCGAAGTGGTGAACAGAAGCTTGGGAAACTTGTTAAGGTGCCTTACTAAGGAATATGGTCAAACATGGGATCAAGTAATCTCACAAGGTGAATATGCATATAATGAAACCATAAATAGGACTACCGGCAAGAGCCCTTTTGAAGTGGTCTATGGTGTGCACCCAAGAGGCATTTTGGAGTTGACAAACTTAGGAAGTACAGCAGAAAGAAGTGGATATGCAGAGGACTTTTCTCAATCAATGAAGGAGGTCCATGAATCAGTTAAACAAGAATTGATGGAGAACACAAGCAAACTCAAACAAAAAGTTGATGAAAAGAGGAAGAACCTACAATTTCAAGTGGGGAATCTTGTCATGGTGAACTTAAACAAAGAAAGGCTACAACAAGGAGTGCCAAACAAGTTGCAAATGAGAAGGATAGGTCCATGTGCCATTCTAGCCAAGTATGGATAAAATGCATACAAGGTGGATCTACTTAGTGACATAGGATTGTCACTGGTTTTCAACATAGAAGACTTAGTTGCATACAAGGAACCACTTCAAGGTTTAGATTGTATTCACTCAGAGGTTTCAGATGATGTGAACAACCTTCAGTTACCAGCCAAACCAAATCCAAAGGCCGAGAAGGTGTTGAGTTCAAGGATTGCCAAGATGACAAGGCATCAAACCTATTGGGAGCACCTAATGAAATGGCGGGGTATGGATGACGTTGAAGCTACATGGGTGATGGAGAAAATTTTTAAGAAGCTTGCAATTGATCAGAATCTGATTCCTAAGAAGGTGACATGATCTTCTTTTGTTTGGGAGAATGGTGCAGGAGCACCTAGGACTTAGATTGTTTAGTTTTTTCAATTTTGGCTTGTACTGACCCTAGCCGATTCAGTGGTGAATAAGGACTCTAGGAGGGTCCAAGAGTTATATTTTTGAGTCAATATAGGCCTAGGTTGTGTTCATACTTCTTAGGTTTGCATTTTTGTGTAAATAGTGAGTTTGAGTAGGTAATTGACCTTTTTGATGGTCAAAAGTGTCAAAAATTGGTACATGCATTAGGGAGGGTTAAATTAGTGTTAGGAAAGTTTTAAAAGTCATTTTTGATGACTTGGAATTGGTTTTGATGCCCTCCTAAATGGCACAAGGTTAGCTTAAGATCGAAGAACACAAAACACACAAGAAGTTAGCGTTAGTCAATCAAAAACTAAAACATGAAGGCATTCCAAAGGAGACACTAAAAACATGCTAATGAATCTAACTAAAGAAGTAAGACAATGAGATATCTCCAACTATCTCTTAACATGATATTAGCTCCTTCTCCCTTGTTCCTCTCCTCTCCAAGTTCCAAAATAGTGTAGCTCTCAGCAGCTTTTTGCACTATGGATGCTTATGGAGGATTGAGATTTCTAGAATAGCTCCAAATATGAAATAAAAAGCTATTTTTAATGCTAAAATGATGTGTTTTAACCAAAAGACAATATTTAGTTATGCTATGCTAAATGCTCTCTAAAATGGCTATAGTCTAAATGCTTACAAGTTTTCAGGATCTGGATTATGAAGGAATGGGCTCTATTTATAGGAAAAATGGAGCAATGGATGGTTGAGATTGAGTAATCTCAACAAGGGTCAGGATTGAATGATTTCAAATCCATGTGAGGGCTTTCAACCCAATCCCAGGATGACAAGTGTCAATGTGAGATAGGTTGAGAGGAGAGGGAATAAGCATTAAATGCCTGACATGACTTTGGGATTTTGAGTCAAGGTTGGTTGAATGAATAAACTCTTTATTCAAAGAATAAAGCTTTTATCCAATGGATAAATTCTTGTGCAAATGTGAAATGGATGAATATGGTCAAGACAATAAATGTTTGGGGAGACAAGATTGAAATAACCATAAATGGTTATGTAAGAGCCATAAATGGTCATGTAAGAGCCATTAGTGGTCTTGGAAGACTTTTGGAGGTTAATTTGTTGAACACACAAAGCATTAAATGTTTTTCAAAGACTTTGGAGTCTTTGAGAAGTGACTCCATTTTGCTTAGGAATGTGACAATAATTAGGGGATGGATTAGGCTAATCAGGAAGGGGTTAGAAGAATCTAGAAGGGGATTAGATTTTGCAAGTTGATTTGGTGGGTGAGGGAAAATAGGATTTTATTAAAATAAAAATTCATTTATTTCAATAATGTGTGCAAGTTGCATTTGTAGGAAAATGCAAGTGGGGGGGTTTTAAAATGATTTAAATAAATGTTAATTTATTTAAAAGAGGAAAAGGGGGATTTTAATTAAATAAATTGATTTATTTATTTAATTAATGGGAATTTGATTTTAATGAATTAATTAAAATAAATCGAATAATTTATTTAATTAATAGAAGAATGTTTGGGGATGAATTAATTAAATATTAATTTAATTAATTGATGGCTAGTGGATTTTTAATCAAATAAATACGAAATATTTATTTAATTAAAATGGACAGATTTGTGTGACTACATTTGCCCCTCTTTGAGACGGTGCAGTTTATCGCATCGTTTCAAAGAAAGAAAAACTGGTGTGAAGAAATGCCCCATAAAATGTTAATTTAATGGGTGGTATGCCCCCTCGAGAGATGGGCCGAAATTTTTTGAAAAATCGGGCGATCTCTTGAAAAAGAATGAAAATTGGCAGGGTGATAGAAGAGAAGAAGTTAGGTATACTGGTTAAAAATAGAAGAAATCGGGGGAAACATGGAGAAATGGGGGGCTCGGGAAGTTCACGGGGACCACGGCGATGAGCGGGGCGAAGTTACGGTGATGGCGGGGGGTATAAATGGGGTGAAAGGGGGTAAAATAGGATCATTTGTGACCGCGACCAGTTGAAAACTAGAGCTCTGATAGTGACATTTGGAGGAGCAACGAGGAGCTACGATGCCGTTTCCGATCACCGAGCACCGATTTGAGCGAGTCCGCCGGTACCAGCGCCCAGACGACTATGGACCAGCGGTACGCAAATTCGAAAACTCACTTTTTATGCATGTTTGGTATATTTTTAGCTAAGTCTAAGTCAAGTCGGAGCAAGAGCGCTGGAACTATGTTTTTAGCGCTTTTGCTCCATTAATTAGCGCTATTGTGCCGCAATAGCGCTTTTGTAGGTTAGTTGTAGCGCTTTTGAATGGATTTAGCGCTTTGGTAGGCAAGTTTGAGCGCTGTTGATAAATTAGCGCTACTGTAGGGTCAATTGAGCGCTATTGATGTGTAATAGCGCTATTGTAGAGTGGTTTTAGCGCCTTTGTTTTGGTAGCGCTATTGTGTAGCTAATTGAGCGCTATTGTCTTTTAATAGCGCTATTGTGGAGTGGTTTTAGCGCTTTCGTCTTTGTAGCGCTATTGGAGGGCTGTTTGAGCGCTATTGACATTGTTGTAGCGCTATTGTTCAGAATGAGCGTTGTTGTAGGTTAAATAGCGCTTTTGCTTTAGGGTACAAGATGCCCCAGTGTCGGACAAAACAAATCTCCTGATGCCTTAACGATTGATGGATGACGAGGTGAAGTGGGAGTTGTTTTGAACCATAGCAGCCCGATGAGACTTAGGTCATTTGTTAGGAGAAATGCCTGTTGAAGTCTAGGCGGCCATGATTGCTTACCTGTTGAGACCCGAAGATACTTGATCAAAGTATCTGATGATAGTCTAGGTTTAAACTTAAGAAAGTTTGATAACAAAACAACTGATGGTGGTTTGATGAATGTTTATGTGCAGGAGGACTTACGCGTGTTGCAGTTACGCGAGCGCCACCCCGCGACACAGGGGTTGCGAGATCGTTTGACTCAGATTGAGATAGATTGTATTGCGGCTACTGGGCTCTATGAGGTGATGCATATGCCCGTGATTCGGATGAATCACGGCCTGATTACAGCTTTAGCAGAGCGATGGC
This sequence comes from Cryptomeria japonica, assembly GCF_030272615.1. Taxonomy (NCBI): domain Eukaryota; kingdom Viridiplantae; phylum Streptophyta; class Pinopsida; order Cupressales; family Cupressaceae; genus Cryptomeria; species Cryptomeria japonica. The sequence goes on from NC_081409.1 coordinate 172,625,925, forward strand.
ACAGTGAGACATGCACGTTCCATCTGGCTCAGGGCGAGATGACAGTGACTTTGGAGGATGTGTGGCGTATTCTTCGGATTCTGATTTGAGGGCAGCTGGTGACATATGATCGATCTTGGGGGACGGTGTCCTGTCAGCGGATATTTGATGAGGATGTATACATCGATGATGGCTCGATCGCTTGGGAGGATATAGCGGCACTATATGAGCCCCTTCCAGCAGTATTGTCAGGGATCGTGGGAGGACTTCTGTGTCCAGACAGGCGGTCACATGGATTGGCGGTCGGATGGGGACAGGTTATTGAGATGATGGTGACAGAGGGGACCCGATATGCCTGGGGGCCGTGCGTGCTAGCGCACATGTACCAGGAGCTGCACGAGGTAGTGTACCGGGGGAGAGGTTCGCTTGCAGTAGGCATGACGCTGCTGCATGTGTGGGCATGGGAGCATCTACCAGTGACTCGACCAGTGAGTCTGAGATTCCGAGCCGTAGACCAGCCCTATATGTTCATGTATAGTGGTATGATGAGCCAGCCCCACTTGGGGAAGCTAGAGTGGTGGAGGCGAGCATTAGATGACCTAGATGCAGTGATCTGGCAGCCATACTTGGAGTGTGAGCCATGGGAGGATGATGCGAAGGCACTACCTTATGTCTTCATGACCCGATTCCTCATTGGGAGGACCTCTTATCACGTAGAGAGACAGGTGCCAGGACGGGTTATGAGGCAGTTTGGACGGCAGCAGGGTCTGCCGAGCGGATCGGGAGAGTATGCTCGAGTGATTCGAGAGCGGTATGCATGGGGTCCAGTGCTACCGTATGATCAGGCACTGGCAGAGTTCCGTACACTGCAGGCGAGGCCATGGGATCTACGACCGAGGGTCGTTGATGCAGGGGTTACAGCAGAGTATACCCAGTATCGGGCGGCGCACCCGATCCGACGGATATCAGATCCAGCGGAGCCGATCCCAGCGTTTGAGGATGAGAGGGGACGAGGACGGAGAGGAGGAGGTCGAGGAGGAGGTGGTGGTGGAGGAGGAGGTGGTGGTGGTGGAGGAGGCGGAGGAGGAGGAGGTGGAGGAGGGATGGGGATGCCGAGACAGCGGAGAGGGAGAGGTGGACTACCTCTGCAGATATCACAGGGACCGTTGATGCAGGGAGGAGTGCAGCTGAGTGGGAGGGGGATGGAGAGAGAGATCCCTATGGATATAGGTGCAGGAGAGGGTGGTGCAGGGGAGTGTGGTGCAGGGGAGGGACCTAGTGGAGGGGGTGATACAGGTGCGGCAGCCATGGACATGGGGGAGGGAGCGACTAGAGATCTGCGGGAGCACATGATAGGTTATTTGCAGGCCCGGGTAGAGAGATTAGAGGCGGAGGTAGCAGTTAGAGATGTGCAGCTATTTGCACGTGAGTCAGAGTTGACAGTGGTGCTGCGGGAGAGAGATACGGTGGTGGAGAGTTTGGCGGAGCTGCAGGAGAGAGTCCGAGCAGGAGCACAGGGTCCATCAGGGGAGACTATGAGGCAGTTTGGGCGAGCGCAGGCCGAGATAGAGTACTGGCGAGGTTTATATGAGCAGGTTGTGCCATTCAGTCAGCGAGCTCTCAGTTATACCCAGATGCGGCAGACGAGATCCGAGCGATCACAGAGGATGCAGAGCAGTGGGGGAGTGATGGGTCCTTTGCGACGGGATAGATCAGGAGATGCAGGAGGGAGTGGGGGTTCGATGAGGCCTCCACGGAGAGATGGATCAGGTGGTGCGGGTACCAGTGGTGGAGCAGGTAGGGGGGGTGCAGGTACAGCATCTGGCCAGAGCGGCATTTGAGAGAGCATTTTTGCATACATGTATTGTATCAGTGTCTATTTTTTGGACTGTATCTTGGATGGCTCTTGGTAGCCGATTTTTGTAGACTTCATTGTACTCTGATATATGAGTTGATATATATGAGGAGATCCCATATTGTGATGATTATGCATGTGATGATGTATGGATGGTTATGCATGATTATGTTTTATCGCTTAGATGGATATGTGTACATGTATGCATTTGATGAGATGTTTCTTTTATGCATGTTTTTATGATGATTTATGATGTGAGATACTGACATATGAATGCAGGATGAAATGTTTATTAATGTATTTGATTTGTGATGTAATGCTTTATTGTATGGAATGCCATGATGATAATATGCGTATGCTGGATTTTATGAACAGGATTTTGATGGGTTCCTATTGGCGATGTATTGATGAGATGATTTATGTAATGATGTCAATGCAATGGTTAGATGAATGATTTTATGTATGGATATGCATCTAGATGTGTTTAGATGAATGTAATATGGATAAACAAAATGTTTTAAGTGCAAATGTTTATATGATAAATGCAGATAAATAAACAAATGTAAGATACAAGTGTGTATATGATGATATTTAAAATGAATGTAGATGAATAAACAAATGTAAAGTACAAGTGTTTAGATGATGATATGAATGTAGATGAATAAACAAATGTCAAGTACAAGTGTTTATATGATGATATGAATGTAGATGAATAAACAAATGTAAAGTACAAGTGTTTATATGATGATATGAATGTAGATGAATAAACAAATGTAAAGTACAAGTGTTTATATGATGATATGAATGTAGATGAATAAACAAATGTAAAGTACAAGTGTTTAGATGATGATATGAATGTAGATGAATAAACAAATGTAAAGTACAAGTGTTTAGATGATGATATGAATGTAGATGAATAAACAAATGTAAAGTACAAGTGTTTATATGATGATTTAAAATGAATGTAGATGAATAAACAAATGTAAAGTACAAGTGTTTATATAATAATGCCTAAATGAATGATTTTAAATGCGTTTTAAATATGTTGGTAAGTGCAAATGATAATGGGATGATACGATAACTAATGAGGATAATAACTGCACCTTTAATGCCATGTGAATGAATCCTAAAAATGAACATTATAAGATACTTAGTAATGAATGAATGCATCTTTTAACTATAAAGAAATGAATGCAAATGATAAATGATGAAAAGTTTAATAAAATGATAATGGATAATTGATATAAGATGAATGCTTATTTAAATGATGCAATACAACCAAAGACAATTTGATCCCATGAATGAATCTAATTTGATGATTGATGCCATGATGAAAATGATTTTACTGCAACTAATGTCAATAATGAACTTATATGCAACGTTTATGTGTAAAAATGACATGAATGGACGTAATGCAAGATGCACCTAAATGCAAGGATGATATGATCATGAGGAATGCAAGGTTTTTAAGACTTTGCATGATGCATTGATGATGTATCAGAGTACTCGGTCGTGATTGTATCCAAGACCAGCGTAATTTTCTCATTTTTGCATATAAAACCTCTATATGAATGAATGAGTGGATGGGGGATATGCAACGGAATGCAATATATAAACAGATGAGGTGAAATGACGATCCATAGTGCTCTTTTTTCATCATTGAGCTTTAAAATGTTGGAAGAGAATACAAGCATCTTGACACAATGATTCAAGATGACCTGAGTATTTCTTTCATGGATTTTAATATAGCAAGTTAATACAAACGACTTGATATAAGGGTCAAGTCGACCAGAGTATTGCTTGCGGAACAGACAAGGATTATCTCCTTTCGTGCATGACTTGGATCGTCCTCCTTGATCTTAGGCTTGATCAGATCCCGAGACAAGTTCATACCGTACTGAGAAAATAAAAACCTTTATCCAATTTGGAGGAAGAGGAACCAAAGGATGAGCATTATACCTGCAACCAAACAGCATATTTACATAAAGAATAAAGAATATGGATCCTTGGTAATGGTTCATGTCCATATGGTCGAGGTATACGCTGTAGTCAGCAAGCCGTAGTGATCTATGATTGCATTTTTGTCTATGATCACATAGCTTAGTGAACTTCCCACGTAGACACCATTAGTACATGCCCCAGAACTTCATCGGAAGTAATGCGCAAACGATATAAAACAATGCTGAAAGATCCCGATACAGATAAACAAACAATTGAACTCACAAATCAACCAAGTATTTGATAGCTTAACAGAATTTTCTTGTCAAAGAAAACGTCATCTTGTCTTTGTTTTGGTAAGGAAGGATGCATCCTTGTTTAAAGACAGGTTTGGATTTCTTGATGTCGATTGTGTTGGGTTGATTGGTAAATGGTCAGTGTGTGAGTAGTTGTCAATGTTTATTTTGTATCTGATCGGATAAATATTTACAAGGTGTTGCCATGTTTTTGTGTGATTTTTGATGGGGTTTTTTCAATGTTTTTGGATTTTGAGTTGTTTTGAATGTTTTTGGATTTTGTGAGTCATTTTTTTGAATGTTTTTGGATTTTGTGAGTCATTTTTTGAATGTTTTTGATATTTTTTGATGATTGCCTGAATGAAGAGCGTAATGATACATAAGACAATGTAGAATCCACTTCCATTACTAGGGTAAGGGTATTGCCCCCAGTTTGTAGACCTGACTATGAAAAGGTGGGATGCTAGATGCATGGAGTACTTTCTTAATTGCAGATCAAATAACAAGCCATGGTTGAGATGGATGGATGTATATGTGCATTAATGTGATCGCAACGAGCCTGAAAGATACTGGAGCTATTGCCTTTACGAGTGGTGCCTGTCTGCCAGGTTTTCACCATCGCACTTACCCAAGGTGCCACCGGAGTGGTTGTTCACCATTTGGATGCATGATTTTTCTTTACTTTTTTGAATGTTTTTATATTTTCTTCAGGACATTTTTCTGAATGTTTTTTGGTATTTTCTGATAGGCAGGGGAGCCTGATGCTCTATACACCTTAGGTATAAAACCGTTTGAGGTGCATGCTATTGATTGGATCTGCGAGCGGTTCTCCATCTGATGTGGCCAACTGATATGCCCCGGACCCGAATACAGCAGTGACAACATATGGGCCCAACCAGTTTGATTCAAACTTGCCTTGATGTTCTCTGTTTGGTTGGTTGCGAGGATTTTCTCGAAGAACAAGATCACCTACCTCAAATGTACGAGATCTAACTCGGTGATTGTAGCTTCTGCTCATGCGCTGCTGATAGGCTTTGAGGTGATTGTATGCAGCTTGTCGTTTCTCATCTAGTAACTCTAAGTCCTGAAGACGGGATACTCTGTATGCTTCATCATCGATGAGATTATGCAAGGAAACTCGTAATGATGGTATCTCAACCTCAATAGGTAGGATAGCTTCTGCACCATAGACCAATGAGTAAGGAGTTGCACCTGTAGGGGTCCGAATGCTAGTTCGATATGCCCATAGCGCTGGATTCAATTGAACATGCCAATCACGACCGGCATCATTGACTGTCTTCTTTAGGATCCTCAATATGTTTTTATTGGATGCTTCGGCCTGGCCATTGCCTTGTGGGTAATAGGGGGTGGAAAAGCGGTGTTGGATATGAAATTTCTCACAAAGTTCACGGACATCCTGATTTTTGAAAGGAAGACCGTTATCTGTGACGATGGACATGGGTACACCATACCGACAGATGATGTAGTTGAGGATGAATGAGGCGATCTGCTTGCCGGTGACTTGGGTAAGTGGGACAGCTTCGATCCACTTTGTGAAATATTCGGTGGCGGTAATAATGAATTTATGGCCATTGGATGAAGATGGATGAATTTTACCCACAAGGTCAAGGCCCCATTGACAGAAAGGCCATGGTGTTGTGATTGGTTGTAGTTCCTGTGCTGGTGCATGTATCAGGTCACCATGAACTTGACATTTCTTGCATTTTCTGACAAAGTAGTAGGAATCCTTTTCCATAGATGGCCAATAGTATCCAGCTCGCATGAGTTTCTTGGCTAGTGACGGACCACTTGAGTGAGTCCCGCAAATTCCATCATGTACCTCTTCCAAAGCCTTTGTTATCTCACCTTGTTCTAGACATCGAAGGAGAGTACCATCAAGACTGCGTCGGTATAGGGTTTCGGCAATAATGGTATATCGAGCAGTTTGGCGAATGAAGGTTTTACGTTGGTTATTTGATTGGTTGGGAGGAAGGGTGTGATCGCGGAGATAGGTGTAGAACTCACCGTACCATGGGGATTCGGAACCGACAAGGTGACATATCATCTCGGATTCGGGGATATTATAAGCGGGGATCCAAAGTTGTTCTACCAAGAACTCGTAGCGTGTTGAATTCTATGGAAGATCTAGTAAAGATGCGATGGTAGCCATGGCGTCAGCAGCTCGATTCTGCTCTCTTGGTATCTGCTCAAAAGTGATAGTAGTAAATGATGTCTTTAGATTGTCCACCATTTGCTTATATGGCATGAGTTTATCATCTTTGGTCTGATACTCATCTGTTGCTTGTCGAATGACCAGTTGTGAGTCGCCATATACTTGTAGTTCTTGTAATTTCCATTGTATGGCTAATCTGAGTCCTGTGATCAAGGCCTCATACTCTGCTATGTTGTTTGTGCATGGAAATGTGAGCCTGTAAGACTTCGGGATGCTATCACCTTGAGGTGTGATAAACAAAATGCCTGCCCCCGAGCCGTGCCTAGTGTATGAACCATCAAAATATAGCTTCCATGGTTGTGCTGTTGTAATCATGAATATCTCTTCATCTGGAAAATTGGAAATGAGAGGATGATCACCTATGAGAGGTGCATCGGCCAACTGATCTGCAATGACCTGCCCTTTGATAGCTTTACGGTCCACATACTCAATGTCAAATTCACTTAGAATCATCACCCATTTGGCCAAGCGACCTGTCAATGCTGCTTTGCTGAGTAAATACTTGAGTGGATCAATCTTTGCAATGAGTTGTACCTTGTGTGTTAACAGATAGTGCCTCAGTTTAGTGGCTGCCAAGATTACTGCTAGGCAAGCTCGCTCAATAGGTGTGTAATTGAGTTCATAGCCCACCAGTGTACGAGAGATGTAGTATATAGCACACTCTTTTCCTCCTGCATTATGTTGTGCCAGTAGTACACCCAATGCCGTACTTGTTGCCGAGATATAGAGTAACAACGGTCTACTTGGATCTGGTGGCATCAACAATGGTGGATTCACGAGATAGTCTTTAAGTGACTGAAATGCTTGCTGGCATCTGTCATCCCACTGAAAGCGGATGTTCTTGTGTAGCAGGTGTGTGAATGGGTGACACTTATCGGCTAATTGTGTAATGAATCTGCGGATAGATTGAAGCCGTCCTTGTAGTGTTCTTAGCTGACTGATATTCTTTGGAGGTGGCATGTCCATGATTGCTTTAACCTTTGCTGGATCGACCTCAATGCCTTTGCTTGAGACAATGTATCCTAGAAGCTTCCCGGAGGTCACTCCGAAGACACATTTCTTTGGGTTGAGTCGAACATGGTATTGTTCCAGTCTATCAAAGATTTTATCTAAGATGTGAAGATGTCCTTCTCTAGTAAGTGATTTTGCTAGTAAATCATCCACATAATCTTCCATTATAGTATGCATCATGTCATGGAAGATGGTGGTCATTGCTCTTTGATAGGTCGCTCCTGCATTCTTTAGACCAAAAGGCATTACATTCCAGCAGTATGTGCCCCATGGACATGTGAAGGCTGTCTTATGTTGGTCCTCTGGTGCGATCTTTATTTGATTGTATCCTGAAAAGCCATCCATGAGTGAAAGCATGGCATGTCCTGCTGTCAAATCTACTATGATGTCAATATTTGGTAGAGGGAAGTCATCCTTAGGACATGCTTTATTTAGATCTCTGAAGTCTGTACAAATGCGGATGCCCCCTTTTGGTTTGCCAACTGGCACAATATTGGAGATCCATTCTGCATAATCAATTGGTCTAATGAAACCAACATCCAGGAGTTTCTTGAGTTCGGTTTTGACTAGCACTGCAATCTGGGGATGCATCTTATGAAGCTTCTGCTTGACAGGTTTGGCTCCTTTTGCTACTGTGAGATGATGCATGACCAAATCAGGATCAAGCCCAGGCATGTCTGCATATGACCATGCGAAGTTGATCTGGCGCTTCTGGAAGAATTCTATGAATTGAGGCTGTTCCTCTGGAGTGAGAAGAGATGCCAGATGTATGATATGAGGGTTTTCAGGAGTCCCCACATTGTATTCTTTAGTCTCCTCAATGAGGATCGTTGATCGTTCCTGTTGTGTACTACCAGGGAGAATGTCAAACCCTTCATCCTCAGGCGCCTCAGAGAGGTTTTCACCGTTGGATACGCTCTTTCTTTTTACTTTTGTTGGATCAAACAGTGCCACAGTGTGGTTTTCACTGGAAGATCCATGTTTTAATGTTATATTTTTGCAGCTGAAGGGTTTGGCATCCGCCCCGAAGTAGGCTGCGCTATTAAGTTGAATGGCGAATCCAGCTTTGTGATCCCCGCTTGGTAGATTATCCCTTAATTCCAAAAAGTCAATGATAGCCTCATCGTTTTGGAAGAGGTCAAGACATGGGGGATTTGGTTGGTTCCATTCGATAAGTTCAGGGTGGATAAGGGGCATTACGTCATCGATTAGGTTAAGTGCGGGAGATGTATCAGTGAGGGTTAAGACAGTGTGGTGAAGGTCGTTGATGGTACTCTCCCTGTCAGAATCAGGCGTAGGATGAGACGTAGGGTCTGTGGAAGATGTTTCCAGCTCAGGTACCCAAGTGGTCTTTATCTGTGCTTCTCCGTAAACAGGAATGTCTTTGCGTGGCGGAGGTGGTGATGTGTCTTCCTCATCTGAAGTGTTAAGTTGCACTGAATCGAATTCCCACTCATGTGAGTCGGTCTCTGAATCACTTTCCAACATCCGATTGCTATACCATACTGGGATGTCTTTGGAGTTGAACACGGCAGGCGTGATTGGTTTATGTACTTTTGTGGTGATCGGTGCTGCAGGAACCGTGATGGGGTTTAAAGGATTTGTTACAGGAAGTATCGGCCGTGTTGCCTCAGTGGCTTCTGCAGGAACTGCTGGGGCCATAGATGCTGCTGCGGATTCTGATACAGTTGCTGCTGCTATTGGTGTTATTGATGGGATTACTGGTGCGATTAGTGGTATGTTTGGCACTGGTGATGGTTGCGGTGGAGTTGTGAGCCTCGATGGGGCAGTGGGGATAGTGTTTGATGGTGCTTTGATTATGAAAGGTGTCCTCTTTACAGTAGGTGGGCAAAATGGTTTGCTAGGTTTTCCTTTAAATCTGAGTTTAGGAAGGATCTCTTTTTCAAAGCCTAGGCCTGTATTACCTTTGGGCTTGAACTCTGGCAGCAGCGGTTCATGTCGTCCTTGTTTGCAGTATCCCAAAGCACTTTGACCATCATACCCCATTCTTTGCATAATGAGGAGGCCTTTGCCATATTGTTCCGTAGGAAGTGTAACTTGCGGTTTATCAGTGGTAACGGGGTCTTTATAGATCCAGTCTGCTAGGTCCTCATCTTGTGTTTCTTCCTCTTGACTCTTTCCAAGGATGAAAGGCGTTAAGGCACATGCTGGCGTGACTATGGATTGTTGGAGTAACTGCTGTGGTTTACCATGTGTTCTAGGAGAAGTGGGCATTTGTCCCACACAAAAGAGCTGACTCAAGTTGTATTCCCCAGGACCTTCTTCTGCGACTTTCATTTTAAGCTTTTCTTGCTTGGGTATAGGGGTGTTCGAACTGGCAAGAGAGGCGGGATTTACATATGATGTGGAGGAAATGGCTTCCCTATTATTAGGAACAGTAATCTCTGGTTGATGGCTGATGTTATGGCAAAACGCAAAGGGATTTGCATCGCCCAGGATTGTGATCTCTGCACCATTATGTGGGAACTTGATACATTGATGGTAGGTAGATGGAACGGCTTTCATGGCATGTATCCAAGGTCTTCCTAACAATAGATTATAGGGCAGAGGAAGGTCCAGAACCTGACAAATGATGTGCTTTACTACAGGGCCCACTCGGATTGGTAGTACCACAGCTCCTTTGGATGAACGCTCTGCATCATCATAGGCCTTGATGGTGATCTTCTTACGAGGATCTACTGATTCTATTGCATAGCCCAATGCTGTGACCAACTGTAGTGTGCAAATGTTTAGGCCTGCTCCATTATCGATCAAGACTCGCTTGATCCTGTGTTGGTTGACAAAGCCTTCAATGTGTAGCGAAGCATTATGAGGTTGTTGGAAAGAAGAGTTGTCACTTTCAGAAAAAGTGAGACAAGGTGATGACTTTAGATTTCCAACCATGGCTTGAAATTGGTCCGTGTTCAGGTTTGCAGGGACTGACGCTTCTTGGAGTGCTTGATCCAAGATTGTTTTATGAGAGGGTGACAGACGCAAAAGCTCCAAAATGGATATAAGTGCAGGGGTTTTGTCTAATTGTTCCACAAGATTGTACTGCTTTGGGACGGAGGTGGTGCCTTGTGGAGCTGCCTTGATGGTAACTTTGCCGCGACGCGTAACAACATTGCAATTGGAGTTGGGATTTTTGAAAGTGATAGTTGCAATTTGTTCACTAGCATCATACAGGTGATTGACAGTGTAATTATACGCAGCCTGCGTATAATCAGTGGTATCAGGACCTCGTCTGGACGTGGAAGGACCCCTTTGATCTTGTGATGGAAGTGGATTCTTGAACATCTGATGATCATTATTGGTCGTTTTCGGATCATGTCCTTCAATCTCAATTTCTCCTCGATCAATAAGATCTTGAATGAGATCTTTCAATCGGTGACAATTACTTGTCTTGTGTCCTCTTCCTTGATGAAACTCACAGTGTTCAGTATCTCGCCACCACGCTGGTTTGACCTAAGGTTCATAGTTGGATAGCTTAGGTAGAGTGATCAAATTCTGAGAAATGAGTTGTCGCATCACTGTTTCAATGGGTTCCCCTAAGGGAGTGTATGTGCGTTTTTGTTTTTGTGGACGAGGTCTTGGTTCATCTTGAGATGTGATGCGACCTTGATTAGGAAGCCCATTTGTGTTATTTTGAGGTGGAGGATTTTGTCCTGCAAATCGAACCACAGGTTGTGCATTTTGGACAGTCCGAGCATCCACAACTCCATCGTTAACGATATTCTTATTCTTGTTCCAGAAGTTCGGTTTATCACTATTGAAACGCGGGCGAGGACCATCTTTGGTTTCATTAAAGATTTTGATGAGTCCTTTTTTGATGAGTGCCCGTTCACATTTTATACCCTTGGTGATCATATCGTTAAAAGAATCGGTGTCTTTGACATCCAGGTGAAATTCCATTTCTTCGTTTAAGTTGGAAATGAAAATTTCCACTAGTTCTCGTTCAGGTAACTGAAGAGAACGTCTGCTAGACATTTGACGCCATCGTTGCAGGAATACTGAGAATAATTCACCTGGTTTTTGTTTGGTGTTGCATAGATCAGCCATGGTGATGTCGCGTTCAATATTATAAGAGTAATGAGATAGGAACTTCTGGATGAGTTCCTCAAATGTTCTTATGCCACCTGGTAGTCGGGAAAACCATGATGTGGTTGTTCCTCCCAAGCTTTGGGGAAAAAGGCGCATTAAGTATGTGTCCTCATAAGCTACTTCAAGACAAGCAGAATGAAATTCTCGGACATGATCGCGGGGATCTCCCTTTCCTCTATATTTTTCGAATTTTGGTGTTTCGAACCCGCGTGGAAATGGTGGCATATAAAGATTCCTATCAAACGGATAGGGACAGATGTCGTTAAGTGAGAATTGATTGGTCTTAACACCACTATGAAGTTGTTGGGCAAGATTCTCGACTTGTTGCCGCAACATCTCTATTTCATTTGGAGGAGGAGGTGGTGGGTTACCTCGAGGGATGTTATATCTGATGGGATCTCTATGCCTTTCCTCCTCATGGCGACTTTGTCTTTCTGATGCTTGTCTTAATTGGGCAAGATCAAAGTCAGAGGGGAGTTTGGCTCCTTCTTGAGCAAGTCTTAAGAAGTGAGCATCCGCGTTGCTCCTTAGTATTTCATCGAATAATCTGTTAAAATGAGGGTTATGCTGAACCCTTTCGATTGTTGAAGGAGTGGGAGTACTTGGGTTTTCATCATTCCCATTTCCTCCAAGTGCTTCTTGAAATTCATTGAGGTTGTCCTCTTCTTCCTCAATTTCCATTTCTCGTTGCCTTGATCGTGATCGGGTTTGAGCCATTTTGTTTACAAGTTTGTTTTTGAAGTTGATTGAAGATGATGATGAGTGGTGATGAAATGAAAGATTGATTGGTTGGTGATTTGTGTTGTATGGGGATCTCTAGCACTTTTAAGGTAGATGTAACCGAAATTCCTTTCTTTGAATTGCTTGTTTGTTTGATAAGTTTGGATGTGATAAGGTGTAGAGAAATCTGAGATGTGTTACAGATTTTGACTACCTAGCAATGAGAGGATTCACTCATGAACTAGTTTTAACCTGCGTAGATATGTCTCTTAGGATGAGCTTATCCTAGATGTAGAAACAATCTAAAAGTGATGTGATGTGTTTGATTTCAAGCAATATCTAAAAAGGAATCTTGGGACAATAACCTCTTAATGTTTTGAGAGTTTTGGGATGGATTGATGATGGAATGATAATGTATGAGTAAGATGATGGATGTTTTGTTTTTAACTTCAATAAAAACTCTGTGTCACAAATGGAACAAACTCTACCTCTTCCCTTTCAGGCGTTGGTGGCACTTCTCGAGCTGTGTTGTAGGTGATACAGACGTTTGGGAAGAAGTTGGGATCAATCTTTCCTCCTTGATTTTTGTGATAACTCAGAGCTCTATATTGCATAAAAGCTCTGCGGTTTAATGATTCAGAATCAAATTCGTTTGTTTTACCTTGAAGGTATAGACGCATGCGATGTAGAAAGACTCTATGTGAGACAAAGATTTGTCTATTGAGATAGAAGAATTTCCTCCTTTTGATTAAAGCCTTTGAGCTTAGTGGTCTCCTTTTCAAGGTGATACTCTGATGACACTTCTTCTTTCGCAAGATGTGAAGAATGGTCATAAATTTTTGACTCTTTGTTTGTTTGCACTTTGTTTTTGGTATTTTTGGTTGTGTTGACAGATATTGGAGGAATACTTTGTTTTTGGGATTGATTTTCTGATTTTTCTTTGACAAGAAAACAAAGCAAGCACACAAACACAAAATTGTAGCCTCAAAGGCACAAATGAGTATGGGTCTAGATCAACCCTAATTCTTGGACTTGTTTTTGACCCTTCCTTTAGATTTATTTTAAGATGTATTTCCAAAGCCTGAAGTCGGCTCAATTTGCTCTAGGTCTGTAAAACGAACACATTTCAAACACTTTTTATCCCTATGGTCAAATGGCCAGTTGTGATAAATTTAGCCCACATCTTGATATTTCTTCGACTTTGGTACTACATACCTTATGAATCCCGCCGTGGCAGGTAAGGATGTGATATACTAAGTCTTGCACGAGCATAACAAATAGATGATCCCTATGATGGGGGAGTCACCACTTTTATCAAGCCACAAGTGACCTTTCAAAAAGCTATGTTTCTACTCAAGGAAATATGTATGGTGAGTATCTTGGGAGCAAAACCATCTATGCTCTTGCACTAAATTATACCTCAAATATCCTCAATCAATAGAACAGGTGGGCTACTACTTAAAAGTGTTTAGTCATGTTCGATGGCTTTGGACATAAGTTCATTCTGCAGTGACTCACTTAAGAGCCTTGTAACTGGTGGTGGGGCCCATTTGTCCTTTCGGCCAGTTACACTGTAGGAACAGCTATACCCAAGGCTACAGCTTTCGCTCTCACCTGATTTCTATAGCGGCTCGAAGGATTTACCGCTCGAGGTCGTTCCCAAGAGTATCGATCCCTTAGCAGGCCTCTCTTAAAAAGATAAAATGTGAGCGTTACTAACACTTTTCTCTTGCACCTAGGACCACGAGAGCCAAGGGAGAGGATAGTGTGTGTTAGAGGTAGGACCACTCGACTGACTTTTGTGCACAAGCGTGCCAGATACGTAAAACACTTGTTCTTTTTAATTCAGCATTTGCAAATGTGATCTAACTATTTGGAGATGTTGTTCCAACAGCCATGGTGTTCATTTTTAGCTTCAAAGCAATATGTTTTGTAATCTAGAAGTTGAAAGTCCTGGTCAACTTAATGAAAAACACGATTGCATGAAGGAAAAATTTTTGCCAAAAATGAAGACAAGTGGATTGTGTATTTTATTTGCACCAAAATTTGAAGTGTGGCTTGTGATTTTTAGATTTGGTGCAAGAAAATGGAATTGTTCGGTTTTAAGCACCAAATAAAGTGTGTTTCCTAACTTGCAAGAAAACAAATGTTTGAATTTTGTTGTTCTTTTTACCTTGCAAATAAAGAAAGATGAATTTTGTTTTAAGCACCAAAAACAAATTTGAGGTTCATTTTATGCACTCCAAAATGAGATGTGAGGTTTATTTTAACTTATGCAATAAGGGAAAATGAATTCTTTTTAGCCAACTTTTTAAAGAAAGTAAAAAGAAAGATTTTTTTAGAGCATCTACTAACTCCTTTCCCTGCACACAAAAAGATTAGAACCTGCACCTGTCAATAGTCAAAGCGTTAGTGTGGGCTTACACAAGCCTAAATGTTGATTTTGGGTTACAAAGCGAATTGGACAACACTCTGTCGCAATAGCGCTATTCTGCTTTTTTTCTTTTTTTTTTACAAAAGCGCTAATTAATACAATAGCGCTAGTCTGCGGTCACAGAAGCGCTATTTTACACAGTAGCGCTAAAATAATAGAAAAATCCGGAAAGTCAAAAGCGCTAAAATAGTTTCAATAGCGCTAGAACTGTGACAAAGGCGCCAGAATGGAATCAATAGCGCTAAAACTTTTTCATTAGCGCTATTATATGGACAATAGCGCTAAAAGAAAATGTTGCAATAGCGCTAGAACGTGTTCAATAGCGCCGAAGCGCGACCTGTGTGGCAGTTTCAACAAGCAAAAATGATAATTTTCAAAAACAACAATCAGAAGGTTGCGTGTTCGATTCACGTCGGGTTCACCAAATGATGCCCTCCTAAATGGCACAAGGTTAGCTTAAGATCGAAGAACACAAAACACACAAGAAGTTAGCGTTAGTCAATCAAAAACTAAAACATGAAGGCATTCCAAAGGAGACACTAAAAACATGCTAATGAATCTAACTAAAGAAGTAAGACAATGAGATATCTCCAACTATCTCTTAACATGATATTAGCTCCTTCTCCCTTGTTCCTCTCCTCTCCAAGTTCCAAAATAGTGTAGCTCTCAGCAGCTTTTTGCACTATGGATGCTTATGGAGGATTGAGATTTCTAGAATAGCTCCAAATATGAAATAAAAAGCTATTTTTAATGCTAAAATGATGTGTTTTAACCAAAAGACAATATTTAGTTATGCTATGCTAAATGCTCTCTAAAATGGCTATAGTCTAAATGCTTACAAGTTTTCAGGATCTGGATTATGAAGGAATGGGCTCTATTTATAGGAAAAATGGAGCAATGGATGGTTGAGATTGAGTAATCTCAACAAGGGTCAGGATTGAATGATTTCAAATCCATGTGAGGGCTTTCAACCCAATCCCAGGATGACAAGTGTCAATGTGAGATAGGTTGAGAGGAGAGGGAATAAGCATTAAATGCCTGACATGACTTTGGGATTTTGAGTCAAGGTTGGTTGAATGAATAAACTCTTTATTCAAAGAATAAAGCTTTTATCCAATGGATAAATTCTTGTGCAAATGTGAAATGGATGAATATGGTCAAGACAATAAATGTTTGGGGAGACAAGATTGAAATAACCATAAATGGTTATGTAAGAGCCATAAATGGTCATGTAAGAGCCATTAGTGGTCTTGGAAGACTTTTGGAGGTTAATTTGTTGAACACACAAAGCATTAAATGTTTTTCAAAGACTTTGGAGTCTTTGAGAAGTGACTCCATTTTGCTTAGGAATGTGACAATAATTAGGGGATGGATTAGGCTAATCAGGAAGGGGTTAGAAGAATCTAGAAGGGGATTAGATTTTGCAAGTTGATTTGGTGGGTGAGGGAAAATAGGATTTTATTAAAATAAAAATTCATTTATTTCAATAATGTGTGCAAGTTGCATTTGTAGGAAAATGCAAGTGGGGGGGTTTTAAAATGATTTAAATAAATGTTAATTTATTTAAAAGAGGAAAAGGGGGATTTTAATTAAATAAATTGATTTATTTATTTAATTAATGGGAATTTGATTTTAATGAATTAATTAAAATAAATCGAATAATTTATTTAATTAATAGAAGAATGTTTGGGGATGAATTAATTAAATATTAATTTAATTAATTGATGGCTAGTGGATTTTTAATCAAATAAATACGAAATATTTATTTAATTAAAATGGACAGATTTGTGTGACTACAGGTTTAATAGGTTGGAAAGACCAAAGTGCAAAAGTTGCAAAGCTGCAAAGTTGCAAAAAGTTGTCATGACAACTTTTGAAAGTTGTCATGACAACTTTTGTCCTGAAATGGTTAGCGATGGAGTTAGGGATTGTTCAACACCATAGGATGGATCCACATATGGGAAATCTATAAGAACCCTCTCTTGCATGGTTACCAAGGTTGGTGAATGTGTTTTGGAAGCTTAACAATTTGAAACTACTCATTTTCAAACTAGTTGGCAATGTTTTGGCCTTATTTTACTCATTTTGTAATTAAAGATGGATTGAATCCATTGATCCAAAATTGGATTGAGTTTCTCTTGTGTTTTATTGAGTTTTTGGTTCAATTTAGATCTTTGTAGATACTATTCATTAGTGTTTTCTTGCTTTAGTTTGCAAGCAACCAGTTTTGGCTTGTATATAGCAGTTTTGTTGTAAATATGGTTGCCCCATGAGTTCCACACATGATTCCATCACATCTTGTTGGGACATGATGGAAAAATATTTATATAGTTTACATATGTAGGTAAAAGTTCTTGAGAAGAGGTTTGATATGACTGTCACCTTATTCTAGACGAGTCTAGGAGCAACCCAGTTAGAGAAAATAAGGTGAAAATGAAGTGCCAAGTGCAGGGGTGGATGTCAAATCACTTTCTAAGTTTTTGAAGGGGTCCAAGGAGTTCGGACAGAGTTTCCAATGCAAGAAGGAGCCTTGAGAATTTCATCTATTGCACAAACCCCAACTTGACCTGTCACTGCCACCTAGAAGACCTAGAAACCCTCCAAAACCCTCATTTTAGGGTTAGCACATTTAATGGTGGAAAAAGAAGCTAAAACCAAAAAAATATATTGAGGTTAGATGAACCATTTAAGGAAATCCAAGATTTTTTGGGGGTCTTTTGGACCGTTTTCACCCAAGCCCTAAAAAACCGGTTTTAGGAGGCCTAATTGGGCTAATTCCTTGTAGCCCTTTTCTAGGCAAGATTTTGGAATCGATAAGAAACCTATTGATTGCAAACCTCAAATGGAACCTAAATACATCCAAAACATGAATGAAGAAACCTCCACACCTATGCATCATCTCACAATGGTAGTAGGCCATTTTGACAACTTGAAGCCAAGAAGCCATAATTGAGTACATGGGAAGCACTGTAAATTGGTAGGTTTCCTAGCCAAAACACTTGAAGCAAAAAACCTTAGAGAGATCAAGAATCAATCCCTAGAATAAATTGAGAAGGACTTGAAGGTATAGAGAGCAACTAGGCCTGGTGAGTTGGTGCAATTGAGCAGCACCTGCTAGGTGAAGTGTTGAGCAAATTAGGTGAACCCCATCAGAGAGGGACAAGGAGGTGGTGATGAAATTATGCAGAAGCATCTTTAAGAAGAAACTCTTGGGTGAACTAGAGAGGGTGGTCGTCAACGTGGACGAGGAGTTAACTGTTCCTAAGCCTCGCAATTATGAAGTTTGTATACATAGAGCAATTTAACAAAAAAATAAATTTATTAATAAAAAATAAAATATAAATTTTAAATTATTTTTTATTTTAATGAGTAAAATTAATAATTAAATATCAATAGTAAAAGTAAAATATAAATTTGTTCAATATTATTTAAATATGAAAATTCTAAATTTAGTGAAATTAAATACTTTTATCCCACCCTCAAAATAACTTTAAAATATAATATTTTTTTAATAAAACCACAAATTATTATATAAAATTATAAATTGTTAATTGTTAGAAATATTCTAGTTCTCCCTTCCATCAGCAGTGCACCATGCAATTAAAAACAAATATATGTTTCACCATAATTTGAGCAAACCGTAGAAAACAAAAATTAATGTAATGCTTTGAACAAACATGCATTCAGATCTAATCCGAAGATTCAAATGGGAGAGAGAGGCGAGAGCACTGTGAAAGGTGGGAGCAGTGCTAGGGCAATTGGAGAGGGTGGAGTTTCTCAGGGCGAATCTGAGGGGGACTCTAATTAAGTGGATGGTTTGGGCTTTAGCTTGCCTTGTTTAGGTTTCTTCGTTTTTGCTCATGTTGTGTTGTTTGGTGTTCTCTTCTTATTGGTTCAAGTTTTGGTTGGTCTTTTTGTTCTATTCCTATTACTCCTTCTGTGCGTGGGATTGGGTGTTGGTGTGGTGCAAAGGATTCTTCTTTTCTTGTGGCACCTTATTACTTCTGTCACTATATGGTATTCTCTATTGGTATTTTTTGTGATAGGGGTATTTTCCCTCTTTGTCTGGTGTTCCCCATGCCTAGTTGTGGGGTTGTGTGGGATATAGGGTGTTCCCCCTCCTTTGTTGCTCCTCGTGCCTATTTCTAGATGCTTCTTTCTAGGATTATGAAAGGCACGAGTTATAGATGCAGTGCTGAGGTTCTTGAAGTGGAGGAAGGTGAAGATGTGGCTTTCAAAGTTGTCGATAGTGGATCTATTAACTTTGGTTGTGGCATGGTAGACTTAATGCTCTTGTTCTTGGCGGAGTTTGGGCTTTGCTAGGTTCTTCATGCTTGTGGTAGTAGGGGGAGCTTTTTTGCTTTGTTCCCTTGTCTCAACAAGGGTTTGGTGATTTTTTATAATGGGATTTGTTGGATGGGGTGCTTTTTATTTTTGGATGCTTCTTTTGATGGTTCAACTTCTTTCTTACCCTTGTATTGGATCTGTGGTGGTTTCTTTTTACCCCTTATCTCCTTGTGCTTCTTTGTTTTTCATGTTCTTATGGGAGAGGTTGTTTTTTTTAGGGTTTCTTATAAACCACTCGTGTTTGAGATATCTATGGTGTTGGGATATGCGTCTTTTTGTTTATACCTTTTGTATCTCGGGTCTCTCCTTATTGGGGGTTTTTTCATCCTCCCCTTTCTTATTTCTTCGGCTATGGCCTTTATGCTTCAGGTTCAACATTTTCGGTTGTCTCTGGTTTTTCCTTTAGAGGTCTTCCTATCTCCTATTGAGGTGGAGATAGATGTTGTTGGAGATGACCTATCTTCTATTGAAGTGGATATGGATGTTGTCAATGATGTCAAGAGATGACCTATCTTCTATTTACCGACTTCTTTCCTTTCTCTCCTATTAAGGTTAAGATATTGAAGGGTAAGGTTAAATCAGTGTTATTCAGTCTAAAGGTTAAGGTTATGGGAGCCTTGCTAAAAGCCATTGTTAAGGTTGAGGGAACTTGGAAAAGCCCTATGCTCATGTTTGTCTAAGTTTCTTGGTGTTTGGCATTGGAATTTCTCTCTTTCAACCGGGTCTTCAATATTTAATAATTTATGTTAGGTTGTGGTTGGTTTGTTTGTTGCCTTTGCTATATCTTATTGTAGTGTTCTTCTTTGAGTTTCAGATCTGTGCAAAATTTGAGGGTTTTAGGTCCCTTCAACTATTGATTATCAATATAGGATTGTTACATACTCATATTTCATCCCTATTTTATCCATCATTTATAGGATTATTGCATCCTCATGTTTAATCCTTGTTTCATTTATCAACATGGGATTTTGTATCCTCATGCTTCATCCTTTATTTTTGTATTGTTTGTCTTATACGAGGTACACATGCTCATAACTAGACAAAACAATGTCTTATATGAGATGCTTATCTCTTGAAACCATACAACAACATATGCAACGGGGTGAGTGGAACTAGCAAAACACAACTAGACTATTTTGATTCTCCTCCCCAACATTGATAACCTAGCTCGATGCAACTTGCTAGCCCATGGAATCCATGTTCCTTCTTTCTCTTCCACAAACCCATAACATAACACACTTTTCTAGTGTTGGATTATGGTTTCTTGAGCTTTGAATTGGTGTACATCCTTGTTCTTTTTATAAGTCCACTTGTGATCTTACAATATGCCAAGAATGATATTTGTAGTTGATACATTTTGATTATCAAGATCTCTTCGACTAGTTGACTTGGAGCTTTTTGTTTTTGAGTACTAACGTTGTTTGCCTTTGTTTATACTTGAAGGTTACTTGCATGGATTAAAAGGAACCTATGCTTCGGGGCTTGGCCATCCCTCAATATTAGCCTATCCCTAGTTTGTCTTGCTCTCAGATGCTCTATCTCTTTATTTCTACTTTACCGAGAGTAATGACTATAAGATCATACTTTGCTAAAGTGGTGGCTAAATGTAGTGTCGTAAATTGTACACCTTTATTGTTGTGTCCATTTTACAGTCTACTAGCACCTATTTTAGTCTTTTAGTTTTCTCTATGCATTATAGGACTTTTATTGATTTGAATTAATATTATGGGTCTTATTCCAATTTATTACATATCACACTCTTATCTGGGCCCTTAATTATAGGTGTTCCCTTTATTATTTAATCTTGATGTAATCATTATCTTGACCTAATTTCAACTCTCAAAGCATATTTTTCATATCTACACATCTTAATTTGTGCCACTATGCTAGATTTAGCATTAGAATCATGATATCTTGCATCCCTAGAAAATTTTTTTTAAAAAGTTGGTTGGACCAAGTAGTACACTACTTATACTACTTGGTCCCAAACTTTTTTCCCCAAATTTGGGAGCTTAAATGGGTAGTCCCACCCTATTGAAATCTAGATCTGTGTAAAAATATATCATTTCTAAGTCATCCTAAAGGTGATTTTAATTATGAAAATCCCTATATAAGGAATTCTTCTCAATTCATTTTCATAACCTAATCATATGCTAACATTATCATCAATTCAAGAGAAAATTCATTCTTCCTCAAGAGCAGATCTGATTCATGGAGCAAAAAAATACATCAAGGAATCTTCATATTATACTTCAATTATGATTTCAAGATGAATTTTATTTAATTTATCATGTTATTGAATCAACATGTGGATGACTTATCCTAGAAACATTGCATCACGTATTAAAGGTATAATGATCTACAATCAAGCATTTCAGCCTTGCCTTCAAAAGGCAAGCTTTTCTAATTTAGTTCAAGTTCAATTATTAGGGTTAATTCCAAACTTGGGGTTTGGCCTAAGGCAAACCCCTATCCACAAGCCCCTCTCTTTCCTCTTGTGTGTAATTATGGGTACTTAGTTGAGTTGAGAAGATTGAAACAATATCAAGACCCAGAAACAGAGCATCTAGCCAAATTTAAGTAGAAAGTGTCTAGACCAAAGCACTTTAGGGCACCTTGGTCTGGACTAGGGCACTTTGGAGGACCATAATCCTCCTTGAATAGTCTCAAATTTGACAAGTGTCTCTCGAAATGCATCAAAATTCAAATTTTATGACCAAGGTATTGGGCACCCTAGTCTTGATACCCTGGTCGTGTTAGTTCAATTTTAAATTTCAATTATAGGTGCACAATCAAATTCTCCTTCCATATCTATACTTGTTGTGAAGTTTATGTTTCATTACCAGTTAGGGTAATCAATCCAATTTTTTAGTTCATACATTTACCTTCTTACCCTAGGTTTGACATTCAATTAACATCTTTTCTATTATATTTTCAACTCGAACAAAAGGAGAATAGGACCTGAATCAATATTCAACCCTCTTCTTAATAGAATTGAGGTTGCATCTATTGAGTTCATTCTCCTTTTAATGTGATGCATGTGATAGTTAGGTCATTTCCTCATTTGCATAACTAAGCTTGTGAAACATTAATTTTGTTTCATTACAACTACAAAATCTTTTCTTCATTGATCGGTAATTGATTCATTATATTGATCTATCAAAAAGTTACAAAATTCAAAATTCACTTATATGACAACAGTTCAAACCAAAAGAAACCAACCATCAAACCAACCACCATACAACTTAGAACAACATAAGTCTGATAAAAACATACAGAGTCTGAAGAGGAAAGAAAAATAACATTAAAAGGAAACTATTGTGGTGCACTGACCACGATCTCCTTGCCTTTACCACTTCCATCCAAGTCGTGCACGCACTGGTCCACTTCATCAATGTGGTCGTCATGAGTTTCTAGGGGGAAGCCAATCCACAGTGACCTGCCACCCATGTTTTTCTTGGAACCTCTAGGCTGCCCTCTCTTCTTTTTTAGTAAAGAGCCCGAGCTAGAATCCTCCCACACTCTCATTGTGGTGGAGGGATTCCATTTATCCAATTCCTTTCTAATATCTGATCTCTCCCATGCTTAGATATACTTCTACACTCCATGCATTCGAATTCGTGTTGAAGCTCTACGTACTTCCTTGTTGCAATTCGCGCTCCACAAAAGAAAAGGGCACAAAGGGGGAAGAAACTCACTGGAATGCAGCCACACTCCATTCGGGCACACAAAGCCTTCCCTGTCTCGCGCCATTCAGATGAAACCCTCCAAACCACCTAGTGAACTCTATCTACCCTAACCAACTCAAAAGCCCATGCAACGAACATAGATGCAATATCCACATTTGTGCGATATTTGAACTCCCCCCGTATACTCATCTCCAATATCAATTTTGACTCTATTAAGAAAGTCTTGGTCTTTAAACTCAAAGATGTTACAGAGGCGCTCATTAGAAATGGCACCCCAAAATGCCACCATAGGACATGACGCCTTGAGGGAAAGGTTGGCTCCATGATTGCACAAAATCATCCACAAAATCATCCACAACATACACTCTTTAAATCACCTTATAAAAGACTCAGTAAGCACCGCCTGATAACCAAGAGCAATCTTAACTTCCTAGACACGATATCAGTCACTATAAATGCATATCTTCATCCAATAATTTTTTAAGTAGGCACCTGCAATATGGCTTAAATGCATGTACCACCTTTCTTACCATCTCCACATTTGGCCTAAGATCAAAACTCTGCCACCTTGCCCAAGAAAGCTAACAACTACGAGGAGGAATAAATATATCCACTGACTGCCACCCCATACCACTGCCAAGATCATACGACAACCTCCATTAAATGCTCATCACCTCAAGGATAACAGATATCTTCGACCAAAAAAGAGCTTAAGGATACCACTCTTATTCATACACAACAATTCTCGTATCACCTACCCTCAATTCCAATGCCTCATTCGCACATCTATCAGCCTTCAGATTGCCACTTCAGAAAACGTGAGATATCTTGAAATCTTCAAAATCAGCCATAATCGATGTAATCTTTTCAATGTCACAGTTGATTCTCCAACTAAGCGAGATGCCACATATGATAGCGTTGAATTTCACTAGGGAATCCCCTTCCAAGTGGAGCTTGGTCACCCCTAACCTTCTTGCGAGATGATTAGCAAGTAAAGTCTCTTTGGCCTCGGCTTTGTTGTTAGGTCCATCTTGAAATCTTTTCCAACCTGCTCCCACTCTAACCCCTAGGGAATCCTTCGCGACACACCCTGCACTCGACGGTCCCATGTTACCACTGGATGCACCATCGAAGTTAATCTTTGTCCATCCATTTTTGGGGAGAACCCACTCTACCTCTCTCTTCCCTTGGTCTACCAGATTAACCTGATCAAGCCCATTAACGGGTGACAACTACAAAATCTTTCATCTACATTGGAAATATTCTTTTTGATTCATATGATCAAGAATTTTTTTTTTTGATAGCTCAAGAAAAAGTGCTTCACTTTTGATCGATAAAAAATTAATTTAAAGGTACCCTTCCCTTGCACCAAGGTCTTATTCTACGCCATTATAATTTTCAAATGGGTTTAGCCCCAATTTGTTTCCCTGTCATTAATCATTTTGGCTTGGCCTTAGTTTTGAGTAAGCGGTCAACCCAATTGATTTTAAAGAAAACCCGAAGACTCAAAATAATCCTATATTAGTTAACCCTTCTAGGGCTTCTAAATCAAAAAACCCCTTGACCCCCCTATTGGTGAATTCTCTTTTCAAAAACCCAAAATTGTTGAGCATGATTCAAAGGAGATATCTTCTTCTTGGTCCACTAGGTTTGGATGGACCCCTGATAACTATGCAAGCAATGTGGCTACCTTACCCACCCTTCCTCCCCCTGGTTCCCCTCATTCTCCTCGAGTAAAATATCTATATAAGGATGAATTTCCCCTCTTTGGGGAAAAAGTGAATGAACTCTATGAGGGGTTCAATAAGCATGAACCTACCATCCATTAGATCCTAAGATGATTTGAGGTGGTGAACAAGAAAATAAATATACTCGAAGCCTTTGCTGAAGCAAATGCCAAAGCATCAAGCTAGGATATGGATGAAAAAGACAAGGGTGTCTGGATGATGATATAAAGTTTGCCAAAATGGTTGAGAAATGGGAAGGCTTGGAGAAGAATGTGAGGGAGCCGAGTGAGAAAATTGGCTAAGGTAATGACACAAAGGATTTAGTGAATGCGGTTGAAGCATTACATATTATTAAGACACCATGAAAAGGAAAATGGAAAATATGTTTTCTCATAACATGGAGATGACCAAGAAATACTTTTCTATTCTTCAATCCATTCAAGATGAAATTGAGAGAAGGTGAACAAAAGAGTGGCACCATTTAATGTCCTCCACTACCACTGGGCTAGAGGCATTGGTGTCAAAAGTTAAGGCACCCCTGGATTCCTTGACCATATCCTTTGGGAAAGGTTCTAATAGAAATCTCTCCTTCTCAAAAAAAGGCAAATAAATTATCTAGGATAAGGAGTTGGTGTTGACCCCCACCAAGTAGGCCATCAATTCATGCCTTCAGTGTGGGTGTGTTTTGTTGTGTTTTGATTTTTTTTTGTTTTACTAGTTCTTCTTGTTAGTTTTCTGATTTTGTCTACAGTGTTGGATGTTTGCTGGTTTTTGTTCCTTTTTGGTAGTAAGAATTCTAGTCTTGGGCCTTCACCCCTCATGAGCCCTTCATTTTTGTCTCTCAGTAGTTTTGTGGTTATGTAAATATTCATGCCTCTTAGTTTAATTTATTTAAAATAATTAACCTATAGGTTCTTAGGCCTTTTAAACATACTAGCTTGGTCTAATTTGACCAAAAATAATGTTAACTTGTAGCTACCTTCTAGATCTAGTAACAATTTCTTAACTTCAAGCTTGTGTATATCTATCCCCGCATGTCAAATTTAGATGAATTAAAAGTATGTTAACCTTTTTAAATACCATAAACTTAATGATGGGCAAAAAACTTACATTAGCATGGTCTAATATAAACATATAACATAAAGACCAAAGAGGAATCCCCAAAATCTAGTATTTCTATTAAATTTTAATAACTCACCGTGTTATCATTTGATGCAAGATAAATGTATAGTAAAATTTTCAACATCTACTAAGATCTATAAGCTATATCTTTAAATATAAACTAATAAGAATCAATCCCATAATCTCTAATACCATGCAAGGGTTGGTATAAAAATTCTATACCAGGCAATATATGGATATTGATGTAGCTACCTAAAATTTAGGAGATTGAATGAAAGCACGAGAGAGATCAAATATGAGAGAATAATATTATTCTAGTGAAGGATAAATATGATATGTTACAACAGATTAAGAATGCATAGAGAATCCCTTGGTTATATAGACCGAGATGAGAAGTAGGATTAGATAATGTTATGATGTTTGTCTTAATCTCATGATTTGATACATAAAGTGATAACTATCTTATGTGTATCCTAAGTAACCTTCAATAACTAACATGAATATGACCTACATGATGAAACTATTGGGTGAAACGCCCCATTCACACCAACTACTTATGTAAATGAATGATTTATTATCCCATCACTTCTTTAGCACATATGCGCATGCTTCCAAATTTATTGGTGGGTTGCACAACATCTACTAGATGATCAATCATTGTGAAGTGGAGTGGATAGTTCTATTTTATTAATAATATAAAGATGACACTCCTAGAAATTCTCTAGTGATATTCACTTAATCACCCACTTAGATATCTCCCCAAAATACTGATTACAATAGATTTCCTATGTCTTGATGGTTTGAAACAATAACTTTTTTAGTTTTTGCAATCTATCTAACTGAAAATAATCATGTAGAGAATGTTTAATTTAAGTGTTCAATATATAATCATCCTATTTACATCCATGGAGAGGTTAATTTACATAGACACTCTTCTAAGGTTGAACAAAGAACTTGTCAAGTTCAACACAAATGAAGTTACTTAGAGAAGAGTAAAAATGATGCATGGACATACCAAACACCATGCTTAAGGATGGAGTCTACATGGATATCTTCAACAAAGTAATAAAGAAAAAAAAAATCTTTTTAATTTCTTGCATGTAATGAAGGAATACAAGTCTTATTATTTCACTAAAGATTTAATTTTTCCCAACGACCATCCCTACTATTGGACCTGGCTCCACTATGGGGCTCTCTCCCATAGCTTTAAAATTATAGTATTAAATGGATTACACTTATTTCATAGATATAAAGAAAGAGAATGAAAATAAGCATTTTTTATTCTTTATTCATTCCTCAAGTGGGATATATATAAATATTTGATAATTTAAGACATAATATAAATTTTCACTAAAGATAACATATAAAAAATATTAGAAACATAAACATATATAATTAGTCTTAATATATAAAGTAAATTATTTGATATTATTTTTATGATTATATTTTGTAATATTGTATTATTTATATATATTATTAGAGTAAAATAGATTAAAAAGTACCTTATATCTATTTATAGATTATTGTTATAGTGTGATGTTACAAAGTAACTTTTATAAATATGAAAATTACTTTCAAATATCTGTAATCTTTGACTGAATTTATAGAAAATATACATTTGATTTAAAGAAGGGAAAAAAGAATGAAAATTATTAATAATAATTATATATATATATATATATATATATATATATATATATATATATATATATATATATATATATATATATATAATCAAAGTTGTGCATACTAATGATATTGTTACTGATATTCTTTTAGAAACGTTGCAAAAGAGTTGATATGCAACTATAGAGATAAAAAAATATAGAGATAAATTAATGTTGTTGTGAAATTTATTGGACAAATTGGGAACCCATAAATTATACATAGACACAATTATTTAATGTGGTTCAGCAATTTGGTTACATCTATAGGGAAGTAGGACATTAAATTTTATTACTTATTGCAAGGGTCAAGGTATGTATGCCTCGTTTGTAGAACAGGTAGACACCTCTAGCAGGGAGTAAGAGGTAGTCCCATATTGATATAAGCCACCTATAGACCCATATACAAATAATCCGACATCGGATTATAAAAAAAAGTTTATTTCTTTCTTTGAAGTGCTCATTTCATCCATGAGCTTATAGGAAACTTACTCATAGAATCAATGATTTTATATTGAAAGGAGCAAGTTGCATTTTCATAATTATCAAACAATACCAAATATAATTTCTACCAAACAATTATTTTGATATATATCATTTATGATAAACATTATTTACTAAAGAATTATATTCATATATATTTTTATATCCCTAATGACGTTGAATCAAAAAAATCATCTCAGTATAGAAAATTCACAATAATGCTTCTAAAAAGAAATTGTAAAGAAAAAACAAACAATTTGCTAAATAATATCAACAATTGTGCAAAACCTAGAACACTTATGTCAACTATTATTATAGATGATATTAACAAACCCAATATTAGGTTAAATCGACTGTATCATATCCAGATAGACGAGATCTGAATGCAGATTTCTGTCGTGCATTACTGAGCCGCGCATACATATTTGTCTCCTCACGTGCATACATATAATTTATCTCTGCAGCAAATCTACTCATTGTAAGGTGCAGAATCCCAGTCCGTAAAGCCAGCTTGCAGTGTCGGTGTGGAAGAGTGGACAGTGCAGGTTAAAACCAGGGGAGTTTATACCCTACTCTCCCTCCTATTTAATCCCCACTTCCACAGCTCCACTTCTCGTTACAAAAAAACATTCTCAGAGTTGTGAGTCTTTTAGTTTTGTTTGAGCATTCCGTAGGTTTTAATTTTCTGTTTTCATCTTTATTTTCCATGGCTGCTACTGCCGCCCTCTATTCACAAAATAGGCTTACATGTTTGTATAAAACATATAAGCCTCTCCTTTCTGCGATTTGCATGTAATCTCAGTTTATGTTCTATGGTAGGAGTTACTGTGCATTTTAAGAACTTGTTATTTTGTGGTGAGTTTCCTTGTGGCGCATGAAATGGAAGGCGGTGAAAGTGGGGGAGCTTGTTATGGGGTTTAACTCTGACAGCTATTTTGTTCAAAGCATTTCGTTACTTTACTTTTTGTTTTCTACGGCTTGCCCGATTTATGTTTTCTACGGCTTGCGCAGCTTCTTTATATTTTCTGTGTATTTGTGTTGATTTTTAATTTTTTTAAAATTGATTTGTTGATTTATTTAATTATTTAATATAATTTAAGTTATTTTCTATTGCAATTTATAAAGAGATTTTTTTGAATTAAAATATCTTTTGAAACTACAATTTATAATATTTATTTAGTTTAAAATATAAAATTAAATATTTTTTTAAAAATATTATTTTATTTATCAGTCATTTGTATAAATATATTATGATAATTTATATTAAATAATTGATGTATTGTAGCCAACATTTAAACAGGTTCAAGAATTCAAATATGGTCAATTTAAGTGTAATATGTACTTATAATTATATTCTAAATAATTGATGTATGATAGCCAATATTTAAATGACATAAAGAATCTCTATATAATCAAAATAATAATTATATTAATTTTTTTTTAAAACAAATTAATTGAAATTGTCCTTCAACACAATATCAACTCAAGCAAGATCTCTTTTTAAAAAAAAATCTTTCTAATTCTTAATATTCCATAAGAGGTGCATGTGATCATGGGATTTGTTAGCTAATACTCTAAGACTAAATTTTCTTAATGAATCTAGAGATCCATAATTTAATTACAAAAATTATAGTTCATCATTTTTTACATTTGGTGGTATGTTTTGTGGGGCACATATATTTAGTGACAAGACTTGTCATGGTGATCATCTATTCTATTATAGAAACTCTTTCAATCATTGTAAATTAGGTATATATTTTTTATTTTATTTTCTAAATGTTTTTATTAAATAGCATGTTTTTAAGTGATTAGTATTTGGATGTTATGTGAAATAGGTTGTCTTGGTGGGAAGTGTCTTTATTGAAACTTGGTATTACACTGTGCTTCTTAGCGTGAAGTGGTACTATAGAATTTTTTATGTTGGAGTTAAAAGAGTATATAATCATAAACTAAGTAATCATTAATTGGATGATATTGTATGGAAAAAATTTATCCTTAGCTTGCAATTCCTCTATGGAAACTTTAAATTATGTTGGTGTACTTGAAATAGTAGTTACGTCTTAGTTTGAAGTGTATAGAAACTTGGTATTATGTTTTGATGCTTCTTAGCTTGAAGTTGCTCTATAGAAAGTTTTATATTGGAGCTAAAAAAAACATATACTATTACATCAGGTAAGTAATCATTAGTTGGATGATATTATGCAGTAAATATGATGTGTTGATCTATTTAATTATTTAATATAATTTAAATTATTTAATAGTCTAATGCAATTTATAAAGAGATTTATTGAATAAAAATGTCTTTAGAAAGTACAATTTATAATATTTAAAAATATTAAATTAAATATTTTTAAAAAATATTATTTTATTTATCATTCATTTGTATAAATATATTATGGTAATTTATGCTAAATAATTGATATATGGTAGTCAACATTTAAATGGGTTTAAAAGTTCAAATATGGTAAATTCAAGTGTATAATATGTACTTGTAAATTTATGCTAAAGAATTGACATATGATAGTCAATATTTAAATGGGATAAAGAGTCTATATAGTCAAAATGATAATTAAACAATTTTTTTTTAATTTTTTTTTAAATTAATTGAAATCGTCCTTCAACACAATATCAAGTAGAAGCAAGATTTTTTTTAATTTCTTTCTAATTCTTAATATTAGATAAGAGGTGCTGATCATGAGGTTTGTTAGCTAATACTCTAAGACTAAAAATTTTCTTAATAAATCTAGAGATCCATAATTTAATAACACAAGTTGTACTTGATTAAAATTTAATAAACTTATTCATTCTTGACATTTAGTCTTATGTTTCAAAGAATTATAATTTTGATGGTGATCATCTATTCTATTTTATAAACTATTCCAATAATTTTAAATTAGGTATGTATTCATGATATAATAAGTGTTTTTTAATAAGAATGTACATTTTTAAGTGATAAGTATTTGGATATTAAGTGAAATAGGTTATGTCTTAGTTTGAAGTGTCTTTATAGAAACTTGGTATTATGTTGGTGCTTTTTAGTTTGAAGAGGCTCTATAGAAATTTTTATGTTGGACGTAAAAAAACATATAATTATACACTAGGTAAGTAATCATTAGGTGGATGATATTGAACAAGAAATTTTTATCCCTAACTTGAAGTTCCTCTATGGAAACTTCAAATTATGTTGGTGTACATGAAATAGGTATGTCTTTATAGTTTGAAGTGTCTTTATAGTGTCTTTATGTTGATGCTTCTTAGCTTGAAGTGGCTCTATAGAAACTTTTATGTTGGAGCTAAATAAATCATATAACTATACATGAGGTAAGCAATCATTAGTTGGATGATAAATTATTCAGTAATTTTTTTTCCTTAACTAGAAGTTCATCCTTAGAAACTTGATATTATGTTGGTTCTTCGTATTGAAGCTTAAAAAACTATATAATTGTAAATTAACTATATATGTTTTCTACACAACATAATATTTTTTATTATAAAATTATACAATTATAAATAATCGTTATTTAGATGTATTCATGATATAATACTACACATTATTATAAGATTATATATTTCTAATTAAACATTATTTGGATCTCACGGACTTTGCATTTTCTGAGCGTTTCTTTTCTGTGTTTCTGTTCTCAGCTAGGAGTTACTATGCATTTTAAGAGTGTTTGAAACAACTTTTTATTTTGTGCTGATTTTCCTTGTGGTGCAGGAAATGGCAGGCGCTGAAAGTGGTGGAGCTTGTTATGGAGTTAACTCTTACAGGTCGTTTTTATTGTTTGTTCAAAGCATTACATTACTTTACTTTTTGTTTTATATAGCTTGCCCGATATATGGTTAAACATATTTCTGTTTTTCATTGCAGGGTGCAGTGCGCAGTGCGCAGGGAAGAGAGAACGGATTATTTTTAACATTTAATTTATATTTTTATTCAGTTTTTTGTTTTATTATTTTTTTATTTTTTTATATTTTAAAGTTTAAATACGTGTATGTTTTTGATTTAGGAAAATCAAGTTTTTAAGGGACCAGAAACCCTTTACAAGACAGGTTTTAGAAGGACCTGTAATCCGAACTGAAAGATAAACTTGAAAGTTCTCTCAAAGAAACAGTACGCAATAAAGACCCGGCATAACCAAACAAAAGAAGGGGAACAACAAAACCCCCACCAAGACCCTACAAGCTGTAAGAAACCAGCAGCCCTAACCCAACCAGGAAGGATCAAGAATTTGTCCTACCCTTGTGGGATCTAAGGGTCATATCAAAAGAGGACTGGGACAATTTAGATTTTTTACTTTTAATAGTAATCCATCCCTCCTCAACCCTAGCAGCAACCTTTTGCCAAGAGGACGGATCCAAAAGAGAGGATCTCCCATAATCAGGAGGAACAGAGCCAGCATCCAGAGAGGCAGGAACAACAGAGGCAGGGACAACAGAAGATCCAGCATCCCGAGATACAGGAACAACAGAGGCAGGGACAGCAGAAGATCCAGCAACAATCTGGGACGCGGGAGGGTCTGAAGCATCCACACATTCCTGAGGAACAGAGGCAGCAACCAGAGGCTCATCAACCTAAGGAACCTTTGCCACCACTTGGGAGAAGCTTTTCTTTTTAACAAAATAGTGTTCAGAGGATGCCCCCTTCCACCAAGTAGCAGATCTTTTTTTCTTTTTACCTATTTCACACCGTGTAGCAATTTGTCCAGTCTGGAAGCACTTTCGACATCTAAAGGGGATACCTTCAAAGTCAAGCGGTTGGACCCAAGATCCCAAAGAGGATTCAATCTCTAACTCAACTGGAAGCCCTTTAGATACATCAATGTTAACCAAAATCCGAGCATAAGTAGAGTGATAAATCTGGAAAGATTCCTTATCAATCGTTAAGAATTCACCTAAAGCATTCCCCACTTCCTCTAGCAGAGAGTCCGTCCATAGATGAAGGGGAAGGTTAGGGAGCCTAACCCAAATAGGAATCTCATTAAATGAATCTGTGGATGGGTTAAAGCCCGGGAACCAGGGTTTAACCATCAAAATAAATTTATCTTCCCAGCTGAAAGGATTAATACCTAATATTTTCGATCTATCCTCTTCATATTCAAATTTGGCAATGAAAAAACCCTTGGCAGAAGGAAAGATATTAACTGAACCTTTTATGATCGGTTCCCAGCTTTGAGAAATCCAAGTGTGCAGCTAAGGAAGGCTTGGCCAGAAACCCTGAAACTTGCAAATCAGACCATGTGCTTCAAACACCGAGGAAGTGTGGATGATCTCCATATCAATATCATCAGACACCTTGAAAACCAAAGGTTTGCATATAGCCACAGGCCTCAAGCCATAGGCATCTCGTTCAGAGGGCGTTAATAGATTTCCATCCTTAGAAGAGACCCTCGTAGAAACAGCACTAGGCAAGACCTTGCAGAGCCCCCATTCACAGCCGCAGAGCCAGACAAAGCAGTCTCACCAGCCGTTATAGGGGCTATAGGGAGCTAGACAGCCGGTTTCGCTGCAACAGACTGCCTTAGGGCAGCGGCGGTGGCATACACAAAGCGGCCCTAGGGCAACGTCGGCAGGCTTCGCGGTGGCGGCATACACAAAAGGCCCTAGGGCAACAGCAGCAGGCTTCATGGAGGCAGGCACCACTGCAGCCTTCGCGTGTGATATCGCAACACTCGTAGGCATCACTCAACTCAAAATACGTGTATGTTTCTTTATTCGATTGTGAGAGTTTTTTTTGCATCAACGTTTCAAAGCACACTCTCATCATGATGATAGTAGAGAGCACAAAGAAAAATGATTAAAAACAATTAATTTGATTAAATTTACCATTATAATTTTTTAGTACTATTTAATAGATATGGTGTGTTGATTTGTTTAATTATTTTTAAATTTTTTAATTGAGAATAAATATAATTTAAAATTTAATTTAAATTTTTATTAGTAATAATAAATTTTAAGTTTTGTTAGATGGCTATATGTATACAAAATTAATATTAATCAAGTTTTGTGATAATGTTATATGATATAAAGACATTATAAAGAAATCAAAGGAAAATGGAGATATGAAGATTGTTTGTGAGAAGAAATGAAGAGAAGGGGAGATTTAAGAGTTATGGAATCTAAGACTATTGAAGAAGATGAAGATGAACATTTTTCAAATCTTCTATACTCATTTCCTTTACCTTTCTTTTATAATGTCTTTGTATTATGTAACATTTTTCTTAAAATCTTGTTTATATTGATTTTGTATACATCATGGTTATCTAACAAAAAATGAATAATTTTTTCTTACTAAAAATTTTCATCTACTTGATTTATAAATTATTATCAATGTTTTTATATAATTATTATCAATGTTTTTATATAATTATTACTAATCTATTAACAAATTCTATAAATTGTTTTACATTCTAGTATATGCTAAGATACTTGAAAATATAAATTGTTTTACATTAGTTTTATTAATTGTCATACTAATCCTATATGGAAAAAATTGTAACCTCAAAAAAAGGTTAAAAAATATATTCTTAAAAATTGATGGGGAATAACTTATATATTTGATTTAATGGTAATATGTATTCCATAAATTCTAAATATGAAGTATAAAAAGATTTTAAAAGAAATGAAATAATTATCTATCTCATACAACCAAAAAAAATTGGAGATAAGAAGAAACAATTTTGAAATGGGAAATTTAATATGTTATTACAACATTGTTGTCTAAATCTCAAAATTTGAACAAACAATGTAACTCTTAATAGTACAACAAATCTTTAGTTGTAGAATTTTGGTACTTGTATGCATAATAGATTGTTTTTCATTTCCACACACATTAGATATGTGATTTTTAACATTTGATAAGAGGAGCATTTGATCATGGGATTTGTTAGCTACTTCCTCTAGGACATTACAAATTATTGTGTTGACAAAACTTGGGTAAGGCTATTCTTTCTTGGCATTTACTCTTATGTTTGCAAGAAGTATAATTTTGATGCTTTGATTCAATATTAAAAAGTACTCTTTTTTTTTTGTAATGGTGGGGTATAGATATTCAGCACAAAAACTATGATGGTGGTCATATATCTTGTTTCACAAGCTCTCCAAATCATTATTGATTAGGGATGTTTTTTCCACATAATATAATAAATATTTTTTTTATAAGATTTTATATTTCTAAAAGATCATTATTTGGATGCTTGAAGTGCTTTTATAGAATCTTGGTATTATGTATTTGCTTCTTAGTTGAAAGTGGCTCTATAGAAATTGTGTATTATGCTAGAATTCAAAAGAATATATCATTATATATTAGGTATATATTTTTCGACACAATACAATAAATATATCTTTTTATATATTATACATTTCTAAATGATCATTATTTTGAATGATATTATAGGGAAAAAATGCATTCCTTATCTTTAAGTGCCTGTGTATATTTTTCTACACAATACTATATATATATGATCATTATTTTGAATGATATTATAGGGAAATTTTGCATTCCTTAGCTTGAAGTGCCTCTATGAAAACTTGGTATTATGTTAATGCTTCTTGGCTTGAAGAATATACAAAGTATGTATTTATATTAAATACAACAATAAATATTTTTTTTTAATAATATTGTATGTATCTGACTCAACATTTTTTGGATGGTATTATAGGAAAAAAATTATCCTCTAGCTTGAAGTGCATTGGTGGTTCTTAGCTTGAAGTGAATTTATAGAAATTTCATATTATGTTGGAGCTCACAAGAACATATCTTCATATTTTTAGAGCTCTTTTGGTTGTTGATGGCCATGTGAAGAATATTGATAATTCTGCATTGGTGATTCTTAGCTTGAAGTGGACTTATAGAAATTCCATATTGTGTTGGAGCTCAAAAGAACATACCTTCATACTTTTAGAGTTGTTGTGGTTGTTGATGGCCATGTGAAGAATATTGATAATTCTGCATTGGTGGTTCTTAGGTTGAAGTAGATTTATAGAAATTTCATATTCTATTGGAGCTCAAAAAACACATCTTCATATTTTTAGAGCTATTGTGATTGCTAATATTTTATCATGTATTTTACAATGATATTACATGAAAAGATTTATCCCCTAGATTGAAGTGGATTTATAGAAATTTCATATTATGTTGGAGCTCAAAAGAACATATCTTCTTATTTTTAGAGCTCTTTTGGTTGTTAATGGGTATGAGAAAAATATTGATAATTCTTTTCAAAATTGTAAATATCTTACAACTTGCTCATCTATTTTACAATGTAGATACAAAATTTTACTCTATTCATTTATTATTGTACTTATATTTAAGAATGATAATTCCTTTCAATCTCTTCTAAATCTGAAATTTTGAATTAATCATATATTTTACATAAAAGTATATGACAATTTTAAATTTACATTACCTTTCATTTTATTTACTATTATTTAAATTTTAAAATAAAATAAAAAATATTTAATTGATAAAAACATAAAGATTTATATATAATATTATGAAAATAGAATTTAAAATATGTAAAGAGAGTATATATATGAAACAAAGGCTTAGATTAAGAGCTCAAAGGAGTTAGTAAAGATAAAGGTAGGAGGTTAAGTGTGGGAAAGGAAACCAATAAGTGTGAATGTGATTGAGAGTTATTTTTAAATGGAGGGATACGATTAAAGAGTAGGTAATTAAAATAGAGAAAGGAGCTTACCCTTGTACCTAGTAGAGGCTAGATCTAGAAATAAATATTGAATTAAAATGTTTTACTCTCATTTACGAATTTCCTTTTCCTTGAAGTCCTCATAAATTTTTTTATCATGGATGCCATCTTGAATGCTTCAAAATCTAAATACTTGTCCTCTCCTTCACTGCCTTAATGATGCTTGATTTGTTAATCACTTTATTTGAATTGGAAACTTATAGAGAGATATTTCAAATGAGGGAATAGACCTACTTTTATACCTATCCTCATGAAACATATTAAAAGTTATGAGGAAGTCTGACGTAGAAGAAGAAAGGATAAGTTGGGAGACAAAGAAGCCAACATTTGGGAAATGATCAATAGTTTGTCTTTGTAGAAATCAAATAGTGTTTGGAACTGATTGACGAAGGAAAGAGGAGTTGAAGGTTGAAAGAAAGAACGTGAGTTTGTAGAGATGGTTTATAAGAGAAAGGGCAGAATTATGACTTGAGTAAGAAGAAAATGAGATCAGTTGAAGTGAGTCAAAAGCGCCAGGGAGAAGATCGATCGAACTAGCTTATGGTCAACATTGTTGTGTAAAGAACCATTCATTTAATCATCAGTGTATATGTTGAGGGAATAAACAAACATTTGGGTATTGTCTGAGTAAATGGTCCATGTTTTCTGTTGATTATCGATTGTTCATTTGAATCACTATAATTCCTATTGCAGAGTTGTGATTATGTATTACTAATCTAAAAAATATCTTTTGATATGTGAGGTTCGTGTCACTATTTTTTATAGTGTTTGTGTGAGAGCATTTTTGCTAACAATTTGGTATCAAAATATGTGTATGTGAGGTTGTTTCCATCAAGTGGTATCAGAGCTAGTTTTTTTAAGTGTGCAGGAAGATTCATCGAAGGGAGGTAGTTTTTGTTGGACATTGTTGCTGCTAGGATATATTGTTGTCATTGATGTCAACATATTCCTGTGATTTATTGCTCTGCTGATTGTAGATTGGTTTATAGGGATCATGGTTTGGTGTATGGAATACTTCTAGTGTTATTATATCTTTTATATTGGTATTGGTGATCCGAGAAGCTTAATTGATCATATCATATGATCCATTTTGTAGTTGTTTTTCTGATCAATGCTTTGCAATATTCAGTATTCCCTCAGGTATATTCCGGTGTGATTAGATCTTGAGCTGAGATTTTGGGAGATTTTTGGGATGATCTTGTGTATCTTAATTTCAGATGGTTCGTGATTTGGTGCTCCACAAGTTATCTTTCTTCATGATAGTTGTTGTTGTTTGAGTGTTCTTGAGTTTCAGATGTTGATCGATGAAGATTTGATAAGTGGTGTTGGTGCAGCTATTGTTGATGATTCTAATGTGCTTGCTAGTGTTTCCTAATTATGTCCTATTTGTTTTGATGATCCGCATTGATTGTTGTGCAAGTTTTATGTGATTTTGTTGAACCGGTGATTTTTTTCGTGTTATGCGGTATTCTTGGTGGAATAGCGTGTTGCAGATGATCTTGGCATGATTTCCTGTGATGTTGCATATTTGGAGATTTGTTTTAGGTCCATGTTATATCATGTATATAATTATATTGGTCTAGTGGTCGATCTTTGTATCGTATGATGTAATTTTTTAATTGTGAGTTGAGGGTTTAGCCAACCTTGTTGTCAAGGTTGATGAATTGTATAAATAGATGATATTTTCATGTAATTTGTGTATCGAGGTTGTTTTTTCATTATCAGAGAGTTGGTGCAGAGCAGACATATGTGTTTAACCATAATTGTCATCAGGCATTAACAAATGCTATTATTGCAATTCATTTCTTCTGGATTGTAGTCTAAATCTTGTTGTAAGTCAGTGAAACTTCCCTGAGGGTTGTAGCCTTCTAGGTTATTGTGTCTTGAGCTATGAGCTCTAGTTAGTGTGCCTGAATATATATGCATTCCATATTGCAATATTTTCATATACTACTGCAGAGTATCATCTTATTGTGGGTAGGTACCCACCGTGGTTTTTCCCTTAATCGAGTTTTCCACTTTAAAATATTGGTATTGTATGTTATGCTTATCTTTGTTGTTGTTGCAGTTTATCAGATCTGTATTTGTAGTTAATTTTTTAGATATGGTGATAACTGATTCACCCCTCTCCTCTCAGTTTTCCTTCATTGTTGATGCCAACAGTTTTCACTGGAACCTGCAGGTGAAGATTGGTGAAGGGATAAGTTACTATTGGAATCAATGTTCTACAATTCACAAATTTAATAAACTGATTCTTAAACGACCTGATGCATAAGAATGAAAGTAAAGTGTAGAAACATAAACCAATCAACAACAAAACCATAACACCAGAATTTTTATGTGCAAACCCGAAAAGGGAAAAACTACAGTGGTATTTGAAACCACAATATTGTTATACTTTGATTAAGAGTGTATACACATAAAAATGGCTATGAGAAATTAAATTAATATTTTATATTTATTTAATAATTTTTCTTCTATTAAATAGTTAATTTGAAAAGATTAATTTATTTAATTCGTACCATATTCTTCTATTAATTAATTTAATTAAAATATTTTATTAATTAATTCATTAATCCTTTTCTTCTAATCAATCAATTAAATATCTAATATTTAATGGTTATTCTTCTATCCTATAGTCTCAAATATTAAATAATTTCTTAATTATTTAATCCCTTTTCCAACTCACCTTTCATCTCCACTTCATCTTTCCTTTGCCAACTCATCCATCATGTGGCTAAATTAATTCAACAGAATTAAAATAAATAAAACATTTATTAGCCACTTATGTCCAACTTCCAAAATAAATGAAATATTGTGTACGTACACATATTTTCTAACCTTCTTCTATATTCTCTCTAACATCCCTATATCTTAGGAAGGACTTGAGTCCACTTTTCCTCTCATGCCTAAATCTTCTCCAACCATCCCTAGATTCCCACAGTCTACAACCCAATCAAGGTGAGATGAGTGACACTTGTCTTCTCCTTCCCCCTTTCTCTCAACCTTCACCTTTTCTCACAGCCATCCAAATTTGTAGATCTGATCATGACCATTGATCTCAGACACATCATCTTATCCTCTAAAAAGTCTATAAAAGTAGGAGTTTGAGTTGAGAAAGAGTTAGTCTTCCAGTTAACAATTTGAGTAAACTTATGCATTTGTGAGTTTTTATCTTGAAGCAATTTAGCAAATTTAGCATTTCTCATTTAGCTTTAAATCATTTGAATTGCATACCATAGTATCAATTAACTATCAGTTATCTGTCCATTCTTCATATGCCATCTTGGAAGCTACTAGTGCTTGTCTAAGAGAAAATTATCTGCAACCAGGAACAGTAGAGTTAGGACACAATGAGACTTAAATCATGAAGGTAATAATATGGTTTTTATTTTAATATTCATTTCATGTAGTTTCATTGGTTGAGTTTTGATTTCTTGTAGCATTTCCTTTGTATTTTATGAAACTAATATGTTGCAGGTAGTATTATGATGATGAAATTCAAGTCAACACAAGGAGTATGATAATATTACAAAAAGGGGAATGCACTTGCATTTAAGCACACTGCCTAGAGCTCACTACTCAAATATAAAGGAGGGCTACAACCTTGGAGGAATCACTACCCTACAAGTGATTAAAAATGATTACGATAGTGAATTAACTAAAGAGTAGCATCTACTAATGCCAATTAGAAATTTTGGTTAAGCTCAATTAGTCTTCTGCAACTATTCTATCTTCCTGCTCTATTCTACTACTCTGTCATAAACGAGAGCACCAAATTTGCATACTAATGCTCATTCACACATCACACATCAATATTCGCACATATACCACACATCTTTCATACCAAAATGATCATACAAGTCGATCTTATATATTCGCACCACCAAAATAGATCAATTCCCATGCCGGCTTCCAAAAACTGCATAACATGCAACATGAAACGTGTAACCAACAAGTCGGCTCAATCCATTCACAAATCCATATGCAAACCTAAAAAAGATGATAACAATATTCACATTTGTTGTCTCAATTACCTCGAACTTGAAACCAACCACCAAAATCAACTCAAAGATTTTGCACCATACGTTACATCAAAATAGCTATGTTCTTCCTAAATTACTAGTTATCGGGCCTTCAATCTTGCTCATGAATCAACACCGAAAACTAGGATTACAAGATAAACTACCTCAAGCCTCGAACCTCAAATCATCTGCCTCTATTATTAAAACCAAAGTTATGCAACCAAAATTAAGATCCACACACTGTACTCACACTTTGTTGGATACTATATTCCACCTTCCACACTTATGCATAATGATAATGCTTCTTCTGGTAAATCAAATCTACTTATACCGGATATGATTTCTGAACTGAGTTTCCATCACTGACAACTCCTAAGTATCCCTCATGCATAAATCCTCACCGGAACAATGTCTTTTGCCAACAATCGCCCCCTTTGGCATTGATGGCAACAATGTGAAAAATGATACTATACACTAAAAACTGCAAAATTCCAAAACTCAAAAAACTCCAAAACTCAACAATACTCAAATAACTCCCCTTAAGAATATACACCATTTTCCACCTTGGTCTCTTCCCCTTTGACAGTAATGCCAAAGATAGGAACCCGCCAAAATTTATATAGAGGGGTATATACAATTACTTACAAAAATTTGAACATATCAGCAAAAATTGTTTTTAGGGACAATAGATGATCATCCCAACCCTTCTTCAAATTCTCCAAAATATTGATCAGGCCACTGAGAAGATAGGTGTTCATCTCAATGATGGTCTGATGAAAGAACAAGGATCTGGTCAACTACAGAGAGGAGGGCGTGAATCAGTAGATAGAAAAACTGATAAACTTCACCAATCTCAAAATCAATCTCTCAAAGTAAACTTAGAACTATCAATGCAATATCACTGTCAAGATAAAATTGTTAAGCTAAAGCGGTTGACTGTTACAACATATTAACAGTAAACAACTTGAAAATCTCAAACATCCAAACAATTTTACTGACATAAGTAAAATTTCATTTCATATTGTTGCAGGTTATCATGATTTATCAAGGTGGATTAAGTAGTTAAGAAAATCAATCATAGAAAACATAACCACAAAAACATTCACCAGTTGACATAATATTTTTGGCTTGGAAACCCAAATGGGAAAAACCATGGTGAGATAAGATTCACAAGATAAAAATCTGAACTCTTCTAAAGTTTGCCCTGTTAGGAGCCAAGCCTGTTAAATCTTTTACAAAAAGTCATGTTAAGAACAGATCCTGTTAGGGACCACTCGATTAAGGGATTGACTATAATGCCTTGTTAGAAGCAATACCTTGTGAGGAGTAACCTTTTTAAAGGATTTAGAATCCAAGCTAATGGATCACCTTGTTAGAGGATTTGGATAGCACCAAGCTTGTTAGAGCTTACCCGATTAGGGGATTTAACTATTGTAATTGTAAGAAAACAATAGGAGTTTGTTGATTTATTTGAATAGCACTACATTTGCTTGTTCAGATCCTTTTCATGCTCCTATCTACCTTTACTCAAACTACAAATACATCATTCGGTTCAAAACCACACACTCAACTAAAAATTTGCCAACTCTGAAACTAAACAACTCACCGACCTTATAAAAAAATCAACTAGGTCGGTAACACAACAAAAACCTAATTCACATAGAGATTACAAACAAGTCAGTTCAATTATGACTATTGGATTACATAACAATCTCTATACATCATTCAAGAAAGCCTCGACTGCTCCTTGATCACCACTTCATCAAAATTAGTAACTCATCATGCACTTTGTATTACATGAAATATACTTTCTCATTCCCAAGAAAAAAATTGTTACCTCAATGCACCAAAATAACTTTGAAAGTCTCTTCATACAATATACATACGTGTCATAATTATTATAGCTCACCATCAGATCATAAACCAATATAACCAATTCACTAGACTTAATCGCTTAGGGTTTATCAAAACAACAGGTAGGGTTTACCGGTTCAACTCTCCAATACTTAGCAATACCAGTTCACTCCACAAACTTACCTACTGGTTACAGTTTCCTTTCACTAGCTCTTCGTACGGATTACAAAACAACATTACAACAATATCATTACCGGTTAATTGACATCAATGACAACATAACATTTCATTAATGCAATCTTCATGCAAATGCCAACAATACCCCCCTTTGGTATTGATGGCAATACAAATATCAATACCATTGATTGCTATGATTGTGAATAGGAATCTTGATTTACATTTTATCATGTACTCTCCTTGTCTTCAACTTGTCACTGGTTCTTCTCCCATAATCACATAATTCTTCTCTCCCTTTGACAACAATTCCAAAGTAAAAGTAAAACTTCAATGTTCAGCATCAACAACCTGCAACTTGATGCTCCTCGTGTGGAATAACTCCACTTCTACATCAATCCTATTGAAAAATTCTGCAAGTAGCTCTGGGACTGATGTAATCTACATAATGCTCAATTCACCTCATGAAGGGGTACAACCCCTAGCTAACTTCTAAGATACTCAAAAGTAGCCTTAGGCAGAGGTTTAGTAAAGACATCTGCAAGCTTCTCCTTGATAGAAAAATGTTCCAAGATCACATCTTTACTCTATACTTTTTCCCTCAAGAAATTATGCTTCAATTCAATATGCTTGGTTTGTGCATGCAAGATAGGGTTCTTTGAAATATTTATGCCACTGGTATTGTCACATAAGATCTTTATAGGTTCTATAAAGTTCATCTTGAAACCCTCTAAAATGTGCCTCATCCAGATAGCCTGGGTACAATTCATATAAGCTGCAACATACTCAACTTCTTCCTACTCCATGAAACAAGTCTTCCTCCCAGAAAGAATGCTCCACCGGTTGTGCTTCTCCTATCATCAACATTACCTGCCCAGTCTGCATCTATGTACACCTTCAAATCAAAGTTTCCTTGATATGGATACCATAATCTATAGTCAACAATACCTTTTAGATATTTGAATATTCTCTTGGTTGCTATCAAATGTGTTTCCTTCGGATTCTTCTGAAACCTAGAAACTAGACCAACTGCATGAGCTATATCTGGTTTGCTACGAACAACATAGTGCAATTTTCCAATCACTGACCTGTACTCCTTCTCATCAATAGATGTGGCCTCATCTTCCTTAGACAACTTATAATTTGTAACCATTGGTGTCCCAACTGGTTTATTGTCACTCATACCAAATGTCTTTAATACCTCTTTCACATACTTAGACTGTGTGATGAAAATGCCACTCTTCTTTTGTTGTATTTGCAAACCTATGAAATTTTTTATCTCTCCCACTAGAGACATTTCAAACTCACTTTTCATTTCATTTGCAAAGTCATTGCTCATATCATCATTCCCTCCAAATATGACATCATCTACAAACAATTCACTAACCAGTATTTTAACTCCTTCAGATTTAAGATATATGTTACTATCTTCACTGGTTCTCTGAAAACCTATCTTCATCAGGTGTGAATAAAGTCTTTCATACCATGCTCTCGGTGCTTGCTTTAATCCATATAATACTTTATGCAACTTACATACCATGTCTTTCTCATCAATCAGAGCATAACCATCTGACTACTCAATGTATACTTCTTCTTCCAGTATTCCATTCAAAAATGTTGACTTTACATCCATCTGGTATACTTTGAATCCCTTATGTGCTGCAAATGCAAGTAAAGTTTTGACACCTTCCAATCTGGCCACTGGTACACAAGTCTCACCATAATCTTCTCCTTCTTATTGTGCATAACCTTTGCAAACCAATCTAGCTTTATTGTGAACTACAACACCATCTTCATTCAACTTGTTCTTGAAAACCCACTTAGTACCTATCACATTTTTATTTACCGGTCGGGGTACTATGGTCAATTTGATATTCTTCTCAATTTGTTCAAGCTCCTCCATAGCTTTAACCCAATCATCATCTCCAAATGCTTCCTTAGTAGTTCTAGGCTCAATAGTGGAGATCATGCAAGAATTCTTCTGATTCTTATTCTGGTTAATACTCCAACATCCTTATCTCCAATAATCTATTCAAGATTGTGATTGAGTCTCACATACCTCAAAATATCATGATCATTATCTTCAGGTTCTTCTTCGTTATTAATATCATCTTCTTCTGAATCTACCTATTCCGATTGAACTAGTACAACAACATTTTCTTTAGCAGTTTTAGGTTTCACAGGTTCTGGTTCCAGAAACAAAATGCAAGGATCTTCATCCTTTTTCTCCACACTAGTTT
The DNA here is from genome assembly GCF_030272615.1 of Cryptomeria japonica. NCBI lineage: Eukaryota > Viridiplantae > Streptophyta > Pinopsida > Cupressales > Cupressaceae > Cryptomeria > Cryptomeria japonica. The sequence continues at coordinate 172,670,525 of NC_081409.1, forward strand.
CTTTTGAGACTTCAGGATACTCATCCACTTGAACATCAACACTCTCAATGATTCTCTGTTTCTGGTTGTTATAACATTTGTAGGCCTTACTCTTGGTGGAATAACTAAGAAATATACCTTCATCACCTTTATCCTAAAACTTTTAACATAGTCACCTCTCTTAATAAAACATTTGCTGCCAAATATCTTGAAAAAACTAACATTAGGGGATCTACCATACCAGTATTCATAAGGAGTCTTGTTCATAGTGTAGACAGTTGTGCTGATAGCTTCTCTCCAAAAAAGTTTCACTACACCTCCTTGTATCAACATCATCCTAGCAACTTCAAAAACTGACTGGTTGTTTCTCTCTACAATACCATTCTGTTGTGGTATTCTCGGTGCAAAAAGCTGTCGTTTGATACCATTTTCTTCACAATATCTACTGAATTCCTCGTAAGTGATTTCTTCGCCTTGATCGGTCCTCAGACACTTTATCTTCTCACCACTCTCCTTTTCAGCTAAGGCCCCGAATGCCTTGAACTTACCAAATGCCTCTGTTTTATCTTTCAAGAATGTGACCCACATCATTCTTGAGCAATCATCAGTGAATTTCATGAAATATCTATCACCTTAAATATTTTTAGTCCTTATTGGTCCACAGAGGTCTGTATGAACTAAATCTAACAGCTGTTTTGCTGAAAATATTTGCTCTTGAAAGTTGAGGATGACATCTTTCCCAACTGACATTCCTTACATAGAGCATTAACTAGTTTGTCCAACTGAGGTAAACCTCTCACTGTATTTGACTTACTCACTTTAACAATGTTATCAAAATTTATATGACAAAATCTCCTATGCCAAATCCAACTGTCATCTACTTTAGCAATTAAACAATTGCTGACTTTAGGATTAAGGTGAAACAGGTTACCTTTAGTCTGCTTGCCGGTTGCAATCAGTTCACCTTTGCTCCCATAGATTTTGCACATACCATTTTCAAACTCCAATGTATATCCTCTGTCATTGAGTTGTGCAACACTCAAAAGATTGTGCTTTAGACCTTCAACCCAGTAGATATCATCTACACTACTCTTTAAATTAAGATAAATAGTTCCTGTATGCGGGAAAAGCGGGTCGATAGAACTCAATATGTGAAAAACGGAGCTCTATGGAGCCTTGCTCACACACCCACATGACTTATTGGTGCAAGCTATAGAGTAATGAAGTATCACTCAGCTTCCCAAGGTGGGTCCCATGGTTTTCTACCTTACACAGTCCCTCAAAACAACGTTTTTGCTCTCAGATCACTGAGAAAAATGGTTTAGGGATGGCAAATGCAAGAACGAGGGATGCTTTTGTTAATTTTAATATGAGATGCATCCTAAACTATGCATGATTCTAGAAGTGCAATAAACTAACTATAAGATGACAAGGTTAGTAAGCAAACTATCCTAGCATACTATATTACTTAATGATTTAAGCTAATGATAAAGAAAGTACTCTAAACATGCATATTTAGACTAATTCCTAGTTAAAAGAGAGGCTAAAATGATGAGCATAAAAATGGTATGAAAGCTTGAATGTGTTTGAGCATAAGTATGATACTACAAACTTGGATCATCTGAAAATGGAGGACTGAGAGCTCTATTTATAGAAAAAATAGGGCAATGGATGGTTAGGATTGAAAGAGGTAATCAAGGGTTGAGTTTGAAAGTTGGGAATCTATGTTTGCAATTTGCACCAATGAAATGATGACAATTGTCAACATAGGGTTGGGTTGAGAGAAGGGGTTGGAGGCATTAAATGCCTGAGAAGACCAAAATGGTTATCTAGAGGGTAAGGGTCAAGCTTAAGCTAAGATTACCCATTGGATTAAGAGTTAATCCAAGGATAAACTCTTGTGCAAATGATTAAGGAATAACCATGGTCAAAGCAATGAATGCTTGAAGAGACCCTTGGGTTGGATGAAGGTTAAGTTAGGCAACAAGTCTCTAACCATGTAAGAGGGTTGAATTAACCATTAATGGTTTGGGAGACTTTGGAAAATTAAGTGGTTGAAGACTTGAAGCCTTTAATGGTTATCAAAGACTTTAAGGGTTTGAGAAGTGACTTCCCTTTGTTTAGGGATGTGACAAAGTTTAGAAGATGGGTTAGGTTAATCTAGAAGTGATTAGAAGGGTCTAGAAGAAATTAGGAATAGGTTTTAGAATGCAAGTGGGAGATGTAGGAAAATGCAAGTGGATGGAGGGATAATAGGATTTAATTGAAATAAAGTTAATTTAATTCAATTTGGTTGCAATTTGGGGAAATTAAATAAATTAGATTTATTTAATTTAGGATAAACTATTTAATTAAATTAAAAGTGGATAGAAGGGATTTAATTGAATAAAATAATTTATTCATTAAATGTTATAGTGAATTTAATTTAAATAAATTGAGTAATTTACTTAATTTAAATAGAAGAATGTGGGAAATTTAATTAAATTAAATTTAATTAAATAGAGAAATGAACATAAAATATTCATTTAGGAATATGGTCATTTTTATACGTCTACATTTTGCCCCTCTTTGAAGTGACGTGTGTGCACATGTTATTTCAAAGAAAATGATGTGTTATCGTGATTTATGATCAAATGGAATTTTTGCTTATATGATTTTCAAGTTGTGCCCCAGATTTGATTTGATGCATGATGCCCCCTTGGGAGATGAATCAATATTTTGAAAATTTTGATTGGATTTGATGATTTGTGTGTGGTGTGTATGATTTTGTCTATGTGAAATGTGTAAATTGATTCATCTCCCGATAATTTACAGGTTTTAGGGTATAAGGGAGACTACGAGCAAATTACATGCCCAGGTCCCTAACCCTAATTTCATTTTCCTCCTATAAAAGGGGAAAAGTGCTTTGATTTGATTCATTTGTGCATTGTTGACTTTGGAGAAAGAGAATTTGGAGAGAAGTCAAAATGCCTATTCCATATTCCAGGCATCGTTTTGAGCGCGCTCGGAGGTATCGGAGACCTGCCGCATATGGGCCACCAGTAAGTTAACACTTTTGACCCTTTTTTGATTTTTGATTTTGTCGTTTTTGGTCAGTTTTTTATTTTTGAAATTCGGTTTTAACGGTTTAGCGCATCAAAGTTGCAATTTAACGCATACGAAAATTTAGGTAGCGCATAAAGTTTGAATTTTAGGGTTGCATCCGAAACAAAATAGTGTAGCGCATAGAAGGTCTAGGTTAGCACATGGAGGGAAAGTAGCGCATGTGAAACATAGGGTAGCACATCAGGTCAATAGGGTAGCGTGTGAACGAGACCTAGGGCATAAGGGTCATAGGGGTTCGCATGGATAAGGGGTTTTAGCACGTAGGGTAGACCTAGCGCATAGGGTCAAATAGGTAGTGTCAACAAGGTATAGGTTAGCGCATAGGATAGGTTGGGTGGCGTATGGGGGAAAAAGACTAGCGCGTAGAGGCATTCTAGCGCATAGGGTAAATAGATTAGCGCTTGGAGAAAACAACATAGTGCATGGGTGTATTTTAGCGCGTAGACAATCAGTTTTAGCGCATCAGAAAAAATTTTGTGGGATGGGGTGATTTGTGAATGAGAAAAATTGATAGGAGAAATCCAGTTTTGTCAGCATAGGTGTAATTGGGGCATTGTTGTGTTTTGCTGTCATGGTTTGTATTGATTTGTCCAATATGAGTGTTGATATAACTTGTTTTGATTTGCGATATTGCAAGTTATGCATAGATATTAATGTGTTGCTTTGATCAAAGCATGATTTGTTTTTGCACGTTGTTTCAAGTTCATTGTGTGAAGCCTGATTTGAGTTACAAGCTGATATGGGTTGGAAACTTGAGTTGTTTTACAAGCTGATATGGGTGGGAAACTTGAGTTGTTTTACAAGTTTATGTGATTTGGAGACTTGAGTTGTTTTACAAGTTTTGATATAGTTTTTGAGAATTTGAGTTGTGTTACAAGCTGATATGAAATGATAGGATGTTGAACTTGATGTAGATGAGCAAATTGTTTCATGTTGTTGATGTGAGTTTGATTTTGATATCTTTGTTTTGATATGGAAACTGATATTGGACTTGTTTTATTGTTTGACAGGAGCGATTGGGCGTGGTTCAGTAGCGTGAGCAATTTCCTAGGCCTTGGACTTTGATACCACGGTTGACATAGGCCGACCTGGATATTATTGAGAGATGCGGTTTGACATCCCTATTGGATATATGTCGGTTCACTATGAACTGGGGGTTACTTACAGTGCTCGCAGAGAGGTGGCACAGTGACATGAACACCTTCCACTTTGCCATGGGTGAGATGACAGTCACGCCAGAGGACTGTTACAGGATTTTGCGCATACCAGTAGTAGGTGCACTACTACCTTATGAGCAGTCGGAGGAGGGTAGCACAGAGGCACTTCGTTGTATATTCCAGGACGAGACAGTATGCGGATATGAGATCCCTTAGTAGGAGTTCCTGGACTTGGATTATGGACCGCTTCCTTCAGTACTGGTAGGGTTTATAGGTGGATTCCTTTGTCCTGATCACAGGTCAAAGGGATTCTCTATTAGATGGGGGCTGGTGTTAGAGGACATGGTTACACAGGGCCGCAGGTTCGCGTGGGGATTGGCTATGCTAGCCCATCTATACAGGGACTTGCACGAGGTGGTATACCTAGGTTACGACAGTTTGTCAGCTGGCGTGACACTCTTACAGGTATAGGGGTCTAGTTGTCTAGCGGAAGCTGAGAAAACTAGAGAATTGGAGGAGAGTGTTGGATGACATTGATACGGTCACATGGCGACCATATACAGGGTGTGAGGTATGGGCGGAGGATGGGCTGGAGATGCCCTATGTGTTTATGATGAGATACCTAATTGGGAGGACCCCATTTGTTATTGAGAGGTTCGTGGTGACCAGATTTTTGCGATAGTTTTTTCGACAGCAGGTATGCCTCAGGGGGCCTGCTTGTATGCACGCCGGATGCAGGACATACCAGATTGGGGCCCGACCATTGATAGTGCGGTGGTAGTGGAGGAGTTTGTCGATTTGGCGGGCCAAATATGGGATTATGCCCCAGAGATTTTGGATGCAAGCATGACAGATGAGTTCGTGAGATTGTTCGCCGCGCGGGCAGTGGCGAGGATATCGGATCCAGAGGAGATGCGGCCGACATTTGATGATGATGATGATGATGAGGGAGGTGGAGATGATGAGGATGATGGAGATGGTGGAGGAGGACGATGAGGGAGAGGAGATCGGGGGAGGAGGGGAGATAGAGGGAGGAGGGGAGTTAGAGGTTTGGAGAGAGCAGTGAGATGGGTGGTGATGGACAGGGGAGAGGCGGATTGGCCATTGGAGCCGGTGGAGAGGGGAGAGTGGGAGAGGTATTAGCTGCAGTGGGGGGATGGACGAGGCGACACGGCCAGCTCAGAGGAGGAGGACAGATGTGCTACCGCCTCCTGCACCGAGGACAGGCAGAGTTAGAGGAGATGCCCCGGCACAGGTACCGCTACGGGTTCGGATCCCCACTCATGTTGAGGATGCACAGATTAGGACTCTACAGGTGACTGTACAGTAGCTGCAGGCACAAGTATTGACATATCAGCGGCAGATTGCGCAGTTGACCACTGAGCAAGACACGAAGATAGAGCGGCGAGGTCGAGCGGAGGAGCTTGCAGCGAGCGTGCAGAGAGCAGCGGCGGGTGGTCTGATGAGAGACACCCTAAGAGAGCTATCTTTGAGATCTCAGGAGGTGGAGTACTACCGTTGGCACTATGAGGCTGCAGTACCCAGGGATCACCGAGTACAGAGCTTCACACAGTCAAGATCTAGTCGATCTTGAGATACTGGGTCGCGATCCGAGAGCCGAGGTGTGACAGGGCCATCAAGACAGGATCCCCCTGGAGATCCAGGGGTGGGGACATCTGGAGCCAGACCATTCTTTGTACTAGACACAGAGATGATAGATTTTGTACATTTTGATCATTTTTGGAGATATATATATATATACGACATCATTATCTTTGATCATGTGGTGTGTTATATGGATGTATGTGCTGATGTGTTCTTTTCTTTACATTATGATGATGCAATGCTTAAATATATGATATAATGTATGATGCAGGATGTATGCTTTGATATGTTTGTGAGATGTATCTTGAAAATGAGATGTATGATAATGATATGCAACTAATTGTGAAATGATATGCAACTAATTGTAAAATGATATGCAACTATGTTTAAAATGATATGCAACTATTTTTAAAATGATATGCAACTAATTGTTTTTTGGTAGCATCCTCATTCTGTATTTGCCATCCAATATAGCCACATGTTGTTTGCTTTCTTTGTAGGTATCATCATTAAGCATTGATTTGTTTAGGATATGTCGAAAATTTATACAAGTACAATGGTATAATTGAACCATAATGACCTGAGAAAAATTTACATGATATTTGATTTTGCAAGATAGCACAAGCATCAAGGTATAATTGAACCAGGACGACCAGAGTGCGGATTGCGTAAAAACAGACAAGATTGAATCATTTGTATGCGTGAAGTGGAATCATGCCTTCAGTGATATTCAATGTATCACGTCTCGAGGCAAGTATTCACACAGTACAAGTGATCGCCTCCTAGACAGAAGACTAAGAAAATATTGGAGTTTCCCCATGATCTCTAGTTGTGAAGCATTTTAGTGAGAAAAGGGAGAGAATCCAATAATTTTAAAAAGTTCAATAATGCAAAAATAGTCAAGATTTTATGGTATAATGCAACATGTAGTACTTCAGAAAATCATCCATCCTTGGTATTTTTGTGTTTTTTTGTTTTGCTTTGCGATGAAGTGTAGTTTTGGTTGTTGGATGCAATGCTTCTGAATTTTGCTTCTAGTTTTGACATCTTGAACGTTTGCAAGTTTTGATGATTTATTGCCCCTAGCTGAGTGTGCCTCTTGATGTGAATATGTACAGTGATTTCCAAGCCATGGTGGAATGTGGTAAGAGGATATATATGGATAAACCAGGATAGTGACTACGCTAAGTATGTCCTGAATGGATATGTGCTAAGTGTCGAGCGATGGTTGATAGTGTTTTAAGGATATGGATAAAATGGTATGGAGATAGATAGAGGAGCCTTTCTTTCACAACAACGCCTGTTTACCAGGTTTTCACCATTTGTTTTTATTGTACTTTTTTAGTTGCTTTTTTTTTTTTTTTTTGCTTGTTTTGGCTTTTTCCGTGCACTAGGCTTCTTAAGTGTAGTACTTCTTCAGATGGATGTTGTTAGTTGGTTCGTTGAGCACATCTCCTTCTAAAGTTGTTAGCTGATAGGCACCTAATCCATAGACTGATATGATGACATAGGGACCCAACCAATTAGGTTCAAACTTCCCTTTCTTTTCTCGATCTTGCTGATTTCTTGGATTTTCTTTGAGGACTAGGTCACCAACTTTGAAGTTGTGAGGGATGACCTTGTGATTGTAGCTCCTGCACATGCATTGTTGATATGCTTTGAGATGAGTGTAAGCATGATGATGTCTTTCATCTAATAGTTCGAGTTCTTGCAGTCGGTTAACTCGATACTCTTCATCTGGGATTAAACCTTTCAAAGAGACTCTGAGAGATGGGATTTCTACCTCTAGGGGTAAAATGGCTTCTGATCTATATACCAATGAGTATGGTGTTGCTCCTGTAGGTGTGCGAATGTTGGTTCGGTATGCCCAAAGTGCTAGACTAAGTTGTATGTGCCAATCTTTTCCTGCATCATTCACTATTTTCTTTAGCATCTTTAGTATTGTCTTGTTAGATGCTTCTGCTTGATCATTTCCCTGTGGGTAGTATGGTGTAGAGAACTGATGTTGGATTTTGAATTTTTCACATAGTTCTTGGACATCTTGGTTTTTGAAAGGTCATCCATTATCTGTGATGATTGAACTTGGGATACCATATCTGCAGATCAGATAATTTAGGATAAAAGAGGCAATTTGTTTCCTAATTACTATGGTCATGGGAACTACTTCTATCCATTTGGTAAAATATTTCATTGCAGTTATAATGAACTTGTGTCCATTTGAAGATGAAGGATGAATTTTGCCAACTAAGTCTAGTCCCCACTGACAAAAGGGCCAGGATGTGGTAAATGGCTGTAGTTCCTATGCTAGTGCATGTATCAAATTGCCATGGATCTGGCATTTAGGACATTTCTTGGCGAAGTGATATGAATCTTTCTCCATTGTAGGTCAGTAGTATCCCATCCTTAGAAGCTTTTTAGCAAGAGTAGTACCACTTGAATGTGTGCCACAAATACCTTCATGAAGCTCGTGAAAAGCAGAATCAGAATCATTACGATCAAGGAAATGAAGAAGAGTACCATCTAAACCTCGACGATACAAAGTATCAGCAGTAAGGGTATAACGGGCAACTTGTCAGATAAAATTATGTTTCTGGTTACAGGATTGGTCAATGGGTAAGATATTGTTCTTAAGGTAGTCGTATATTGGTCCATATAATAGAGAATCTGAACCAGTCAAGGCATAGATAACATGGGATTCAGAGTGGTCATAAGCTGGGGAGAACAATTGCTCTACCAGGAACTCGTAACAACTCTGTTGCTCTGGAATTTGTAGTAATGAAGCGATAGTAGCCATTGCATCGGCTGCTTTGTTGTTCAACCTTGGTATTTGCTCAAAAGTGATGTGCACAAAATACTGTTTGAAGTCATCCACCATTCACTTGTAGGGTAGCAGCTTGTCATCCTTTGTCTAATAGTCATTGTTGATTTGATTTATGACTAGTTGTGAGTCGTTGTAGACCTTTAACTCTGTGATTTTCCATTCGACGGCCATTTTGATGCCTATAACCAATGCCTCATATTCAACCACATTATTTGTGCATGGGAACATAAGCCTATATGATCTTGGTATAGTGTGTCCTTCAGGAGTGATGATCTGCAAATGCTTGTCCTTTGATGGCTCGTCTTTCTATGTATTGGATGTCGAATTCACTGAGAATCATGACCCATTTGGCCAATTGTCCCGTAAGAGCTACCTTGCTGAGTAGATATTTGAGGGGATCAATTTTTGCCACTGGCTTAATTGTGTGGGCTAGCATATAATGTCAGAACTTCTGAGATGCGAAGACCACTGTTAGGCAAGCCTTTTCAATGAATGTATAGTTGAGTTCATAGCCATTCAATGTCCTACTGATATAGTATATGGCTTGTTCTTTTCCTTGTTGATCTTCTTGTGCCAATAGTGCCCCCAGCGATATATCTATTGTTGAAACATAAAGGATAAGTGGCTTTCCTGTGACTGGTGGTACCAGAACTGGTGGATTCATCAGGTACTGTTTGATTTGGTAAAAAGATTCTGCACACTTGGTCTCCCATCTGAATGGTACATTTTTGTGTAGTAAATGGTTAAATGGTAGACTTTTATCTGCTAGTTGAGCGATGAATCGCCTGATTGATTGAAGTCGTCCTTGTAGAGATCTGAGTTGACTAATATTCTTTGGTGGTGGCATTTCCATAATGGCTTGTACTTTTGTTGGATCTACTTCAATACCTTTAGCTGAGACTATGTAGCCTAGTAACTTGCCTGATGTAACCCTGAAGACACACTTCTTAGGGTTGAGCCTGACTTGGAATTTCTCCAATCGATCAAAGATCTTTGTTAAGATGCTTAGATGTTCTACTCTGGTGAATGACTTAGCTAGTAGATCATCGACGTAGTCTTCCATAAATGTGTGCATCATGTCATGAAAGATTGTTGTCATTGCTCTTTGATAAGTGGCCCCTGCATTCTTAAAGCCAAAAGGCATAACATTCCAACAGTACATTCCCCAAGGACAGGTGAATGTGGTTTTATCTTGATCTTTCAGGGCTATTTTGTTTTGATTATAGCCTAAGAAACCGTCCATTAGTGAGAGCATTACATGGCCTACTGTGAGGTCTACAATTATGTCGATACTGGGCAGAGGAAAGTTGTCTTTTGGACAAGCTTTGTTGACATCTCTCAATTCAATGCATATTCTGATACTACCATCTGGTTTTGATACTAGAACGATGTTGGAAATCCATTATGCATAGTCAATGGGTCAGATGAATCCAACATCTAATAGTTTTTTTGTTCAGTTTTGATCATGAGTGCCACCTGTGGATTCATCTTTCGTAGCTTTTGCTTGACTGGTTTAACTCCTGAAGAGATGGACAAGTGATGCATGATCAAGTGTGGATCTACTTCAGGCATATCGGCATATGACCAAGCAAAGTTAATTTGTTGTTCTTTAAAGAAAATGATGAATGTTGATCTTTCCTCCTCTGTCAGAGATTCTGCAAGGTGTATGTTCTGACTGCTTCTGTGGTACCAATGTTGATTGATTGAGTGGGCTCAATCAATATGGGTGATCGCTCATGAAAGTTCTCTGGAAGAGTGTCAAGTCTCCCATCATTAGGTGCCTTAAAAAGGTTTTCACCCTCAGATGCATCCTTTATTTTTAATTTTTTGTGATCTAGAGCTGCCATTGACTGGTTTTCAGCATTAGATCTTTTACTTGGTTCATTTTTGCGATTGAGAGACTTGGCACTCCCTGATTGGCAAAAATCGTTACTTTGTTCACTGGTAGAGCCTGTTTCCGGATTCATCGTACATAGGTAATGGATAATAGATTCATCATCTGGGAAAATGGGTATATCATGGATTTCAGGTTCATCCCAGTCGATGAGGTCAGGAAAAACAAGCGGTAAGGAATCGTTAGGTGGATCAAGTTCTGCTACTGTAAGTGTCAGGACAGAGGTTTCATCGTGTTTGTTCATGGTTTTAAAGAAGTCTAGGATTTCATCAAGGTCTTTGATGGTATTATCTTCTGTATAGACTTGTTCATAATTTTTCTGTTTGCTTTCCTTGGCGTCATAGATGTTCTGTGGTCCAAATTCAAGAGGTCTATCTTCTGCGTTATGCTTTTCCTAAGAAAGGGGTATGGTGTCAGTATCATTAGGGATGTCTGTAGTAGCATTTGAGCAGGTGCCCCATTCATATTCATTTGAATCAGTCTCAGAGGCATCATCCCAGATTCTATCAGTGCTGTAAACTAGTATGTTGTATGGTGAAAACAAATCTTTGATGATAGATACCATTTTGATAGTTTTTGTTGACTCGGTATCAGATCCTGCTTCTACTTTCTTTATTTGTTCATAGACTATGCCTCCTTGGGGAGGAACAATGGTATCAGGAGATGATATCATACGTTCTTGAGATATTGATGTTTGAAGATGAGCTACTACTGTAGATATGGCCTCCTTGTGGTTTAGAAGCTTTTCCTGATGTGACTTCTGTTCTTGACATTCTCGTGCCTTGCGAATTGTTTCCGTAGACTCAAAGAGTGCTTCCTGCCATGATTCTTCTTTGTACTTTTTCTTTACTTTCCATTGAGGTTTTGCAGTTATGTGAGGTGGCTTTCTTAATAGGAAAGTGAGTTCACAACCCAATCCTGTTTTGTCTCTACTGGGCTGCGAAGGAAGATCTATAGGTTCAGTGACTCCTTCTTTGCATTTCCCAATAGGTCCTTTACCATCATATCCCATTTGCTGCATGATTAAGTATCCTTTTCCATATAGGTGTGTAGGTAGAACAATGTCCAGAGCAGCTGCTCTGTTATCTTCTTCCTCATCTTTGTATAACCAGCTAAGAATATCCTTGTCTTCTGATTCATGTGCTAGAGTGCCCAATTGGATGAAGGTACCATCAAATTTGGTGATGGGATGAGTGACCAGATGCGTTGATGTAGTAGGCAATCCATGAGATCTGGGTGATGTAGGTAATTTGGCCAAACATAGGGGCTCCAAAAAGTATTCTCCCATACCTTGGTCTTTGATTTGCGTTTGCTGCTTAAAATCTCCAAATAATGAGTTGGGCTTCGCTATTTGTAGATCTGATGTTGAACATCGATGCTTTTCTCTATTGTGAGGAACCAAACTATCTTGGGCTGCCCCCATTGTGTTGCAATGTTGAAATGGATTGTGATCAGCAGATATGGAGATTTCTTGTCTGTCATAAGGAAATTTGACACATTGGTGATACGTAGAAGGTACTGCTTGCATTTCATGTATCCAGGTCAACCTAACAAAATATTGTAGGTGAGATCTATGTCTAAGACCTGACACATAGTATCCTTTTGCACTGGTCCCACTTGAATAGGTAACATCATGGTTCCTTTAGAGGACCTTTCCTCATCATCATATGCCTTTATGGTAATCTTCTTGCAGGGATCAATAGACTCTTCTGAGAAGCCTAATGCACGGATAAGTTTTAAAGTACATATATTAAGTCCGGCTCCTCCATCTATTAAGACTCTTTTTACTCGGTGTTTGCAAACAATGACTTCAATATGGAGAGGAGTGTTATGCGGATGACTCAAGGAAGCATTGTCATGCTCTGAGAAGGTGAGGTTATGAGGTCCGGTCATATGGGCGACCATGGCTTGAAATCTGTCTATATCCAGATTTTGAGGTACATTGGTTTCCAATAGCGCTTGTTCCAATATGTCTTTGTGCTTCGGTGATAGTTTCAGCAATTCTAGTATAGATATCTGAGCTAGAGTTTTGTGTAGTTGGCTAACGAAGTCATATTGGATTTTTGGTGTAGTAGTTGTAGGTGCAGTATGTCCTTTTAAGATATATTTCTGAGTTCGGGTTGTCATATTAACAGATTCATGATCACACTGATCTCGGATGGTGATGACATTTACTTGATGATCTTCAGTTGATATGTGATTTATGGTGTTGTTGTAGATATGGTTGATATGAGCTCTGCGTGTACCATTCAAGGTTGAAGGTCCATCTTTATTGTAATTTGGAAGAGGATTTTTAAAGGCTCCGTGATCACCATTTGTTTTGAGACCATCTACTATTAAGTCACCTCGATCAATCATGTCTTGCACAATGTGTTTCAATCTCATGCAATCATTCGTCCGATGACCCTTGTTACGATGGAAATCACAATAGTGTGAATCATTCCACCAAGGTGGTTTGATTTGGGGTTCATAGTTGCTGATTGCTGGCAAGGAGAGAATTTTATTTGCCAGAAGTTCTCTGAATGCCGATTCTATTGATTGTCCCAGTGGTGTGAAGACACGCTTTTGGAAATTGTTTGTGTTGTTGCGTGAATTGTTGTTAGGTCCTAGATTCGTGTTTTTGCTTGGGGTATTGTTGGTGTTGTTTGCGTTGAGTTGTCCTTGAACGGTGTTTGGTGCATATGTGTTAGCATTTGGATTAGCATTTTTAGGATTTTTCGTATTTTGAGGATTCCCGAATAATGCAAGCACTGGTTGCTTAGATTTGGGATCATGTGAGTCATTGTTGCCTTTGTTTTTGTTTTGAGTCCCAAATCGAGATTTGTCTAAGTTGTTGTTGTTCTGGTTATTGTAGTTTGATGAGTTTGTTCCTTCCTTTTAGAATTTGAGTGTTCCCTTTTTGACACATGCTTCCTCTACTTGAATGCCATTTTCAATCAATTTAGCGAAAGATGGTATGCATTGAAGTTTTAGCCTGTAACTCATTTCACCATTCAAATTGTCAATGAAGATTTCCATTTTCTCCTTTTCAGGAATATCTCGAGGATATCTGGATACCATACGTCGCCAGCGTTGAAGGAATATCGTGAATGTTTCGTTGTTCTTTTGTTTGGTGTTGCAAACATCTAGCATGGTTATGGCATGTTGGATGTTATAGGAGTATTGGGTTATGAACTTGTTAACCAATTCATCAAACGATCTGACAGGTGGTGTAATTTTGGATAACCATTCCATTGTTTGCCCTCCCAGGCTTCTTGGGAATAACCTCATCAGATAGGTGTCATCATGAGAAAACTCAAGACTCATGGTATAGAATTCTCTGACATGATCACGGGGATCACTTTTTCCATCGTATTTGTCAAATTTAGGCACATCTGAGTTTGGAGGAAAAGGGATCATGTGTAATCTCCTGTCAAAAGGATAAGGACAGATCTCATTTAAAGAGTACCATACTGTTGTCCCTTGTTGTATGTCTTGTATTTGCCTTTGTAAAATTTGCATTTGTTGAGTAAAGGCAGCCAAAGGTACATTGTCTTGTCGAGGGAAAAGTTCTTCCCTTGTATTAGTTCTCAGCTGAAAAGGTGTGTTAAATGGTATATTTTGCTCTGGAGTTTCTATCTCGAGTATACGCATTTCTGGTATATGTTGTTCTGGAATGTGTTGCTCAGGTATGTGTTGTTCAAGGTTACGAGTTTCCTCTTCTCTTTGTTGTTCTTGATATGCATATTGTCGAGATCCGGTTCTAAAGATGTTTGTGTCTAAATCTTCGGGAAGTTTAACGCCTTTACTTGTGAGCATGAGAAAATATTTTTCTTTGTCATTTTCCATAAGCCTTTCTACAAGCTTTTGGAATGAAGGGTTTTCCTGACATTCCTAAAGAAGCACTTCAGAAATTTTAGTCTCTTCTAGGTGTGGACCTTCAAAAGGATTTGACAACCTTCGATTCATACTAGACTCTGTGTGTGTCTCGCTTTGTTGGTTTCTTTGAGAGCGAGTAACAGGCATTTTAGTAGAAATTTTCAATGACGAAGGGGACAAAATCCTCGGTGATATGTTGCTTGGGGGTGGGTGGTTCTAGTCGAGATGTGGTATAAGTGATACACTCGTCGAGCAAGAATGTCGGATTGATCCTTCCTCCACGATTTATGATTTGATTAAAAGAAGACTTTTGACAGTAGGCTCTTGTTTTTAAGGGCTCTTTGTCAAATTCGTTGGATTTGTTTTGGATATAACGTTTGACGTGATAAAGGAATACTCGATGAGATTTGAAGAGTTGACGATTGATGTATAAAATTTATTTCTCTTGATGAACTTGGAAAAACTAGGTTGTTGTTTCTTCAACGTGATGTTACGATAAAGGTTCTTTCTTCTCAGAATATGGGAATTAGTCATGCATGAGTGATCAATGGTTTCCTTTGATTTGTTTGGATTCAGTTGATCTTGTTTGAAAAATTTCAAGTCTTACTCTATCAAAATGAAGGTTTAGATGCCCCTTCACGACAAAGCATATCAAATGATATGGATAAAAGCCTCCCGATATGGAGACTTGATTTGACAACTTGAAATTTTTAAACAAGTGTTTTTGAGATGAAATCCGTAAGATGGCAAAGGATTCTGTTGATACTGATGATGAGGTTTCTAGATTATGATAAGATAGATATGTTTTATCGTGCGATCAGTTTAGGATTTTTACAACGTTTGTTTTGACACAAATTTAGCTCAAAAAATAGTTTTTAACGATTTGTTTTTGCTACTCCGCTTTGATGAAAAATGTTGTTGATAACAAGAGGCTTCTGAAAATGTTTTCAAAAATTTTAAAATTCCTCACTGTTTTGTCCTCTATCTATATGTTTTTGATCACTCGCTAAAACAGGGACGAAATGCGCTACCAAAATTACTCCACGCGCTAAAAGAATGACCACACGCGCTAGTCTGCCCCTAGACACACGCTAAAGAGCTGACTGCTCAAAATTTTGTTTTCTGCTTTTAAAAAGCTACATGCTAACCTGTGTCTGTGACGCGCTAACTTGTAAATCGGATCCGCTAATGTTTGGTTGCTATGTGCTAAGCTGATGCTTCCATGCGCTAGACTGTTTCTCTGATGTGCTAAATGTTTTAACACTGTTTTGATTTTGGGATAAAACGCTACTGTTTGGAACAGATGCACTAACTAGATGGTTTGATACGCTAACTGAAATACCCTACGTGCTAAGGATTTGTCCTCACGCGCTAATCTGCCCTAATTTTTCCTTTTGTTGGTTTTTCTGCAATTTTTGGTTTTGAACGTGAGTTTTTCAGTTTAGATGGATGATTTTCTGAAGTAATAAATATAAGCACAACACAAAAAGTACAACCATTTTGCCTAATCTAACAAAAAGTGTATGTTCTGCGAGGATGTGTTCGAATCCCCAATGTTTCAACAGGTTTGGATACAAATAATACAATTCAGAAAGACTCTTTATTGAAAGGTCATAAATAACATCATAGCCCACTAGTCTTGATACTCCATCAACTCAAACAATCGTGTCACCCCCTAGAGGGCACCCTTTTTTTTGCCTTTTGCCAGAAATTAACTCAAAGTGAATCGCTTCACAGCTGAGTAGTTATCTTGGGAGATATATGGTGAGTAATCTTGGGGGCGGATTCTTCCCCACCCTTGCACTATGATGTTATAAATGTCTGGTTACTGACTCGGTTCAAAGCTTCTATTTCTATGATTCGTAATCAGGCTTCATGTTCGGCCGTCAGTGATAAACTCCCTCAGGAAGCTTCCCAACCTTTAGAAAAAAGGCTTTATGTATCTAGAGGATACTGGGGGAAGGCTAATCACTATGCGCAACCGTTGAAAAAGAATTTTGTCACTTTTTACTTTTGATTATAGTGGGTTGGAATACTTGGCGTCAAAGTCATTCCCTTCACACCGGCCATAAACGGCTTTAAGAGTTGATTTCAACTCCTCGGGAAGGCGGACCTACTAAAGGATGTAAATGCTTTTGAAAGAAAGAAAGTTTTTTAAGAGAGGTCTGGTTTTTTCGATCACCCAGTTAAGGGGAGAGCATATACCTTCCTCTTTCGATTCAAGGCAATCAAAAATTCTTTTTAAACCTTCAATTCAGTGATTTTCTAACCTCTACTGAGAGATATTGCTCCAAGAAAAGCATGTTGTTCCTTTTAGTTCTTCAAAGCAATGATTATTTAATCTAAGGAAATAACCAAGTCAACAAAGCAAAAGGTTTGATTTGGTCAACAAATAAAAATCGGTAAACAAAAGGGGAATAACTTCCCTCTTTAATTGTAACAAAGCTTTTGAGATGAGGTTCTTTCCTTTGCACCAAATTGAATATGAATCCTTTTATACACCAAAGGATGGTGAAGTTCTTTTTATAGCTCTATTTTTGCAAAAAAAAAAATTTGTTTTGTTCTTTTTAGAGCCAAAAAAAATAGGTTTTCTCCTATGAAAGCAAGAAATTTTTTTGATAGTGGTTCTTTTTATAGTCCAAAAACAAGGTGAGTTCAATTTTAAGAAAAGAAAATCAAATTTTAAACTAACCTAGATAAGTTAGTAAAAATCTAATTATCTTAATCCAAAGATGAAGCTTCTGTCTGTAATGAAATTGTTAGAGACCTTCAAAATAACCAGTTAGATACCTCGGTGGACTTCTACAAGTCTAATTTCGAACTTTCGGTTACAATAATTGTTTTTCTTATTTCGGTTTGTGATGCGCTACAAAACAAACTGTACATGCTACATAATAGCCGTAATGCCCTAAAAGAATTCTTCAACGCGCTACACTGTTTTCGGGATGCGCTACTCTATGTGCCGAAAGCGCTGCTCTGTTTTTCTCCCGCGCTGAGATCTACAGGAAAAATCAGTAATCTTATGCACTGATAAATGGACTTTACGCGCTAGGTGGTGGACCATATGCACTGAACAATGAACCGAATGTGCTAGGCTGTTAACCGGATGCACTAAACCGTTAACTTAACGCGCTAATTCATTTTTTCCGCGTACCTACAAAAGTGGATATATTTCAAAACTGATTAGCTATATGGGGTAGGGGCCCACGGTGGGCTCAAGAAATGTATGCAGGAAAAGCGGGTCGATAGAACTCAATATGTGAAAAACAGAGCTCTATGGAGCCTTTCTCACACACCCACAGGACTTCTTGGTGCAAGCTATAGAGTAATGAAGTATCACTCAGCTTCCCAAGGTGGGTCCCATGGTTCTCTATCTTACACGGTCCCTCAAACCAACGTTTTTGCTCTCAGATCACTGAGCAAAATGGTTTAGGGATGGCAAATGCAAGAACAAGGGATGCTTTTGTTGGTTTTAATATGAGATGCATCCTAAACTATGCATGATTCTAGAAGTGCAATAAACTAACTATAAGATGACAAGGTTAGTAAACAAACTATCCTAGCATACTATATTAGTTAATGATTTAAGCTAATGATAAAGAAAGTACTCTAAACATGCATATTTAGACTAATTCCTAGTTAAAAGAGAGGCTAAAATGATGAGCATAAAAATGGTATGAAAGCTTGAATGTATTTGAGCATAAGTATGATACTACAAACTTGGATCATCTGAAAATGGAGGAATGAGAGCTCTATTTATAGCAAAAATAGGACAATGGATGGTCAAGATTGAAAGAGATAATCAAGGGTTGAGTTTCAAAGTTGGGAATCCATGTTTGCAATTTGCACCAATGAAATGATGACAATTGTCAACATAGGGCTGGGTTGAGAGAAGGGGTTAGAGGCATTAAATGCCTGAGAAGACCTTATGGTTATCTAGAGGGTAAGGGTCAAGCTTAAGCTAAGATTACCATTGGATTGAGAGTTAATCCAAGGATAAACTCTTGTGCAAATGATTAAGGAATAACCATGGTCAAAGAAATGAATGCTTGAAGAGACCCTTGGGTTGGATGAAGGTTAAGTAAGGCAAAAAGTCTCTAACCATGTAAGAGGGTTGAATTAACCATTAATGGTTTGGGAGACTTTGGAAAATTAAGTGGTTGAAGACTTGAAGCCTTTAATGGTTATCAAAGACTTTGAGGGTTTGAGAAGTGACTTCCCTTTGTTTAGGGATGTGACAAAGTTTAGAAGATGGGTTAGGTTAATTTAGAAGTGATTAGAAGGGTCTAGAAGAAATTAGGAATAGGTTTTAGAATGCAAGTGGGAGATGTAGGAAAATGCAAGTGGATGGAGGGATAATAGGATTTAATTGAAATAAAGTTAATTTAATTCAATTTGGTTGCAATTTGGGGAAATTAAATAAATTAGATTTATTTAATTTAGGACAAACTATTTAATTAAATTTGAATTTAATTAAAAGTGGATAGAAGGGATTTAATTGAATAAAATGATTTATTCATTAAATGGTATAGTGAATTTAATTTAAATAAATTGAGTAATTTACTTAATTTAAACAGAAGAATGTGGGAAATTTAATTAAATAGAGAAATGAACATAAAATATTCATTTAGGAATATGGTCATTTTTATACGGCTACAATTCCCTTACCTTTAACCATGCAGGGTGAGTTATTACCAAATCTTACAACTCCACCATCAAATTCCTTCAACGAAAGAAATTTGCTTCGGTCGCCGGTCATGTGATGTGAACAACCACTATTAATGATCCAATCATCAAAATTATCCATTCGTGAAACTAAAGTTGTCTGATAAGATGTTTCCTTTTTAATGGCTACAAACACAATGTCTTCATTAGCATCGCCATCAAATTCCCCATCAGTTATACCACCATCAACTACAATAAGATAATCTCTTTTGCCTTTTCCTTTGTAATTCTTGAATTTATCTCGCTTGTGCTCATTATCACCATTAGGATAGTTAGCAGCTATGTGACCAATCTTGTTACATGAAAAATATTTCAAAGGTAATTTACCTCTATATTTACTGGTACCTTTGGGAAACCGCTTGTCCAACAATGCTTAAAGCTCAACCAAACTGTCTTCATCATCAGCTTCTCTGCTGGATCTAGATTCATAATTGTGACTGACATCTATACTTTTTATGATAGATGGGTTATAAATAAAATCTCTAAATGCTGATTCAAATTTCTAAATACTACCATCATAACCATTTAATTCAAAAGCAGTAAGCTTATCAATAATGGAGTCAAGGGTTACCTTGGTTTTTTCAATAGATTTCAATTTGTGAATGCCTGCAACTCAGATAGCATAGACCAGTAGCAGGGTTATCAATACCTTACTTACCACTGTGGCATCTTCCACTTTACCACCTGTCTCACAATAAGATGGTTAGTGCATGATTAGTATTCAATAAACACAAAAATCATTTAAATGAGATATCAAGAAAGATTTGAACAAGAACATCATGAAAATAAAATAAAACATAAATATACTCATGAAGCTCCCATTGCAAGTAGCTCTTCCTTGTCCTCCTTGCCTCCACGAACTTTGCTAGCTCCAAAGTTTGACAAATGGAGAGTTGGAGAGAGATAGAGTGAATGTGGATTGCTCTCCTTGTGCTCAACAAGGTAAGTGGATGGATTATTGGATTGTTGGATTTGAGTGATAGATAGGAGGATTTGAATTAGATTTGAGAGAGGATTTAGAAGAGGATGAGAGGAGAATAGAGCAGCATGAGGATGCATGAGAAGTGGATCCATTTGTGAGGATAATAGGCTCCAATTTATAGATTGGAGAAGGCCAATGGAGGGCCAAGATTGATTTGATTATGAAGGGCTAAGATTGATTTTGGATAGAAGGTATGGATTAAGGGTGCCTTGGAAAAATAAACAGGAATATAAAATTCATTTGGAAAAAGGGGGGAGAAATTTGAATTTCAAACTTGAGGAATTAAAAATTCCAAAATAAGGATGCATTGAGAGATTCAAAGAAATTTGAATTTCTTTGAGAGACTCAATGTTGATGTGATATGAGTGGGACTTAAAAATTGGAGAATAATGATAAGCATGATTATGAGAGATTCTAGAAGAATTAATTGGGTTGAGTGGGATTAGGAAAAAGTGATTTGTAGGAATCACATGACTAGGTTAATTAATTAGAATTAATTAACTGAGTGGGTTTAGAGGAAATAATTATTGAGAGGACTTTAGAAGAATAGGGGAATAATTAATTTATTTGATAAATTAATTATTGGACAATAGTGATAGGATTAATTAAATTAGATTTAATTGATTCTGAGAGGAATAAGGATAACACAATTAAAGTCAATTAATTATGTTGATAGGCTTAAATTAATTAAATATTAATATTATGTGTCTACACCACCAACACTCTTGATCTCACCAACTATCTCTTTTATCCTCTTTCCATACTGTTGGATATTCTCACCTTCAGTCATCCGCATGTCATCAAACTTTCCTATTAGACTCTCTTCCTTGGCAATCTTTACATGTTCATCACCGCTATAAATCTCTTCAAGTTTATTCCATACCTCATGTGCAGTCTCTAGACCATAGACATCTACATACTCTGCATAAGACAAAGAACTGATAATAGCCTCCATTGCTTGATTGTTTTCTTGTTTCTCTTTCTTATGATCATTAGTCATAATCCCACTAGGTGCAATATATTGAGTATTAACATGTACCCAATATTGACTTCCTAGACTCTTAATATATATTTTCATTCTATCACTCCATATCCTATAGTTCTCTCTATTAAAATTCAGACCTTCCTTCTTCATCGTGTTCTACAAGATCTTTACCTCAAGTTGTTAGGCTTAGACCTTAGAGGACCTAAGATGCTCTAATACCACTTGATGGTATGATGAAAGAGTAAGGATCCGGTCAACTTATTGATAGGGGGGGTGAATCAGTAGATAGAAAAATTGATAATAACTTCACCAATCTCATAATCAACCTCTCAAAGTAAACATTAAACTGACAAGTTAAACCACTGAACTACAAATGCAATATCACTGTCAAGATAAACCGGATGGCTATTACAACTGATTAACAGTAAACAACTTGAAGTTCACAAACATTCAAATACTTTTACTGACATAAGTAAAACCTCATTTCATATTGTTGTCGGTTAACATAACTTATCAAAGTGGATTGTAGTTAAGCAAATCAACCATAATAAACATAACCACAAAAACATTCACCACTTGACACAATATTTTTGACATGGAAACCCAAATGGGAAAAACCATGGTGAGATGAGACTCACAACTTAACTATCTGAACTCTTCTAAAGTTTCCCCTGTTAGGAGCCAATCTTGTTAAAGCTTTTACAAAAAGTGTTGTTAAGAAAAAATCCTGTTAGGGACCACCCGGTTAAGGGATTGACATTAATGCCCTATTAGAAGCAATACCCTATGAGGAGTAACCTCGATAGAGGATTTGAAATCCAATCTAATGGACCACTTGGTTAGAGGATTTGAATAACATTAATCTTATTAGAGCTTGCCCGATTAGGGGATTTTACTGCTGTAATTGTTAGAAAACAACAAGAGTTTGCTAATATGTTTGAATAGCACTACACTTGCTTGTTCAAATCCTTTTCATGCTCCTATCTGGCTTTACACAAATTGCAAATACATCATCCGGTTAGGAAACCACACACTCAACTAAAACTTTGCTAACTCTGAAATAAAACAACTCATCGGCCTTATAAACAAATCAATAGGTCGATAACACAACAAAAACCTAATTCTCTCATAGAGATTACAAACAAGTCGCTTCAAGTATGACCGTTGGGTTACATAACAATCTCTGCACATCATTCAAGAAAGCCTCAACTGCTCCTTGATCACCACTTCATCGAACTCAGTAACTCATCACACAGTTTGCATTACATGGAATATACTTGCTCATTCCCAAGATAAAAATTGTTATCTTAATGCGTCGAAAATACTTTGAAACTCTTCTCATCAAACATGCATATGTGTCATAATCATTACCGCTCATCATTAGATCATAAACCAATATAACAAACTTCATCAATTAGGGTTTATCAAATCAACAGGTAGGCTTTACCGGTTCAATTCTCCATTACTTAGCAATACCGGTTCACTCCAAAAACTCACCTACTGGTTACAGTTCCCTTCACTAGCTCTTCCTGCTAGTTACAAAACAATATTATAACAATATCATTACTGGTTAATTGACATCAATGACAACATAACATTTCATTAATGGAATCTTCATGCAAATGCCAACATATGGAGAACGTAGTAAGTCAATATGTTACTTAAAAGGATGACTGCACCACCTTTCCCTTTAGTGTCATTGGTGGAAAACTGGGTTGCCTCTTTCAAGTTAACTTCAAGTGTGAAGCTGATAACTTTAACTTCTTGTAGGAACATTGCAGATTTCCTTATTCTTTTTTTGATTTAGAAATATTTTAACCACATACTTCCTATGAGAGCACTTAAGTCCCCTTACATTCCATGAAGTGCAATTCAAATATATAGAAACCATTAGTTGGTCGTATCCATTGAGGTCCTAAAGCTATTAAAGAATTAAAGAATTTTCTCTTTATGATCCTTCTTTTTTACGAAAAGGTGATGACATGTTCTTAGGTATACCTCTCTTTCTTTGCACCATAATAGAGGTTGGACCATATCTAGTTAGGATGAATTTTTTAGTGCTATTTCTTTTAGATGATTTGGAGCTCTCCTTATTAGTTGTCTTCACTTCCTTAGTGATATAATGGGTCACCATCTCCTTTGTTATAATAGTAGGTTTAGAGTCTATCCAAAGATCTCCATCAAAAAAAACAAGAGATGATTGTTTCCTTGAGGGAACTACAGTAATGTCCATGTAATTGCAAAAAATCTCATTGATCATAATGGGGTTCATGATGTTATCTCCCTTATTGGACAAATTAGGATGTTCTTAGTGCTGAATTTCACCTCCTTAAACATATAGATAGTAGTATATTTCAAAGGAGATATGCCTCCATGAATAATCACGGGGGGTAACTTGTGTGTCCAACAAGTAGGTAAGGGGTTGGACGTCATATGGATTCACATCCATGTTAATAGAAAAGATCACATCATCAGATAGTTCGAACAAGGTGCCAAAACTATTGGAAAGTATAACCTCCTTATCCTTCATCTTGTGGGCACTAAGGTTGCGCATGTTGTGGGGGCCCATTGAGTCATGTTAATTGTTTTCTATATCTCTAACTATATACATCACAAAAGAGTTAGATTTCCTAGGCTAAGAATCAATGTTCACCTCTTTTGGGAGAGAGTCTTTATCTTTGTCCTTATGAGGAATGTCCTTGGAGATATTAGATTGAGTAGGCTAGTAAGTTGATCCCATACTCAACTCCTCTTTGGCTCTCATATTAGCCCGGTTTCTAATTTTCTCTAGAGACAACTATTGGGTATTCTTCCTTATGTTCTTATTAGGCTTGAACGAGGGGAGGAGTTTGAATTAAGTTGAGATAGGGAGATAGAAATGGCTGAATGTGGGGGATCAACATTGAAGGAACCAAACTCAAGAGGGTCACTAAGCAGAAAGAAATTCTCAGGAGCGGGATGGTCAAGGTTGGTGGAGGATGTCGAGCAAACAACTTGATGAAGATCATTCAACTAGGAGATAAGGGACATGGCAAGAGGATCAAAGGGAGAGTGAATAGGGATGGGCGATGTGTTGGGAACCCTCATAGAGATTTTTTAAGGATGGGTCAAGGGGATAGGAGGATTGGAAGGATCGCCCATGCTTCGTGATAAGAGGAAAATTCTTGTGGATATGCCATTCTTTATGGAAAAGAAAATAAGCATTAATACTGCCTAGGATATCAATAGTGAAAGAAAATAATTCTCCATCTATAGGAATGTCCGTAACCCTAGAAATCTCAACACTAGTGTTTATAGATAATAGAACCCAAGCATCCATATGGGAAAGAACAGATTGAGAGGCATTAAACCAAATAACCTTGTTCGATGGTTTGCATGATTAGGCTTGAGAGAAGAGGGGGGGTTTGGATAATAATCCACCTAGGGCATAAGAGTGCCAGTTTCTCATCATTCATAGCCTCATGGGTCCATTTAAGAGCTCTAAAACAACAATTTACAATGGACTAGTATTGCTTAATAACAACATTTTGAATTTCAACATTCTTAAAAAATATTAAAAACAAGCCTCTTTGTATCATTCAACATAATGAAAAGAAGAACCCTATTTTCTATCCAAAATTCTGCAACCATTCATTCATAAAGTTGTGAGTCGACATCTTATTGACATCAACGACTGCTAGAAATATAGAAGTATTTTTTAATCTATGCTTTTTGTTTAAAAATATTTTATCATATCAGAATTAGAGATAATAGTAAGGCTAGGACCACTAGGGCCCTTAGCTTCTCCTCCATTGGCGAATGTGTTACCTTCTTCTTCAACCTCAAAGGAAGCAATGGACTTGGCAATATCTGACACTAGCAAAGAGTCTTGAATTAGAGTGGCTCTAAATGATTTCTTCTCATTTTCATTAACATTAGGTATTACACTATTCTTCAATATGGATGGATTTCATCCATATTTAAGAAGAAAAAGTAGCATTAATGACCAATTATTTTTAATTAAATGTAGAGGACTAGAGTAAACAAGGGATGCCTATCTCCTCCACATTGGATGTCCAACCTAGTTGCTAGGGTTATGGTTGATGATACATAACTTCAACTGCCTTTGAAGCTATATTCATAGCTTTACCAAATTTGGCATTGAAACTTAAAATATTCATTATATCTTTTATTAATATTACTGAACTCATTAATAATGAAATCTAAGACTAGTTCTATCTCCATACTATTCTTCCACAATCCTTTTGAATTTATCACAAGAGCCTATACGTGCATCAAGTAAGCTCTTATACCAGTCTCTTTCTTCATCACTTAGTAATTAAAAAATAAATTTCATGAGAACAAATTCATCAAAAAAGAATTCAAATGCTCTTCACTAGATAACACATTATTCCATTAAAAAAAAATATTATATTGAAGAAGCCAAATGAAAATAGTACAAAAGAATAAGCAGTCCAACAGTAGAATTGCATAAAAGGAAATATAGACTGTTCACTAACAAGACTAATATTTACTAAAACAACTCTTATGTCAATTGAAATAGGGTTTGAGTAGCCTCAAATACTAGTAAAATCTACTATCTTTACCTCTTAAGATTTAGAGGTGATCTAATAGGAACATGAGCATGACCACAACTCGCATGTGGATTATTCTTCTGTCTAGTAGAAACATGAGCATGAGGTTTTCTAATAGGAAAATGAGCATTACCTCCACAACACACATGGATTATTCCATCTAGAAAGAACACGTCCTATAGCATTGTCATTCACCCATTTCAGTGGGTTTAAACTTTCAGCATTAATAATTGCAGAGATGGTTGGCTAGGATTAGTAAAATTGCTAGATCGATCTAGGGGAAGAGTACCAATAGCCGTCATAGTTCCAATACCCGCTAGCTTATTGTCATAGTGACCCCCCAATAGCCATCATAGTGAAAACACCATTAATAAATTTGTTTTATACCAATAGCCGATCATTTTTTGTAACTTTTTGTTCATAATTGGCCCATTTGTGCAAAACTATTGGGACATTTGTCCACAAGTACTGGCGATTTTGAGTGGACGGTTACTGGAACATCTTTAGTTAGGTATCAGGTGACACTTTGAAATGTGTACTTTTTGACCTTTGTGCCCATAACTAATTCCATATTGTGCATCGTTACTACCTAGATGCCAGATCAATAGCTTTAAGCAGTTAAGTTGCATACAAAGACAACCCAAAAAAAATAATTCAAAATCTGATATACCGTTTACGATATGTGGATGTACAAAACTAGCTATGACGACTACTTGTGCTATTCCCTTATGTTTATCAAAGCATCAATTCTCTTTTTAAGCTCATCCCTTATTTTCTTAGTTTAGATCATATTCAATTCCGCTTTAAGCTCATAAAAACTCCGAAACAATTTGAGGTTATTTTGTAGCTTCTCAACTCAGAAAAACTTATTACATGGTACGAAAGTTGAGATCACATGTATCTTGTTTTGAAGACATTGCAGAGACAAGCATAGATTGTCGTACATGATTTTCTACATATGTTCATATCAATGGGAAGCGTCTATTCTGGCTCCAAAAGTGACCTGTCATACCAACGACATGCATCGACATACATGTTTGAGACATGCATAGCCCATGCATACCATGCCAATTTGGCGCAGGCGCCGGACCCAAGGAAAATGACGTGGAGTTGTCCTTGACTCGGCTGTTTCAAACGTCGGGGCCCACACGAAACTACGTGGACATGCCAGAGGATGGCGGATCATGGACCACCGCTCACATCGATGTGTTGTGCCTAACACGCACATTAAAAGCCATAGAAAAAAAACATCCAACGGCAAGTGCTGATGACCACGTTCGGACGCCAAAACGGCGAGAAAAAGAGGGCGCGGGCTTCTAAACCACGGTGGCTCCCTCCAAAACCTCTCGTACATGCTACTGACAGGTGGGTCCTTACTCAGTCAATCCATCAATCACAATCATTCAGTTAACACGCGTGTTATGAAAACCATGGTACGTCGTGTACCGTTTCAGCAGAAAACCGACGGTTAGTCAATCGGGATGCTTCTATTCTAGCTCCAAAACGGCAGTACGGATTTACTAACACGCGTGTTAGTCGCACATTTTACACCGTCGATTTTGCAATTAATGGTTGCGATTGGCCGAAGCTATTTTGGCTCCAAAACAAACCTTTCGTCATGTCATCGGGGATCGATATAACTATTTTTGCACTATCCTGATATGGTCTTTTTCTCCGATATGGCCATTTAAAAAAAAAAATAGGACTAGTCTAATCTACCGGGCCCACCATCCTTTCACTGCTTCGTGAAAGATAAACTCCATGCTATTTCACCCACCGAAATAACACAGACCGTCGGATCCTTTTCAAGATGCACCTTCTTTACTTTCCACGTCATCCTCACGCTGGGCCCACTTCCCTTTCACTGATTTGCGACAGGTTAGTCAATCGCAACCACTAACTGCAGAATTGACGGTGTAAAACGCGTGACTAACACGTGTGTTACTCATTACTGATTGGGTATCAGTATACTAGACCGAGACCGCTCCCGATAGCTGAAACATAGTCCGATATGTCCCATCGGGTATTGACATAGTTCAATTTATGTCCCTCCAATGCCCTGATGATCTCAATATACCAGTCTGCATTGTGAGTAAGTCCCCCAAGTTATCGGCATAAATCACCCCGAAGAAGTCCTAGCAACTCTCCATCCACCTTAATAGTCCTATTGGGATTCGGCATAGCATAAAATTGCTTCTTCCGATGTCCCGATTAGTCCTAATGCATGTTTACTTTATCGGTATAATTTACACCGATATCCCCACATGTGATTTTATCTTCATCGGGGGTCAGAATAGCCTTTTTCTATTCCTCCCAAAGCCCTGATCAGTCTCTGATGCACTTTTATGCTTTATGCTTCCGAGTTTGTTTTATCGGTATAGGTAATACTGATGGTTCCGCCTTCCTGATTCTCCATGTCATCGGGGATTGATATAACTATTTTTGCACTATCCCGATATGGTCTTTTTCTCTGATATGGCCGTTTTTAAAAAAAAGCAGGACTAGTCTAGTCTGTCGGGTCCACCATCCTTTCGCTTCTTCGTGAAAGATAAACTCCATGCTATTTCGCCCACCGAAATAACGTAGACCGTCAGATCCTTTTCAAGATGCACCTTCTTTACTTTCCAAGTCATCCTCATGTTGGGCCCACTTCCCTTTCGCTGCTTTGCGACAAGTTAGTCAATCCCAACCACTAACTACAGAATCAATGGTGAAAAACTTGCGACTAACACGCGTGTTACTCATTATTGACCAGGTATCGATATAGTAGACCAAGACCACTCTCGATAGCCAAAACATAGTCCGATATGCCCCATCGAGTATCGGCATAGTTCAATTTATGTCCCACCAATGCCTCGATGATCTCAATATACTAGTCCGCATTGTGACCAACTCCCCCGCGTTATCAACATAAATCACCCCAAAGAACTCCTAGCAACTCTCCATCTGCCTTAATAGTCCTTTCGGGACTTGGCATAGCATAAAATTTCTTCTTCCGATGTCTCGATGAGTCCTAATGCATGTTTACTTTATCGGTATAATTTACACCGATATCCCCGCAGGTGCTTTTATCTTCATCGGGGGTGGGAATAGCCTTTTTCTATTCCTCCCGAAGTCCCAATCAGTCTCCGATGCACTTTTATGCTTTATGCTTCCGAGTTTTTTTTATATGTATAGGTAATACCGATGGCTATGCCTTCCGATTCTCCTTTTTATACAGTGTCTTAGTGACAAGTTAGTCAATCGCAAGCGCGCGTTACCGACAGGTTAGACAATCGCAGAATGTTGGTCACAATATGGACGGTGTAAAACGAACTACTAACACGCCTTAATAGTCCTATCGAGACTCGGCATAGCATAAAATTGCTTCTTCCGATGTCTTGATGAGTCCTAATGCATGTTTACTTTATCGGTATAATTTACACCGATATCCCCGCTAGTGCTTTTATCTTCATTGGGGGTCGGAATAGCCTTTTTCTATTCCTCTCGAAGTCCTGATCAATCTCCAATGCACTTTTATGCTTTATGCTTCCGAGTTTGTTTTATCGATATACGTAATACCGATGGTTCCGCCTTCCCGATTCTCCATGTCATCGGGGATCGATATAACTATTTTTGCACTATCCTGATATGGTCATTTTCTCCGATATGGCCGTTTTTAAAAAAAAGCAGGACTAGTCTAATCTGTCGGGCCCACCATCCTTTCACTGCTTCGCGAAAGATAAACTCCATGCTATTTTGCCCACCAAAATAATGCAGACCGTCGGATCCTTTTCAAGATGCACCTTCTTTACTTTCCACGTCATCCTCACGCTGGGCCCACTTCCCTTTCGATGCTTTGTGACAGGTTAGTCAATCGCAACCACTAACTATAGAACTGATGGTGTAAAACGTGCTACTAACACACGTGTTACTCATTACTAACCGGGTATCGGTATAGCAGACCGAGACTGCTGTTGATAGCCGAAACATAATCTGATATGTCCCATAGGGTATCGACATAGTTTAATTTATGTCCCTCCAATGCCCTGATGATCTCAATATACCTGTCCGCATTATGAGTAAGCCCCCCGCGTTATCGGCATAAATCACCCCGAATAACTCCTAGCAACTCTCCATCCGCCTTAATAGACCTGTCAGGACTCGGCATAGCATAAAATTTCTTCTTCCGATGTCCCGATGAGTCCTAATGCATGTTTACTTTATTCGTAAAATTTACATCGATATCCCCGCAGGTGCTTTTATCTTCATCGAGGGTCGGAATAACCATTTTCTATTCCTCCTGAAGTCCTGATCAGTCTCCGATGCACTTTTATGCTTTATGCTTCCGATTTTTTTTTATCGGTATAGGTAATATCGATGGTTCCGCCTTCTGATTCTCCTTTTTATACATTATCTTAGCAACATGTTAGTCAATCGCAACTGCGCGTTACCGACAGGTTAGTCAATCGCAAGCGCGCGTTACCGACAAGTTAGATAATCGCAGAATGTTGGTCGCAATATGGACGGTGTAAAACGGACTACTAACACGCCTTAATAGTCCTATCGAGACTCGACATAGCATGAAATTGCTTCTTCCGATGTCCCGATGAGTCCTAATGCATGTTTACTTTATTGGTATAATTTACACCGATATCCCCATAGGTACTTTTATCTTCATCGGGGGTCGGAATAGCCTTATTCTATTCCTCCCAAAGTCCCGATCAGTCTTCAATGCACTTTTATGCTTTATGCTTCCGAGTTTGTTTTATTGGTATAGGTAATACCGATGGTTCCGCCTTCCCGATTCTCCTTTTTATACAGTGTCTTAGTGACAGGTTAGTCAATCGCAACCGCGCGTTACCGACAGGTTAGTCAATCGCAAGCACGCGTTACCGACAAGTTAGACAATCGCAGAATATTGGTCGCCATATGGACGGTGTAAAACGGACTACTAACACGCCTTAATAGTCCTATCGGGACTCGGCATAGCGTAAAATTGCTTCTTCCGATGTCCTGATGAGTCCTAATGCATGTTTACTTTATCGGTATAATTTACACCGATATCCCCACAGGTACTTTTATCTTCATCAGGGGTCGGAATAGCCTTTTTCTATTCCTCCTAAAGTCCTAATCAGTCTTCGATGCACTTTTATGCTTTATGCTTCTGAGTTTGTTTTATTAGTATAGGTAATACCGATGGTTCCGCCTTCCCGATTCTCCATGTCATTGGGGATTGATATAACTATTTTTGCACTATCTGATATGGTCTTTTTCTCTGATATGGCCATTTTTTTTAAAAAGCAGTACTGGGCCCACCATCCTTTCGCTGCTTCGTGAAAGATAAACTCCACGCTATTTCGCCCACCGAAATAACGCAGACCGTCGGATCCTTTTGAAGATGCACCTTCTTTACTTTCCACGTCATCCTCACGCTGGGCCCACTTCCCTTTCGCTGCTTTGTGAAAGATAAACTCCGAGCATCTTTCCTTTATGAAACAATGCGGGCCGTTGGATCAACCGGAAGATATTGTTCGTTAACCTTCATTCTTTAACCCATTAGCCGGGCCCGCCACTCTTTTCGAAGCTTCGCAAAAGGTAAAGTTTGGGCTATTTTTCTTTGCGAATTTACGCACACCGTCGGATCCACCAAATTATCTTCATAGCAGTGACATCGGATTATCGGGAGGTCCCAATTTATGTTACCCCGATACCTAATGCACTAAATGGAGAAAGCGACTCTATCAAAGAGGCTCTCTTCGATAAAGTGATACTAAGAAAGAAGGGGAGTCAGACTCATCGGGATAACATACATTGTTGGGGAGATACATTTTGAGTTATCCCGATGCCCAATGAGGAAGATGAGCTCGACACAAACGAAGTGACTACATCGAGGAAGCCTACATTGATAAGACCGAAACAACCCAAAAGTGACTAACACGCTATGTTAGTCAAATTCGTTGTTTTGCGGTCCAAAAGGAAATGGCCGTCACGTAGTCCACAAATCAGTGAAAGCGACTAACAAGCCATGTTAGTCAAATTCGTACTTTCACGGTCCCAAAGGAAATGGCGGCCACACAGCCCACGAATCAGCGAAAGAGACTAACACGCTATGTTAGTCGAATTTGTTGTTTCGTAGGGCAAAAGGAATTGGCTGCCACCCAGACCGTGAATTAGTGAAAGTGACTAACATACACTATCGGCAATAAGGAAAAAATATCATCCCGATACCCGATGGGGTTATCAGTGGAGCTCTTGTCGATAACCGATGGAGTGATGTCTTCATAGCAATGACATCGGGTTATCGGGAGGTCCCAATTTATGTTACCCTGATACCCAATGCGCTAAATGGAGAAGGCGACTCTATCAGAGAGATTCTCTCTAATAAAGTGATACCAAGAAAGAAGGTGAGTCAGACTTATCGAGATAACATACATTGTTGGGGAGATGTGTTTTGAGTTATCTCGATAGAGCGATAGAGAGATAGAGGCAGAGAGGGAGAGAGACTTAAGAGAGAAATAATGTGAGAGAGAGAGAGAGAGAGAGAGAGAGAGAGAGAGAGAGAGAGAGAGAGAGAGAGAGAGAGAGAGAGAGAGAGGATTGATGGAACATTGTTTAGGCACCTCTCTATGCCCCTGTATGTATGTCTCCCCTCTCTCTCCCATCTAGGTATAGGGTATAGAATACAAGATTGATGGAACATTGTGTTAGTCGCTTTCACTGATTCGTGGACTAAGTGGCCTCCATTTCCTTTTGCCTCGCGAAACAAAAAATTCAACTAACATGGCCAAGAGAGAATGAAGTCAAAAAGTCTTTCATTTTTTACCGTAGCCCAATTTATTCTTTCAATGAATCAGTTCCAACAATATTCTTCCACCGGATAATTGAATAGAAGATGATTTGCCGATTCTTGATCTGCACAACACATAACACAACGATTCTTCATCTACAACAAGCTATTAGCATATTCAATATGCTTACCACCCACCCATCCCTACTCAAACCCCTTGGGAACTTGAATATGGATCATCTTATGAGGTAAAGGTTCGTAAGTTGATATGTATGATGATATAGAGCAATAGGTTAAAGAGCAAGGAAAAAGTGTTGATTCATCAATATTATGTTTTCTCTATCTCGGTCTCCACCCCCCTCTCTCTCTCCATCTCTCTTTCTCTCATTTATCTCTTGTCTCTCCCTCTTAGTATCTATCTCTCTATCTCACTCTCCTCCTCTATTAGGTGTGTCTCTCTCCCATTTCCTCGCTCTCCTACCTCTCTCTCCCTCTCTAGGGTCATATGGTATTCTTAGGGTTCATATGGTATCCCAGGGATCCATGCATGTGTCACATGGGGTCATAGGACACCATATGACTTGTAACGATACATAAGATGCCATATGGAGTCCTAAGGGGTCATAGGTTGTCCTAAGGGGTCATAGGATACTATATGATCCCTTAGCACACAATAGGACCTATAACAACACCAAATAGTGTCCTAAGGGGTATAGATAATGAGATAGAGGTAGAGAGATAGAGGTAGAGAGATGGAGTGAATAAGAGAGAGATAGTGAGATAGAGGTAGAGAGATATGGATAGAAAGAGATAGAGAGAGGAGCAAGAGGGAGATAAAGAGAGTAATAGAGAGATGAAGATATAAAGCAAGAGAGATGGGGCGACTAAGAGAGATGTATAGATAATGAGATATAGATAGAGAGGGATAGGGAGATACAGATAGAGGGAGCAATAAAGAGAGAGAAAGGTGATGAAGACAAGTAACAAAGAGAGGAAAAAAGAGATAGAGAGAGGTGGAAAGGAGATTTATAGAGAGATAGAAACAAGGAGTGTGTGTATGAGTGAGAGAGATAGTGAAGTGTTGTAACTTGTAACCTTGCACAATTTACACAACTTTATGTGCCCCTACTTTCATGTGTCCCATCTTAGCTCTCACCCGAGTCCATTTCAAGCCTTTTTACCTCAAAACCAATGTCATATTTCTGCATGGTAATCTAAACCCTAACATTGAGTTGTTTGCTCTTCATTTCTCATTTATTTTCCCTATTTTTGATGAACAGGTGCACTCGAGGCACTCTTTTCTGTATAGGGGTGCCCAGGGCATCCTTACCTTCCTTAAAAAAGACATATTTAAATATGTTAGTGCACTTCCCCTTCTTGGTGATTTTGAATCTTGGTGTCTCAATTCAACCATTGGAGGTCACCCTAATTGGTGCAAAGAGAGGGAGAGAGTGAGAAAGAGAGGTAATGAGAAAGGGAGAGAGGGAGGGGAGGAGAGAGGGAGAGAATAAGAGAGAGATACACCTGAGAGAAGGGGAGAGTGAGATAGAGAGGATGAGAGAGTGAGACTTTAGAGATAAAGAATGGGAGAGAGAGAGAGAGAGAGAGAGAGAGAGAGAGAGAGAGAGAGAGAGAGAGAGAGAGAGAGAGAGAGAGAGAGACTTAAATGAAAAAGAGAAAGGGAGGGGGGGTAGGGAGAGAGTGGGAAAGAGATACACTTGACAGAGGAGGAGAGTGAGATAGAGAGATAGAGGCAGAGAGGGAGAGAGACTTAAGAAAGAAAGAATGGGAGAGAGAGAGAGAGAGAGAGAGAGAGAGAGAGAGAGAGAGAGAGAGAGAGAGAGAGAGAGAGACTTAAATGAAAAAGAGAAAGGGAGGGGGGAGGTAGGGAGAGAGTGGGAAAGAGATACACTTGACAGAGGAGGAGAGTGAGATAAAGAGATAGAGGCAGAGAGGGAGAGAGACTCAAGAAAGAAAGAATGGGAGAGAGAGAGAGAGAGAGAGAGAGAGAGAGAGAGAAGATTCATGGAACATTGTTTAGGCACATAGCATGTTGATGGAAGATTCAACTAAAATAGCATGTTAGTCGATTTTGCTGATTCGCGGACTGCGTGGCTACCATTTCCTTTTGCCCGGCGAAACAACGAATTCGACTAACATAGCATGTTAGTAACTTTCACTGATTCATGGGCTACGTGGCTGCCATTTTCTTTTGCCCTGTGAAACCTATGAATTCGAGTAACATGGCGTGTTAGTCGCTTTCGCTGATTCGCGGACTGCATGGCCACCATTTATTTTTCCTCGCAAAATAGAGAATTCGACTAACATAGCGTGTTAGTCGCTTTCGCTGATTCACGGGCTACGTGGCACAAACGAAGTGACTACATTGGGGAAGCCTACGCCGATAAGACCGAAACAACTTGAAAGCGACTAACACGCTATGTTAGTCGAATTCGTTGTTTCGCCGTCCAAAAGGAAATAGCGGCCACGTAGTCCGTGAATCAGCAAAATAGACTAACACACTATGTTAGTTGAATTGGCTGTTTCGCGAGGCAAAAGGAAATGGTGGCCACATAGTCCGCAAATGAGCGAAAGCGACTAACACGCCATGTTAGTCGAATTCGCTATTTCGCGGGGCAAAAGGAAATGGTGGCCACACAGCTCGCGAATCAGCGAAAGCCCTTTATTGTCATCAGGATAACATACACTATCGGGAATGAGGAAAAAATGTCATCCCGATACCCGATGGGGCTATTGGTGAAGCTCTTGCCGATAACCGATGGAGTCATGTCTTCATCGCGGTGACATCGGGTTATCGAGAGGTCCCAATTTATGTTACCCCAATACTCGATGCACTGAATGGAGAAGGGGACTCTATCAGAGAGACTCTCTCCGATAAAGTGATACCAAGCAAGAAGGGGAGTCAGACTCATCAGGATAACATACATTGTCGAGGAGATGCGTTTTGAGTTATCCCGATGCCCGATGAGGAAGATGAGATCGACACAAACGAAGTGACTACATCGGGGAAGCCTACACCGATAAGACCGAAACAACCCAAAAGCGACTAACATGCTATGTTAGTCAAATTCGTTGTTTCATGGTCCAAAAGGAAATAGCGGCCACATAGTCCGCGAATCAGCGAAATAGACTAACACGCTATGTTAGTTGAATTTGCTGTTTCGCGAGGCAAAAGGAAATGGTGGCCACATAGTCTGCGAATCAACGAAAGCGACTAACACGCCATGTTAGTCGAATTCGGTGTTTTGCGGGGCAAAAGGAAATGGCGGCCACGCAGCCCGCGAATCAGCAAAAGCCCTTTATTGTCATCGGGATAACATACACTATCGGCAATGAGGAAAAAATATCATCCCGATACTCGATGGGGCTATTGGTGGAGCTCTTGCCGATAACCGATGGAGTCATGTCTTCATCGCGGTGACATCGGGTTATCGGGAGGTCCCAATTTATGTTACCCCAATACTCGATGCACTAAATGGAGAAGGGGACTCTATCAGAGAGACTCTCTCCGATAAAGTGATACCAAGCAAGAAGGGGAATCAGACTCATCAGGATAACATACATTGTCGGGGAGATGCGTTTTGAGTTATCCTGATACCCGATGAGGAAGATGAGCTCGACACAAATGAAAAGACTACATCGGGGAAGCCTACGCCGATAAGACCGAAACAACCCGAAAGCGACTAACACGCTATGTTAGTCGAATTTGATGTTTTGCGGGGGAAAAGGAAATGGCGGCCACGCAGTCCGCAAATCAATGAAAGCAAGTAACACGCCATGTTAGTCGAATTTGCCGTTTCGCAGGGCAAAAGGAAATGGTGGCCATGCAACCCGTGAATCAGCGAAAGCTACTAACATGCTATGTTAGTCGAATTCGCTATTTCGCGGGGCAAAAGGAAATGACGACCACTCAGTCCGCGAATCTACAACATAAACTCTATATCTACAACGACATTGATTTCAATATTTCGGATTCAAAAATGCCACTAGAGAAGCATGACAAAGACTACGAAAGAACCAAGGGAAATTATTCTTCTATAACTCTAGACATCGTTTTAATCATAGCCAGCTACAACAAAAAAACAAGACATAATTTTTCTGTACACTATGTCTTTCATACTTAAGAAAAGATAAAATATCAAGCATTCTATGCTTAGATAATGTTATGATAATCAGACGCTCAAAAATAACATTCACACACTACTTTTTGTCCATACATCCTTCAAATATTGCAATGCAGACTTTGAACAATAAACCCAATTTTATGTTTATCATGGAGACGGAGCAACTGGATGGGTGGTAGGATCATGATAATCGGATTGATGAATCCAAATTTCTGATCTCCCTTCTTTAATACTTTTGGTTTTGTACCCATACCCTTATGGAAAAAATCTGATTTCTTTCTTTCTTTTGGCTTCTCCAAGCTGTTACAGATAAAGAAACAACAATTCAAGCTTGTGCATCACAGATAAAAGAAGCAAAACACTGAATATTCAGTCGGAGGAAAAAATATGTTATGGGTAGTTTAAGTATCAATACCTTATCTCCTAAGATTGGTCTGCCATTGAAATCTTTCCCATGCAAACTGATTTGACCATGGGCAACAAAAATATCTGTAGAAATCATCACTGTTATTAACAACTACAATATAGACTAATAGATTTCATTAATATGTAACTCAAACCTTTGTGATTCAATGCCTCAGCTGAAGTTGCCAAAATGCATATCAACATGAAAGAATAATGCCAGAAATCTCCTAGAAAAGTCTTTGCTCCATCCACGCTAGGAAAATAAAGCAGCTCCTTATAGATCTGAGACAAAACGTCAGGAGCACCACTTCTATAAGACGAACCCTTCATCTCCATGCTTCCCATGATGACAACGACCAGCACCAGTAAGAAAAACCTCTTAACCCCAGTCCGGCTGCGACATCCAAACCTAGCATCAAAAAATGGAAATGAAATTGCAGCATCAGAAAATGAAAATGGAATTCAATAGCAGTAGAATTCAAAACAAGTATGTTTGAAATTATGTTTGGGGGGGAGCGGGAGAGGAGTTTTAAAATTGAAATTCAAAATTTTCGACACACGTGGCTACAAACTGTAGCCGTGCCCGTGAGGCGTGACCGGGAGAGTGGCCGGCAAACCTCCATGTCAGAAGCCCAATAGTGGGTCCCGGAACATGTTGTATGGGGCTGTATGGCATGAAAAGGCATGCGATTTTGGAGAGCCGCATCATGACATGGCATGCCGTTTTGAAGCCAGAATAGCTACAACCATATCAATGTACACGGTACACCCACCAAATGTGAATGGTTTACGAATTTGGATCTCTCGTGGTCCCCACGGCGTACACATAAATCTCACCCCATATCTATTTTACAGTCAGAAAGATTCGATTTGTTCAACAAATCTGGTCATGTACGGCTCTGTGCGCCTGGAAATTTGCTCACAACTATAGCCGATCTGCTTCTCTGAATTCCTAAGATTACCTTAGTAATTTGTTCAGTTGCGCGAATTTTCAGGTGTGTGATCTTATTAACCTTGAAAAGTTCTACATTACACCGTTCCCACTGCAAGAATATTTCACTCCTCAACAAATTCTTTTGGCGAGGTCTAATTTGCTTTAGAATTCAAAACCCTACTCTCAATAAGTCAAGGTCAGGTAACACATTTTATTTTTCTACTGTTTGCCCTAAAGCGATTCTAATGCTTGACATATTGGTTTATGGTTTTCATGCTATCCTACCTTTTCTAAACTGTATTGATGGTTTTCACGCTATCCTCCCTTTTATTCATAGATATGACAGGTGACTGTAGGGGGGTTTAGATGCAACAGTTTGGAGTAGTGTGGCCTTCAGCTAAACAATGTCCTGTTTTCTCTTGTTCCTTATCCAGTTTAACAGATCTAATGATGGATGGTTCAATAATAGGATGCTTGACTGGTAGATAAGTGCAGGTCACTTGATTTTTTTTCTAATATATTTTATTATCTTGTAACAATTTACATGGAGTTTTGCTTCCTTTTCTTCTTTGTCTACACCTGATGCATATCTATCGACATATTTGGCTGCACATATAGGTACGGGGCTGAAGCCAAGGCCATCAACGACCTGCAGAGTTTAACACTACTCCCTCGGTGATAGCTATATGATATTTTACTATGCAGGTGGTTTGAAGGAGTATTCCGTTATGTTGAGTTTTACATATTTAGTATTATGGCTTATAAACCCTAATGTTGGTGATCTATAATGTTTAGATTATATTTCCTGTTTTTTTTTCCAATGGAAACATAGAAGGTGTTAAACTAAATTAGTTATGCCATTGTTGGCACAGACCAGGGGAAGTTTCCAGACATCCCTGCAATTCATGTGCAGCCATCTTTTGGTGTCCACGCAGCTTCTCACCTTCTCTCACTTGTCCGCTATAAATAACTAACCTAATTCTTATTGAAATGCAATTAGCATTTATTGTATATTTTGTCTATAATTACAATGCATTAGCCTAGGATTTTAGCGTTTCAATATGTGAAGTATTCTGCTGTCTTTGGTTTGTCTGTGTTTCTGTCTTTTTTCATGGTATCAGAGCCATGGTAAAATGTTGGTAACTTCAGATTCAAGCAGAATCCTTGAGGTTTAAAGGGTTCGTTTGCTATGATTAAATCCTTTTGTGGTTTTTGTGAGCAGTGTTTTTCCTTCCTCTCTTGTTGCAGCTGTTACGTGGCAGATCAGTGAAGGGAAGATTGGTGAGCACTAGCCTACAAATGAGTTTGTCAGGGAGTTGTATGTTGTTAGTATTACTGTGTAAAGAAGACTGAGTGTCAAACGAAGCAATAAGAAAATAGTTTATATCAGCCAGTTCTGCTCTATTTTACCGCTCTTGATCAAGGAGATTTTCAAATCATAGATTGCAGCATTGATTGCCGAGGAAAGGATGCTGTATGTAGAAACTGTTGCTATTGCAGGGGTTTATTAAGCTGGCAAGAGGAGGTGTCCATGAGTGCCGTATGTGGAAAGGCATCATGGTATGAAGTGTTTAATCAAACTTATGAGGAAAGCGGAAGATGAAATTGTCATGTTTGACAAATTATGAAGAGATTAGAAGATAAAATTGTCATGTTTGGCAAATCTTGTTGAAGAGTGATAAAAACTCTCTTAAATTTGTAATTCACAAAAATTTAAAAGTACTTATTTGGATCATAAGAAGGTCAACGTCAAGGCATAATAATATAAAAAAAATTATTGTGCATGTGTTGGAAAAGGCTTCATTTTCAACCCTCTGTGTTTGTGTCTCTTATAGCCATGGCTGCTTCTGAGATTTCGAATATTGTGGTCAGTGAAAAGTTAGAGGTTTCTAAATATTAGATAGAAATTTATTTCGCAAATGAAAGGTTTAATCTACAGATGAAGTAAACTTGAAAAATGGGATGAATGTGCATGCTACTATCTTATGAAAAATTAGTTCAAGGATGAGGTCTCATGTTCGAAATTTGAAAACAAAAAAGAAAATTTTTGCAAATTTTTATGAAAGAATTAGCAAATCAAAAGTGATGGATATTAAAAGGTAATTAACTCATTTGAAATTAAAGGCAAGAAATAGCATGAATGATCATATTGTCAAATTAATTTTTTTTAAAAATCAACAGTTGTTTGAGTTGTGGAAGCCCCGATTTTTTCCCTTTTTTTTTTGTGTCGATTCAAATCTGATAGTAGAAAGTTTTATAGATGAGTAGGGTAGATAGTGACAAAAAATTCTAGAGTTTGAATAGGCAAAAAACCTTAGACTAGAGCAAGCAACATGTGTTCAACACATTTTGCTATACACACCAAACTAGAACTTTCAAGCACAATTTGTATTTCTAAGTATATTTATGTGTCTTATTTCCAGATTTGTCTTGTTGTGTTGGTTTTTTGTTTCATGATTTATTATTACTGTTGAAAATCGTCATTTTTCCATTATTAAACCTATAACTTATACACACATTTCATAATCTCAATTCTATTGCAGAAATGGAACAAAAACCAAGTGTTCAACTTTCCTATTAGAATTGTAGCTAAACCTATTCATGTTCCAATGTTATGTACTAAAGTTTTAGATCTTGTTTTGCATCCATAGGTCTAGGATATCATTTCCATACATATCATTTTGGTGAGCTTAACTTGCCTTGATTTTTTGTAACTTTTGAAATTAAGACATAGGTTTGATTTACTTGCATAATATTTTATGATTCAATGATTTTTGAAATTTATTTGTTACACAATTGGATTGGTTAATTAATCAAAACATTGTAAAAATTAGAACTATTTCATATTTTTTAATTATATAATTGTTGTCCCATATCATTTGATTGGTTAATTAATTGCATATGTTTTTGATTAAGATAAAACGGGTTCTACAGTGACCCAAAACCCAAATTCAGATTAATTGC
Organism: Cryptomeria japonica; assembly: GCF_030272615.1. Taxonomy (NCBI): domain Eukaryota; kingdom Viridiplantae; phylum Streptophyta; class Pinopsida; order Cupressales; family Cupressaceae; genus Cryptomeria; species Cryptomeria japonica. The sequence continues at coordinate 172,711,427 of NC_081409.1, forward strand.
ATATGTTATAGTTTAGAAAGAAATTTATTTCTTTAAATAACTCACTATATACTTAGTTAGTTGGTTAAATAATTTTAAAAAGGAGTACATTGCATGGATGTGATATTTTCTTAGCTATCATTATGGCACTACATCCCTCGCCTAGAATTTCTCTTACCTATAAGGAACTTTTGGGGAAAGAAGATAATACTAGCACCTTTGTCAATGCTCTCTCTTCTAGAGATGAAGCATTAATGGATCATGCTTGTTCCTTTGTCAAAATTGGTCTTATGCACGAGGTTATTTTAGTGGAGAGGATGATATCATTAAGACTTCCCTTAATAACACTTGAGCTCCTATTCACTTAAATGTAATATCTTATATAGATGAAGCATTGAAGAATCATGCTTGTCCCTATTCCAAATTTGGTTCTACTCATGTGGATATTTTCGTGCTAGAGGATGATATTACTACCACTATTTAAAATTCTCTATCATCTAAAGATGAAGATTTAGTAAACAAAGATCCAAATTGAAGTTTAGTACACAATTAATTTTTTTGGTAATACACACATAAAACTTCTAACTATTGTTTATTTTCATCTTGATCTTCCTCAACCTCAAAATAAAATAGCTAGTACTATTAGAGGAATCCCAAACCCCAACCTAATCTAGTGAGTGTTGTCCAAGGTGTTAAGAACCCCTAAACCTCTCAATTACTACTTAAACTATGCAAAACAACTCACTCAAATTAGTAGGCTTATTCAACAAGTATCACAACAACCCCATTATCATATTCTTGGTCACACATGTGAAACTCAAAATAATATACACGATACAAATGTTCTTCCTCAACTTTTTCTTCCTCCAACCCCATTGTTTTTACAACATGTTGGTAAGGAGTATGATCTTTTTGAGTAGATTTTTGTTACCCTAACTAAGATCATCTCCATTTGGGAATTGATTTGAACATCACCTACATGTCTGATGATGCTCGAAATAGTTGATCCACTTAAGACCAAATTATATAATAATTGTATTTGATTGTATGTTGGAACAAAGGGTATTGTAGTTATACAACTTGAGTGATCTGCTATTTAAAGAATGATTGTTAATCTTGATGAAATTTTTATTTTGCTTTCTAGAGACTTTGTAAGTTTTATGAGAATCCTCGAACTTATCCAACACAAATTCCCCTATAGTGTGGGATGATTTGGACCCACCCACTATATTATAAATCAATGGACTATATTATAAATAATCTGCCATTGGCTTATGTTTTTTGGGTTTAAGAATTGCCCTACACATCTTTCACTTTTGATTAAGATCAGATGCTATCACTCAGTCGATTGGTCAATAATTAATAATGACAAGAATTGGCCCCCCAACCATTGGAATGATCATAAAACTATTATCCAAGTTTCAAATTTAGTTGTCTATTTTTTTGCAGACTAGAGGAAGTTCTCTAATTTTTGTGACTTCTCATTTATCTTGGGTCTCTATAACTCAAGACGATGGACAATTAGATAGAGAGAGAAAGAAAAAAAAAATTTAGGTGGAATTTTATTGTGTGCTTCCCTCCATCTTTACAACAAAGTATAATTTGTATAGATGGAAATAAATTATTATAGCAATAGGATAGGGATGCTTAAAACTATGTAAGCATTGTTATCATGTATTTATTCATATTTTTTATAATTGATTAAAAAAGATAAAATGTTTGATGTTTAAATAAATATTGATCATTATAGTTAAAATCATGAACAAAATTGATGTGAAAGACGTTTTATTTTCATCATCATATTTTTTAATATGTTCAAATTGCATTTGAAATAACCAAATGACTATGGAGTCTCTAAGATGCACCAATGCTTAAGATATAGTGTATGAGCATAAGTTATAAGATAGACATAGATACATGGAAAATAATCTATATCTAAATAAATTCTATAATTGATAATAAAAATCTTAGATAAATATATCTAAAAAAAAATTTAGAACTATTATTTTAAAATTATTTTATTAAATTAAAGAGTTTTAATTTTTTAAATAGTTATTTTGTTTTGTTTTACAATTATATAATAGATTTACTTAAGAATATGTTTATAGTTTTTAAACTTATTTTAGATTTATTTAAGAATTATATTATAATAACAATTTAAAAAAACATATATGTCAATTGTGTTTTAATAGTTTAAATTTTATGTAGTAGTCAAACACAAAGTTATTTTACTTTATTTAAGAACTATTTTTGTTAATTTGAAAACTATTTTATACTTTTAGTTAAGAAAAAAAATGCTTTTTTTTTCATATGATCATGGTTTATCAATTTTTCTTTTTGAAAGAATTTGGTGGTTGGCCTGTTCAAGTCTCCCATCATGCTTCCATTTTTTCATTAATTAAAAAAACAACAAAAAACTTAATAAATTTATGAAAAAATAATCTATTTGAAAATTACAGTTAGATAATTAGAAAGTTATAAATAATGTGCTGAGCATAATTGATACTATTTATAATATTGTAATCAGCTAAATAAGAACATACTAATATCTATATGATTCCATTATGTCTATTTAAAAAAACAAAAACTTTTCAGTCATTTGAATTATTTCTCCATGTTAGAGTCACTTTTTCATGTTCTAACAATAATCATTTCTAGTTTGTTGGTTTCACTCATCCTATCCAAAATGTAAATTTAATAATTCATATTATTTATTAAATATTTTTTATTATAATTATCATATGAATTACTCTTCAAACATTAAAACACGTCTTATTATAAATAAAATCAAATATAAACATTTATTAAATACTTCTTATAGAAATTTTTGATAGTTATTCAAAATCTCTACAATTTTAAAATTGTTAGATATAACCATTGCCATCAAATTTAGACCTTGACTTCATTTCAATTTCCCATACATCATGTTTGTTCCACTACAAGGCAAAATCGTTATCGATTATCATCTAGTGTACTTCACACTAGACGACAATGATTTTCCCCTTGCATTAACATAAACATAGCTGACACAAAATCGATCTGATTTAATGACCTGCAATAGTTTTTATCTATTTTATATCAAGGGGAGAGAACCCAATAGTTGAGCACATTGTAATTGTTGTGATAGTAGTTGTTCATTTAATACCCATACTTTTGATTTAATGTCCATTTTTTTCACAACATTGCACCAATAGTTGTGACTTTATTACCTATAATTGAATAAAATGTACCCTTAGTTGTAAAAAGCAACCAATCATATGATGCCACATCAGTTGCACAAGTATGGGGGGGCCTTATGCAAGACAATTGGTCTCACCATTTATTGGGCTGTTTCGGACACCTTCACAAAAACACATGCTGATGTGGCATCATATTTGACGATGTGGTGCTGAAACCTTAGTTATAAGAAGGGGACTTGCCAAGTAAGTTGTAAAAAATTGAGAGTGATTTGAAATTTTCACATTAGATTTTGAGAAGTGAATCCTCAACTACTGAATCATCTCCCCTACTTTTTTTAATTAGACAAATTACCCTTCTAATTTATTGCTTATATTTGCTCCATGACAACTCCCCAATTCCTATGTACATATGTATACATTGCATTGTAGTCAAGGCAAAACGTGTACTTCGGGATTACTTCACACTAGATGATAATGACCGATTCATGGGAATTATGAGAATACATCTGGCATGTATCTCGCATAGACCAACAAATGTCAAGAGAAAGAGAGTAGCAAATTGTAAGGTGGCTCTGAAATTGACTTCCAAATTTGTAAGAATCCAATTCATTCACATCATCCCACCACCTGTAAGTCAGGGATTTGAGGCTTTCTACTTGCAGTTCCACATCAGAAAGGTCATCAGTTCTTTTTGAATGTAGTCCTTTGGAAAGTTGTACGATTCCATAAAATTTATTATATGCCCTGCAATTCTAAGGTGCTAATATTTTACGATGTTCTTACAGTCCATTTCAATGGAACACATAGCATTAGAAAAATAAATTAAAAAAATGTGTGTTCTGTTTGCATCATCCTTTTGATCAGAACTCCAATGGATCATAATGTAAAACACTGATATAAACAAAATACCGACTTTAAATTTCAATCTATTGTTAGCTTTTTATGCCTTCATAACAATTTTCTTAGGATAAATTGTGTGTGTATAATGCAGTAAGGAGCAAATTACTAGACTGGCTGAGAAATATACTTAATCAAAGTTCAGTGGCCAATTACCAGGATGAAGTCGGATTCCATAAACCCTAAACCTCCAAAAGTCTATACTAAAAGGCTTATCAGTTACAACAACAATCCAATGCTCCGTATGGAACTTCTAATTTTGAACCAGATGCCATTAGACCATTCATTCATAGACCTCAATATCATACTCCCTTCTTCAATAGCATTGAGCTTCTACATTCCATAATACATTCTTCTGCCATACCAGACTCCATTTCTAGCAGCCTAGAACCAATAAACAGACATATCTGCCTAAAACCCATAAAATTAGAGAGTTAACAGAAAAATTGATTGAGTTAATAAAGATTATGTATGTGTTTTAATTATGTTATCTAAGAAGAATCAAATCCTTCTGAATCGAATTTGACCCTTCAATTATTTTCATGGACTAAATGTCCTCCCCAGAGACCCACTTATAAATGAGAAAAATACACCATTCAATTGATTTCATCTATGAGAAAAATACATTAATCCATTCAATTGATTTCATCTAAAAAATTCTACTTAACCATCATTATATGTTCTAAATCACATCCCTTTGGACCTAAGAACCATTCAGTCACCCATATAAGACTAAGAAATCATACTAACATCCATGGAACGAGACCAAATCAGATATCTAAAATCAGTATCAAGACTGAAATTTTCAGCTAAACCTCCATAAGAGATTATGGATCTAGCTAGAAATAAAGGAGAAACTTCTAGAATGAAAACAGAACAAACGCTGAGCATAAAGAAATCTGAATCAAATGAAATTCTTATATTAATTCATTGTTCTTTACAATAGCTGAAAGTATGATTTATACAAAACTTGAACCACCCCATGATCTAACATTACAGTGAAGGCAAGAGAAGACTGAAATTAACAACCTTAATTCAGGCAGAAAGAATGAATCTAAACGTAACAGAGATCGGTGAGTGATCCACAATCTGTGGTAGTGAACTAATAGTTATTTGAAGTTGGAATTAACCACCAACACCCCCCCTTAATTCTAACCAAGGAAAGAGGAAAGAAGAAAGAATTGAGGAAAGAGGAAAGAGGGAAAACCCAGTGGGAATAAAACCCCTTAATGCTACAATGTCTTGCAACCAAATATCTTGCAGAAAATGGCTATTTGTGCCTTCACAAAGAAGAGAAAGAATGTCAATACAAAATGTAGCAAAACGAATGTTGTAGTAGGTTCCCCTGCAACAAATGATGCCTCTTCCTTTTGGAAGATAGAAACCTTGAGTTGTCAAATTGTTGAATTCCCACTCAAGTGAAATGTATGAAGGAATAAAGATGAATGGTTCTGGAAAATACTTATGTTTCTCCAATCCGATGCTGAACTGTGACTTTTCGATACAAGATTCAGGAACACTGACAACTGAAGTGAGAGATTTGTTCGGATGTGAATCGAGATGTGTCAAGATAGTAGCATGGAGTGGCTGAGAGGGAACAAGAGAATCCAAACCAAAAGAAGATGCAACTTGATGTGATCCGACATCAGAGAGAATACATGTGTGCTCAAATTTGTCATCATGATCAAGCAGAGATTCAATAAACAAATGATAAATCTTTGATAGGATGATATCTCTCTCATCAAGTGGACAAGAATGAACCTGTTGAAGAGAATCTGAAGTAGCATTCGGAGAAGCCAAGATCTCTATCAAGCTGGTCGTTGGAGGTGAGTGCACAACTACCAATACTAGAGGTGTGGAAAGAGGAGAAGCAGGAGAAGACGTCTTTGTGTAATCAAGACATTCAAGTCTCTTCAAATAAACAATTTCCTCTTCAGTGCTATTGTCATACATAGGATCATCATCATTATCAAGGAAGAGAAGCATGTCTTCATCTGGAAATGGAGGTTCATTGGGATCTCCATACATTTCCCATAAAGTGGCCCAAAGAGTGTGAGGGCACTCAATGTTTGAGAGAGCCCATGATGTATAGCCCCCAACAGTTAAACCAATTAATCCTAAGACATGGTCATTTCTACTTTCCCATGCAGATTTCAGCCAACAAGTACTTGGTTTGGGAATAAGTCCATATAAATGAGGCAAAAGATGAATCCAGTGACAATGCTTTAGGATTCCATTATGCCCTAACTTGTAATTTCCTTCTTCCAAAGAGATGATATATGGATGATATCTAATTCCAATTTTAGACTAGACTACCCCTTTTGGAACTTTATTTCAGTTCATTTTTAATACAAAAATACAAATAGATTCCCCCAAAGCAATGCGAATTCCATTCTAAAACAACTCAGAATTTCAATACCTGTAGAAAATAAATGTTCTTCTCCTTTCTTCTAGCTCCTAGGCTCTGATACCATGTGAAATTTTGCAGCTATAGCTACATAGCACAAGATAGATCTAGATAAGAAAAAAAAAGACAAACTTGCAGATCCAATGCACAAAAGATAAAATAGAGCAACTAAGAAAGGAATTGTATTAACCATCTCATGATTTACAATATGCAAATACAAATTTATACAATAGTAATCGTAGAAATGGCGGTGAAGTTTTCAGAGATTGTGAAGACTAACTTGTTGTTCACATTAGTTAGCTTATTACAAAGAGTGCATATAAATCATGCAAATAGCATGTAATCATAAGTTTTTCATAAGTCACGGCTTATTGTAAGGAACATGCATCAACAGTTATCCATAAATCACAGAGAGTCGATACCATGTAAAATTTTCTAACCTGCATTGTATGGATCTGTTGAACACAAAATACCACTGAGAGGGGGGTGAATCAGTGGTTCCTAAATCTTTCCTCTTACTGATATAACTTCAGACAATCAACTATTTACTTAACCACTAAATAGTCATACCGGTAATGCAAGAGAGAAAACCAAAGAGATCATTCACACACAAGATATTCACAACACCAGATTTACGAGGAAAACACAATATGGAAAAAACCTCGGTGAGAAGAGCTACTGGAGACTACTGCTCCAATCCAGCCTCCTAGGTAAAACATAGACTTACAAATATTTTGGGCACCAACCCAAGAAGCACAAACCCCTGCACTTTCAGGGCACCAACCCAAGGAGCACCAAGCCTTGCACCAAGCTTCAACTCGGCGATGTATATTGAAATACTATTTGAATACAATTGAGGCTTCTTGTTGCAAAATAATTCTGCAACTCTAGAATCAAATAGCTCTCTGTTATCTTTCTCTCCCTTTCACACAAAGTCTCTCAACATACTGTGTCGCACTAGGATGATGCCTGCTCCGCCACACCTTACCGGTTAGGTTAAACTGCCAGACTATGATACTGCCGGTAGAATCCTCTCACCAGTTTGCTTGCTCACTCACACTGCAACTTGCTCAAAACACCTTCTCCTTGCTCGTTCTCCCTTCTCTTCTCTGCTCGATCTTCATAGCATCAACCCCCACATCTATCCAGAGCTCTCATTTCTTATACTTTGTTTTCCCGCCAAAATGCAATTCAAAAACCTGGGCGGTTAGGGTTTTCTCTTTCCAACACAATCTTCATGAGATCCAATCCCACCTATCTTGGATCAATCATTTGTCCTTGAAGACTACACCTATACACAGTTTCCATTATCCAATACATGTTTTTCTTGGAGTGGCAATCACGAATCGAATTTTCTATCATGAAGTTAGATGACACACAAAGTGTTCTAGAAGTTTCCTTTATGAGAACGTCAAATCGGATTTACTTTACCTTGATTCAGGCGCCAACTACACCCTGATCTTCCTTTGTCATTCCTTCTTCCTCGAGCCACAATCAGTCAGGTGCAATCCCGTGATTTGTGGCTCCTTCATTAATGGTGATTATCTATTTCATCAACCCTGTCGACGAGGCTTCACCAACCACAACACACTTGCCACCTCTGCTCCACATGGCCCACCAACTCATAGTCGGTCTGGCAAACACATATTAGTATATCTCTTTGTCAGTAGAGTGTTCTTCTTCTGTTACTTGGTAGCCTATACCGGTTACACATCTTCACCTCTGGTAGTGTGAGACAACTTTTGACATTCTGCCTCTTCATCATAAACAAGCAACCATCCTTTAGATCGGTTGACCTTCATTCTTTATGCTCACCCTTATGTGGATCACCATCATGCCGGTTGACATCAATGACAACATAGTGCCGAAATTTCAACAATCTCCCCCTTTGGCATTGATGTCAACTTCTCACGATTCACTTCATACTGGTACATTTCTCACCCTTTGACATAATGACAAAGGGTACTTGTGCACTCCCCCTTTGATCCATACTAGGCTCCCCCTTTTACCACCATCAGCTCCCTCTGTGCCACATAAAGATTTCCTAGGAAGATGACACAACTCCCAACTTGTGGTGGAGGTACTCAAAAGTATTGACCGATAATGGTTTGGTGAAAATGTCTGCTACTTGTTCACTAGTGGAGACATAATCCATCATTACCTCCTTTCCTTCAACATTCTCTCAAAGAAAGTGATATTTGATAGCAATGTGTTTTCTTCTGGAATGCATGACCAGATTCTTTTCTATGTTGATTGCACTCGAATTGTCACACCGGATGAGAATAGGTTCAGTGATGTCCACCTGTATATCTTTGAGAGTCTGCTTCATCCAAAGCACCTGAGAGCAACATGTAGCAACAACAATGTACTCAGCTTCAGCAGTAGATAAGGAGACTGAGTCTTGCTTCTTGCTATGCCAAGAGACCAATCGTTCACCTAAAAAGAATGCACCACCACTTGTGCTCTTTCTATCATAAATACATCCTGCCCAATGGGTATTAGTGCATGCTTCCAAGAGAAAATCTCCCTGTTTAGGATACCACAAACCATAGCTGAGAGTTCCTTGTAGGTACCTAAACATTTTGCTAACAACATTCATGTGTGATTGCTTTGGTGTAGCTTGGAATCTGGCTACCATGCATACTGCCTAAACTATATCCAGTCTTGAAGCAGTTAGATACAATAGACTTCCTTTCATGGATATGTACAGAGTCTGATCCACTACCGGTGATTCATCATTCTTACTCAATTTGTTGTCGGTCACCATGGGAGTACTTACTGGTTTGCAATCTACCAGTTGAAATTTCTTCAGCATCTCCTTTGCATACTTGACCTGTGAGATAAAGATTCCTTTATCTTTCTGTAATATATGCAAGCCAAGGAAGTAAGTCAATTCACCAAGCATTGACATCTCAAATTGTGACTGCATCTGATCAGCAAACTCTTTGTAGAGAGTATCCTTGTCGCCTCCAAAGATGATGTCATCTACATACACAACCACAATAATCATGTGATTCCCATATTTTCTTATGTACAAATTATTGTCAGCACTTCCCTTTTTGAATCCTTGCTCCTTTAGATACTGATCTAATCTTGAGTACCATTCTCTAGGAGCTTGGTTCAAACCATACAGAGCCTTCTTTAACTGACACACAAATGTCTCATCATCATGCAACAAAAATCCTTTCGGTTGCTCCATGTATACTTATTCTAAATTTCCATTTAGAAAAACAGATTTTACATCCATTTGGTATACTTTATAGCCCTTGTAGGTAGAGTAAGCTAAAAACATCCTAATTGCTTCTAATCTAGCCACTGGTGCAAATGTTTCTTCAAAGTCAATCCCCTCTACTTGAGAGTGTCCTTTGCACACTAGTCTAGCTTCATGCATTACAATCTTACCTTCTTCATTCATTTTGTTCCAGTAGACCCAATTTGTGCCAATGATATTCTTGTCTTTTGGTCTAGGGACTAATTCCCAAGTCTTGTTCTTCTCAATCTAGTGTAGTTCTTCTTCCATGGCATCCATCCATTCTTGTCTACTTGTTCATCATTTCGGGCAAGTCTTCTTCTAGTCTGCACACCATCACTCTTATTTCCCAAAATTTGTTCTTCTGGGTGATTCAACTATACATACCGGTTGGGAACCTTCTGGGATGCTACCTCTGGTTTAGTTTCTATCTGAGCTTCATAATATTCATCACCGAAGTCATCATACCAGTTAACCAGTGGTTGAGATCCTCTATGCATATCTTCATCAACTTTTACATGCACACTCTCAATGACCCTTCTTAGCCTTTTATTGTAGCATTTGTAAGATTTGTTGTTAGATTAGCAGGCAACAAAGATTCCTTCATCACTCCCAGAGTCAAAACATTCTAAACCATCCATATCTTTCTTGATGAAGCACTTGCTTCCAAATACTTTGAAATATTTGACTGATGGCTTCCGGTCATACCATAACTCATAAGGCATCATCTTGTTGTTTGTTCTTAATTGAACCCGGTTCAAAGTGTATGTAGCAGTATGAACAACTTGTTTCTAATAAGTATCCAACAGACTGGCCTCATTCAATATGGTTCTGGCCATCTCCTTGGCTGTCATGTTCTTCCTTTCTACCACACCATTTTGCCATGATGTTCTAGGAGTAGAGTATTGCCTTCTAATTCCATGTTTTTCACAATAATATTCAAATTCATTTGATGTGAACTCCCCACCCCTGTCTGATCTTAGGCATTTTAATTTGTACCCACTTTCCTTTTCCACCATATTCTGAAAGATCTTCAATCTTTCAAATGCTTGTGATTTATCTTGCAGAAAGGTGACCCATGTCATCCTTGAGTAGTCATCAATGAAGAGCATAAAATATCTTTCACCAACAAGTGCTCTTGTTCTAGTTGGACCACACAGATCTGTATGCACAGTTTCAAGTGGCTTTGAGATGTTGTGCTCCTTTGTCCTAAAACTCACTTTTGTTTGCTTACCTTTTACACATTAATCACAAAATATGTTTACCGGTTTGATGATGAGTGGAATATTCCTCACACACCCCTTTTTGCTTACTGCAACTAAGTTATCAAAATTTATGTGGCCTAATCTTCTGTTCCATAACTAACTTTCATCTACTTGTCCTAACATACATTGGGACTCATAGCATTCCTTCAGATTATAAACATTTCCATCAGTTCTCTTTCCTTCTGCCACAACTTTACCAGTATTATCTTTCTTTATCTGGCAACCGGTTGAGTCAAAGGTGAATTTGTAACCTTTGTCACACATCTGACTCACACTCAGCAGATTATATTTGAGGCCTTCCACATAATAAACATTACGTGCCTTAAATTTTCCATCAATGCTTACTGTTCCTTTTCCCTTTATTTTCATGGAGGAATTGTCTCCAAACCTTACCGATCCACCATTCCAATCTTCAAGTTTAATGAATTTTCTTTTGTCACTAGTCATATGGTTTGAGAAACCACTATCTACCACCCATAGATTTTTCCTTTCAACATGCAAGGCAGTCTACACTATGAGACTTGATTCTTCCTTTTCCTTTTCTTTCTCAACCCAAACTGGTTTGATTTCCTTCTTCTTGTCAGCTACTATATTCAGCTCAGGTTTAGTTACCGGTTCTTGATCCGGATTTTTCTTCATTTGCTTGATCTTCTTGTTTTTGCATAACTTTGCTATGTGTCCAAATTTTTGACAGTTATAGCATTTTATAATTTTCATTAAAGGGAACGTCCTTAAAATTATTGTAGGATACCAATTTGTTCTTCCTACAATCAAAACTCTTATGTCCATATCCATTGCACTGATAGCAGACAACATTCATATCCCAGAGTGCATTAAATAAATTTATACTTTCATAATTCATAGAAGGCTTATTGTTTGACCTACAGTCAACTATTGTGTGCCCAAATTTATTACACCGGTAACAATAACCATGAAAGTCTGATACATACCGGTTTGGTTGTCTTGGTTCTAAATGGAATTGCCTTATTAGGGGTCTTCCCTTCATGTTGTTGAATCTAGTGAATCCTTCTCGGTGAATTCCGGTATTCCTCCTTGGGTCTACAAATTTATGCATGAAATGTGGCCTCCGGTACATTTCTGCATACCGGTTTGGATGTTTATTTCCAACAACATCTACATATGTCTTTTTGTCGGTATCCTTGCCTGCAGTGAATGTCTTCTTTTCTTTACCTTCAATTGAAGAAGTGAAGATTATCTCTTTGTCAAATTTACCTTTGTGGGTTGAACATTGACCAAATTCAAAGCCTAAGCCACCGGTGTCTTTGTATTGCTTTTGTTTGCTCAACATCTTGTCCAAAGCCTCAATGTTGCCTTCATACTTACTTCTTATTCTTATTTCTTCCTTTCTTTCTTCAAGCTCCTTTCTGAGCTTTATTATTTCTACTTCCAGCTCTTGATCTCCTTTTCTTTCTTTATCAGATCAATGGTTGTACCTTCACTGATCCTCTTAGTTTCTTCTAGCTGTAGCTTCAAGTCAGATATGATTTGACCGGACTCTTCCAAAGACTGCTTCAAGAGATCTTGTTCATCTACTGCAACAAATTTAACCCTCTTGAGTTCTCTTGTTGTTTTACTCAATTCTTCAAGTGTATTGATAAGTTCACTCTCTAAATCCACTTCAGCCTCAATATCCTCTTCTTCCTCATCTTCATCACCAAGTCTGTCAAGTGCCATAAAAATATTTACTTTTATGTCATTCTCATGGTCATCATCTTCAGATGGATCTTCATCATCTGTTGTGTCATCCTCAATGGTATATAGGTTGTATTGGTTCCGGTAGCCTCTTCTTCCCTGCCGGTAGTCATTCCTTTCTCTGTCTTTGCCAATAGATCTTCTGAACTCTCTTGACTCATCTCCACTGACTTCTTTGTGAGGACAACTTGCAGAAAAGTGTCCTACCTTCCCGCAGTTGAAGAATTTAAGTGGTAGCTTTCCTTTGCACCGGTCGGATCCTCTTTTGATCTTCCTGACAAAGTTTGCTACTTCAACATCAAAGTCTGCACTGGATTATTTATGTGTAATAACCTCTTTTCCCTTTTTGGTGGTGTTGAATGGTGCTTCTTTCCTTGAGGAAGTCTCACCGATTGTTCTCATCTCATAGGCTGTTAGGGAGCCAAATAGTTCATCCATTGTAAAAGTCTTCAGATCCTTGGCTTCTTCTATGGCTGACACCTTAGTATCATATTTGGGAGTGAGAGATCTAAGTCTCTTTTTGACAAGAATCTCATCTACGATCTCTTCTCCAAGTCCTCTAATAGTATTCACAGTTTCATCAAATCTGTGAAGATAGTCTGCAATCTTTTCATCATCTTTCATTTTGATGCTTTCAAGATGGCTCCTTAGTGGTTGCAGCTTGTCTTCCTTGACCTTTGCATCTCCCTCAAACAACCTCTGCAATTTGTCCCATGTCTCCTTTGCTGAAACACAATGCATGACTTTGACAAATTCATTATCGGATAGTTCACTCAAGATGGCATGTTTTGCATTTGCATTATTCTCATACTCCCTTTTTGCATCCAGATCAATGGGAGGAGTATTAGCAATGACATACCCATTCTTGACCGACATCCACACATCAAAACCAAGAGATGAAATATAGGTCTCCATTCTTCTCCTCCAGAAGGAATAGTTGGATCCATCAAACACGTGGGCTTTTGAGGAAGTAGAATCACTTCTTGCCATTGTTCTCAAAGTCAAGAATATACCCAAGGTTTAAAGATAACTGGGAACCAGGATCTGATACCAATTGTTGAACACAAAATACCACTAAGAGGGGGGTGAATCAATGGTTCCTAAATCTTTCATCTTACTGATCTAACTTTAGACAATCAACTATTTACTTAACCACTAAACAGTCATACCGGTAATGCAAGAGAGAAAACCAAAGAGATCATTCACACACAAAAAATTCACAACACCAGATTTACGAGGAAAACCCAGTATGGGAAAAACCTCGATGAGAAGAGCTGCTAGAGACTACTGCTCCAATCCAGCCTCACAGGTAAAACATAGACTTACAAAGATTTTGGGCACCAACCCAAGGAGAACCAACCCCTGCACCAAGTTTCAACTTGGCAATGCATATTGAAATACTATTTGAATAGAATTGAGGCTTCTTGTTGCAAAAGAATTCTGCAACTCTAGAATCAAATAACTCTCTTATATCTTTCTCTCCCTTTCACGCACAGTCTCTCAACACATTGTGTCACACTAGGATGTTGCCTACTCTACCACACCTTACCGGTTAAGTTAAACTACTAGACTATGATGTTGCTGGTAGAATCCTCTCATTGGTTTGTTTGCTCACTCACACTGCAACTTGCTCATAACACCTTCTAAAGTTTTCTCCTTGCTCGCTCTCCCTTCTCTTCTCTACTCAATCTTCACAGCATCAACCCCCACATCTGTCCAGAGCTCTCATTTATTATATTCTATTTTCCTGCCAGAATGCAATTCAAAAACCTGGGCAGTTAAGTTTTTCTCTTTCTGACACAATCTTCAGGAGATCCAATCCCACCTATCTTAGATCAATCACCTTTCCTTGAAGACTGCACCTGTACATAGTTTTCATTATCCAATACATTTTTTTCTCGGAGTGGAAATCATGAATTGGATTTTTTTCCATGAAGTCAGAGGACACACAAAGTGTTCCAAAAGTTTCCTTTATGAGAACGTCCTGAATTAGATTTTCTTTACCTTGATTCAGGCACCAACTGCACCCTGATCTTCCACTGTAATTCCTTCTTCCTCGAGCTGCAATCAGTTAGGTGCAATCCCATGATTTGTGGCTCCTTCATTAATGGTAATTATCTGTTTCATCAACCATGTCGATGGGGCTTCACCAACCACAACACACTTGCCACCTCTGCTCCACGTACCACCAAATCATAGTTGGTTCGACAAACACATACTAGTATATCTCTTTGCTAGTAGAGTGTTCTTCTTCCTTTACCTGGTAGAGCATCCTGTACCGGTTACACATCTTCACCTTCAGTAGTGTGAGACAACTTTTGACATTCTACCTCTTCATCATAAACAAGCAACCATCCTTCAGACCGGTTGAACTTCTTTCTTTATGCTCACCCTTATGTGGATCGCCATCATACCGGTTGACAACAATGACAACATAGTGCCAAAATTCCAACAGGATCTAGCAAGAAGAGAAGAACAAATGAAAGCAATTGAACCAATTTCATTATCACAAATTTGTATGATTAAAAATGATATATAGATCACAGGAGAAAAAATTATGCATGAGATGCATGAAATTTCTGAATATGTAGATCAGTTAAACTGAAATAATGAGGTAGATTGAGTTTAAAACTCTTTAGTTAGTTTTAACTGATCTCATACACAATTTTTGCTCTTGTGCATGCATCTCACACACAATTTTTGCTCTTGTGCTCTATATATCATTTGTAATCATACAGATTTGTGATAATGAAAATGGTTCAATTGCTTTCATTTGTTCTTCTGATTTTTCTTCTTCAAGTTTTGCTCTTCTCTTCCTTCAATTGACAGTCAAAAATGTTCTTTTGTTCTAAATTCCTATCTACATGAGATTCCAATGTTGTAACTTTGTTTGCTCCTAGAGTTTCTTTCTAGGAGGGTTTCTTACTACATGAGATTCCAGAGTCGCATCCCCGAGTGCTTCCAGAGTTTCTTTCTAGTGAGATATTATTGAGCAATGGATATGCAATGGCATCATCTCAGAGGTCATCTTTGCATTTCTTCAGCTTGGAACATATTTTTGCAGATTCATATCTTCTTTAGATGATCAGTTTTTGTATTCAGAGACCTTGTACCTGTCTGCTCATCCATTTGAGCAATGTAGAATATGTACAACTTCATTTTGAAAGTATCCCAAAGGTACTCATGCAATGGTTTCTATGATTCTGTACAATCCTGTTGCAGTGTGGATGTTAACTTTTAGTTTGCATCTTTCTTCTATAGGTTGAATAATGGTTAGGAGTTTTTCTCAATTGGGTTTTCTTCTTTCTTCTTTGTAATTGGGTTTCATATCAGGCTTTGTTTCCTGGACAAATATCTCTACTTAGTTAGACTTAAAGGGGAGTGTTAGCGGACAGTAAACTCTTTGTCCTGCCTATGATTTATGGAGAACACGCGTTGGATATGCATTGTGAATGTAAGCTAACTAAAGAGTTTTAAACTTAATCTACCTCATTATTTCAGTTTAACTGATCTACATCTTCAAAAATTTCATGCATCTCATGCACAATTTCTGCTCCTATGATCTATATATCATTTGTAATCATACAGATTTATGATAATGAAAATGGTTCAATTACTTTCATTTGCTCTTCTGATTTTTCTTCTGCAAGTTTTGCTCTTTTTCAACATGTGCTTTGAACCTCTTGAATGTAACAAGGGCTTGATCTTTGCCCTTCATAAAATATACCCAACATTTTTCGTTAGTAATCATCAATAAAATGAGAAGGGTGGAGAATCAAATGTTTAAGGACTGGTCCTGCAGGATCTAGCTAGAAATAAAGGAGAAACTTGCATAATGAAAACATAACAAAAACAGAGCATACAAAAATCTGAATCAAATGAAATTCTTATATTAATTCATTTTTATTTACAGTAGCTGAAAGCATGATTTATAAAAAACTTGAACCACCCCATTATCTAACATTACGGTGAAGGCAAGACAAGACTGAAATTAACAACCTTAATTCAGGCAGAAAGAATGAATCTAAACCTAAATAGATCGGTGAGTGATCCACAATCTGTGGTAGTGAGCTAACAATTATTTGAAGTATAAATTAACTACTAATAAAGACCACCGCTCAGAAAAATAATGTAGAAGAAAGAATAGCTAACAGTACAAATAGCTAGAATTACATGGCAAAAGAGTAGAATATAAAGAAATTGCTTCCAACTTGTTGTCTAATAGAAGGCTACCCATTTAACAACTCAAATCTAAGAAGGCATATCAATGGCTATGCTCTCAGGAATATGATCAGAGTTATTGGGTTCTTGTTCTTGATGTTCCTCATGTTTGGGAAGAGCGTTGCACCTACAAACAGGACAGATAGCGTTCTTGGATATCCATGCATCTGTACACTCAAGATGGAAGCAGTGCCTGCATGAGGGCATCAACAAATATTTGTCTCCATCCTTAAACTGCTCCAAACACACAGTACACTCTAAATCCCCACTGCTACATAGTTCATCACAATCCTTCTTCTCATCATCCCCATCGCCATTCTTGTGGGTATTGTTGCAGACTACTGTGGGGATCTTCTGAATATCAGATTTAGATAGCCCATGCCCACCCTTACTGCTACTTGTGTTCCCATCATTTGTATCCCCATGACTGTTTTTGTGGAGAGAGGCATAACAGGCCAACAACATATAAATGAGAACCGGCAGAGCCATTCCTCCACAGAGCATCATTATTTCCAGAAACACATTCAAGATGCTTCTCTTAGCCCGGTTGTGTATGGTAAACGTCATGCTAATTCAAGAGGATATAGGGGAAGAATTGGGGTAAACCTAAATGGCCCTTTTTATTTTTTCTTTTGAGGATTTGCAATAGAAATTATTACTCCTATATAAATATCCCTAGGAATGGAGGGTTAAAAGAGTTGTTCGATTCAGGAGGCGAGGAAACCCAGGATGCGAGTTATGGAATTTGATCTGGGTGATAATTGGGAATGGCAATTAAGGTGTCACAATTTGACCAATCTCGTCGGTGAGTTAATGTCTTGCAATTATTCTGGTTTCAAAATGGTACTGTTGTACCACAAAATGTTAGTAACACGAGCATTACACACAATTGGTCATGCAAACAACCGCTGTGATTCTTTTATAACTCCATTTTGAAGTCAAAAAAGCTACATCTAAATTAATGTGGGTGAAAGGTTGTTGCATGTTATATACTGCCTTGCATTGGATGTGGTGCGTGTTTGGGATTTTTTATATTTTTTTCCCCATCTTTTTCCATTTTCTTGGGGAATGGTTGCTATCACAAAAATGGTTTGGAGGGAAGCTATTAAAAGGTGTTAGCTATTGAGTTGGGTCAAGTTATGAAAATCTTGTGTTTTTCAAGGGAGGTCACAAGTTTATTAGTGCACTATTTCTCACATTTGACTCTTTCAAGTGACGATTGGGAGAAGCAAATATCTAAGAAAGTTTGAGTTGGAAAGATTGGTTTGATAGCATCGTCACTTTAGCTTGTGGAGGGTTTGAAATTTGGGAAGTCAGATGCGAGGAAATGGCATGGATTCTTGGAGAAATAAACACACTTGTTAATCAATGGTAGGACAAGTTGCATAATACGAGGGGATCATTTAAATTTGGAAGAAACAAAGTAATGACCCTTGAATTTAGAAAGTAAACATCATTGATAAAATCCTATTGAGAGACTTGTAAACATGATCAATTTTCAAGAGGGCAAGTTGATGGAGAAGTAACCATAAAGTAAAATCTAGAAGTGGACCTAGATTTATATGAGGGTGAAGGAGTTTTCATAGGGTTCTGGTTATGTGTGTTCGTTGTTTGTCAAATTTCATTGGTTGTTTTCTTGAGTTTTTGGGTTTTTTTGTAAGTGTAGTTTTTAATTTTTTTCAAATTTTACTATTGTAATAATTGTTATTGTTTTGGAAATGTAAGATAACGGCTTCTCAAAGTATATTCAGAATATTGTTTTGAAAGTCTCATGAGATATCTTGTTTAAAATCTTAGTTGATATGATTTTGTCTATTATAGAATTTGATAATGTTTTTAAGGTTCCTTCTTAAAACATGCTCAAAGAAAAGGTCAATAGCATCTATATTTCTAATGGAGTCTACTTGGTTGTACTTCAAAATCTCACTAGGAGTTTTTTCCTTTTCAGATTTGCAAAACCTAGTCAAATAGAAGGCATCCTCAAGTATGGTCCATGGTACACATATAATTATTTGTTAGTATTCATACCCTAAACTCAAGATTTTGTTGTCTTCAAAGGAAGATCCCTAAAAGTCTTTGTTTGGGTTGGTTTTCTTGGACTTCCATTGCCTCATTGGCCTATTGTGACCTCTTTAGACCATGTCATTTGAATTGAGACTAATATATTTTTCCGTACCCACCCATTAAAATATGTCTTTTTTGAGGTTGGTCTCTCTAAAGATTTAAAGGATACCATGGGTGTTTGAATTGGATAAACATGCCATACCCAAAGGGTGACTTTCTTTGACTTGTTGAACAATTGTATAGATGTCAATCCCAAGGAAAAGTTTAATGATGTCCCTTTATTACTTCCAAAATTAAATTTGGGCTTAAGCCTTCAATGGTGCTCCTCCTCCCAAAAAAGATGAGGAATGGTTACCAATAAGAAGATCCAAGGAAAATAACAAAAAATAGGCAACAATCTTATCCCAGTTATCTAGTCATTATATCTTCAAAACCCTTGGTCAAAGGGAAGGAGATTAGCATGGCTTCTCAAGGAAAGTCTTTTAGAAAGGCTAGTAGTCCTAAAATCATTCAAAACCCGTCTATGTACAAAGTATCTTTCATTTTCATTTTAAATAGGTACATAAGAGACTTGATAGGGTTATGATGTCAATGTAAAGCTTTTCTCCTTTTCTAGTTAATTTTCCTTGCAAATGTGTTTTGTCAAATGTTGTCCTTTTAGATCAATTTCGCATAAAATTTTGGATTGAATGGTGATTTGTTGTAGCCAAAATAAAAAAATTATAATTTTTCAGAAAACCTCTTTCCTAAGTCATCAACCTACCCTAGCACATGTTTGATGCACATCTAGAATCTTGACCAATGTCTACATCTTCAAACTAGTAGGATTTATTGGTAGAATGATGCAATTAAACACACCTCTAGATTTTACACCTATATGGGAACCAAATACTTGGGTTTCATCATTGTGATTATAAATTACATCATTTTGTTAATAAAAATAGATTAAATATAACTACTTTGGTAGAGAAGCTCAAATTGAGACTCATACATATTTGCTAAAAATTGGTGATAAGTTTCCAAGGATTTTTTTTTCTTTAAGATCTCACTATTCTTTAAGGTAATCAAATGAATCAAAGAAGGATCTTAATTTGTGAAGAAATTTATTTCCATTACTTAGGAATTTTTAGCATTATTTTTTAAGCCTCAAGATCCATCGTTGGAGTGTTAGATAGCTCAGATAGCCGATGGACAACTGAGAAATGCGCGGGGGGGGGGGGGGGGGGGGGTGAATCGGTTTTTAAATTTATTAATCTAAGATTCATAGAGAAAACAATGCTTAACATGTTGATTTTGTTTTGAAATAGGAATTATAAATGAGAGTATGATTTTTTATTTTAAAAATTAATTTTAAATTTCTAATTTAGAAATAATTGAAATAAGATATCACTATTATATATAAAAACTACAATAAATGAATGAATAGACTAAAAGTCTATAATTCACATAGTAAGATAAATGACAATATTCTAACAAGATGTAATAAATTTAACAATTTTAAAAAGAACGATAAATATTTTTCACACATTCATTAATAACCAAAAAATCTCTCAAAGCATCAAGATATGTTCCTTTGAGCTCCAACAAAATATGAAGTTTCTATAGAGCCACTTCAAGCTAAAAAGTATTGATGTAATGCCATGTTTTCATAGAGGCACTTCAAACTAAGGGTTAAACATCTCCTTTAAGATCATACAAATAATAATTTTATTTTTTTAGCTTTAACATAAAGCATCAACATCATTCCAATCTTCCATAAAGGTCATTGAAGCAAAAGGATAAACTTTTTTGTAGTAAGTCCTGTAGGATAATCCAATAATGATTACTTACAAATGTATAAAATTATAATAAAAAAACATTGTATGGTGTAGAGGAAACATATACCTGATCTACAATAATATGCTCTTTTGAGATTCAAAATGAAGAACCAACATAATTCCAAACTTCCATAGAGACAATCCAAGCTAAACAAGGATAAACGTTTTCTATAATAACTCCTGTAATTTCATCAAAATAATGACTACTTAGAAATGCATAATCTTATAATAAATAATAACTATGTTGTGTAGAAATAATATATACTTGATCTAAAATTATATGCCTTTTTGAGCTTCAACATGAAGGACCAAAGGGCATTTAATTTATTGTGTAGAAGAAACATATACCTGATCTACAATAACATGCTCTTTTGAGATTCAAAATGAAGCACCAACATAATTCCAAACTTCCATAGAGACAATCCAAGATAAATGATAAAAATTTTCTACAATAACTCTTGTAATTTCATCAAAATAATGACTACTTAGAAATGCATAATCTTATAATAAATAATAACTATGCTGTGTAGAAAAAATATTTACCTAATCTAAAATTATATGCTTTTTTGAGCTTCAACATGAAGCACCAACATAATACAAACTTTCCATAAAGGCACTTCAAGCTAAAGGATAATATTTTCATGTACAAATATATAATGTTTTAAAAAAATAATTATAGTGTAGAAAAAATACATACTTATCTTTAATTATATGCTTTTTTAAACTCCAACATGATATGAATTTTCTATGATGCCAATTCAAACTAAGAAGCACCAACATAATACCAAGTTTACATAAAGATACTTCAAACTAAAAAAAATAAAAATTTAATAAATATATTTATAAATTATTATATTAATACAATAATTCTAACACATTTTGTAGTATTTCATTTATATTGTATATTTTTTTATCATGATAGCTAATTAAAATAATGTTAATATCAAATGTAATTTATCAACTATAAAATATAGTATTTTCAGCTAGTTTAGCATATAATTTACTATGAAAAAAATAATGAAAATATTGATCATAATTTATCAATTTAAAAATCAAATACATAAAAAAACTATTAGTAACAAAAAATATTAAATTTTTGTTACATAACCATAATGCATACAAAATCAATATAATCAAAATATTACATAATATAAAGACATTATGAAAGAAATTAAAGAAAATGTTTATAAAAGATTTAAAAATTCTGGTATTCTCCAATTGTCTTTGCTTCCATTATTTTGGAATCTTTCAATATCTTGCTTCCATCTCTTCATTTTTTTGCCTCAAATAATCTCATATCTCCATTTTCTTTATATTTCTTTATAATGTCTTTATATCATATAACATTATCTCAAAACTTGATTTATATTAAGTTTGTATACATATAGCCATCTAACTAAAATTAAAATTTATTATTACTAAATAAAAACTAAAACATAAATTTTAAATTATCTTTTGTTTTCATAAATAAAACTAATAATTAAATATCACTAGTAATAGTGAAATATAAATTTATTAAATATTTGAAAATTAAAATACTAAATTTAATCAAATCAATTTCTCCTATTCCACCCTTAAAACAACTTTCAAATATAATATTCTATAATAAGACAACAAACTATAAAAAATAATTTATAATATAAAATCATAAATTGTTAGAAGTATCTGGTTCTCCAATCCATCTGCAGTGCACCCTGCAATAAAAAAAACAAAAGTACGTTTAACCATAATTGGCCAAACCCTAGAAAACAAACATACGGCATCCATCTACATCAAAACCGATCGAGCTGTTAGAGCAGAGGTAAACAACATAACAAAAAACAGCAAGGGTAAACTCCATAACCAGCTCAATCGCCATTTCCTGCTTCACAAGAAAAAATCAACAGAAAACGCAGACAACACACATTATAAATAATCTTATCACAAACAGTAATGTAATGCTTTGAACAAAAATGATGCCTCCCTCACCTACATCAAAAACGGCTGTGAGAGGTAAATTCTATAACATGGAAAATCAACACAATACTCAAACAATATAAACTCCCTGAAAGTGCAGACTGCAACACAAAACTCAGACAATATAAACTCAACAAGACAAGCCCAAAACTAAAAGACTCGAACCAAAAGACTCATAGTAGCATTCATGGAAAATAAAAATGAAGGAAGAAAATTAAAATCCTAACAAGACAAGCCCAAAACCAAAAGACTCGCAACAAACATTGTTGTTTGTTATGAGTTTAGTAGAGCGGTGGGAGAGGGTTTATATATGAAGGAACGCAGTGTTTAACCTCCCGAGTGTAACCTTCAATGTCAACTCTATCCAACACTAAAACTGCACGACGCCTGCAAAGCATTGCACTGACCGTCTCACAGCTGTCCAAGTTACACGTGTTTGAAGTTGTACACAGGACTAGATTCTTTGACACATCGAAATCTTTTGGTGGGGACACAAGAGGGTGACTAATCTGACAATCAAATTGAAATGCGCGACAGAAATCTGCATTCAGATCTCATCTATCCATATAGCCTATTATTCAAATCACAGTAGATATCTACTAGCAATTGCATCTTGGTAAGTAAAAAAATTGTTCACTATTTTTTTAATGCATGAGATTATTTGGTATGTCCAAGAGATTTAATAAGTAAAAAAATTGTTCACTATTTTTTTAATGCATGAGATTATTTGGTAGATCATTTAACAAATGATGTAGATAGGTGACGGAGGGAAAGAGAAAGGGCTAGATGGAGGCAGGAAAATAGATAGAAAGAGATAGAGCAATAGAGAGGGAGATAAATATATAAATAGTTAAAGAGGGAAAGAAGGGGAGAAAGAGAAATAAAGAGGGGAGAGAGGAGATGTAGAGAGATATGGTAAGAGGGAGTGATAGGGAGAGAGGGGGATATAGAGAAAATGAAATATAGAGAGGGAGGGAGAGATGAGAAGATAGTGATAGAGGGGGCAAGAGCAAGAGATAAAGGAGACACTATAGTTTATGGATAGGGTGTAATATGGTTTAGGTTTAATTTTTGCCTATGATTTAGAAGTGTCTATTTTCTCATCTTGTTTGCTTAATTAAGTTATATTAAGGTTAGAGTTCTTTTATTTTAGTCATAGGATTAATTTTTAATTTTGTTTAATGTTCAATTAAATAAAATTTTAAGTTTCAATTTGGCTTAGTTTTAGGGTTAAGGCTTGGTTTGGTTTAGTTTTAGGGTTAAAGTTCATTTTGGTGAAAGTTTTGGGTTGAATTTAGTATAGGGTTAGTGTTAATGTTAGGGCTATGGTTAAGGTTAGGGTTTGGGTTAAATATGGTATAGGGTTAGAGTTCAATTTGGTTTATGATTTAATTAGGATTATAGTTGGCATTTAATTTGGTTTAGTGTTAGGGTTCAATACGATTTAAAGATAAGATTTATTTTTGTTTAGTATTATGTTTATAGTTCAATTTGGTTAGGGTTAAATTTGGTTCATGATTTGGGTTTAATTTAATTTAGGATTAGGGTTGTGTTTGGTATAGGGTTAAGGTTCAAATTGTCTTAGTGTTAGGGTTAAATTTGATATATCTTTAGGGTTCAATTAGGTTTATAGTTATCATGTAATTTGGTTTACTATTAGGATTAGATTCTAATCATTCAATGTTATTGTTACAATTCATTTTGGGTTGGGGTTAAGGTTTGAAATTTGATTTAGTGTTAGAATTAGAATTCAATATTGTTTAGGTCTTGGGTTAAATTTGCTTTAGGGTTAAGGTTATTAGGGTTAGGGTTAAATTAGGGTGGAGGTTAGTGCTCAATTTGATTTAAAGTTCAATTATGTTAAAAGTTAGGATTCAATTATGTGTAATGTTAGGGTCACAATTCAAGTTGGCTTAGCATTAGGGTTTAATTTGGTTAAGGGTTAGGATTAAGGTTCAACTTGGTTTAATGTTTAGTTAGGTTTAGGGAGAAATTTAATATGGTTTAGGGTTATGGTTGTAACCCTTACACAAATCCGAAAATAACCCTAACCCTAACCATACTTAAACCATTTTATTATAATCATCATTGATCCTTTGTTGTGGCATAAAATCTAACCATTTTGGTACTCCAAGCCTAGTCGCAATTTTATCATAGATTCTTTTTTGCAACCCTAATATAACCCTAACATTAAACATAAACCCTAATTCAATAATAATTAAAGTTGAAGGTTGTGGTTGTAAATTTTGTATAGGGTTGGAATTCAATTTGGTTTACAATAAAATTATTTTTATAGTTGTCATTTAATCCGTTTAGTGGTATGGTTCAATACGATTTAAATTTAGGGTTTATTTTGGATTAATGTATGGATTATAGTTCAATACGGTAAGGGTTAAATTTATTTGAGGATTTGGCTTTAATTTAATTTAGGATTAGGGTTGAGTTTGAGATAAAGTAAATGTTCAAATTGACTTAATTTTAAGGTTAAATTTGATATATCATTAGGGGTCAATGGGGTTTAAGTTTTAATTAGGTTTATAGTTATCATGTAATTTGGTTTAACATTAACATTAAATTTGGTTAAGGGTTATAATTAAGGTTGAGTTTGGTTTAGGAATAAGTTTTAATATGGTTAAGGGTTATGGTTTAGATTTTAATAAAGTTTGTTATTCAATTACGTTTAGGGATAGGGATTACTTTAGTTTAAGGTTTTCTTTCAATTTTTTTAACATTTGGTTAGGGTTCAATTTGAGCTGCAATAGTAATCCTAACCATAAAAGTAACCCTTACACAAATCCAAAAATAACCCTAACCCTAACCATACTTAAACCCATTATTATAATCCTCAAATGTGATCCTTTGTTGTAGCATAAAATCTAACCATTTTGGTACTGGAACCTAGTCACAATTTTTATGATAGATTATTTTTTGTAACCCTAATATAACCCTAACATAAAACATAAACCCCAATTCAATAATAGTTAAAGTTGAAGTGTATGGTTGTAAATTTTGTATAGGGTTGGAATTCAATTTGGTTTATGATAAAATTATTTTAATAGTTGTCATTTAATCTAGTTCAGTGGTACAATTCAATATGATTTAAAGTTAGGGTTTATTTTGGTTTAATGTACGGTTTATAGTTCAATATGGTAAGGGTTAAATTTACTTCAAGATTTGGCTTTAATTTTAAAATTTAGGATTAGGGTTGAGTTTGATATAAACTTAAGGTTCAAATTTTCTTAGAATTAGGGTTAAATTTAATACACCTTTAGGGGTCAATTGGATTTAAGGTTCAATTAGGTTTATAGTTATCATGTATTTTTTTTTATCCGTATAGTTATCATGTAATTTGGTTTATTATAAGGGATAGATTTTAATTTCATTCAATATTATTGTTATAGTTCAATTTGGTTTAGTGTTAAAATTATAATTCAATATGGTTTATGCCTTGGGTTAAATTTGGTTTAGGGTTAATTGATTATTAGGGCTAGGGTTAGGATTAGGATTTTATTAGTGTAATGGTTCAATAATTTTTAGAATTTTTCCTATTGTTAAGAGTTCAATTATGATTAGGATTAGGTTTAAATTCAATAGTGATTAATGTAAATAATGGTTAAGTTTAGGCTTCATATAATTAGACTTCAATTTTATATTTAGGTTTATGGTTGAATTTGCTATAGGGTTAGGGTTCAATTGGTTAAGAGTTAATTTAGGTTTATAATTTGCATACAATAAGGTTGACTATAGGGTTAAATCCAGTTTAAGGCTAGTGTTTATTTTATTTTAGTGCTAGTGGTATATTTAAATTTGGTTTATGGTAGAATTAGGTTTAGGGGGTTCAATTTGGTTCAGGGTTCAATTAGGTTTACATTTAGCATTCATTTTGGTTTATTATTGGGGTTCAATTTGGTTTATGATTAGGGTTTATTTTATTTAGGGTTAGATTATAATTTTGTTTACAAGTAGGGTTAGGTTTAGTTGTTAATTTTCTTTATGATTTAGATTCCATTTGGTTTAGGGTTTGGGTTCACTTTGGTTTAGATTTTAGGGTTAGGACTCAATTTGGATTAATTTGTTCCAGGTAGGGGTTCATTTGGTTTAGGGTTAGGGTTTAATTAGGTTTATTATATATATTAGGGTACGATTTAATTTATAATTTTGGTAAAGTTTAAATTTTGTTTAGTATTATGGCTAGGGTTCAATGTGGTTAAAGATTAAGGTTCAGTTAGGTTTAGTTTAGAGTTTAATATAGTTCAGTATTTAATTAGGTTTAGAGTTAGGGATCACTTTGGTTTAAGGTTTGAGTTCAATTGTGTTAAGGGTTAGGGTTCAATCTCATTTACTATTCAATTAGTGTTCATTTGGGTTAGGGCTAGGTTTTAAGTTGCTTTAGGATTTGGGTTTAGCTTGGTTTAGAGAGTTATTATTTTGAATTAATTGATTTGCAATAGCAATCCATAACACTAACCATTACCATCATAACCGTACTAAAAACCTATTTTTATAACCTTAATTGATCCTTTGTTGTAGCATAGAATCTAACCATTTTGGTATTCCAAACCTAATCGCAATTTTATCATAGATTCATATTTGTAATTCTAATATAACCCTAACATTAAAGATAAACCATAAAATACTAACCATATAGAATTACATGTAGAATTAGACATAGGGTTGGCATTAGAAGACTAACCATAAAACAATAAGGGTTAGGATTCAATTTGGTTTAGTTTTTTATTAGGTTTAAGATTAGGATTCAATTTGGTTTAATGTTCAATTAGATTTAGGGATAGGGTTCAATTTGGTTTAGTGTAGTTATGCTATAAAGTTCAAATTTTTACAATAAATAATGGTAAAAAATTAGTGACTCTTAATGGGAAAAAAATATGGATTTATGAGCTATTTTCACTATTAAGAAGCATTTTTTAACATTATTTTTTATGTGAATAAGCTTTGCACAATTATTTTTTAACATACACATACACATACACATACACATACACATACACATACACATACATACATATACACATACACATACACATACACATACACATACACATACACATACACATACACATACATACATACATACATACATACATACATACATACATACATATATAGATATATGATCCATAATATTTTTGGTTCTAAACAAAGATTTTAAAATATAAGTCAAATTCTTATTTTAAAAATAAGTTTATTATTTTATTTATAAAAAATATAATAATTTTTATAATTATATTAAAATTAAATTATAATAGTAATAAATAAATATCATAAATATTTTTTATTTTTTTATTTTTATTGGTCATGGTGTGGTAAAGGATGGAAAAGTCAAATTTGAAAATAAAATTATAGAAGTAAACTCTAGCACTGAAGACTGTGAGAATGTAGAATTTGATATCGATCTCTCTAAAAAAAAAATATTTTATTAGCGAATCTTTTTCTTTTGCGTGAAATGTTTTCAAAAATTAAGGCGAATATTTCACTATTTTGGGGGGAAAATAATGATTACATTGGCGATTTTGTTCATATTGTATGAAAAATGTGGAAAAATTAAGGCGAATCATTCATTATTTTTTGGGGAAAATAATAATTAAGGCTAATCTTCCATTACTCATTGGAGAAAAAAACTAATATAGCAAACACATCACATCTTAGCTATAAGTGTTTTGCATATCCGTATGAAATCTTGATCGAGGATTCTTTGTTATCCTTTTGCATAGAAAAATTAAAACACTACGTGTGTCAAAGGAAGAAAAATACTGAGGATAACACATTTAATATCCAATGAGAAGCTATTAGAATCTATGTTAAGGTCTGTGAGTCATGTACAGGTGTCAGGACTATTGGAATGAAATCTTTCTTGTGGGATGAGAGAAAAGTACATCCCACATAGATTAATACAGTATGTGGAATAATCCAAAGTATAGACCTAGCAGTCAATTACCGCCACTACTCAAATAGAGAAATAGGTTCATTATTCGTATGTTGCATTTTATAATGTAGAAGATAGACATTTTCTAGAGATAAGTTATTAGGAAGTGTTGTTGCCTTGCATGAAGAGATTTTAAAATGAAGTGCATAGAATGTGCAGCTAAATTTTGGCATAAGGAGATATAGCTGAAGGTTTGCCGATGCCATGAAGTAAAGAAAATTGACGACTTACCTTGTAGCCAGAGGCTTATTCAAATAGCCAAAAGATAACCAGAGGGTTGTTAAAAAGCTTGAGTGCAACTGCACGATTCAGCTACAGTTGCAAATATTCTTGATCTCTCTAGCAATCGCTATGTCCCCCTTATAATGGATAGAATGCAGAGAGAAAGCTGGGTAAAGACATAGGAGATGCAGTTTTGGAGTCAAGCATCCTTGCTTGATCAAAACTCTCAAAGTTATCTCCTACCAGGAAATGCAAAGAGAATCTTGTATCCTGGTATTCTCTGCATCAATAACCACAAATGTGCGATAGTGGCATGAATCATAAGGTACTTCACATTCATGGAAGCTTTCTTTGTCTCTAAACCAAATCTTTCATGAATACTGGCCTTGAAGTTTTACGACATTGAATTGTTGCAATACATGTTACACATTCTTGTAAAAGATCGGTAGCTTGTTGCATTCCTATAATTATAAAAGGAAATCAAGGCCGTAAAGAAGGATTCTGTAATTTTCTCATATCTGGGGAGAGTAGAACTAGAAACGGGGCTTTGTCTTGTCTAGTGTGTAGGATGGTTTCATGGTGAAAAAATGTACACTTTCTTTCAGTAGTTTTTCAATTAGCTCATGAATGAACTACTATATTTACTATTGTTGCTAACATTGTCTTCATTTGTAGCTCATTTGTGAATCTTTCACAATTTTTTTGGAAAATAACCCATATAGAAAGTGTATTACATATCCATTGGAATTAGAAACGTACTTTTTAACACGCATGAAATCTTCATCTCAAATTCTAAGCGATCTTTTCACATAGAAAACACTCCTCCTGTCAGAGGACTTTATGCTTGCCATTTTGATGAAGAGTTGCATGGGTACGGAGGTTAGCTTGTTCTTGAAGGAAATATTGAATTGGTGGTTAAATGATTATATTAGATTGATGAGGTTTGATCCTTTCATTAGGTGGCATGAATATTTGCATGCCATCATGGAGAGTTCTAATTCTTTGGAAAGGCAAAAAAGTGAAAAGGAAATTGGAATATTTAGAACCTCTAAATTTAGAGCTTCAAGGTTTTTCATAAATTGGTAGCAGTTGAGTTGATCAAGGAGTATTATAAATATTTAACTCTACACTTTTTCAAGAATAGTATGAGAAATGGAATGCCCATATGTAGATGTTTCCTGTGTGTTCATAAGCTATAGGTTTAATGACACCGAGTGGAGAATATTTCAGGAAGGCTGTGTTTATAGAAGCACAATAGATTGCTTTGTAGCTAAAGGGACTTTCAAATTAGAGAAGGTATCTAAAGGGATTTTCAAAGGCCATATGTAGTTGCAGATGGCCTTTCCCTGGCTGCCTACATTTTCCCCCTCATCTCCTGAAGCCTAAGAGTGAGAGGGAGCGGGGAGGAGAATAATGAGGACAGGGAAGAGTTAGCTCTAGCAAAGAGCTTGTTTAGTTAAAATTGATAACTAAAGCTGAAGCCCTCTTCTAATTACAATACCCATCATTGGAGCTCATCCATTAGGTTTTGTGGAGCTCATCCACTAGTTTTTATAGCTAGAATTTTGCATCTATAAAACAACTCCTCTAGTTTTTATAGTTAGAATCTTGCATCTATAAAGTTATCAACAATGCAATGGTGGTGCGGCTCAAGCAGTTGAATTTCAACAGTATTTTATTCTTCACCGTGGTGAATGATAGTTTCATGATAGTTTTAGTCATATGGTTTGATAAGTTATCCTATTCTATTTTAGGTTTCATATTCGGAATATATCATTTCCATGCGTATAAAAGAAACATATGTCAAATGAGAACATGACAGTTGGAAACAACCTAAAGCTTGTTGCATTCCTTACTCTTATAAAATGGATTCCAAGGTTGTATAATTAAGAGAATTTTTTGGAAGGAATCTTGGTCTCTTTAGAAAAGGGTATAGTAGTAGTGCCTAAGTTAGAATGTGGAGTCTTCCACAGTTAAGAATGTATATACTCCTTCAACAATATTAATTAGTTTATAATCTATCGTGACAATTACTACAGATATAGTATGTAGAATGTACTTCTTGATCTCACATGAATAATAATATCAATGGTTTTGTTATTTGTCTTTGCAAATCTCTTGTGAAAGTGAAATTTTGTTTGTGGGTTTGTGTACTTCTATAAAAAATTAGAAAAAAAGAAGATATATATACTATAAATATATATCGCGCAAGGAAACTTCTGGTAAGTGTGCATTTATTTAGACATTTATGTTGAAGCTGGTTGAATGCCTTTAAACTGGGCATTGGGGTATTACCATATTTTCACATTACATGTTCAAGCTGGAAACATTGAGGTGGGAGTGATGGACATGCTAATTATGTTTAGGGCAACAAAACCACATACAACGTTTGTAGGTGAAGTCACAGATAAACAATTAGGGGGAGTCTTGGTAAATGGCCACCCGTACATAATGCATGCGGTCAAGATAGTGCTAGGGTTGAAGTTTCTGATCACGTATCACAAGCATAGGGTTAGTTCAGACATTTCGGCCTTTTTTCTTTGCCATGTTGTTATATGTCAAGGTTTCCAAGGAGTGGGCGAAAAAACTCACCCATATGGTGTTCGAGCATGCATATTTGCGTGACATTGATGTGGTCATCAACAATGTGGATGAGAACCTCCTCATTCCCCTCCCACAAAAATATTACATTCGAAGGGTTTTTAAATTTTTGTTTGTGCAAACACAAGATGCGTAGTTGTTGCAGGCACAAAGGAGTGATATACTATGCAGTATCAATTTCTTCATGATGTAGCCAAAATCAAGGAACCCGAAGAGGATGATTGGCATTGGGTCTCTCTGACCAATGAAGGGTTGGTAGATGAAGATGAAATTGATGAGAAGGATACGACTGAGATTGTAGGGGCGCTAGAGCTGGGGAGTGGAGAGGAATGGATTGAGGATGACAGACGTGGTGTGGAGGAAATTCCAACTGGTGAAGCTCATGCTAACTGCAAATAGGATTGCCTGCTCATCTTACAAGCCAAGAAAGTCAAGGAGGAATGTGAAGCTGCTAAGGCAACAAGGTGGACTGGGAATGTCCCCTAGCCCTGAAGTATGGTGTAGATGCTTTGTTTTGTTTTGATGCTTGAATTTTGAATTGTGGGTTATGGGTTGTTATGGGTGATCATTGGAAATGCTACCAGGAATATATTTATGGCAACAAGCCAAATACTGTTGTATCTTTTTTTTAAATCTTAATATAATGGGTGTTGGCCCTACCTAGCTATTCACTTATCAAAAAAAATTGTTCAAATGATTTATTTTGGTGAATCTTTCATTATTTTGGGGGAACTGAAATATATTATAATGGGTGTTGGCCTTGCGCAACTATTTACTGTTAGGGTTTACCAGATTGTTTCTTTTCTGGACCTACCGGTATGTAATATGATATTTAATTGATTTAAAGCTTCAAAAAAGATTACAAAAAGATTGGAGTCATCAAATAACCTCCATCCAATCCATCCATCTATACCCGCCACCACCGAAGTCAACTCTGAAACAAACCCTAATACCCACCTCCCATCCTCTTCTTGTGAGCTCTCTACATCTCGCCTTCAAGTCATCCTCTTGCTATTGAACAAAGGATAGTGGGTTTGCAGGCTCCACCGACCCTTCAGAAATGATGAAACCCACTCCTGGAACAACCCACTCCCAAATTGAATCCATCCCTCTTAGGTATTCTGCAGCAATTAAATTTTGCAAGGCCCTCTTCACCTTGTCTGCATCCTCTTCAAATTCTAATCCCCATGCTCTTTTATCAATGTGTTGTCTAAGATTTGTTCTACAATCAATCCGCATGATTCGACATTAATTCCACCTCTATAAGTGCGAATGAGGAACTTTTTGATTTTAAATTTATTCATTACTTGAATTTAAATACTAGATTAATTTATTTACTTGTAATATTAAACTACATTAACTTTTATCTCTAATTTTGTTTCAGTTATCCATACAATGAGCTACAAGTGCTAGTTAACTATAAGTCTGTAATTAATTAATCAGTCAACTTAATGACCATTGGATGATCGTAGATCAACGACATAAGCTCTATTTCGACCCGAAGTTTTGAAGGACAAAGGTTTCTTAAAAAAGTCACCCGAATAGAGATAGGTTTGAGCATTGTCTAATTAACTATTATAAATTATATACTTAATTAACGAGGAGGATAGATTGGGCCAACCCTTTCCGACGTGTCCTTTGACCTCCAGCATGCATAATCTTAATGGTCCACTTAAGAAGAGCTTGACATCAGCAAGGCCCATGTGCCATGTGTGTAGCGAAGCTGCGGAGTTAAGGTGAAAGAGCAACTTGATCTAAATGTGCAGTCGCGCGGAGATCTGGACCGTTGATATCAAAGGAAGTGCACGACGAGGTAATATATGAAAGTCATTAGTTTTGATTTTTATTATATTTATATTGTGAGTGTGATTCTTATTATGGTTTTTCCCACACTAGGTTTTTCAGGTTAAAATTATGGTTTTCATGTGTTTGGTGTTTATTTGTTTCATCTTACATTGATGTTTGATTTTTTAATGATGATTTATAAGTACCTGTGATTAAATAAGTTTAGGATTTGGTTTAGACTAATTCACCCCCCTCTCAATCTTGTGGCGTTTTCAAAATAAAGGTTAGGTCATAATCCATAACATCATATTCACAAGAATATGGATAAAAATTATTACATATAGGCATCATAAATACATCCATAATCATCTATAACATCATAGTATAAAAATGTATATATATATATATGTAACTATCACATAATAGGTACATACATCTATGTATGCTAAAAATTGACCTATTTGTAAACCCTAAAGATCCAACCACTAACTCTAGATCTACAAACGAATTCAACAATTAATCAATAGAGAACTAAAAATACATGCAAATAAAATGAAATAAACAAAGTATAAATTTATTAATTACTTAGATTTAAATATTAAATTAATCAATCAACTTAATCACCGTTGGATGATCATAGATCAATGACATAAGCTCTATTTCGGCTCGAAGTTCAGAAGGACAAAGGTTTCTTCAAAACATCGCTGAAATAGAGACATGTTTGAGCATTGTCTAATAATTACTTAACTATTATAAATTGTATACTTAATTAACTCTAACTCTATACTTAATTAATTTTAATCGATGGCATAAGCTCTATTCCGGAACGAAGTTGTGAAGGACACATGTTTCTTCAAAAACTAGAAATAAAAAGAAACAAATTTTAACCATGGTTTTTCCCTTTTAGGAAGATATTGAAATCAAGGGAGATAGGTGTCATAGAGGGTGTAAATTTATCTCCACTTCCAAGGCAGGGGATTGGTTAGCATCAACCATCCATAGTTATTTTCCCCGGAGGATATGCTCTGGTTCAGACTTGATATATCATGTGGAAATGAGAGGATAGTCTGGAGAATAGGATTGGTGGAAGTCGGGCAAAGATGATCGAGCATGCATAGGAGTTGGACAGGGGACTTAGTCAGATAAGGAATATTAGTACTACTGTGGCCCTTTTTGGTTTTGACAGTTATATCACGAAGTTGATTATGGGCAATTTGGAAGGGATGAATCTAGATTTTTGGTGCAAGAAAGTCGTTTCAAATTCAAATTTTTGGGTAAGTACCTGAGAGAAATACAAAATGAACTCAACAATGCAAACATATAGAGATGAATTCAGAATAATATTATAACACTTCAAAAATATGATCACTTACCTTTAGGTCACTAGCAGTTGCCAATGCAGTCAACAAGAATGGTTGTTCCGGGTCTGAAACTTCGCTAGTGATCCGAATCGAGAGCTCAAAATAGACCAAATTGTGTAGAGATAAATATGATCTTTGACTATATTTATACCAATCCTTATTTGGTGATTTCGGCATGACTTTTATATGGTATACAAATATTTGGCAAATCACACTTAACAATAACACATCTTATGTAATTTTCTAGGCAATTATGGGTCGTCTAATTAATTGGCAATTATAATAGAGTTGGAAAAAATTGGGGTGAATTGAGACACACTTCCGCAAAATTCTAGGCGAATTGGTTCCTCCTGGCTAATAAATCTTTATATGGATATTGGCGAATTATGGTCATCTATTAAGACAACCTCGGAAAGTGTAGGCAAAAATATTGAATTTAGAGTGTGGAAAACGTAGATTCTATTAGCGAAATCTTGATAGAGATACAATTAATTACATAAAAAAATGGGCGATTGGGTCATGCATTTAATGGATATTTATAAAGTCCAGGCGACATGGCCACCCCCGATCGATACAATATATTCGCCATTTTCAAGGTCACCGACATGAAATATTTGCCATTAAAGTAAACTTTTTTGTTTAGGATGCACTTATACAATCTTCCTTTTGAATTTTGGAGTGAAGATTGTTTGAAGAAGATTACCAATAACTTAGGGAAAACCCTATAATTAGACATGGGAGATGGTGATCAAATCCTATATGTATGAATTAAGATGTTGACAATATTCCCTATCCAAAGTACTTAGATTAAATTGATGACTTTTATGAGTAGTTGGATGCAAAAAGATGTAAAGGAAGATGAAAATTTCTTCTACCCCAGATGTCGAAGAAGCAACCACAATGTTGAGGATTGTAGAATAATGACCAAGAAGGTTTGGAAAAAAAATATAATTGGGGAAGAATACCAAGAACTAAATAATCCCACAATAAAACTAAACATTGCCAAAGAGATAGAGGTTAGCAAGTACAAGGTCAGAAGACCAATTGATCAAAACAAAGAATGAGAGGAAGGAGATGTTGGTAATTGACACTCATCCAGTGATCTTCGATGCTTGATTTATGGTCTAGGGTTGTCATTAATGGGAACTCTTCTTGGAGATTCAATCCAGCGGTCATGATTCATTTTATCTGGAAGCTAGAGTTAACCGGTATAACAAGGTATCTCGGTAATGTTTTGGTTCAAAATAATTTTTGATGATTGCGGTAATTTTGGTGGTTGATTTTTAATGTTCTTGATGAATGGTAAGATCCTTAGGAAGCATGTGAATACACTCTTTTGGTCTGGTGCTATGTTTTGTTTGAGATTGAAGCCGACTTGGAGCTACACATTATACTTCTTGAAGCCGACTTGAAGGAGATTGCTTTTGTGATAAGACTGGATATATAAGATCAAATTGATGATTAATTTTTGGTGTAATAGTGGTGTGGTGATCCATTTTGGTGTGATTGAGCGCAGTTTCACGTGCGCACTTTTCTTTTAGACAATTTGGTAGCTGACTGAGACAGAAACAGAGTATTTAGCAGAGCGAAGACAGTCAGAGATTCAGTGCTTAACCAGAACTCGTTCTTGCATATTAGTCAGATGTTACTTGAGTGTTCATTTCATTGTATTTCCTCATTGTAATCAAATTGTAAGTCAATGAGACTTCCTTGAAGGTTGTAGCCTTCCGGGCAGCTATATTTGAGTAGTGAGCTCTAGGAAGTGATCCTAAATGCAAGTACATTCCCCATCTATGTAATATTTATGTACTCTTGGCCATACTATATAAATATTGTGGGTTCCAGCCCCACCATGGTTTTTCCCTTTTTGGGTTTCCACGTAAAAATTCTGGTGTTGTAGATTTGTGTATTATTTGTTGCATGTGTTATGTTCTTTTCTGCTGTGCATTGCTAACTAGTGGATAAAGAATGAATTTGTGGATTTGATTTTCGGTAGATCATTGATTCAGTGCCCCCCCTCTCAGTGATCTTCGATTCTAACAAGATAATTTTCACATTTGTTTGTTGACATCAGTAATCTGATGCCCAAGGAGAATGAATATTTAGCATTGATCGAATGTCCATTGGAAATCAATACTCCAAAAAGGGAAACATCAACAACGATAAGCAAAGATGATCTAGATATGTACCCAAACCAAGAACTATAAGTCAGACTAGCAGAAACACTAAGGAGGGTCCTATAAGGAGGAAGACAAACAAAAAGAAGAGACCAGAGGATGAGATGCTACCTAACCGGTCATCCATAAAAACATACCTTTTGAGATCTAGGGGAGGAAAATCCTCCCTTGGAGGGCAATGAAAATACTAACATGGAATGTTAGGGGCTTAAACACCCCTAATAGGAGGCTCATGATAAAGCGCCAAATAGAAGGCCAATTGATCGATATTATATTACTACATGAACCCAAATTATCAAAATAAATTGAAGATGCCTTTTATAAAATACTGTTATAGATGGTCAAGCTTTGCCAAAAAAGTGGAACTAGCCTTAGGAGGATTTTGCTTAATGTGGAAACCAAACAAGATATCAATTTCGATTTTGTCCTCTAACCAATTGGATCAAGTGTGAAGTGAAAAGTTCTAGTTTAGATCTCAGTTTCATCCTTCAAAATATATATTTACCATCTAAAATTCCAAACAAATAGGAACTATGAAGAACATTGGGTATTGATTTGCAAAGTCATCAAGATAAACTTATCTTAGCAGGAGATTTCAATGTCATTTTGCACCTGAGCGATAAGATTGGTGTAATGGGGTGAATGGATCAAGCGCAGGTTGAATTCAAACAATTCATAATAACATGGGGGTTGACAAACATTGTCCCTTACAATGGTAAGTACAAATGGATAAATAGGAGGTTGAGTTACTCCAATATAGTCGAAAGACTAGACAGATTCTTCATGTTAGATGAATGGATGGGAGCTCCTCTGATACCAAGTGCTTTGATCAAACAAATCACAAATTCAGACCATTTTCCAATTGAATAAAAAATCCTTGAAGAAGTAACACCCTCTAGATGTCAATTCAAATTTGAAAAGATTTGGTTTTGTTGGCTAGGTATGATAGAATTAATAGAAAATTGGTGGATTGAGTCAAGACACATTAAAGGTACAAAGATGTTTACTTTCTGTAAACAACTACAATTGTTGAAGGAGAAACTAAATATATGGAACAAAATGGTATTCAAGAATGTTTTTAGGAAAAGAAGAGGATAGATGAAGAAATGGAAGTCTTGAGCGAACATGTCATCCAACATGGAATGTCCCAAAATAAATATCATAACGAAAAGGAACTAATCAAGGAGTACAAAGAAATTTTATATAGAGAAGAATGCTATTGAAGATCAAAACCTAGAGAAAGTTGGCTAAAAGAAGGTGATTGTAATACAAAAGTTTTTCATAGCTCCAAAAAAATGAAGAGGTGTTGGAACAGGATAAATTAGATACATCATATAAGAAAATGTATGCAGCTTAAAGAAGGCTCTTTATGGAATCAAACAAGCACTTAGAGCTTGATATATCCAAATAGATTCGTAAAAGATGAGTAATTGATTCAATACAATCTGTAGTGAATTTAAATTTTATGTGAAGATTAATAGGAAAGGTTAATTTTTATCATTTATTTATATGCTAATCATTTAATTTCTATTGGATATTTATCTATACACATGTTTAAATTAGTTGTATAAAAAAAAACGACAAACTTAAGATTAATGAGATGCTATGTAGGCATTGGAGTTGTACAATTTGATGGAGGTATTTTTATTTAACAGTCTAATTTAGTTGAGGATTTGTCGAGGAGATTTAGAATTTAGAATTATAATCCAACACCTACTTTAATTGCAATAGGAACTAGACTCAAAAGAGAAGATAAAGGGCACAATGTTGATCTGACAATATTCAAATGAATCATTAGAAGTTTGGTATATCTCATAGCAACAAAACCAAATATTTTGTATGGAGTTAGCCTTAATTATAAGTTTATGTAGTCACGAAAGGATTGACATTGATAACTCAAGAAAAGGATATTGAGATATATAGCAAGGGCAAAAGGCCATAAAAAATTATATTGAACAACTAATGATTTTGATTTGAGATTTTGCAAGTGGCAAGGATGATAGGACAAGTACTTCAAGATATGTATTTAATTTTGGATCAAGTCTGTTTACAATGACATAAGTGAAGCAACCTATAGTAATAATTTCATTACCAAAATTGATGTGCACAACAAAAGCATTTGCAACATGTTAAGCAATTTGGATTTGACGAATATTGACAAATTTAATTCATCATCAAGAAGATCCAACACCAATGTATTATGATCAAAATTAGAAATTGCATTACCAAAGAATCATGTTCTTCACAAAGCATTAAACACATTGATACAAAATCATTCATTTGAGAACTAACCTGAACAATAAAGAAATCACTTTAGATTTTTCTAGATATGAAGATCAATTTATAGATATATTTAGAAAGAAATTAGCAAGCCAACAATTTGAATATCTATACATGATTTGGGGGTTGTAGATGCTGAAGCAATTAGTGATATAAATTAAAATCCGAGTGTTGGAATGTTCTACTAATTTCTCCTACAAACTCATTATAGTAAATGCTTGAAATTTCTTGATAATGTTTGTTGTTTTTTACTAATGAAATATGATTAAAATTATCAGACTTCCACAATCCATAATGATATCTATTGCTGCTTCTGGATTTGATTGTGTGACCTTTTTTGCATGAGGTTTCGGATCACACTTTGTGATCCATCATTGGGATGATTACAGAGTACTAGAATATGAAAGAAGATAAATTGCCACAATGAAATATGTCTGCCTAACTTCTAAACTTGCCTTACTAATTTCTAAAATCCTCTATCTAACGAGACAATTATAACAAATTTTATTTAAGTAAACAGAAACTATTCTTTTGTTTATAAGTAATGTAATTTCAGCATAATCAAATTTCACCAAATTACAAAATTACATAATAAAAAATAATAATTTGAATTAATCAACAGAAGTCGCCCTCAAATCGCATCTTACCGAGAAATGGCTGTGCAGTAGAAAAACATGTACAAAATCCAAGATACCTCTAATTAAATATAAATTATCACGTACCAAGCTAAACATAGTGCCTCCTATTTTAAGGTTGCTACGCATGCATTTACCTACCTTGGTAACCTCGTATTTCAACCCTGATATGTATGTACCTTCACTATCCCTGAATAGATCGTGAAGTTGACAATTATCCTACGGCTTGGATTTCAAAATCTCACCAAATTCCAAGAATTACCAGTCTTAGGGAGAAATTAGTACATAACTCAATGGAATTGTTCAAAATCTTTTGGTTCCCCCCATAATATGTACACTCCAGTCGTACATCCTTCACGCGTATACGTTTCCTTGAATGATGAAAAAACCAGTTGTCTGTCCTCCTGTCTTCAGTAGTAAGAATGTACATCTGAATTGAATGGCTTCGCAGGTTTCAACGGTTATATCAATGGAGCCCAAACTGCTTTATAACTATCCTTCCGTGCACAAGGTGAATTGGCTTGCCTCAGATTGTGATAATGGGAATCTTTAATAATAGATCGGCATCGCTGTCCTTGACGAGGCAAAAACGACTGTAGATTTATAAAGCTTTCTTTTTATACATCAACTGAGACGGTGGCGTTATATCATGAATGTTTGACATCTTGCTATGTATTTTAGAAAACATGTTTTTTTAGATTTCTACTTAACATGTCCTTGAGTTACAATCTCTAATTTGCTAACTTATTAAATTCAAAATTACATAAGGCAACTTGAATAAATGAAATACATATAGCTCTTAATACATGATAAATTATATTTATAGCAAGAAGGAATCTATATGACACATTATCTCATATGTTTAGACTATCATATTGCATAACAATTTCTTTTTTAAAATTTCTAATGTAAGAAGGAATCTATATGACACATTATCTCATATGTTATAACACATGCGTGACCCCTTAGGACCACATATGACCCCTTATAACATCCTAGTGTACATATGACATTTCCCTTAGGATCACATAGTGTCCTAAGGGGTCATATGTGGTCCCAAGGGGTCACACATGTGTTATAACACATGTGTGACCCCTTAGAACCGCATATAACCCCTCATAAAATCCTAGTGTGAACAACATACCCCTTAGTCCATCGCATAGTGTCCTAAGGGGTCACATGTAGTCCTAAGGGGTTACGCTCCCTTAGGATCACATGGTGTCCTAAGGGGTCATATGTGGTCCTAAGGGGTCACACATGTGTTATAACACATGCGTGACCCCTTAGGACCGCATATAACCCCTTATAAAATCCTAGGAAGAAAATTAAAATCCTAACAAGACAAGCCCAAAACCAAAAGACTCGCAACAAACATTGTTGTTTGTTATGAGTTTAGTAGAGCGGTGGGAGAGGGTTTATATAGGAAGGAACGCAGGGTTTAACCTCCCCTGAGTGTAACCTTCACTGTCAACTCTATCCAACACTAAAACTGCACGATGCCTGACACTGACCGTCTCAGAGCTGTGCAATTGAACCTACAAGTTACACGCCTTTGAAGTTGTACACAGGACTAGATTCTTTGACACATCGAAATCTTTTGGTGGGGACACAAGAGGGTGACTAATCTGACAATCAAATTGAAATGCGCGACAGAAATCTGCATTCAGATCTTATCTATCCATATAGCCTCAAATCACAGTAGATATCTACTAGCAATTGCATCTTGGTGTGTAATGGGTATGTCCAAGAGATTTAATAAGTAAAAAAATTGTTCACTATTTTTTTAATGCATGAGATTATTTGGTATGTCCAAGAGATTTAATAAGTAAAAAAATTGTTCACTATTTTTTTAATGCATGAGATTATTTGGTAGATCATTTAACAAATGATGTAGATAGGTGACGGAGGGAAAGAGAAAGGGCTAGATGGAGGCAGGAAAATAGAGTTAAGAGTGATATGGATAGAAAGAGATAGAGCAATAGAGAGGGAGATAAATATATAAATAGTTAAAGAGGGAAAGAAGGGGAGAAAGAGAAATAAAGAGGGGAGAGAGGAGATGTAGAGAGATATGGTAAGAGGGAGTGATAGGGAGAGAGGGGGATATAGAGAAAATGAAATATAGAGAGGGAGGGAGAGATGAGAAGATAGTGATAGAGGGGGCAAGAGCAAGAGATAAAGGAGACACTATAGATAAGTAATACAGAGAGTAGGAGTTAGAGAAATAGAGATAGATAGATAGATAGGGAAAGAGAAATAGTGTATATGTGTGATAGTGAGTGATGTATGTATGTATGTAGAGAGAGAGAGAGAGAGAGAGAGAGAGAGAGAGAGAGAGAGAGAGAGAGAGAGAGAGAGAGAGAGAGAGAGAGAGAGAGAGAGAGAGAGAGAGAGATAAAATAAAGTCCCCATAAATAATAAAAAAATTGCATGTGTGGAAATGATTAGTCTTTCATATATGTGGATAGAGAAAGTTCCAAAGCTAGAAACTTTTTATTTGTTTCTATTGAATCTTAAAATTGTTACATTTCTCAAATACAAAATGGACTTTGACAATAAGTACAATAATTTACATTACATAAAATATAGTATAGAATAATAATTGTATATATTATACTTAATATTTTTTCAATAAACACAACTCATTCACATCTATTTTATCTCATCTTTGGCTCTATTTAATCTCCATAATTTAATAAATATATATAAAACTTATCCCACTTGACCAAAAAAATACAGGTCCATGACAAGTGTATGTTAGCTTAAGATTTGTGATAAAAATACATAAGCAAGTATTATTGTAGTGTCTATTTATTTGTATTGTCTGATGTTTAATAAGAATCTTTGTTTATTATTTTGTATGTAATTATTTTATCATATTATTTGAGTGAATAACAAATACAGTTTAATTAATTGAACATATAAATTTATTTTATTTTATTTTATTTATTTAATTTAATATATAAAAAATTTATTCTATTTTTCATCCCTATCTACCTATTTGCAAATATCTCCTCATTCGTGCTTATTAATATAACTAGCTTATATATATTATATTATGTATATAAAGAAAGCCAATGGGTATTGAGGCTTTCATTTTTTTAATTTAAAATAGATATATTATTTAAGTAGAATTAAAAAAATGAAAGCCTCTACATATGTGAGCTTTCTTTATATATATAATATAATATATATAAACACCACAATGAAAAGAAATTAAATAAAGAAACATTTATTAATCTATAAGTCCAATAATTTATTTCTAATTTGGTTAAGATTTAGGATTAGGGTTCAATTTGGTTTAATGTTTAATTAGGTTTAGGAATAAGATTTTATATGGTTTAGGTTCATGCTTCAACTTTAGGATTCAATTTTATTTATAGTTTATGGATAGGGTGTAATATGGTTTAGGTTTAATTTTTGCCAATGATTATTTTCTCATCTTATTTACTTAAATAAGTTATGTTAAGGTTAGAGTACTTTTATGTTAGTGTTTAATTTTCTTTAATGTTCAATTAGATAAAATGTTAAGTTTCAATTTGGCTTAGTTTAAGGGTTAAGGCTTGGTTTAGTTTAGATTTAGGGTTAATGTTCATTTTGGTGAATGTTTTGGGTTGAATTTAATATAGGTTAGTGTTAATGTTAGGTCTATGGTTAAAGTTAGGGTTTGGGATAGGTTTA
The DNA here is from genome assembly GCF_030272615.1 of Cryptomeria japonica. Classification (NCBI taxonomy): domain Eukaryota; kingdom Viridiplantae; phylum Streptophyta; class Pinopsida; order Cupressales; family Cupressaceae; genus Cryptomeria; species Cryptomeria japonica. The sequence continues at coordinate 172,754,858 of NC_081409.1, forward strand.
AATATGGTATAGGGTTAGCGGTCAATTTGGTTTATGATTTAATTAGTTTTATAGTTGGCATTTAATTTGGTTTAGTGGTAGGGTTCAATATGATTAAAGATAGGGTTTATTTTATTTTAGTATTAGTTTTATAGTTCAATTTGGCTAGGGTTAAACTTGGTTCATGATTTGGGTTTAATTTAATTCAAGATTAGGGTTAAAGTTCAAATTGTCTTAGTGTTAGGGTTAAATTTGATATATCTTTGAAGTTTGAATTAGGTGTATAGTTAGCATGTACTTTGGTTTAGTATTAGGATTAGATTTTAATTGCATTTAATGTTATTGTTACAATTCAATTTGGGTTGGGGTTAAGGTTTGAAATTTGATTTAGTGTTAGAATTAGAATTCAATATTGTTTAGGTCTTGGGTTAAATTTATTTTAGGGCTAGGGTCATTAGGGTTAGGGTTAAATTAGGTTGGAGGTTAGTGCTCAGTTTGATTTAAAGTTCAATTATGTTAAAAGTTAGGATTTAATTAAGTGTAATGTTAGGGTCACAATTCAAGTTGGCTTAGCATTAGGGTTTAATTTGTTAAGAGTCAGGATTAAGGTTCAATTTGGTTTAATGTTTAGTTAGGTTTAGGGAGAAGTTTAATATTGTTTAGAGGTATGGTTGTAACCCTTACACAAATTCAAAAATAACTCTAACCCTAACCATACTTAAACCATTTTATTATAATCCTCATTGATCCTTTAACCATTTTGGTACTCCAAGCCTAGTCATAATTTTATCATACATTATTTTTTGCCACCCTAATATAACCCTAACATTAAACATAAACCCTAATTCAATAATAATGAAAGTTAAAAGTTCTGGTTGTAAATTTTGTATAGGGTTGGAATTCAATTTGGTTTACGATAAAATTATTTTTATAGTTGTCATTTAATCCGGTTTAGTGGTACCGTTCAATACGATTTAAATTTAGGGTTTATTTTGGATTAATGTATGGATTATAGTTCAATATGGTAAGGGTTAAATTTATTTCAGTATTTGGATTTAATTTAATTTAGGATTAGGGTTGAGTTTGAGATAAAGTAAACGTTCAAATTGGCTTAATTTTAGGGTTACATTTGATATATCATTAGGGGTCAATTGGGTTTAAGGTTCAATTAGGTTTATAGTTATCATGTAATTTGGTTTAACATTAACATTAAATTTGGTTAAGGGTTATAATTAAGGTTGAGTTTGGTTTAATGTTTAGTTAGATTTAGCAATAACTTTTAATATGGTTAAGGGTTATGGTTTAGATTTTAATATAGCTTGGTATTCAATTAGGTTTAAGGATAGGGATTACTTTGGTTTAAGGCTTTCTTTCAATATTTTTAACATTTGGTTAGGGTTCAATCTCATTTACTATTCAATTAGCTTTCATTTAGATTAGGGTTAGGGTTAGGTTTTAAGTTGCTTTAGGATTTGGGTTTACCTTAGTTTAGAATTAGTGTTATTATTTTGAATTAATTGAACTGCAGTAGTAATATTAACCATAAAAGTAACCCTTACACAAATCCAAATATAACCCTAACCCTAACCATACTTAAACCCTATTATTATAATCCTCAAATGTGATCCTTTGTTGTAGCATAAAATCTAACCATTTTGGTACTGGAACCTTAGTCACAATTTTTATGATAGATTATTTTATGTAACCCTAATATAACCCTAACATTAAACATAAACCCTAATTCAATAATAATTAAAGTTGAAGCGTATGATTGTAAATCTTGTATAGGGTTGGAATTCAATTTGGTTTACGATAAAATTGTTTTAATAGTTGTCATTTAATCTAGTTTAGTGGTACGGCTCAATATAATTTAAAGTTAGGGTTTATTTTGGTTTAATGTATGGTTTATAGTTCAATATGGTAAGGGTTAAATTTACTTCAAGATATGGCTTTAATTTTAAAATTCAAGATTAGGGTTGAGTTTGATATAAAGTTAAGGTTCAAATTTGCTTAGTGTTAGGGTTAAATTTGATACATCTTTAGGGGTCAATTGGGTTTAAGGTTCAATTAGGCTTATAGTTATCATGTAATTTGGTTTAGTAAAAGGGATAGATTTTAATTTCATTCAATATTATTGTTATAGTTCAATTTGGTTTAGTGTTAGAATTATAATTCAATATGGTTGATGCCTTGGGTTAAATTTGGTTTAGAGTTAATTGATTATTAGGGTTAGGGTTAGGATTAGGATTTTATTAATGTAATGGTTCAATAATTTTTAGCATTTTTCCTATTGTTAAGAGTTCAATTATGATTAGGGTTAGGTTTAAATTTAATAGTGATTAATGTAAATAATGGTTAAGTTTAGGCTTCATATAATTAGAGTTCAATTTTATATTTAGGTTTATGGTTGAATTTTCTATAGGGTTAGGGTTCAATTGGTTTAGAGTTAATTTAGGTTTATAATTTGCATACAATAAGGTTTACTATAGGGTTAAATCTAGTTTAAGACTAGTGTTTATTTTATTTTAGTTCTAGTGGAATATTTAAATTTGGTTTATGGTAGAATTAGGTTTAGGGGGTTCAATTTTGTATAGAGTTAGGATTATGATTCAATTTGGTTAAGGTTTCAATTAGGTTTACATTTAGCATTCATTTTGGTCTATTATTGGGGTTCGATTTGGTTTATGATTAGGGTTTATTTTATTTAGGGCTAGATTATAATTTTCTTTATAAGTAGGATTAGGTTTCTAGAATTTGGTTTAGTGTTAGGTTTAGTTGTTAATTTTCTTTATGATTTGGATTCCATTTAGTTTAGGGTTTGGGTTTACTTTGGTTTATATTTTAGGGTTAGGACTCAATTTGGATTAATTTGTTCCAAGATGGGGGTTCATTTCATTTAGGCTTAGGGTTTAATTAGGTTTATTATATATATTAGGGTACGATTTGATTTATAATTTTGGTAAATTTTAAGTTTGGTTTAGTATTATGGCTAAGGTTCAATGTGGTTAAAGATTAAGGTTCAGTTAGATTTAGTTTAGAGTTTAATATTGTTCGGTATTTAATTAGGTTTAGAGTTAGGGATCACTTTGGTTTAAGGTTTGAGTTCAATTGTGTTAAGGGTTAGGGTTCAATCTCATTTACTATTCAATTAGTGTTCATTTGGATTAGGGTTAGGTTTTAAGTTTCTTTAGGATTTGGGTTTAGCCTGGTTTAGAATTAGAGTTATTATTTTGAATTAATTGAACTGCAATAGTAATCCATAACACTAACTCTAATATAACCCTAACATTAAACATAAACCATAAAATACCAACCATATAGAATTACATATAGAATTAGACATAGGGTTGGCATTAAAAGACTAACCATAAAATAATAAGGGTTAGGATAAAATTTGGTTTAGTTTTTAATGAGGTTTAAGATTAGGATTCAATTTGGTTTAATGTTCAATTAGATTCACGGTTTAATGTAGTTATTCTATAAAGTTCAAATTTTGGCAATAAATAATGGTAAAAAATTAATGACTATTAATGGGAAGAAAATATGGATTTATGAGATATTTTCACTAGTAAGAAGCCTTTTTTAAGGCGAATCATTCATTATTTTTTGGGGAAAATAATAATTAAGGCTAATCTTCCATTACTAATTGGAGAAAAAAACTAATATAGCAAACACATCACATCTTAGCTGTAAGTGTTTTGCATATCTGTATGAAATCTTGATCGAGGATTCTTTGCTATCCTTTTACATAGAAAACTCAAAACACTACATGTGTCAGAGGAAGAAAGTACATAGGATAGCACATATTTAATATTCAATAAGAAGCTATCAGAACCTGTGTTGAGGTCTATGAGTCATGTACAGGTGTCAAGACTATTGAAATGAAAGATTTCTTGTTCAATGAGAGAAAAGTACATCCCACATAGATTAATACAGTATGTGAAATAATCCAAAGTATAGATCTGACAGTCAATTACCACCACTTCGCAAATTGAGAAATAGGGTCATTATTCATATGTTGCATTTCAGAATGTAGAAGATAAACATTTTCTAGAGATAACTTTTTAGGAAGTGTTGTTGCCTTGCTTGCAGAGGTTTTAAAATGAAGTGCATAGAAGGTGCAGCTAAATTTTGAAATAAGGAGATATCGCGAAAGGTTTGCAGATGTCATAAAGTGACAACTTACCTTGTAGCCAGAGGATTATTAAAATAGCCAAAGATAACCAAAGGGTTGTTAAAAGGCTTGAGTACAACTGTAGGCTTCGACTGCAATTGGAAATAATTTCGATCTCTTTGGCAATCGCCATGTCCCCCTTATAATGGGTAGAATGTAGAGAGAAAGCTGGGTGAAGACACAGGAGATGCAATTTTGGAGTCAAGCATCCTTGCTTGATCAAAACTCTCAAAGTTCTCCCCTACCAGGAAATGCAAAGAGAATCTTCTATCCTGGTATTCTCTACATCAATAACCACAAATGTGCGATAGTGGCATGGATCATAAGGTAGTTCACATTCATGAAAGCTTTTTGTGTCTCTTAATCAAAGCTTTCATGAATATTGGCTTGGAAGTTTTACGATATTGCATTGTTGCAATTCATGTTACACATTCTTGTAAAAGGTCGGTAGCTTGTTGTATCTCTTATTATTATAAAAGAAATATCAAGGCCGTAAAGAAGGATTCTATAATTTTCTCATCTCTGATGAGAGTAGAACTAGAAAGGGGGCTTTGTCTTGTCTAGTGTGTAGGATGGTTTCATGGTGAAAGAATGTACACTTTCTTTCAGTAGTTTTTCAATTAGTTCATGAATGAACTACTATATTTATTATTGTTGCTAACATTGTCTTCATTTGTAGTTCATTTGTGAATCTTTCACAGTTTTTTTGGAAAATAACCCATATAGACAGTGTACCGCATATCCATTGGAATTAGAAACATACTTTTTAGTACACATGAAATCTTCATCTCAAATTCTTAGTGACCTTTTTGCATAGAAAACACTCCTCCTGTTGGAAGACTTTATACTTGTCATTTTGATGAAGATTTGCATGGGTACAAAGTTTAGCTTTTTCTTGAATAAAATATTGAATTGGAGATTAAATGATTATATTAGACTGATGAGGTTTGATCCTTTCATTAGGTGGCATGAAGATTTGCATGTTAGCAGAGAGAGTTCTAATTCTTTGGAAAGGCAAAAAGGTGAAAAGGAATATTTAGAGCTTCGAGGTTTTTCATAAATTGGTAGCAGTTGAGTTGATCAAGGAGCATTATAAATATTTCCCTCTACACTTGTTCAAGAATAGTATGAGAAATGGAACTCCCTTATGTAGATGTTTCCTGTGTGTTCATAAGATATAGGTTTAATGACATCGAGTGGAGAATATTTCAGGAAGGTTGTGTTTATAGCAGCACAATATATTGTTTTGTAGCTAAAGGGACTTTCAAATCGGAGGAGGTATCTAAATGGATTTTCAAAGGCCATTTGTAGCTGCAAATGGCCTTTCCTTGGTGTCTCACAATGAAATGGTTAGTGCACGATTAATATTCAATAAACACAAAAACCATTTAAGTGAGATATCAAGAAAGATTTGAACAAGAACATCATGAAAAATAAATAAAACATAAATATACTCATGAAGCTCCCATTGCAAGTAGCTCTTCTTTGTCCTCCTTGCCTCCACGAACTTTGCTAGCTCCAAAGTTTGACAAATGGAGAGTTGGAGAGAGATAGAGTGAATGTGGATTGGTCTCCTTGTGCTCAACAAGGTAAGATTGATGGATTATTGGATTGTTGGATTTGAGTGATGGATTATGAATTTGATAGATCTGAGATAGGATATAGAAGAGGATGAGAGGAGAATAGAGTAGCATGAGGATGCATGAGAAGTGGATATCTTTTGAGGAGAATAAGCTCCAATTTATAGATTGGAGAAGGCCAATGGAGGGCGAAGATTGATTTTATTATGAAGGGTTGAGATTGATTTTAGATAGAAGGCATGGATCAAGGGTTCCTTGGGAAAATAAACATGAATATAAAATTCCTTTGGAAAAAGGGGGGAGAAATTTGAATTTCAAACTTGAGGAATTAAAAATTTCAAAATAAGGATGCATTGAGGGATTCAAAGAAATTTGAATTTCTTTGAGAGACTCAATGTTGATGTGACATGAGTGGGAATTAAAAAATTGGAGAATAATGATAAGCATGATTATGAGAGATTCTAGAGGGATTAATTAGGCTAAGTGGGATTAGGAAAATTCATTTGTAGGAATCACATGACTAGGTTAATTAACTAGAATTAATTAACTGAGTGGGTTTAGAGGAAATAATTATTGAGAGGACTTTAGAAGAATAGGGGAATAATTAATTTATTAATAAATTAATTATTGGACAATAGTGACAGGATTAATTAAATTAGATTTAATTGATTCTGAGAGGAATAAGGATAACACAATTAAGTTATGTTGACAGGCTTAAATTAATCAAATGTTAATTTTAGGTGTCTACACTTGGCTTCCTACATTTTCCCCCTCATCTCCTGAAGCCTAAGAGTGAGAAGGAGCGAGGAGGAGAACAATGAGGACAGGGAAGAGTTAGCTCTAGCAAAGAGCCTGTTTAGTTAAAATTGATAACTAAAGTCGGACCCCTGTTCTGATTACAATACCCATCTCTGGAGCTCATCTAGTAGGTTTTGTGGAGCTCATCCACTAGGTTTTATAGCTAGAATTTTGCATCTGTAAAACTACTCCTCTAGTTTTTTTAGTTAGAATCTTGCATCCATAAATTTATCAGCAATGTGATGGTGGCACGACTCAAGCAGTTGAATTTCAACAATATTTTATTCTTCACTGTGGTCCATGATAGTTTCATGATAGTTTTAGTCATATGGTTTGATAAGTTATCCTGTTCTATTTTAGGTTTCATATTGGGAATATATCATTTCCATGCATATAAATGAAACATATGTCAAATGAGAACATGACAGTTGTATGCAGCTTGAAGCTTGTTGCTCTCCTTACTCTTATAAAAGGGATTCCAAGGCTGTATAATTAAGAGAATTTTTTGGAAGGAATCTTGGTCTCTTTTGAAAAGGGTATAGTAGTAGTGTCTAAGTTAGAATGTGGAGTCTTCCACAGTTAAGAATGTATATACTCCTTCAACAATATTAATTAGTTTATGATCTGTCATGACAATTACTAGATATATAGTCTATAGAATGTACTTCTTGATCTCACCTGAATGATAATATCAATGGTTTTGTTATTTGTCTTTTCAAATCTCTTGTGAAAGTGAAATTTTATTTGTGGGTTTATGTACTTGTATCAAAAATTATAAAAAAAGAAGAAGATATATATACTATTAATATGTATCGCACAAGGCAACTTATGGCAAGTGTGCATTTAATGAGAGATTTATGCTGAAGCTGATCGAATGCCTTTAAATTGGGCATTGACATATTACCATATTTTCACATTACATGTTCAAGTTGGAAACACTGAGGTGGGAATGTTGGACATGCCAATTTTGCTTAGGGCAACAAAACCATAGACAACGTTTCTAGGTGAAGTCACAGATAAACGATTAGGGGGGTCTTGGTAAATGGCCACCTGTACATAATGCATACGATCAAGATAGTGCTAGGGTTGGAGTTTCTGATGGTGTATCACAAACATAGGGTCAGTTCAGACATTCCGGCCTTTTTTCTTGCCATGTTGTTATATGTTAGGTTTTCCAAGGAATGGGCGAAAAAAACTCACCCAGATGGTGTTCGAGCATGCATATTTGTGTGACATTGATGCGGTCATCGACAATGTGGATGAGAACCTCCTCATTCCCTTCCCACAAAAATATTACATTGGAAGGGTTTTTAAATTTTTGATTGTGCAAACACAAGATGTGTAGTTTTTGTAGGCACGAAGGAGTGATATACTATGCAGTATCAATTTCCTCATGTATGTAGCCAAAATCAAGGAACCCGAGGAGGACGATTGGCATTAGGTCTACCTAACCACTAAAGAGTTGGTAGATGAAGATGAAATTGATGAGGAGGATACGACTAAAATTGTAGGGGTGTTGGAGCTGGGGAGTGGAGAGGAATGGAATGAGGATTACAAATGTGGTGTGGAGGAAATTGCAGCAGGTGAAGCTCATGCTAATTGTAGACAACATTGCCTACTCATCTTACAAGCCAAGAAAGTCAAGCAAGAATGTGAAGTTGTGGAGGCAGCAAGGTGGACTGTGAATGTTTCCTAGCCTAGAAGTATGGTGCAGATGGTTCATTCTGTTTTGATGCTTGAATTTTGTATTGTGGGTTATGGGTTGTTATGGGTGGTCATTGGAAATGCTATCGAGAATGTATTTTTGGCTGCAAGCCAAATACTGTTGTATCTATTTTTAAAATCTTAATATAATGGGTGTTGGCCCTACCTAGCTATTCACTTATCAAAAAAAAATGTTGAAATAATTTATTTTAGTGAATCTTTCATTATTTTGAGGGAAAAGAAATATATTATAATGGGTGTTGGCCTTGCATAACTATTTACTGTTAGAGTTTATCAAATTGTTTCTTTTTTGGACCTACCAGTACGTAATATGATATTTTATTGATTTAAAGCTTCAAAAAAGATTACAAAAAGATTGGAGTCATACCTATCTCTATTCCGAGGACTTAAGATTGGAATTGGGCCAACCCTTTCCGACATGTCCTTTGACCTCCAGCATGCATAATCTTATTGGTCCACTTAAGAAGATCCTGACGTCAGCAGGGCCCATGTGCCATGTGTGTAGCCGAGCTACGGAGTTAAGGTGAAAGAGCATCTTGATCTAAATGTGCAGTCGTGTGGACATCTGGACCGTTGATATCAAAGGAAGTGCATAGTGGGGTAATATATGAAAGTGATTAATTTTAATTTTTATTATATTTATATTGTGAGTGTGATTCTCACTGTTGTTTTTCCCACACTGGGTTTTCGAGGTAAAAATTATGGTTTTCATGTGTTTGGTGTTTTTTTGTTTCATCTTACATTTATGTTTAATTTGTTAATGATGAATTATAAGTACTTATGATTAAATAAGTTTAGGATTTGTTTTAGACTAATTCATGCCCCTCTCAATCTTGTGGCGTTTTCAACATAAAGGTTAGGTCATAATCCATAGCATCATATTCACAAGAATATGGATTAACATTATTACATATAGGCATCATAAGTACATCCATAATCATCTGTAACATCATAATATAAAAATGTATATATATGTAACTATCACATAATAGGTACATACATCTATGTATGTTAAATATTGACCTATTTGTAAACCCTAAAGATCCAACCAGTAACCCTAGATCTACAAACTAATTCAACAAATAGTCAATAGAGAACTAAAAATACATGCAAATAAAATGAAATAAACAAAGTATAAATTTATTCATTACTCAGATTTAAATATTAAATTAATCAATCTACTTAATGACCGTTGGATGATCGCACATCAATGACATAAGCTCTATTTCGGCTCGAAGTTCAGAAGGAAAAAAGTTTCTTCAAAACGTCGCCGAAATAGAGACAGGTTTGAGCATTGTCTAATAATTCCTTAATTATTATAAATTGTATGCTTAATTAACTCTAAGTCTATACTTAATTAATTTTAATCAACGACATAAGCTCTATTCCGGGCCAAAGTTGTGAAGGACACAAGTTTCTTCAAAAAATAGAAATAAAAAGAAATAAATGTTAACCATGGTTTTTCCCTTTTAGGAAGATATTGAAATTAAGGGAGATACGTGTCATGGAGGGTGGAGATTCATCTCTGCTTCCAAGGCAGGGGATTAGTTAGCATCAACCATCCATAGTTGTTTTCCCCAGAGGACATGCTTTGGTTTAGACTTGAGATATCATGTGGAAATGGGAGGATCGTTCAGAGAATAGGACTGGTGGAAGTCGGGCAAAGATGATCGAACATGCGTAGGAGTTGAATTGGGGATTTAGTCAGATAAGTAATATTAGTACCACTGTGGCCCTTGTTGGTTTTGACAGTTATATCACAAAGTTGATAATGGACAATTTGGAAGGGATGAATCTAGATTCAGGGGTGCAAGAAAGTCGTTTCAAATTCAAATTTTTGGGTAAGTTCTTGAGAGAAATACAAAATGAACTCAACAATGCAAACAAATAGAGGTGAATTTAGCATAATATTATAACACTTCAAAAATATAATCACTTACCTTTAGGTCACTAGCAGTCACCAATGCAGTCAGCAACAATGGTTGTTCCTTGTTTGAAACTTTGCTAGTGATTTGAATCGAGAGCTCAAAACAGACTAAATTGTGTAGAGATAAATCTGATCTTTGACTATATTTATACCAATCCTTATTTGGTGATTTTGGCAGGAAATTTATATGGTATACAAATATTTGGCGAATCACACTTAATTATAACACGTCTTATGTAATTTTCAAGGCAATTATGGGTTGTCTAATTAATTGGCAATTATAATAGAGTTGACCAAATTTCGGGAGAATTGAGAAATGCTTCCGCAAAATTCTAGGCGAATTGGGTCCTCCTAGCCAATAAATCTTTATATGGCTATTGGTGAATTATGGCCATCTATTAAGACAACCTCGAAAAGTGCAGGCAAAAATATTGAATTTAGCGTGTGGAAAACGTGGATTATATTAACTAAATCTTGATAGAGATACAATTAATTACATAAGATAATGGGCGATTAGGTCATGAATTTAATGGATATTTATAAAGTCCGGGCAACATGGCCAGCCCTGATCGATACAATTTATTCGCCATTTTCCAGGTCACCGATGTGAAATATTCGCCATTGGCAAATATATGCCACTAAAGTAAACTTTGTTGTTCAGGGTGCACTTATACAATCTTCCTTTTGAATTTTGGAGTGAAAATCGTTTTAATAAGACTACCAATAACTTAGGGCAAACCCTAGAATTAGACATGGGAGATGGTGATCAGATCCTATATGTATGAATTAAGATGTTGACAATATTCCCTATCCCAAGTACTTAGATTAAAGTTATGACTTTTATGAGTAGTTGGATGCAAAAAAGTGAAAAGGAAGATGAAAAGTTCTTCTACAACAGATGTTGAAGAAGCAACCACAATGTGGAGGATTATAGAATAATGACCAAGAAGGTTTGGAAAAAAAATATAATTGGGGAGGAATACCAAGAACTAAATAATCCCATAATAAAACTAAACATTGCCAAAGAGATAGAGGTTAGCAAGTACAAGGTCAAAACACCAATTGATCAAAACAAAGAATAAGAGGAAGGAAATGTTGGTAATTAACACTCATTTGGTGATCTTCGATACTTGATTTATGGTCTAGGGTTGTCATTAATAGCAACTCTTGTTGGAGATTCAATCCAGCGGCCGTGATTCATCTTATCTGGAAGCTAGAGTTAATCGGTAGCCAGTTAACCGGTATAACAAGGTATCTCAGTAATGTTTTGGTTCGGAATAATTTTCGATGATTGCGGTAATTTTGGTGGTTGATTTAATGTTCTTGATGAATGGTAAGATCCTTAGGAAGCATGTGAATACACTCTTTTTTCTAGTGCTATGTTTTGTTCGAGATTGAAGCCGACTTGGATCTACACATTATACTACTTGAAGCCGAATTGAAGGAGATTGCTTTTGTGATAAGACTGGATATATAAGATCAAATTGGCGATTGATTTACTCCATGGATGGCCAATAGTATCCAGTGCACAGGAGTTTCATAAAGAGAAAATTCTTTAATTCTTTAATAGCTTTAGGACCTCAATGGATACCACCAACTAATGGTTTCTATATAATTGAACTGCACTTCATGGAATGGAAGGGGACTTGAGTGCTCTGATAGGAAGTATGTGGTTAAAAGATTCCTAAATCAAAAAAAGAATAAGGACATCTGCAGTGTTCCTACAAGAAGTTAAAGTTATGGATATGATTGTGAGGAGTTTGAAGTGAACCTAGGTAGGCATCTCCATGTGACTACCTTCCATTAAATTGGGACAGTCACCCTAAAATATTATAGCGGCATATTCTAGGAATGAAACCCTGGAATTAGAAGTTATTCAAGGTCCCCCACATGCTCATGAAGTTATTTTTTCATTTGGATATCTAGAAATGGGTGTTGCTTTGTAAATTAGGCCTAATTTTCCTAATTAGGTCTCTAGGCTTCTAAAGGGTTCAAACCCTTAGGTTGTAGATCTTTCCAATCTATTTTTGGGATGAGTGTAGCTCCATAAAGGATATTTGGAATGGTAAACAATTTACTAGGGTGTGTGCAACATTTTGGAGTTAAGGACAAAATAATCGCCAAATAGGGCTACTAGCCAGAGGGGTAGGTTTACAAAGGAAGTATAAGGGATTGATGCCAAAACCAAAAACCAATGCTTGGAACAATTTTTAGATGTCTTGAGTGGACCAAATCCAAGGCGTGTAAGAGCAAGAGTCATGGTGAGGCATGTTGGGAATGTTGAGGTCATTTACTCATCTTGAGTAGGTGCTAGGTTAGAGGAGTGTGAGTAGTTCAAAGCTTAAGGTGTGGAGTCCTTCTTTTGCAGGATCCTTGTTATTAATTGGGTTCAACCTAAACCTTTTGGACCTATCCTTTGGGTGTGTGAAGGGCTCTGCATCAGTTCTGTTGATATAATTCAAAGGGACGTATTTTTATGGTATATAATCCCACCTTTTCATTTATTATCGTGCATTTCAATTGAAGTGATTATCATAAAGCCTTTATGTTCATCCATGCATTTTATGTGTAGACTAAATATTCTTAAAAATAGGTAGGTTCATGCTAGATCATTCGTCGTTGACAATACCCTCTCTTGGTGATGGTACATATTCCTTTGTGCATTAATGAGATTAAATTTTGTGCATAAACACTAAGTCAAGTGAATGTATTGCTATTTATAAATGACCATATCTACCATCGTCTTCAACCATGCAGAGAAATGCAGTGAGAAGGGATTTAATCAAAATGCATCTTTCTTCAAAGTTATGCTTGTATACTTTGGAGAGAAACTAGTAAGTTTCGTAATTATACAATCTTGTACGTCTTAAAATTTTTTCAAATGATCTATTTATAATTTGACAAAATAATTTGTATTAAGTGTTATAATTTGTTTCTTGTAGCACATTCATTCCGCATAAAAAGGTTACTTATTTTGGTCTTCATTTATATGCAGACATTGCTGTACGTAAGCTTTTCTCTTAGGACATGAGGACGTCTGATGTAGATGAAGTGGGATGTTGTATTTGTAGATGGATGTGAATTTATGTAGCTTTGTTATGATGATATACAATGTCCATGAGCAAATTGGTTTAGCTATATTGATAATATACAATTTATCTATACATGAGTACATTGGTGTAGTTGTATTGATAATGAAAAAAACTATGTTTGCATATCCCTTCATGGATGTCACATGCAAGTGTAATGGTAATTATGTGTATAAAATACATGGAAATATTGACCCTGAGCGTTCGACTGAGTGGGGGAGCAAAATAGGAGCATGCATAGTGTAATAATGCCTAATTGGACATGTTGGAGCCAACGGTTCATTATCACGACAAGCAGAATGAGAAACTGGCCATGTGACAACATTCAATTGAATAAGGCTAACGATTTTTTTGCCAACCAAAAAAATGCTGCCCTAATAAAACCGTAGGGAAACCTGAAATACCGAGATAGGGTTTTGTAGGGGCCCCTCTCATGTAATCGGTGATACTCATACTCTATTTTGCTACCAGTTAGGATTGTGCACATGCAACTACACACATATACAATCAATCTCTCATCAATTCACACACTATCAATCTCTGACTCTTTCGCATCTCAAATCATATCATGTGAATGTATATGATCCATCGCTAAGTGATCTCTCTTAAATACCCTTATAACTTGTAACTTGTTCATCATGTCGACCTTCACAATAAAATTAAACTTGTCGGCTTCCTCCTGGATCATAAAGTATATTAAAAATTATCCTGATGATCTTATTTGATATCAGCCTGGCACACTACCTATAATTTCTCAAATGACTTTATCAGGTCCCATTATATGAATTACTAGTACCAAAAATAATCGGTTAAAAAATTTAAACCATAGGGTGTATATCGATTGGCCTTATCTAGACAAAATGATAAAGTGATGAATCTGGATGAAGAAATACCATCTCCTGAAGATGAGCTGCCATAAATGACAACCCAAAATGTAATTCACCTCAAAATATGACTACTGGATGAGTGTCAATTGCCAAAAGTTCCTTCCCAAAACCTCAACTAAGAGGATAAATAAGACATGGAAAATAGGGTCACCCATATCTTAAGACCCTTCAAAGTTTGTAAGAACCCTTGAGGCATTCGATTAATGAGAGTGGTGAATTTGGAGGTGCAAACATGCATATGCATATATATGTATGCATATTTATAAATATATACATACATACATACATACATACATACATACATACATATACATGCATATACATACATATGTATGTATATGTATACACATATATATGTATATATTTATATGAATATACATATATATACACATCTATATACACATATATACATACATTTGCTATAATTATAGTAAACATAATGAATAAAACGTATCTCATATAATAATATTAAACTTTAGTTAGAAATTATTAATTCATTAAAATAGTGTTGTGTTTAGATATTGCAATTATAGATGCTACTAGTATATGTTATTAGATAAATCAATGTAAGTACAAAATATTAAAAATAATATGACTTAGCAACTTTTGTGTAAAATTATTTGTGAAAGCTATACTTGTTAGTAGTTCATATAACTCTTACTTACAAAGAGTTAAATTTAAAGTTAAATTTTATAATTTTGAGTACCTTTCTATATATAATCTCTCTACATATTCAATATCTATTTTCAATCTTAATGTTTTATCATTTAAACCCCTTTTAAATATCGTCATTTATCTTGCAATGTGAGATATAGACTCTTGGTCTTCCATTGGTTGTATTTGTCTCATTGTTTAAAGTGGATTTTCTAAGTTGTGACCCTTGGTCTTAAAGCACCAAGATATGTTATTTTGAGCTCCAACAAAATATGAAGTTTTTATAGAGCCACTTAAATCATGAGTTATCAGGTTTCCATAGAGGCACTTCAAACTAAGGGATACAATTCTCTTGGAATATCATCAAAATAATTATCATTTTATTGAACTTCAACATGAAGCACCAACATAATTTTAAGCTTCCATAGAGGCGGTTCAAGCTAAAGGATAAACTTTTTTTGTAATATCATCCAAATAATGGTTAGTTAGAAATTCATAATCTTATAATAAAAAAAATATCATATTGTGTACAAGAAACATATGTACCCGATCTACAATTATATTCTTTTTTTGTGGTTCACCATGAAGCACTAACATAATTCCAAGCTTTAATAGAGGTAGTTTAAGCTAAAGGATATTTTTTTCTATAATGCCTCATGTAACATCATCCAACAATTATATGCTTTTTTGAGCGTTAACATTAAGCACCAAAATAATTACAAATAATGATTACTTAGACATGTATAATTTCATAATAATAAAAGGAGGGGCATTTCAAGATAAAGGAATTTTTTTTTGCCATATCATCCAAATAATGATTACTTAAAAATGTATAATTTTATAATAAAAATGTGTTATGTTGTGTAGAAAAAACATATACCTGATCTACAATTATATGTTTTTTTGAGCTTCAACATGAAGCACCAACACAATATCAAGTTCCCATAAATACATGTGAAACTAAGGGATATTTTTTTTTCTATACAATATCATCCAACTAGTGATTACTTAGAAATGTATAATATTCTAAAAAAAGTATTATAATGTAGAAAAAATACATACCTAATCAGTAATTATAAGTTTTTTCAACTCCAACATAATACAAAGTTTCTATAGAACCAATTCATATTAGAAAGCACCACTACAATACCAAGTTTCCATAAAGACACTTCAAACTAAGACATAAGCTATTTTTTTTGTATTGAAAATCGAGAGTAACAGTGTTTACAAAAAATTAAAAAGAGGCAATTCCTCAACCACCAAAGTCACCGAGGAAGATATCACCAAGACATAGAAAATCTTATCTATCTATGGAGACTATACAAGTAGAGTCGGTATACAAAAAACATAAGAAAACAGTGATCTAGTGTAAAATGTCATCGAAGGAGTCCACCTAGGTGGTCCATCCTTGGGCCCCTTCCATCCAAATCACCTTCTTTTTGTCCTGAATTGGAGAAAGCATCACAGTGTGATCAACATCAGGTATCTTATTGTTGCAAATTTCGGTGTGCAACTTCTTCAAAGCTTCTTCGAAGGAAGATAGGTTGTTCATGAGCCGCCTCCATTCATAGCCATTCTTCATGTCATATATGAACATGGTGGAGTGCCCATCTCTGAGAAATCGAAGGAGCTTATGTTTTTCCACGTTCATAAGAAAACAGACCCGAGAAGCAATTTTAAAGAAGGTGAGTCTACGAAAAGACTCAGTAAGACATTTGGTGTCACTATTGTACCTATCTTCATTTCTAATTTTCCATATAAACCAAAGGATATAAGAGGATAAAATAAACTAGAACAGATTAGCATCTTTTTTTAACCCAGCAATATGACCAGGAATAATGTTAAAAACATTCACATGAATAGGAGCAGCAAAACCAAACATTAACCAAACCTCCCTGGCGAAAGAACAATCAAAGAATATGTGCCTACAAGTGTCAAGAAGACTGCAAATGGAACACATGTCAGTATTAAATGAATCTTTTCTCAAGGAAAGTCTATCAATAATAAGCGGCCACTTAAAGCACTGTATTTTAGGAGGGATCAGGCTTTTCTAGATCTGAAGAAAGCATTTTTGCTAAAGATTAACAAACAGTTCCAAGTACCACATTACATTAGTATATTCAATAATAGAATCATCCTTAGAAATCAAATCATAAATACTATGTCTCTTGACCTTGGATAGGGGGGAGCCATCTTTCCACTTGAAGGTCAGAAATATGTGGGAATCTAGGTCAGTAGTGGAGGGCAAAGCAAGGGTTTCCCAGGCTCTTTTAACCATGAGGTAGGTTCTTCTCTGGGTAGGTGATAGGTTAAAGGAGGAGGTTAATTCTTCCCAGCTGATCAGAGTATCATTTTCAAAAAAATCCATGAAGTTATTAATACTAGTTCTAGCCCATAGTTTGGCCGAGCAACCTTGGGTAAGGGCAAGAGGTTTATTAGCATGGTAGAGATTCCACCATATGGATCTTTCACCATGAAGAACACCATTACTGCTAACATAAGGGTTGTCAACAAGACATCTAACATGTTCATAGGCTTTCCAGATGGATCTAAAAACACATGAGCCTTGCACAGAGATAGGAAACCTGCCCGCAACAAGATAGGCAAGAGGGAGGGACTTCCAGAATTTAACATTTTTAGGAATACCCCTTTCAATATTATTTCTAATGAATACCTTCCAAGGTTACATCCCATCCAGTGCATGGAAGATCCATTTCACTGTGAGAGCAATGCCTTTAGTCTTGAGGTCTTTCAGCCCAAGGCCACCAAACTTTTTGGCCATGTGGCACCATTTCCAGTTAACATCAGACATCTTGTTACCACCTCTACCATCAGACCACATGTATTGCCTAATAGTCTTCTGGATGTCAAGTATTTGATAATCATTAAACATACAAGCTGAAGAATAATACACACTATAAGATGAGAGAATTTTCTGACAGACTTTAACTCTACCCGCCAGAGAGAGGAATCTATTATTCCATTTATGCAATTTCTTATCAATCTTACACCTAACCCACTGCCACATCTCTTTGAGAGAGGGTGAAACAGAAAAGGGGATACCGAGGTATCAAACAATCTTATTGGGGCCTCCCCACTGAAACTCATAGGAAGTAAGCCAGTCAGGGGTTCATCTTTCTAGCCCAGGAGAGTAGATTTAGCATGTGAAATTCTAGCACCAGACATTGAGCCAAATATTTTAAGCTTTTGAACAAGGGAATTTATATTCTGGGGTGAGCGCTCAAGAAACAGGGTAGTGTCGTCTGCAAACTGGATGTTAAGAAGACTGGAGTCATCCAGGAGTCTAACCCCTCTAACACTAGGGGAGAGAGAGTCATCCCTAAGGAGGTAGAATAGAGCATCCGAGGCAATGACAAATAGGGCGAGGGCAAGCGGACAACCTTGTCTGTTTGATCTACTAAGTTTAATACTATTAGAGAGGGAGTCATTGATCTCAAGTTGAGCCGAGGCGTCTTGAAGAAGGACTTTAACACATCTACAAAAATTATCCGAGAATCCAAAATCCTGCAGCATCATAATAATAAATTCCCATTCAACACAATCATAGGCTTTTTCAAAATCAAGTAAAAACATAGCAGATTCTTTGTTAGAGACCTTAGCCCAATCCATGGTTTCCCAACTTGTGATGAGGTTCTCGAGGATATATCTACCCTTTATGAATCTAGTATGTGTAGAGCAGATAAACTTAGGTAAGATCTTAACAAGGTGAAGGGCCATAGTTTTGGCAAGAATATTATAGGAGACATTAAGGAGAGCAATGGGTCTCCAATTTCTAATCAAGGCCTTATCCCCATCCTTGGGAATAAGTTTGATGATCCCTTTATTAATGTCAGCACCAAGGGAACCATTGTCAAATGCTTCAGTATAGACATCATGAAGGTCTTTAGCAATCCAATCCACATTGGCCTTATAGAATTTGATAGGGAGACCATTCGGCCCCGAGGCTTTATCGGGTTTTAAAGAATTAATAGCACTAGTGATCTCTTGAATAGTAACCATTTGATTGAGGAGGAGGGAGTCTTCATTAGATATCCTATTTGGGATAAGGGATCTGCATTTTTCTCTAGTGTCTTTAGCACTGTGACTATCCTCAGAGGTGAAGAGGTTTGTATAGAACAATTCAAAAGAATCTCTGATACTAGGAAAGTTTATAATTTCTTTATTATCAATTACCAGCCTATCAATCTTCTCCTTAGACTTTTTATGCTTCAAGAGGTTGAAAAAGAACTTCGAGCCTTTCTCCCCAAATTGGAGCCGATGAGTGCAGGCTCTAATCATAGCTCCGTGGATCCTAACTTGTTGGTGATTCCTAATGGCTTCCCTAGCTTGTGCAACTTGGGTAGCAAGGTGAGTGTAGCTAGGGTTATTTTGGATGTCTTCCTCAAGGGTATGCAACCAATTGGAAAGTGATAGTCATTTAGAAATATACAATCGTATAAAAAAATAAAATTATTGTATTATGTAGAAAAAACACATACCTGATCTGCAATAATTGGAAGATTTTTTAAAATAGAATAAATGATCACCATAACACTTCTTGAAGCTAAATATCATTGCCCCACCTTAATCAAAATTATAATTCTTAAACATAAGAGCAAATGCCATAAGACTAAATGTCATTAAATATAACTCTTTAAAAATTCAACCAACCACAACTTGTATGTAACTAAATTATAGATCTCTAGATTCATCCAGAAATTTTTATAGAATATTAGAGCAGAAGCTAACAAAACCCACGATCAGATGTACCTCATCAATTATTGAGAATCGGAAAGAAAAACAAAAAAATGAGATACTTGTACTTGTGTTGAAGGCCAATTTTAATTAGAGAAAAAATCTTATATAATTGGCATTTTGATCATACAGATTATATATTACAATTAAAATTGATTACATTTGAATTCTTTAATCCATTTAAATGTTGACTATCATTATCAATTGTTTATTTATTACATAAATTACAATAAGATTTCAATCCATTTAAATTTTGACTATCATATACCATTTTTTTATTTATTAAATAAATTATAGCAAGATTTCAAGCAACTTTAAATTAATTTGAATCACTTAATTTTTGCATGATATTTGTAAATCTATTTATAAATTATATTAGAAAATTATAATAATCTTAACATATTTTTGTAGCACCTCATTAAGATTAATTTTTTTATATTATATACAATTATCATACTCGTTAATTAATAAATATTAGCATCAAATGTAAATTATCAACTATTAAATATGGTATATAATTTACTATGAAAAATTATAAAAATATGGTAGAATTATAATATATAAACTAGTAGTAAAGATTGTATGAGATAGAGCATAATTTATCAATTTAGAAATCAACATCCATAAAAAATATTAGTAATAAAAAAATATTAATTTTTTGTTAGGTAATCATAATGTATACAATATAAATATAAACAAAATTTCAAGAAAAATATTACATAATACAAAGACATTATGAAAGAAGATCAAAGAAAATGAGGTATAGAAGATTTTAAAATGTACATCTTCTTTCAATAGTCTTCACTTCCATAATTTTCAAAATCTCTTCCACTCTTCATTTGCTGTCACAAACAATTTCCATATCTTCATTTTCTTTATATTTCTTTATAATGTCTTTACATTATAAAATATTATCTCGAAATTTGATTCATATTAATTTTGTATACATATAACCATCTAACAAAAATCAAAATTTACTATTCCTAATAAAAAATAAAATAAATTTTTTTAAATTATATCAAATAATTAATTAAATCAACAAACACATCATCAAAATGTTAAATGGAGTCATTAATTACTTTTATATCACTCTCAATTTAAGATATAATATTTTTAATAAAAGCATAAACTATAGAAAACTTATTTTATTAAATAAAATTATATAAATCCTGAGTACTGTTAGAAATATCTGGTAGCCGTGCACCCTGCAATAAAAAACAAAAATACATTTAACCCTAAATCGGCAGAAAACAAAAAGACATGGAATGCTTTGAAAAACATGCCGCCTCCATAACATGCTTGACCTGCTTTCAGCACCTGCCATTTCCTGCCACACAAGGAAAATCAACACAAGAACAAATACACAGACAATATAAAGAAACAGCGGAGACAGATATTCAAATAACAGTAAAGGAAAAAGCTACGTTTTATACAAACTTGAAACCTATTTTGTGCAGGATTAAAGGAGAAAACTAGAAGCCTACCGAATTCTCTACCAAAAAAACATTAAAAAGACTCACAACACACAGAGAGTGTTTTTTTGTTATGAAAAGTAAAGTAATGTATTGCTTTAAACAAACATCGAAAACGGCTGTGAAAGGTAAAATCCATAACAAGCTCCTCCACTTTCACGGCCTGCCATTTCCTGTGCCACAAAGAAAACCTGCACAAAACACAGACAATACAAACAGCTCTTCGAAACACTCTTAAAATGCACACTTCATTAAAGGTCCCTTCGAGGATGCCCAGAAAATGCACAGTAACTCCTAGTGCAGAACATAAACACATGAGATACGCAAATTGCAGGATGCAAAGGCTACGCTTTATACATACTTGTAAGCCTATTTTGGGCATAAAAGGGCGGCAGGAGTAATGGCAGTAGCAGTCATGGAAAATAAGGATGAAAGCAGAAAACTAAACTCCATTAAAAGACTCACAACACAGAAAGTGTTTTTTTTCTTATGAAAAGTGGACTGGTGGGAGTGGGTTTATATAGGAAGGAGAGTAGGGTATAAACTCCCCTGGGCTTAACCTCCAAGACTGACTGTCACTGGAAGGAACCTCTTCTGGGCTTCACCTTCACTGTCAAGCATGAAAATAATTTCTACTTTCCTGCGCTCACTGTACCCAGGACTAGATTTTTTAGATGTGCAATCTTTTGGTGGTATGTACGTGGGACAGCAATCTGCATTCAGATTTCATATATCTAAATATTTCGACATGGCATGTCATAGGCTGGACATCACAATTTTGTTACAGTACATGCTACAGTATTCAGTCCACCGAATTTAACAATTAAATTAAAATATCTTTAACGATGTTGCTTTCCAGTTTTTTGGGGGCATTTCTCATAAAAGCCTTTAAGCCAGTGATCCCGTAGCCGTTGAAAGGCAAGTAAATGAGAGCCCGCGAATGTATAAATTTTTAAATAGAGTTAATTCCTTAAATATAATTTTTTATATGTTTAAATTTTCTAAATAATAGTAATCTGTAAATTTTATTTGATTTACTTCTTTTAAAGAATAAAATAAAAATATGAAACTAAAAAATATAATTTATTATTAAAAATATTATATATAATTTAAAAAATACTTATATTTATTAAAAACTCAGTGTTATTCATTTATATGTATTTTTATTAAAAGTAAAATAACAATATTATTAAAAAAATTATATAATATATATCATAAAATCACTTAATTGTATATCATGTATGTAATAATATAACTAGCATATATGTTGATGATTTATAGCTACGGTTAAGTAATATGCCTTGCATTATTATCGTGAGGGGGCACGATCAAGTGATGTCTTGATCGACCATGTCCAAAAGACATGGCCGGTCAAGGCATCGCTTGACCGTACCCAGCCCACTACATATACCAAATGAAATGTGTGAGAATAGACATTGAAATTAATAAATGCTCCTCCTCTCCTGCAACATAAAAGAAGACAATCAGATTTATACAACAATTCAATGATAGATAATACATAGAACAAGATAAATTTTAATTCTGATCCATAAATTTAACATGGTATCACAGCCAGGTTTCCTTCTATAAAGTCTAACCACCTGAATGAAGATCCGATTAAGATCAGATTGATATCTCCTTGAAAGTCTGTATTTTAAAATGATGAATGGAATCAGATTCGAAGACAAACTTGAAGGTGCCTCAAACTATGATTCATGGAAACTACGAACGATGTTGGTACTAAGGAAGAATGAGTTAAAAACAATAATAGAGAATCCTTCTAAACTTGATGGAGAAGACGAACAAAGTCAGTGGGAAAAGAACAATATTAAAGAAATGGAGTTATTAGTAGATGGAGTAAAAAGTCATCTACTACCTATCATTACAAAGTTAGATTATGCATATGACATGTTCAAAGCCTTGAAAGACATGTTTGAGATTAACAACACGAGCAAAATCCTCACACTTAAAAATCAACTTTCTAATATTAAAATGAGTAAAGAAGAGACTATCACTTCATATTTTATGAGGATAACAGAATTAAGGAACCAACTCTCATCAATTGGTCACATTTATGCTAATAAGGAGCTAACTATGATAACTCTAAATGGGCTCCCTATCTCATGGGAAAACTTTAGATAGGGAGTTAGTGCTCGATCCAAAGTTCTCAAATTTGATAAACTAAAAGCTTACTGCATTCAAGAAGAGTGTAACCTAATATCAAGAGGAATCATGAAACCCGTTGATGAAGATGTTCAAGTTCTAGTCTCTAGCTTGAAAAGGAAAAATGACAAAAAGACATATGGTAATCGATCATTCAAGAAGCCTAGAGATTCCTCTAAAGTACAATGTTTCATATGTGACGACTATGGCCACATTGCAAGAACTTGTCCTCTAAAACTTAAACTACAAGCATCCCTTGCTGAAGTTAGAAATTCAGACGTATGTTCAGAAAAATATGTTCTCTAGAAGAAACTCAAGATACCTTGTGATTGAGAAGGAGCTTACTAATAAAGATTGAGCACTTCTGAGGTAAAATTGTAAATATTGATTAATACTAATAATTATTTTATGGGCCCTGTGTAAATCATAAGGAAGTGACGACTTCCAAATGATTTCCACTTGTATTTTTTGAGTTTATTGGAAGGTGGTGATCTTACAATAACTCAAGATTGTGGATAGAATCGCCGACTGAGGCAATCCACACAAGATCTTGTGGATAGAATCACCGACATAGGCAATCCACACAAGAGGTCATGGATAGAATCGCTGACTGAGGCAATCCACGTAAGAGCTTGTGGATAGAATCGCCGACTGAGGCAATCCACACAAGAGCCCATGGATAGAATTGCCGACTGAGGCAATCCACGTGAGAGCTTATGTATAGAATCGCTGACTAAGGCAATCCACACAAGAGCTCATGGATAGAATCACCGACTGAGGCAATCCACGTGAGAGCTCATGGATAGAATCACCGTCCGAGGCATTCCACACAAGAGCTTGTGGATAGAATCACCGACTGAGGCAATCCACAAAAGAGCTTATGGATAAATCACCGACAGAGGCAATCCACTCAAGAGTTTGTGAATAGAATCGCCGACAGAGGCAATTCACATCTTAAAACTATGGTCCCAAGATAAGCATCATACGATTTATGAATATTGCTCCCAATATCTTTTATCCTCCCTAGCTAAGAGGGAGTGTTGATGATTTATAGCTACGGCCGGAATCATCTGATAAACCATGCTCCACCGATAATTATATCGGGTGGTACGATAACTATACACCACCGATAATTATCGAGTGTCTTAATATATGCACTGGTTGGTACGTAATATGCCTTGCATTATTATCGTGAGGGGGCACGATAAAGTAATGTCTTGATCGGCCATGTCCAAAAGACATGGCTGGTCAAGGCATCGCTTGACCGTACCCAACCCACTGCATATACCAAATGAAATGTTTGAGAATGGACATTGAAATTAATAAATGCTCCTCCTCTCCTGGAACATAAAAGAAGACAATCAAATTTATACAACAATTCAGTGATAGATAATACATAGAACAAGATAAATTTTAATTTTGATCCATAAATTTAACAATATATACCTTAAATTTTAATTTAATCTATATAAAGTATGCCGAGAGATATCCTTCTCGAGGCACCTATTTTTACTCAATTTTAGACCCAAAAGTCAAATAAAATAGGCACCTCGAGAAGGATATCTCTCGGCGTACTTTATATAGATTAAATTAAAATTTAAGGTATATATGTTGCCACGTCGGCAACATGGAAAACATAAAATAAATCAATATATAATTATATAGTATCATTTTATTAAAATAAATTATATTATAATATTATTATATTATTATGTAGAGATATATGAAATTTTATATATCTATTTAGACTATTTTTAATAATATATGTGTTGCAAGATCAAAGTAAATACTAAAATCTAAGATATATTAAATTTTATTTAATGGCAAGTATTATGGTTATGGTTAACGTTAGGGTTAAGGTTAGTGTTATTATTGGGGATAACAGTTACATCATGGTTGAGGTTAGGGTGTATATCATGGTCATGGTTAGCATCAAGGTTACGATTTGGTTTTGGTTTAGGATTATGGTTAGGGTTAGGGTTTACAATTATGATCAGGATTATGGTTTGGGTTAGGGTTTAGTGTTAAGGTTAGGTTTATGGCTAGGGTATAGTGTTGTGGTTATAATTACGTTTAGGGTTTACATCAAAGTTAGGGCTAGAATTAGAGTTATGGTTCAATTACATTAAGGTTAAGGTTAAATTAGTATAAAAGTTCAATTAGGATTAGGGTTTAGGATAGATTAAGGTTAGGAATAGATTAGGATTAAATTTCAATTTAGGTTAGGGTTAAGGTTATAGTTAAATAGGGTTAGGGTTTGATTATGGTAAGGGCTATATTAAGATTAGAGTTTAATTAGGTTTAGCATTAAGTTTAGGCTAGGATTTAGTTATGGTTAGATTAGGGTTGAAGTTGTAGTTAGGGCTTAATTGTAGGGTTATATTTAAATTTAGGGTTAGGTTATGGTTAGGTTTTAATTATGGCTAGATTAAGGTTGAAGTTTAGGATTAGGTTATGGTTTAGCGGCCAATTAGGTTTAGATTAGGGATATTGTCAAGGTTAGGGTTTCATTGTGGTAAGGTTTTAATTATAGTTCAGGTTTTTATAAGAGTTCAATTAGAGATAAAATTAGCTTTGTGATTCAATTGCATTAGAGTTACAATTAAATTAGGATTAAATTTTATTTAGGGTTAGGGTTTGGGCTAGAATTCTCTTAGGATTAGGGATTCAATAAGTGTTAGGGTTTGAATTATGTTAGGGTTTAATTAGCGTTAGATTAAGGTTGAAGTTTAAGGTAGGGTTTAATTATATAGTTAGAGTTATGTTTAGGGTTAGGTAATGGTTGGAATTCAATTACGGTTATATTTAATTTTAGGGTTAGGTTATGGTTTAGGGTTATGGTTTGGGTTACGGGTTACTGTAAGGATTAGGATTATGGTTTGGGTTTACATCATGTTTAGGGTTTGGGTTACGAACAAGTTTAGGGTTAGAATTATGTTTAGGTTAGGGTTAGGGTTTAGTTTTATGACATAAGGGTTAGGTTAGGGTTAGGGTTTAGTTTTATGACATAAGGGTTAGGGTTTAAATAATAGTTATGTTTACATTAGGGTTAGGGTTAGAGTTAGGGTGTAGGGTTAGCGTTAGGATTATAGTTAGGGATACAATCGACATCATTGTTAAGGTTAGGATTAGGGTTAGGGTTAGAGATATGTTTTGAGTTATGGTTAGGGTTAGGTATTAGGGTTAGGACTAAGGATTATTATTAGGGTTAGAGTTTAGGGTTATGGTTAAGTAAGAGTTAGGTTTAGGGTTAAGAGTCAAGGTTATAGTTAATTAGAGTTAGTGTTCAATTACGCTTAGAGTTTGATTATGCTAAGTGCTTAATTAGGATCAAGGTTTGGGGTAGATTAGGTTTAGGATTGAATAAGGATTAGTATCTAATTATGATTAAAATTCAATTAGGGTTAGGGTTAAGTAGGGCTTGAGTTCAATTAGGGTTAGAGTTAAATCTAGGGATATAATTCAATTATTACATTAGATTATAGTTTAACTTGTAATTAGGGCTTAATTATATGGTTCTAGCTAAGTTTAGGGTTATTTTATGGTTAGGGTTCAATTAGGTCGAGATTAGGGATATTGTCAAGGATAGGGTTTAATTATCCCTAACTACAGTTAGGGATATGGTCGACATCTTGGTTAAGATTAGGAATAGAGTTATGGTTGAAGGTACATTTTGAGTTATGGTTAGGGTTAGGTATTAGAGTTAGGGCTAAGGATTATTATTAGGGTTAGGGTTTTGGGTTATGGTTAAGTAAGAGTTAGGTTTAGGGTTACGGGTCAAGGTTATAATTAATTGTAGTTAGGGTTTTATTATAGTAAGGGCTTAGTTAGGATCAAGGTATGGGGTAGATTAGGGTTAGGACTTGATAAGGATTAATGTTCAATTATGATTAAAGTTCAATTAGGGTTAGGGTTAAGTTTAGAATTAGATTTTAATTAGGGTTAGAATTAAACCTAGGGCTATGATTAAATTATTGTTTTATTATAGTTTAACTTGTAATTATGGATTAATTATAGGTTTGTAGCTAAGTTTAGGGTTAGGGTTCATTTGGGTCTAGATTAAGGATATTGTCAAGGTTAGGGTTTGATTATGATAAGTGGTTGATAATAGTTATGATTATTATTAGATTTCAATTAGGGTTATAATTACGAATATGATTCAATTACTTTAGGCTTAGGGTTAAATTAGGGTAATATTAAATTTAAGGTTAAGATTAAGCTACAATTAGGGTTAATCTTGTAGGATTATGCATTCATAAAACTTATTATCTTCATTATTATGTACATTTTTTCAATACTTCTATAAAATGTATAACTTTAAACTTTGTTCTAATAAAATTAAGGCATTTTAAAATAGCTTAATTTTTTTTAATTAAAATTATTTTCTTTTAACCTTTTAAAATTTTTATAATTAACATAAAAGTTCTTTTTGACCATTTTTAATTAATCATCATATGTTATTTTTGAACTTTTTATAACTCAACTAAAATAGAAAAATCACAGCTATATGATAAATTATAAACTTTTAATAATAAATATTTTTATATCTTAAATATTATATAGCATTTAAAAAAAAATTGTATATGTAAGTTTGAATTTACAAAAATTCTATTTTTATGATAAAAATTTAGAAACATAGAAATTTATCTTTCCAAATTGAAAATTAAGATTCTCTATAAACTAACTGAATAGAATATCTTTTTAATTGTGAAATTGAGAAAAATTAGAATTTAATCTAACATTCCTATTCTATTGTTCATTTGTTTTTTTTTGCAAATCACTTGAAGAAAAATAGAAATATATTTCATTTCTATTCTACTATTCCTTTTTTTTTGCATGCAAATCAATTGAATTGTAAAATTAAAATACATTCTATTTATTTAAATCTTTGAATGCTAAATTTAAAATTAAAATTTAGATAATACAATCTTTCTAAAAAAAATTAGATATTATATTTTTCCTTTTCAATGCAAATCATTTCTAAGTTCCCAAATTAAATTATTTTTTATTTTTATTTTAAATTAAATGAATCATCAATTAATTTTACAATAAACTCCCTGATTATGCCCATGGATTAAGCACCAAATAAATGAAATCCAATGAAGCCAGGTAACAAATGTTTATATAAATAATATAATCTAATTATATTCATCATGAATGTTATATTTTATTCTATTTTCATTTTTGGGCAGAAACAGAAATGGCCTACGGAAATAATAATATGCACAAAGGCAGTAGCAAAATAATACGAAGCCAATCTTATCAATGTAGTTGTATTTCGATCTGCATCAGAATGCAAACAAATTACTCTTAGAATACATATAATGCAATGAAAATAAATTACTCTCAGAATACATAGGAATTGGTTTCAGAATATATTATGTTAAAAAAACTTTAGTCTTCCTTAGCAAGATGCTCACCTATTTTGGATCTACTCTCTAGAGTTTTGGACAACAAATCTTAATACAAGGAAGAAATGGGGTGAAGCATTTTACTCACCTTAACCCACACTTGAAATGACTATTGTAGATATGGTCAAATTTCAATATATCAAAATGCAATGAATAAGATGGCCTCAAATTGCGTGTATGCTCTCTTTGAATACACTGCAAATGTTGCTAATAAACTTTCAAATAATCCACATGTAAAATCTAAAATTCGAGTACGAACAACTTTAAACAATAAATTAAATTAAAGACTTTCAAATAATCCACATGTAAAATCTAAAATTCGAGTACGAACAACTTTAAACAATAAATTAAATTAAAGATCTGGAGAGTTGCAAATTACTGAATTTTAGACCAGTTTGTGGGCCTGCGAACAAATCAATGGCAAAATACAGGTAAGAATGTTTCACAATTAAAATGGCTGTAGCGAAAGTGAGTGGAATGGGTCCTCAGGCCAAGCCGAAATAGAATTTATCATATATTCACCACGTCGCTTCCTCTCCCATTATTATCAGTTTCATATAGCCAGATGATTTGTTTTGTAACTGACATTTGCACGACCACTTTGCATTTGTAGCTGTCACTAAAGAAACTGCTCAGGACAACTCAGCTTAATCTTCACTTCTTCAAGAATACAAAGCACTTTTTTTTTCTTACACCATTACTGGTGATGATCCCTATATGATGCCATTGTAGGTTACTAGGCGTAATTAGTTTTAAAATAAATAAATATAATAAAAAATTAAACATATAATTGTATTTGATATTTAACTAATATCAATTTAAAGAAGGGAATTAAAATAGCATATAAGAAATTCAAAAGATAGAGCTCAAAATAAATTATTTTATTTTCTTATTATAAAGAAAAATAATAAATAGGATTAAATTATATGTTTAAATTAAATGTATAATATATAATAAAATATAAATCTCATTATTTAGATCACTTTACACATAATTTAAAAAGATCAATAATATTACTAAATTATCTATTAAATTGATATTACAATCCAAAGCATAAATATTGATGAGTTTGAATAAAATTTACCACCTTATATTTTTAGTCAAAAGCATGTCAATAATTTGATTAAGGTTGCTTCATGAAGGCATTGAGGATAAAATCATGAATGACTATATTAGAAATATTAAAAAAAAAGAAAGAAAAGTTAAGCTATCTTTCCTTAGGACTTGTGAGAGGCTCTATCAATTTTTGCTTCCTTATAATTAAATTGAGGAAAAAATAAATTTAAGCCTATTCATTATTTTTGTTTATTAAAATTATTTATTCCAAACTCTTTCTTTTGAATTTTTTATATACTATTTATATTTTTTTAAGGATTTTATTAGTAAAATATTAAATATAATTATATTATTACATATATCATATATATTAAATAAAAAGTTTAGCAATACTATTATATAACTTTTAAAAATACATATAAGTAAAAAATTATTTTTTTAATAATAAATTATATTTTTTATATTTTTATTCTTATTCTTATTTATTTTAATATTAGTTAAGTTATAACATATGTAACAAATTTTTGAGCTCTATTAGGGTTTGAATGGTACTACTTGTTGCTTCCTTTGTTGAACTATGTTGGATGGGAACAACAGGGGGGGCACTGTGGGAGTCTCATACTTCACAAGGTTCGTACTCATGTGACCTTTGTGGATTCTTCAATGCATAGTTAGAAAGCTAACTCTTCAGTCGAGGTTAATATCTTTCCTTCATCCTCACTTGAATACCATCTTCATTTCTTTTTTATGGATGAGGAACTTGCGATATTTGTTGATAAATTGTTAGGGGGAAGACCCCTAAAATGGGCAAAAATCAAGAGCAACTAGCTCCTACGGTGGGTTGTATCATGAAAGACCAACAAGTTGAGGTTTTGTAATGTGCTACTAAATATGGCTATTGCTGAGCTCAACCTCTCTCTTATTGGTTATTTTTTGGCTTTTCAACCTTCTATTGAATCAGGTCAAGAAATGGGTAAATGCTAGGTGGAAACTTAAAGGTAGTGTATCGATTAATGTTATGACAAATAGTTTTTATGTTCAATTTTGTTAACTAAGAGGATAAGGTTTTAAGATTCTCATGGAAGGCTTGTGGACTTATGGGAGTAATTTCCAAAACTTGTTATCCCTATGCAAATGGAAACTGGGTCTAGACACTTAGAAATATTTGGGGGCTCTGGCGCCAACTTGGATCCATCTTCCTAGGTTGCCCCTTGAGTACTATAATCTGGGTGTGTTTAAAGGGATTGCTAAGTCTTTTGGTAAATTCATAGTTGTGGATAGGATCACAGAATAAAAAACTAGACTCTTGTTTTCCAGAATCAATGTCAATGTGGCTATTAACACTATTTTTTTCTATCCAAGTCACACCCGTTTCTAGGATTGTCTCTTCGGTTCAACCCATAGAATATGAAAAATGCTAAGGTGTTTTATCAATTTTGCAGAAGCTATGGTCATTTTTGTTCTGAATGTAAAAAATAGCCTACCAAAAAATAGCTTATGCTAGATGCTCCTCCTACCCAGCTAGATTTGAGAGGGGTGAACCAGGTGTCCCAATCGGATGGTGTCTCTAAATACTTGGCTACTCCCTTGGTGGAGGATATTGAAAAGTCTTATGGAAGATAAGAAAAAATAGATTGATTACCTTATGAATTCTTCCTCTAGGATAGAGAAGAGTTTGATCTCGAGATTAAAACACCAGTCAAGTTTGGATGATCCTCTACAGATTAGCCAGAAGGATAATATGGAGAAAGAGGTTAATAATGAAGTGGATATGGTAGTGGATTTGAACCATAACTCTATTAAAATTCCCGAATAGACTCCCCCTATGCTCAACTCATGAGACACGGAATTGGAGAATTCCATAACATCCTCAAATCCAAACAAGGAGAATATAAACCTTGATGTTGCGGATGAGATTTCAAAGGAGAAACTTGAGGTAGGTTTTGTTAACTTTAAAAAAAATTACATATCATGGGGTTCTCTTTGACCCCTCCCCCAATAAAGCCAAGGAAAATATTTCATGAAGAAGAAGACGACGACTTAGATTGAACTCAACTAGGTGCTAAAAATAGAAAGAAGAAAAAAGTTGATGTGGGGGGTGATAGTAAAGTTAGTAGACTGTCTGAGAAAGACAATAAAAGAAGTAATGTAGAAATAGCTATTTCTTGCATAAAATAAAGGACCTTAGATGGTCTCTTGGAACCTAGGAAAAAGAAAAAGTAATTTGTACGTCCCTCTAAGGAGGGTTGTTTGAGCTACTTAGGGTTGAGTAGTTCCTTAGTTTCGGGTTTTGATGAAGATCTTATCTTGGAATGTGAGGAGCTTGAATAGACCTGTGAACCAACATATGCTAAAGTATATGCTGCTTGAGAAAAAGGTTGATATTGTCATGTTATAGGAAAATACAATGAGATTGGAAATTTTTTTAAAAATTGCCAAGTTTTTCTAGCCTTTTGTCGAGTTCCTTGTTCCCAATTTTGATGGTGTGTCGGGTGGCATTGCTATTCTGTGGAATATGACTTCTTTTATTGGTAGATTGATTCTCTCTACCAAAAATTATCTTATTTTTATGTTGAAGAGTGTGCAGACTAGCTTTGATTGGATCCTCATAAATATATATATGCTCCTAATACAAGATCACATCATGTTGTCTTGTGGTCTTGTATGGCATCCTTTATTACTAGCTCTTCGGATGACTTGTGGATTTTGAATGGAGATTTCAACTCCCCCTATATCCTTTTGAGAAGTTTGGGGGCCTTGTCGATTACTCTGACAGTATGAATGACCTTGCAGACTTTATTTCCTTAGTGGGTCTTATGGATATTAACTTAAAGGGATCTAAATTCACTCGGTACAGTGGGAGATTAGGTTAAACCCTTATTCAAGTTAGATGACACAAATTCTTTGTTTGAAGCAATTAGACAAATATTGACTACATATCCCTTTGCTCCCTCATAAAGTCAAGATTAGATCATAATGCTATTGTTACTTTGTGGGATGATGGTTTTAGAAAAGGGGCCTACCTATTTAGATATGAGATCTTGTGGACTCTGCATCCATAATTTAGATCTTTGCTTAAACAATGGTGGAATTTTCAGATAAATGGTACTCCCATGTTTCATGTGGTTCAAAAGCTGAAATTGTTGAGAAATAATTGTGATTCGTAACATCCTTGAACAAAAAAAATCAATTTAGGCAAAGCTAAAGACCATACAAGATAAGATTGAATGTAATTTTGCATCTTAGGAGGAATGCTTAGAGGAGATTACACTGAGGGAGCAATGGCTCAAACTAAATAAAAAAGAAGAGGTCTTTTGAAAAAAAAAACCAGGATTCACCAATTTTTTTCACCAATCGACAATGAAACACAAAAGCAGGAATAAGATAAGGTAGCTTTAGAAAGAGGATGGATCCATTATAGAAAATGAGGTGGAGATTGCTGTGCTAGTTGTTGCTTTCTTTGAAAATCAAAACCACACTGGTCAGGGTGGTTTTTAGGGAATTGGGTGGAATGTTGGAGGCTATTCTTGAGGTTCACATATGAGGATTTATAATTTCTTAATTCCGGAGTCTCCTTTGAGGAGGTGAAGGAGGTTGTTTTTTCCTTTGGATCTTATAAGGCCCCAAGGCTGGATGGGTTCCCCTGGCTTTCTTCCTAGAATTCTAGGATATTGTTGGTATGGATGTCATCAATGCAGTTAAGGAATTCTTCAGGTGTGATAAACTCCTTAAACAAGTCAGATCTACATTTATTGCTTTGATCCCTTAAAATGATAATGCTACTTTTATTAAGTATTTCATAACTATTAGCCTATTTTCTAAAGTCATTGTTAATAGGCTAGAAAAAGTGCTAGATAAAATGGTCTTTGTTAATCAAAAGGGATTTGTCAAAGGGATTATGCCAAGATTACTAGCCAACACATTAACTATGAGAAGAGTAAAATCTATTTTCTAAATGTCCATTCTAATTTTCAATCCAAAGTCACAAGTATTATACCCTACGGTGTTGCTTCCTTTCCAGATTCCTATATGGGTCTACCTCTTATTTCAAAAAACCCCACGAATCACTTTTGAAATAGAATTATTGAAAGGTTTTAGAAAAAGATTTCTAGATGGAAAGGGAAAATCCTAAGTCTAGTGGGCAAAGTCCAATTGGTGAAGTCTTGTTTCCTGAACATCCTGATCTGCTACCTAACCCTTTTTAAGATGCTTGGATGTGTGATACAAAAAAATTAAAGAATCCAAAATATTTCTTTTGGACAGGTATGGAAGAAAAAACTCACATGTCCTTGGTTGCCTGGGAGAAATTTTGCAAATCCAAAAAGG
Organism: Cryptomeria japonica; assembly: GCF_030272615.1. Lineage (NCBI taxonomy): Eukaryota > Viridiplantae > Streptophyta > Pinopsida > Cupressales > Cupressaceae > Cryptomeria > Cryptomeria japonica. Next base: position 172,788,854 of record NC_081409.1, read on the forward strand.
AGGGGAGACTTCGGATTAAAAAACATAGACATTTCAACATGGCCTTAATTTCTAAAATTGGATGGTAGTTGATTGAAAATTTAAAAGACTGGGCAAAAATCTTTGTTGTCACAAAAGTATGCACCCTTGATGAACTCTTGAGCTCATCAATCCTGTGACACATTGAAACAACCTCCAAGTGTGGGAACTTGATAAATACAAGCTTGAGTCTTCGAAGAAGGTTGACTTCCTTATAAATATGATGTAGGTGTTGGACCAACCCAACACATATAAATCCTAATCTATTGGTCTGAGGGGGAAAAGGGGAAGAAGCGATGCTTAAAAGGGGAAATGAGGTTTGCATCTATATTGAAATGTGATCTTCCCTACCTATAAATCCACAAGACATCAAGTAAACTACCCTAAATATGCAAAAATTTATATCCTGATTAGCTTCCTAACTGGAGAGTGAAAGTTGGAATTCTTATACGATGGCAAGAGGGACTGAAATTAGTCCATGGGTGACATCCAAAGAGGGATCAACACAGTCACTTACACTACAAAAAATAAAAAAAGAATGCATTCAAACAAAGAGGTAAAAGCATTACAAAAGTTGTAAGAACTGAATGAAGGCAAAAGGTAAATTTTATTCATGCAAAGGCAAAGCAAATTTACAAATACAAAGAAATGTAAGTTTATAAAAGAAAGAAAGAAGATCTTGAGACAGGCTACAAAATTATCTTTGTAGTCCAAGAATAACTCTGATTGAATTATAGTTAAGAAACCCTAACCCTACGTAGGGTTATGTTACAAAAATATCAGAAAAGAAGATCAGTCAACAAGTTAATTTGATCTTCTTTTATTGCAGTCTAAAAATGTCTTTGCAACTAAGGAAAAGAAAAATATCCCTGGGTAAGTGCACCAAGATGGTGAACAGAAAAGTGGCCACGTGCCAAAAAAACACTAAATTTTTCATAACCCGTGCAGGTTCTAAAAATTCAAAAACATGCTAGGCTTGGTAACACCAAGCCTAGCCAAAAACAATTTAAAAAACAAAAAGTTCCTCAAAACCCATTATTTTTTTTGGTAGCCCATGGATTTTGGCCATTTTCAACGCCAAAACCCATGGAATAGAAGCAAAAGGAAGACAAAAAACCACAGAACTCGCACAGGTTTGTAATCATTTTGGATTTTTCCAACATTAAGAGCAATTTTCAACAATGGCACCCTGTCGAACAACTAAGATTTGATTGGTTTGATTATTTTTGTTTGCATTTTAATTGAAGTATATTTTTTTAATTGATTTAAGTTTTATTTTTATTAATTTGATGTTAGATTCTTCAAGAAATCCCCAAAAATGAAATAGACAACAAAGACCTCCTCTTGCATAAGCAACACAAGCTAACCCTATAAACATTGCACATGAGCAACAAGAAAACCCTCAAGATGTTGCTCCACAACCACAAAATCCTCAAAATGTTTCTCCTTAACAACCACCGCCACCTTGAAACCCTCCATGTCCTCCATTAGATCATGTAGATGCCACACAAGAGGATCTCATCAATCGCCTTACACAAAATAATGCTCAAATTTCTATACTAGTGAATAGGTTGAGGTCCTCTAGGCTTGAGCACCACTCAACCCTCATCACAATGCTAGACACAATGACCAATAGGGCAAAAGAGGTATCTAGGGAGGTTACGAAATGGGGTTCATGGAGGGATAGATGTCGAACATTTTATGTGGATGGGTTATCATATGATCAAGTGAAAAAAAGGGCATACTTAAAGTTGACATATGTGCTCTTTTCATCGATCCTATTACTAGTAAGAACCTAGAACTAAATACGACTCAGTTTCCTATACAATTGTGTGTTCATGCTAGACTGAAAGAAGCTTTTTGGGATAGGTGGTATATGGTCTTTGACCAACCACCTTCTAATAATTGGGAGGTGCCTCTATATTTTTTGAGAAAGTTGTATTGTGAGTTTATCCTCTTCAAGAAGCCTAATTACTTTGATATCCAACAATTTCAGGGTAGAGGGAGAGGCTCTGCACAAGATAGACCTAGGGCCCATCAGGTGGTACAACAAAAACATACGAGGTGTACAAATCCTAAATCCATGGTTCATGTCACTGTCCCTATATTCTTGAAGGAGCCTATGGAATTACAGACTCTTCAAGCGGCTGCATAATTGACCGATGTCATTGTTCAGCATGGCAAATAGTTGGTCAGAGTAGAGTATGTACCAACACCTATGGAACCTCCTTCATCAGTGACACCTCCTTCATTAGCATCACATCATGCATCATTTGGCACGGGCCAGCCCATTCAGCATATGTGCGCCACCTGCCATGGTGTATGTTCTGGTATAGACACTGATGCAGATGAAGATGGTTCCACATCTCATTTGTGTACATGTTGCGGGAGTAGATGCCATGCTTCCACTACAGAGGATGTCACCCTCACCGATGACCTAATCAGTATGTTTTTCTCTCGCTATCAGACACAGGTGCATTTAATTCTGTTTATGACATGTTATCAATTAAGTGACTAAATCTTATAAAAAGAAATGAATTTTTATTTTTTGAATAATTTAAAGTGACATATAAATAAAATGCATTGCAAGGTGCAGCAAGTGGTGTGAGTACATCACATACTTTTGAGTCTACTCCATGGTCACGAGTAGTTTCGCAACCAGAGGTAAAGATTTGTAAATTTGTTAAAAAAATAATAATACATTGATTTCAAAATATCTTTTGTTAATTATATGTATCATTACTTGGTGTTTTATAGGGCTTATCAGGGGCTGAAATTTCCCAACTTGATGATATAACGCTTTCGGCCATTGTCGTTGGCCAAGATAGCTATGCGGTACCATTTAGATTTATATACTTTTGACTTATGTGATATATTAAATACATGCTCTTTTCCCTTATATTAATTTTTTTATGTTAGTTTACCCCACCTGGCTCGAGGACATCTTTTGTGAGAAAGCCATCCTCTAGCACTTTGAGGCAGAAAAAGATAACCTCTCGGACACCCAAACGATAGAAGGTAATTTAGTACAATTTAAATTCATTTGTTGAAATGTATTATGATTAAACATGTATATGTACATATTGATAAATGCACATAATTTATTTTTTCTATATACAAAAATATATGGGGTTTATAGAATTAATGAATGCACCTGATGTCGATGAGGTTCAGCAGAGGGAAGAGGTGATATCTTCATATTCACTTTGGATTGCATTCTTGCTTGTTCGAAATAACTAAATCCTTTTATGTCTATATCATATTTTATCATTTTTTATATATGAAATGGTAATAGTTGCATCAGATTCGACTAGGCCTCCTAAAGTTACAAGAGAACTATACGAGGCTTTGGTGTGCATTTGTTCTACATATGTTAAAAATATTTGTTCTATCTAGTTTGTCAACAGCGTTAGGTTATTAACTTGTATAATTGTCTTTAACCTATTGCAGCCCCGTTCCAAACTTCCTATTGATGTTCTACCATTCCATTTCATGAGAAGTCATACACATATACTATGGGATCCAACACGACAAAGGGAAAAGGTATGTGTGTCTTAGATCAACTCCTTTTCACTAAGTGCACAATGGAGTTGAAATCCTCTTGTTAACTCCTTTTGGATACTTACCATAGATATAGGAAATGCTTGTAAAAGATTCATCTGTGGCTTTGCCTCCTACGACCACAACACGTCCATCTGAGGCTCCAGTATGCTTTAGTTTTTTAGTCTATTCATTTTTAGTTATTATGTGTTATTTGACATATACTTTATTAACTTGTATTAATGTTGTTTTACCAGTTACAACCCCCTACAGGACATCCCATGAATCCTCAGCATCACCCAATTGAAGAAGACAAAGATGAGGTAATCAACATTTCAACTTCAAACAATTTAGAGTTCAGTATTTAGTTATTTTGATGTTATATTGAGAAAATATATCTAATTTGATGTTTGAATTGTCCTTGTGTAGCCACCTATAGAGCCACGCACTACTTCGAAGAGGATCGATTTTGATGATCCGCCACAGTCTTAGATATAGATAGAGACATATAGTTGTAGTTGTGGTCATTGAAGGACTAATTTTTTTATATATTCGACATTTCTATATGTATATATCGACTTTGACAGACATGGCACATGCCACATTTTTGTAACTATTATTGATTTGGCATCTATGCCATTTTTTCATATGTACATGATTATTGTTCATTTTGATATATATGGAACTTTATATTTGATCCAATTTGTTCATTGGTATATATGAAACATGATATTCTTGAAACTTAGTTATTTGCTATTGAAATGTGATCAAACTTGTTCATTGTGTATATGTCTTGACATGTGATCCAATTTGTTCATTACATGTAACTCATATGGCGTATACTTTTAAACTATCTATTTCTCATATTGTGTATACCCACGTACCCAAGTACCCACACCGCTAATGCTGATATTATGTATTTTGATTGAGTGAATTTGCTTTGAGTCCTTTTGAGGATTGATGAAAGTAAGTTGCATGAGTTTGAACATTTGAATGTGCAATGAAGTAATCTTTATCTGTTTCATAATTTGCCTCACCTCTGTGTATGTCTTCGATTTCAAATTTTTACTTCATGGCTTCACCTTTGGAGAGAACTTGAAGTATGAGAGTTTAGGAGTGAACTTTGACTTCAAGCAACTAGGAGCGAAATGCATATTTCAAGTATGAAAAGAGTTGAGGGAAGTTGCTTGCTTCATGAATCAGTGTTTTTGAGTGAAGTTGATAACTTTAAGAGATGCAAACTTCAAATGAAATTCTTTAATTCATGTTTGACCTAAGAGGAGCGAAAGCATTCACTTCAAGGGTTGCTAAGGAGGAACGAAATCGTTACTTCATGTCTTTGAGATAAGGAGCTAACTTCATGCATGATGAGATTGGAGTGAAGTTATTATTTCATAAACTCATGCTTCAGAGCGAAGTTTTCATATATTGAACAAGGAGAGCGAAGTTTTATTACTTCATGAGTTGAGAAAAAACAAGATAACTTCAAGATTTGATATTATGGAGCGAAGTTCATCATTTCAATAATCAATTAAGACAATATTTGAGCACCCAAAGCAGATTTGAAATTTATCTAAGGATGAGTCAGCTTAGGTAAGTTTTTTATTTAAATTTTATTCCACAACAAGTCGGCCTTAGGGTAAGAGGCAGACCTATTCATCAAAAGCACCTATAAAATAAGAGTTGAAGAAATCATTTTAACATCAAATCAAACCAATTGTCTCTTCTTTCATCAAAAACCGTATAAAACTATCAGTGAGAGGTGGCAAAATAGTGCATCTTTCATTCTGCTCATCTTGAGAATGAACCATCAGTGCGAGCATGTCTGGGTGGTTGGGTTTATGCTAGGTGTACCCTTGTCTTTCTCCCCAAGATGTCTGGTCGATCTGAGCCACCTCATAGAGATGCTTTCCCTTGAGTGTTCAAAGTGGAAAACACACTCATACTTTGATGTCGCGTAACTCATAGACCATGGCACTTATAGATGATTTGTTTGAACCTATGGGGTCATTGTGTCACTTCCTAAAAAATCCTCTCTCGGTTTCAGACAACTTGATTCTGTTTTCTTGTGGTGAGATTTTTTCCGTCGCATCAAAAACTGTTAGTGAGAGGTGGCAAAATAGTGCATCTTTTCTTTTTCTCATCATGGGAACAAACAGTCAGCGCAAGTGCATCTGGGTGGCCAGGTTTACATTAGGTGTGCCCTTGTCTTTCTCCCTTATACATTTGATCATTCCGAGCCACCTCGTAGCGAGGCTTTCCCTTGAGCGCTCAAAGTGGAAAAAAGGGTCAAAATTTGATGTCACATAACTCGGAGATCGTGCCAGTTATGGACAAGCCATTCAAACCTATAGGGTCAAGTTTTTTCTACCTAAAAAAGCCTCTCTTGGTTTTGGACAACTTGATTCCATTTTCTTGTGGTGATATTTTTTCTGTCGCATCAAAAACCGTCAGTGAGAGAGGTGGCAAAATAGTGCATCTTTCATTTTTCTCATCGTGGGAACGAACTGTTAGTGCGAGAGTGTCCAAGTGGTCAATTTTATTTTAGGTGTTCCCTTTTCTCTCTCCCCAAGATGTTTGATCATTCTGAGCTACCTCGTAGTGACGCTTTCCCTTGAGCGCTCAAAGTGGAAAAAATGGTCAAATTTTGATGTCGCGTAACTCAGAGACCGTGGCACTTATGGAAAATCTATTCAAACCTATGGGGTAATTTTTTTTTTCCTAAAAAATTCCCTCTCAATTTTGGACAACTCGATTCCATTTTCTTGTGGTGAGATTTCTTTTGTCGCATAAAAAACAGTCAGTGAGAGGTGGCAAAATAGTGCATCTTTCATTTTGCTCGTCATGGGAATGAACCATCAATACAAGCATGTCTGGGTGGCCAGGTTTACACATGGTGTGCCCTTTTCTCTCTCCCCAAGACATCTGATCATTTTGAGCCACCTCGTAGCGACGCTTTCCCTTGAGTGCTCAAAGTGGAAAAAATGGTCAAACTTTGATGTCGCGTAACTCAGAGACCATGACATTTATAAATGAGTCATTCAAATCTATGAGGTCATTTTGTCACTTCCTAAAAAATCCTCTCTCGGTTTTGGACAACTTGATTCCGTTTTCATGTAGTGATATTTTTTCTATCGCATCAAAAACCGTCAATGAGAGGTGACAAAATAGTGTGTCTTTCATTCTTCTCGTCATGGGAATGAACCTTCAGCGCGAGCGCATCCAGGTGGTCATTTTTACGCTATGTGTTCCCCTGTATCTCTCCCCAATACGTCTGATTGTTTTGAGCCACCTTGTAGCGATGCTTTCCCTTGAGCGCTCAAAGTGGAAAAAATGGTCAAAATTTGACGTCGCGTAACTCAAGGACCGTGGTAGTTATTGATGTTCCATTAAAACCGATGAGGTCATTTTGTCTCTATCTAAAAAATTCTCTCTCTATTTTGGACAACTCGATTCCATTTTCTTATGGTGATATTTTTTCTGTCGCATAAAAAACCGTCAGTGAAAGGTGGCAAAATAGCGCATCTTCTGTTCTGCTCGTCATGGGAACGAACCGTCTACACGAGCGCATCTAGATGGCTAGGTTTACACTACGTGTGCTCTTGTATTTCTCCCCAAGATTTTTGATCATTCTGAGCCACCTCGTAGCGACACTTTCCCTTGAGTGCTCAAAGTGGAAAAAATGGTCAAAATTTGACATTGCGTAATTCGGAGACCATGGCACTTATTGATGCAGAGCCTTGTGCCTTCTTCTAATCACACTCAATTGACCTGAAGATAATCAAACTTCAATCATCCAATACTAGGTTTCTTACCCTTTCACACCTTGTCTCAATGCACTCTTAATGCATCACCCAACCACTCAAATGGGGTTTTCCATTAATCAATTGGTCTAGGTTATGGACCAACATGCATTATCTATTCCAGATCAGCACAACACGTTATGGAGATAGTTTAATCAATTAACATAATTGTTGAGCCGACATGTTGCATCGCATCTTGACTTGTTGTAATTGATTTTTATTGTAATATTCTTAGTGAGCCGACCTACACATTTGGTCTTAGGTTTTGGTATATATGTAAGATCTCAATTGTGAGATTTATAGAGAGGTGGTAAGCAATAAGGTAATATAAGGTTGTGATATTCGGTATATGCGAATATAAGCTGAGCTACTCACACAGTCATCAGTTGAAGGTTCAAGGAAGGTTTGAAGAAGACAATCAGAGCTTAACCGGTACCGAATCTAGCATTAAAGATGCCACTTTGAGCAGTACATTATCATTGGATTTAATCATCCATTTTGTAGTCAGTGTGACTCCCATTGTGTGATTGAGCAGTGAACTCTAGGCAGCTGGCCTTTTTGCATGTGCAGACTCCATTTGTAAACACATACTATCTGTAGTAGTATCATTTGATTGTGGGTAAGGTTTCCCACCATGGTTTTTCCCCTTACAGGGTTTCCACGTACAATTCTCTGTGTTATGTATTTTGGATATTGTCTCTCTTTTTGTTTCATGCATTAAGCTTCACTGGTACTATTATTAACTGTTAATCTATTTATCGACATTTAGTTTGGTTTACCGGTATTATGTTTCAAGTTTGGTTAAAGTTGTATTTGAGATAAAATTATTAGACAACTGATTCGTCCCCCCTCCTCTCAGTTGCCTTTAGGTCCTAACAATTGGTATCAGAGAACAATCCTCTTTTTGCAGAAGTTTAACAACTTGAGGAGATTCTATGGCAACTAACTATTTCAGGAAGGACAGTCCGAAACTTGATGGAACTAATTATGGTATATGGAAGATCAAAATGGAGACACATTTGAATTGCATTGGAAAAGACATATGGGATGTTACACATAATGGTTATCTTGGTCCTACACAAGGTCAACCTAATCCACCTACATTATCTAAGGATCAAGAGAATGATTGCAAAGCAAGAGAAGCACTTTTGAGCGCCTTGTCAGATCAGCAAATCATGGGATTATCAGATCGATCTACTACTAAAGATATTTGGGATAAGTTGGAGACATTGAATGAAGGTGATACCACTGTCAGATTTGCAAAGTTGGAATGCTTCTAGGTTAGGTATGAAAATTTGAAAATGGAAGAAGATGAAAGAATTTTTGCTTTTATGGAAAGGGTTAATGAAATTGTTTTGGGAATACAATGTTATGGAGGTTCCTTAAGTGAAGAGGAAATTATTTCTAAAGTTTTAAGAGCATTGCCACTGGCATACAAAATGAAAGTAACTGCTATTAATGAGTTGAGAACTATGCCTAATACATCAGTATCTAGAGATACCTTGGTTGGAAAACTTTCAGCATTTGAGCTTGAGGAGTTTGGTCTTGTTGCTACAATTAAGACAGATTTGGCTTTCAAAGCATCATCAACTGATAAATTTGATTGGAAAGCACTCTATGCAAAAGAACTTGAAGACATCAGAAAAGAAAATGAAGAACTTGAAGAGCTTGAAGCACTATTTGCAAGAAAAATGCCTAAAGGTCCTATTGGAAGTAAGTATGAAGGTAAAGCACCTTTTAAATGTTTTAATTGTAATAAAGTTGGTCATATGGCATCTAGATGTCTGGACAGACATGTAATATTGAGAGAAGAAGCTAAAAGAACATATAAACCTAATCCTGAATATCAAAGATACAAATTTAAGAAGATTAGAGACAACTCATGTTACTATGTTGATGAAGGAGTTATTGATGATTCTTATGAAGAACCAGGAGACAATGGATGGGATTTTGTTGCAATAATTGAAGATCAACCAACACCTACTATTCGACAAGTAGAATAGGCCCTGACAGCTAAAATTGAAGAAAATGATGAATGGATTATAGATTCGGGATGTTTACATCACATGACTGGTGATAAAAGTAAATTCTTATATTTCTAGGAATACAATGGAAGTCTAGTAAGATTTGGAGATGACAAAGCTTGTTTGATCAGAGGAAAAGGCACTATATCTTTTGATGGGAAGCACAATACTGACAATGTTTATTATGTTAAAGGTTTGAAGCACAATCTTTTAAGTGTTGGTCAATTAGTTGAAAAAGGATTTTAGTTACAATTCAAGAATGGTAAATGCAAAATCATGAATAGAACTAGTTTGGAAGTTGCAACCGGTAATTAGACTAGAGGTAATATCTTTCATTTGAATAACATTGAAAAGACATGCTTGATTGCACATATTGATGAAAGTTGGTTATGGCATAAAAGACTCTGTCATGTTGCATTGTGAAGATTAGTTCATCTAAGCTAGTAAGGGATTTAACTAATATTGTAAAACCTTAGAATCCAATATGTAAGGAATGTCAATTGGGAAAGAAAGCTAGAACAACTTTCAAAAGCATTTATGAGAAAACCAATAATATTCTTAATTTAATTCATACTGAATGATGTGGTCCGACAAGAAGAAGAAGTCTACAGGGAGATAGATACTTTATGCTAATGATTGATTATTATTCCAGAATGTGTTGGGTTACCTTTCTCAGGGAGAAATCAGAAGCTTTTGGGAAATTCAAACTATTCAAGGCACTTGTAAATAATGAAACCGACAAGAAAATCAAATGTTTAAGATCAAATCAAGGAGGTGAATTTACATCCAAGGAGTTCAATACATTTTGTGAAGTGAATGGAACTAGAAGCCAACTATCAGCACCTCAGACACCTCAGCAAAATGGAGTTGTGGAAAGGAAGAATAGAACTATTCTAGATGCAGCTAGAAGCATGATATCAGAACCAAATCTACCTCATGTATATTGGAGAGAAGCAGTGAATACAACAGTTTACACTTTCAACAGAGTTCACATCAAAGCTGAAACCGGTAAGACACCCTATGAATTATGGTTTGGTGATATTCCTACTCTTAAGTACTTCAAAATATTTCGAAGCAAATGTTACATTAGGAGAGATGAGCATATTGGCAAATCTGATCCTAGAAGTGATGAAGGAATATTTCTTGGGTATTCATCTAAAAGCAAAGCATATAGATGTTTTAATAAGAGATTGCAGAAAATCATTGAAAGTGCAAATGTGAAGATTGATGAACACTTCAGAAGAAAATCAAGGTCTATGGATTCTGAACCGGCAGTTGATAATCACAAATGAACCTATACAAAATGCACCGGTACAAAATGTTGATCCAGTCACACCGACATCATCAGAGAATTCCACAGTGATTGAATAACAACAGCAAGTGAACACACTTAGGTATGTTAGATTGAATCACTCTAAAATTCAGATAAAGGTATGTGCAAAATCATGGTGTGCCAAAATAGGCCCTTAAGTGGTAATGAAATTTCAAAAAATCAGAGTTATGCAACTTGAAATGAAAATTTGAATAAGTTGTGAACATTATTTTTAAAATATGTAAGAAGAGAATATATAAAAAATTGAATGTAGTTTCTAAGCTACTAGTTGTTTTTTGGAAAAAAAAAATCCTATTTGATGAAAATTTTAAATTTCAATGCAGTGGTACTAAAATTTCAGGAAAAAAATAAGAAGTAGATGTATGTCAGACCACCCTAATCACAATAAAATCATAATATTTTTTTATAATATTTATAATATAAGTATTAGACTCATGTCCAGATGTGACACATTTTTAAAAAAAAAAATTTATAAAGTAAATAATTATTTATGAATTTTTACTACAGCTTTTCAGAAATTCAGAAACTCCTATGTCTGACCACCTTAACTTGGTCAAAACCTTATGAAATTTAATTTAATTTTTAATTTTCCCTATAGTAGACGGAGCATAGGATGTGATGCATGTTTCGGATTCAAAAAATGTTATATCGTTTGAAAGTTATGAGTGTTTTTCAATCAGGACTATTGTCAGAATTCAATTAGAAAATAAATAATAATTATTTATTAAAGTCAAAATAAGACAAGCCTTATATTTCTGGAAAGCTGGGAATGTCCTTAAAAAACCCTTTTCATTTTATCAATTTTGGCTACAAAAAAAGTCATTAGCCACCAGTGTAAATTCTGGAAAATCAAGGAATACTGAAAAACACGTTTATTCAGTTGACTTTCCAAGCTTGTCACTTCCAAGCCAAATATCGAAGCATTCCCAAGCCGAAATTTGAAATTTGAAAATTTGACTACAAAAATCAGATATCCGATTTTAATAAGTAATTTCTCTAACTAAATTTGCCCATAATTAATCTAATGTTTATTAATATATTAATTTATAAATAAATTCGTATATGAAGAGAGAGAGAGAGAGAGAGAGAGAGAGAGAGAGAGAGAGAGAGAGAGAGAGAGAGAGAGAGAGAGAGAGAGAGAGAGAGAGAGAGAGAGAGAGATTACGAGAGAGAGAGAGAGAGAGAGAGATTAGGGGAGAGAGAGAGAGGGAGAGGGAGAGAGAGATTAAGAGAGAGAGAGAGATATTAGGGAGAGGGGGAGAGAGAGAGATTAAGACACCATAGGAACCAAAGTGACCCAATATGGTGTCATAATGGGTCGTATGGTGTCCTAAGGGGTCATAAGTGTTCATGGGACACAATATGACCCCTAAGGACAACATACGACCCTTTATGACACCATATGGTGTTATTAGGCGTCATATGGTGTCCATAGGGGTCATATGGTGTCCTAAGGGGTCGTAGGATACAATATGACCCCTTAGGACACAATATGACCCAAAGTGACCCAATATGGTGTCTTTAGGGGTCATATGGTGTCCTAAGGGGTCATATGATGTCTTAAAGGGGTCATATGATGTCTTAAAGGGCTCATATGACATAATATGACCCACTAGGACATGATATGACCCATAACGACAACATATTGTGTCTTAAGGGGTCATATGGTGTTCTAAGGGGTCATAGGACACCATATGACCCCTATGGACACCATAGGATCCCTTATGACACCATATGGTGTCGTTAGATGTCATATCATATCATAAGGGGTTGTAGGACATAATATGACCCCTTAGGACACCATAGGACCCAAAGCGACCCAATATGGTGTCATAACGGGTCATATGGTGTCCTAAGGGATCATAAGGGTTCATGGGACACTATATGATCCCTAAGGACAATATACGACCCCTTATGACACCATATGGTGTCGTTAGGGGTCAAATGGTGTCCATAGGGGTCATATGGTATCCTAGGACACCATATGACCCCTTAAGACACCAAATTGTGTCATTATGGGTCATATGGTGTCCTAAGGGGTCGTAGGACACAATATAACCCCTTAGGACACCATATGAACCTAAGCGACCCAATATGGTGTCATTAGGGGTCATATGGTGTCTTAAGGGTTCATATGATGTCTTAAAGGGGTCATTTGACATAATATGACCCACTAGGACACAATATGACTCATAACGACAAAATATAGTGTCTTAAGGGGTCATATGGTCTCCTAAGGGGTCGTAGGATACCATATGACCCCTATGGACACCATAGGACCCCTTATGACACCATATGGTGTCGTTAGGGGTTATATGGTGTACTAAGGGGTTGTAGCACATAATATGACCCCTTAGGACACTATAGGAACCAAAACGCCCAATATGGTGTCATAACGGGTCGTATGGTGTCCTAAGGGGTCATAAGGGTTCATGGGACACCATATGATCCCTAAGTACAAGATACGACCCCTTATGACATCATATGGTGTCATTAGGGGTCATATGGTGTCCATAGGGGTCATATGGTGTCCATAGGGTTCATATAGTGTCCTAAGACATCATATGACCCCTTAAGATACCTAATTGTGTTGTTATGGGTCATATGGTGTCCTAAGGTGTCGTAGGACACAATATGACCCTTTAGGACACCATATGACCCAAAGCGACCCAATATGGTGTCATTAGGGGTCATATGTTATCCTAAGGGGTCATATGATGTCTTAAAGAGGTCATATGACACGATATGACCCACTAGGACACAATATGACCCATAACGACCAAATATGGTGTCTTAAGGGGTCATATGGTGTCCTAAGGGGTCATAGGACTCCATATGACCCCTATGGAAACCATAGGACCCCTTATGAAACCATATGGTGTCGTTAGGGGTCATATGGTGTCCTAAGGGGTCGTAGGACATAATATGACCCCTCAGAACACCATAAGACCCAAAGCGACCCAATATGGTGTCATAGTGGGTCGTATGGTGTTCTAAGGGGTCATAAGGATTCATGGGACACCATATGACCCCTAAGGACAACATACGACCCCTTATGATACCATATGGTGTCGTTAGGGGTCATATGGTGTCCTAAGACATCATATGACCCCTTAAGGCACCAAATTATGTTGTGATGGGTCATATGGTGTCATAAGGGGTCATAGGACACAATATGACCCCTTAGGACACCATATGACCCAAAGCAACCTAATATGGTGTCATTAGGGGTCATATGGTGTCCTAAGGGGTCATATGATGTCTTAAAGGGGTCATATAACACAATATGACCCACCAGGACATAATATAAACCATAACGACCAAATATAGTGTCTTAAGGGGTCATATGGTGTCCTAAGGGGTTGTAGGACATCATATGACCCCTATGGACACCATAGGACCACTTATTAAACCATATGGTGTCGTTAGTGGTCATATGGTGTCCTAAGGGGTCGTAGGACATAATATGACCCCTTAGGACACCATAGGACCCAAAGTGACCCAATATGGTGTCATAATGGGTTGTATGGTGTCCTAAGGGATCATAAGGGTTCATGGGAAACCATATGACCCCTAAGGACAACATACAACCCCTTATGAAACCATATAGTGTCGTTAGGGGTCATATGGTGTCCTTAGGGGTTGTAGGACATAATATGACCCCTTAGGACACCATAGGACCCAAAGTGACCTAATATGGTGTCATAACGGGTCGTATGGTGTCCTAAAGGGTCATAAGGGTTCATGGGACAACATATGACCCCTAAGGACAAGATATGACCCCTTATGACACCATATGGTGTCGTTAGGGGTCATATGGTGTCCATAGGGGTCATATGGTGTCCTAGGACACCATATGACCCTTTAAGACACCAAATTATGTCATTATGTGTCATATGGTGTTCTAAGGGGTTGTAGGATACAATATGACCCCTTAGGATACCATATGACTCAAAGCGACCCAATATGGTGTCATTAGGGGTCATATGATGTCCTAAGGGGTCATATGATGTCTTAAAGGGGTCATATGACATAATATGACCTACTAGGACACAATATGACCCATAATGACCAAATAAGGTGTCTTAATGGGTGATATGGTGCCCTAAGGGGTCGTAGGACACCATATGACCCCTATGGACATGATAAGACCCCTTATGACACCATATGGTGTCATTAGGGGTCATTTGGTTTCCTAAGGGGTCATAGGACATAATATGACCCCTTAGGATACCATAGGACCCAAAGCAACCCAATATGGTGTCATAGCGGGCCGTATGGTGTCCTAAGGAGTCATAAGGGTTCATGGGACACCATATAACCCCTAAGGACAACATACGACCCCTTATAACACCATATGTTGTCGTTAGGGGTCATATCCAGTGTCCTAGGAGATTAGGGGAGAGAGAGAGAGAGAGAGAGAGAGAGAGAGAGAGAGAGAGAGAGAGAGAGAGAGAGAGAGAGAGAGAGAGAGAGAGGGATATAGAGAGATGGAGGGAGAGAGAGGAGGAGAGGAAGAGAGAGAGAGAGAGAGAGAGAGATTTATTTATTTATTTATATATATTGTGTGTGTGTGTGAGAGAGAGAGAGATATTGTGCTGTTATGGGTCATATGGTGTCCTAAGGGGTCGTAGGACACAATATCTCTCTCTCTCTCTCTCTCTCTCTCTCCCTCTCTCTCTCTCTCTCTCTCTCCCTCTCTCTCTCTCTCTCTCTCTCTCTCTCCTCCTACATAAAAAAGAGCCTTGTGGGCCATTTTATGGATTCCAATGGCCCACAGTCTGCATATTCTATTTTCTGTCGACGATCACGGGTTTTCAGATAGGTTGAGACAAATTTGTGCTTTTGGGAGATTCTTAAAGTCAAATCTTACATTGTCAAGCATGTAGGAGCATCTGTGTGGAGGGAAATGGGGAGTAGTAGTTGTCGAAAGTCGAAATGCAAAAGAAAACTTTCAAATGACCAAATTGAAGTGTATAGAGAAAGAGATAGAATGTCATAGGAGGAGAAGACAAGGTATGTTAAATATTGCTAATGTTACTTCAAGTGAAGAGGAAATTGAATTTGAAAATGTGCCACAAGTTATTGAAAATGAAAATGTAGCTTTTGAAAGTGAAAATTTTGAAAATGTTGAAAGTGACAATGAAAATGCTCAACATGTGGAAAATTTTGACATAGGAGGTGAAAATGTGGAAAAATTTGACATTGAAGGTGGAATTGCTCAACCAAGTGAACCATATGTAACACCTAATTACTTTAGAAATGAAGACCCTCTCATGGTTGGATCAAAAGTTCAGGATCATTCCTAATCCTTTTGCATGATAAAGGAAATCTTACAAAGCTGGGAACTTCTCTAATAATAATCATGTATTTAACCTCAAGAATGATGTCGCCATAGTCTATTTCATATATCAAACATAACTATTAATTATTTATGAATGATTGGGGGCAAAGAAGATCCTGCTACCTATTGATAAGCCACATTATCATTAGTCGCCTTATTGGCAAGAAAATATGCAAGAGAATTGGTTTCCTGAAAATAATGAGTAACATTAAAAGACTTAAAATGATTAACTAGTTGTAAGATATTGTCCAAAAGGTACTGCGAATGCTATTAATGTGACCTTTTATTAAGAAAAGAATAATAAACCAGCATGGAATCACGCTCAATAATAATATTCTTGATTTTCAAAGAGATAGCCAATTCAAGACCAAGGATCAGAGCTTCAAGTTTTGCCTTATTATTTGTCTAGGGTGAGACCATTTTACATGCAGCTAAAACAATGTCTCCAAAAGGATTAGATAAAACTATTCCAACACCAAACACCCCAGAATTTCCCCTAGAAGTGCCATCATAATTAATTTTAAATTTCCCAATAGGTGGAGGAGACCACCTGGCTTGGGCCCTCGAAACCTTGCTCTATTCAGCTTTAACCAAGCTCAATTGAGGCAAAGGACAAATAAAATTCCACTTAGAAGAATTTTATCATCCCAAGAAGAGAAATAATTTAGACGAGAGGGATGCTTAAATAGATAGCTCTTAACCACCTCAGAAATAAACTTCTCAATATTTGCAATAACAACCTTAACAAAGGAGAATTTATGTTAAAAATTATGGAATTTATTTAGCCACAAAATCCACACTACCAAAAAAGGGCTTACATCCCACAAGCTTTCCAACATGGAATAGAAATATAAAGAAGGCCAAATAATAAATTGTGACTGCAAAGAGGCACAAACAGAAGCAGACCATCCCAACATAGCAAAGGGCCAATACCAGCAATCCATTATAAATGGTCAAAGGAGAAAAAGGTGATAAACAAATTCCATGAAGTAACCACATAACACATAAGGAAATACAACAATAATGCCTAATCTATCAAGTCGAGAGCCAGTTAACAATATATCTTGCTATGCCAGCCAAACAAAGGATCTCGATTTAGGAAGATAAGTAGCTCCCTAGAACATCCTAATAGGAAACTTAGGAAGGGAAGAAGTGTCTACTAATGAAGCATAACTATCCTTAACCGAATAATTACCATTATTAGACTTGATCCAATTCAATTCATCCTCCCTTTTAGTGAGAACAACCACTCTTTTCTGAAGCTCTTGATGATAAGAATTCTTAACATTTTGGGAACAGGGAAGGAAATCAATTGATTTCCACTTAACTTTAGCAATAGGACCCGAAGAGTCTATCAAGAGATAATCAACAAAAAAAATACCCCATGAAGCTTTCAGTCTCTCTTGTAGACCCTCCCAATCCCTACTTTGACCCAAACGAGACTGACCATTCTAGACATCATCCCAAAACGTTTCCTTGTGCCCATTAGGAATTAATCAAGAAAGATGAGGTAGAATCACATATTTGCAAGATGTCAAGAAGTTCCAAAACTAAGGACCCTGAGGAAGGGATGAGGCAGTAGAAATCCTCTCCCTGTCATGTCCATTTAAATACTTAGCCATCATTAACTTCCCCCATTTAGAATTAGGATTCTGATATAATTTCCAAACAATTTTTCCCCCCAAAGTTTTTTTTGTAGATCTATATCTCAAATACCCACTCCCCCAATTTTTTTTGGTAAATAGACCTTATTCGAAGCTAAGAGTAGAATCCTAGCTTTGCAAGTCATATTGTCATCCCAAAGAAAAGACCTTAAAATCTTTAAGATAGAATTAGAAAATCTCCTTGGAATCTTCAAAACAGATATAATATAGGTAGGGATGGAACTAAGGACCACTTTGATCATTAAAATATTACCCCTAAAGGACAACCACTTGTGCTTCCAAACCGAATTCCTGTTTCTAATAATTGATAATATGTTTTCCCTAAAAATATGCTTCTAGATAAAAAAGGAATACCTAAATACTTGCAAGGGAAAGAACCAATGGAAAAACACCAAAACCTACCCAACCTATGTTGCACAAGAGGGGAAACATTCATGAAGATTATTTTTTACTTATCCATGTTCACTAATTGACCAAATGCACTTACATAATCATCAATGACCACTTTGATAACTGTCAATTCTCTGATAGAGGCTTGACCAAATAATAATGTATCATTAGAAAATAAGAATTGAGTAAGCGGAAAGTCAATAGTAGTGATCCTTACCCCTTCCCAATTTCCTGGTGAGGAAGCAACCCTAATGGTTCGACTAAGACCCTCGACCATCAAAATAAATAAAAAGGTAAAGAGGGGATCTCCTTTCCACAGACCCCTAGTGGACTCAAAAAAGCCACATGGAGACTCATTAAGAAGAACTAAGAACCACATAGTGGAAATACAAGCAAACACCCATTTGACCCATTTAGAAGAGAAACCAAATTTCTTAAGAATGTCAACCAGAAAACCCCAATTCACACTATTGTAAAACTTTATCATATCCAACTTTAAAACCATAGAAGAGACTCTATCAGTCATAATAGAATACAACACTTCGTGAGCAAGAATAGCACCTTTGGGAGTTTCTCTACCAGGCACGAAGCCTCGTTGTTCGTCAGACACTATTGTAGGAATAAGTAATGCTATCCTTATCGATATAGCCTTTGTAAAAATCTTATAAATAGTATTACACAATAAGATTGGCCTAAACTGAGCAAAGGACTGAGGATTAACCACCTTGGGGATGAGAGAAATAAAGGTGTTATTAAATTCCCTAAGGATTGTTCGATTTCTTTTACATTTCTCTAAGGCTACAAGAATATCTTGACCTAAGAAATCTCGCCACTTCTGATAAAATAGGGCCATAGAGAAAACTACCTCCTTTAACTCATGCATAGTAAATTCTCCCATCAAAATATTATTATCTTACTTGGTCTCACAAGAAGGAATTGAGTCCAAAATGCTATTACATGATACAATGGGCTCAACAAATAAGAGTTTCTTAAAGAAATTAATTGCTTCAAGGCTAATAGCATCTTTATCGTCCAAAATTCTACCATTAGCATCCTTAATTGAAGCAATCCAATTCATCTGATGCCTCTTCTTAGTAGAAGCGTGGAAAAATATAGTGTTCCTATCACTCTACTTCAACCAAACCTCTTTAGACTTGGATTTCCAATAAATTTCTTCATGATGCAAACTTCTTCGAGTTGGGAAGAAAGACTCTTTAGCATTTGAAAAGAATCAGAATCCATGCCCTGCAAAATAATGTTCTCATTTAGAACCACCAACTCATTTTCTAATCTAAATTTTCATCGAAGATATTCTTAAAATTAAACTTATTCCACTCCTTGATCTTTGAATTCAAAAATTGAAGTTTTTTAGCCAATTGAACCATTCTAGAACCCAAAATGAAGGAGGCATTTTCCCACCAAAACTTAAGCATAGGGATGAAAGAGGTTTCGTGAAATCACATTGGCTCAATCCTAAAGAAGGTCTTCATAGGGGCCCTATATTCAAGAATTGTAAGTTGGATGGGAAGTGGTCTAAGCCCAAGTTAGGAAGAATAGAAGTGAAAAAATCCAGATCCCCAAATAACCAATTATCAGAAAGTAAGAACCTGTCTAACCTTTTGGTAATTTGGTGGAAACCTAATCTATTATTAGTCCAAGTGAAAGACCCCTATTTTGGAATACAATCAATGAGGGTATTCGATTGCACACAAAAAAAAAAATCCTTAATCACCTTTTTAGGAGGAATGATACCCCCCATTTTCTAAGACAAATTAAGGATTGCATTAAAATCACCTCCAAAAATACTCCATTCATCTTTCAATGGGCGAGAGACCAAAGAAAAAGGATCCAACAATCTCCTTTTATAAAGAGAACTTACGTGACCATACACAATAAAAACCCAAAACTTACAATCTGAGACCCTTCCTTTAGCAAAGACAAGCATCCAATTACTTGTTGATGATATTAAACGAGCATCATTGATTCTATCTGTAGCGTCCTAGAATTGTACCCCTTGCAATTTTGACCATATTTTGATCCATCACCTTTCCGGTCTCATCTCCATACTTGATCAGGACCTGTTTATGCCTCCCATATGCAACTAAGCTTCATTTTTCCACTTTTCACCTTGCATAGACCTTTGTCCTTGGCCTAAATTAGGGCATGACTAGGGTGCCATGCCTTGGTCCTCCCTAATCAGGACCTATTTTGGCCCCTAGGACCTATCTCAGATTTGATCGGGAATTAAATCCCCCATGTCGGCCTATGTCAGAAAATTAAACAATTGACGATATGCAAGTATATAAGGAGGTATTCCCCTCTCCTTTGGCATAACATACAAGCAATAAGGTGATAACATGACAAGGTAGAGAAGGAAAGGAGACTACATTCAAGCATCAAGCATTCAAGCATTCATCATCTAGCATTCATCGAGGTTGCATATTCTTCCTCTATCCATTGGAGCAATATTACATCATTCATTTACAAGCATGTGTGTGTGTTATGGTTTTATCATATTCATGCCATTTCATACAACATATGTGATTACATCTAAGAAGAAAGGCATCATCATCATCTATTGCAGATATGAAGGTATACCTTTCCATAATTTATTTCAAGCATTTACATTATTTTTTTCAAGGTTGATTCTAACTGGGGTTTGACTCAGGCAAACCCCTTTTCCCTTCTTTCTATGTGTAGGAAGTAGGTGTGCAGTTGTACTTTTGGAATGAATCTTTATTTGCAGAGACAAAAAAACCCTTTACGACGCGTAAAAAGTTTGGAGGATCGATAGGATGGCGACCTAGTTTGAACACACGATCCTCACAACTTTTGGTAGATTTCACAGAGCAGATCCTAATCATCTCAAACTTCTTAGATCTAGGTGCACGATGAAATCCTCAATATGTAGCTCACTGTTTTTGCTTACTTTGTCTTGAATTTCAACACTTTACTTATTCAGCTTACAAAAGAGGGTCAAACACATTTCAAACACAATCAATCTACTCAGTATTCAGTCCTTGTATCATTTAGAATTGGATCTAGTAGATTCATCCCCTCTTTTGAATGTAATTTTCTCCAAGTGAAAATCGACTTAGTGATTTCCCCCTTCCATGTGGTGAATTTGCTAAGCCCCAAATTTTCCACTTTAAATTTTGGTGAACCCGACTCTTTACAACATTAATTCTGTTTTTTAGTTTTTATATCTGAGTGTATGCAATTTAAAATTCAAATTTCCATTTACAGGTTTGATTTCGTAGCAAAGTTTAAAGATTTAGAGGTTAATTTCATTAAAACCCTAATTTTTAATTTCAAAATTCAGCTTGTAAATTGCTTGATTTGGATTAATTATTTCAAATATGAACATTCCTTAAATTTGCAAATTCAAATTTTCATCTACAAGTCAAAGTTCACAAATAATTTTTAAAATTAAGTGGTTAATTTCCAAAACCCTAATTTTTAAATTTTTAAATTGAGCTTGTGGGTTGTTTAAATTTTGAATTTCTCTCTTCAAATTTGGTTGTTGAGTTAAATTTAAAATTTAAAATTGCAACCTTGGATCAAATTTTAATTTAAATTTTAAATTTTAAAATTAAGTGGCTGATTAAACAAACCCTAATTTCTAAATTAAAATTAGGTTTTAAATTAAGTGATTCTTTCTACAAGACCCTAATTTCAAATTTAATTCTCTTGTGGACCATCTCAAATTTAAAGTTTAAAATTAAAGGTTATTTAACAAACCCCTAATTTTAAAATTGAATTTTTATTGGATAAATTCAAATCTTCTAGTGGGTAATTTTAAAATTTAAATTAAGAGGTTATTTTCAAGGTCCTAAGTATAAATTTAAATTTCCTAGAAGGTTGCATAATTTTTCAAAAATTGAATAATCTTTTTTCTAAAATTTTAAATTATTCAAATTTCAATTTGCAAATCTCAACTTTCAAATTCTCATTTTCTAATTTTCATTTAAAATTCTTCCAAATTAAAAAAAAATAAAAATTCATCAATTTAAATAAATTAAGTGGTTTTATTTATAAAATCCTAATTTATTTTCAAAAAATTTGCTTACTTAAATTTCAATATTCATCATGACAATTAATGAAATTGATCTATTTTCTATTTCGCATATGATTACATTGCTACTTACGTACATTTATTATAATCATGTGCTGGATAATGACTTTTTTCACTTCATGTTACTTCTTTTCATTCATAGTACTTGGACAGATTGCATTTTTCGGATTTCCAAGTTGATTCCTTTTCATAGATTAGATCTCAAAGCTTTCATTTTTCATATATGTTCTGATATGGTGATTTTTTTGGGAAAATGCATTTCATACATAGATCACCTAAAAGCTTTTGTTGATGCAGGAGCACCGGAGTAGTCCAAACCGGTTGGAGCAGTTAATTGTGGAATTGCTTGGATATCGTTGCATTTCTTCATGTTTGAGAATTTAGCATTATGGATTTGGATTTATCACCTTGAGTTTGTTGTCTTTATCATATTCGATATTCATGGCATTTGGATTTGATTCCGGTGAGATATCGATTCCGGTATTGGCCTGGTGTTGATCTTGCAGTATGTGGAGCAAAGCCGAATTGGGTTGTGGTTGATTCATGTGACATGCAGATCATTGATCGATGTTTCTTGAGCCTTTTCCGATGTTCCCGGAGGACCGCGTAAATTTCTAAGCATTTTGGTGATGTTCTTGGTGATTTGGGCTGACGTGTTATTGTTTACACATTTCATCATGAACCGATTAGTCATCGGCCAACTTGATCGAGTTTTTATTGCTTGTGAATGGTGTAAAGGGATGTTTTGTGAATCATTTTAGAAGACAAAGATCAAAGAAAATAGAGATAAAGCGAAGATGTAGATTCCAGCGAGTCCCGTAGGACTTAAGTCAAGATGGCTGAGGTCTGGATCAGTGTAGTGGAAGCTATTAATGGATGATGATTTGTTGAGAGGATTATCTGCAGATCATTGATCTATGTTGTAAGATTTGTTATTTAATCCTGGGATGCGGTCCATCATGTGGCATATGTAATTCATTAAACTATTATAAGAATTGTTTATACTGTTTACCAATTATGTATTCTATGGTATTATCGGTTTCTCTTTCTGCTTTATCTATGTTGTGTTACCAATTACTGGTATATCTTGCATGGTGTTTGTCTTTAGGCTGCAAGGCGGGGATTTCCTTCATTGGATCTCCCTACCTTGACTACATCAAGTGGCATCAGAGCTGGTTTGTGAACTTGTTGTTGGAGAGAGTGCTGATTGTGAACCGGTTTGTTGGAAAGGAAGTTGAGGCATCTTGTGGACTTGTTTAGATCACAAACATGAGGCAGAGAAAGGCTTGTAGGTAGACCGTGGAACCTAGAGCTTGAGTTTGAGGCAGTTAGTGGGTGGAGACTTGAACAGATCGTCGAACTGAGGCAGGTTGTAGAGTGGACCGGTAGGTCGCTGTGGAGAGGCAACAAAATTTTTTAGTCAGATCGTCGAATCCTTGAGGCAGTTGCAAGTACCTACTGATCGATTTCTAAACCAAATCAAGTGATTGGGACTCACTTTTCAATTAACCCCAAGAGTCTGATGCAGGAGCAACGGAGTAGTCCAAATCAATTAGAGCAGTTAATTGTGGAATTGCTTGGATATCATGGCATTTATTCAAGTTTGAGAATTTAGCATTATGAATTTGGATTTATCACCTTTAGTTCATTGTCTTTATCATATTCAAGATTCATGGCATTTGGATTTGATTCTCGTATTGGCCCGATGTTGATGTGTTCTTACCGGTTAGTCTTACAGTATGTGGAGCGAAGATAAATTGGGTTGCGGTTGATTCCCGTGACTTATGGATTGTTGATCAATTTTCCTGGAATACTACATGAAGTTATAAGCTTTTTAGTGATGTTCTTGGTGATTTATGCTGACGTGTTATTGTTTACACGTTTCATCATGAATCGGTTGGTCTTTGGTTGACTTGATCGAGTTGATATTGCTTGTGGATGGTATAAAGGGAAGTTTTGTGAATCATTTTAGAAGACAAAGATTAGAGAAAATAGAGATCGAGTGAAGATGTAGATTTCAATGAGATTATGGTCCTATAGGATTGAAGCCGGGATGGCTGAGGTCCGAATTAGTGTAGTGGAAGTTGTTACCGGATGATGATTTGTTGAGAGGATGATCTGCGGATCATAGATCTAAGTTGTAAGAGTTGTTTTGTAATCGTGGGCTGCGGTTCAACATGTGGCGTATGTAATTCATTAAACTATTATAAGAATTATTCATATTATTTACTTGTTATGTATTTTGTCGTGTTAGCGGTTGTTCTTTCTGCTTTATATATGTTGTGTTACCAGTTACTAGTTACCGGCATATCATGCATGGTGTTTGTATCTCCCTACCTTGACTACATCATTTGTAGATCCTAATCCTAGAGATAACAATTAGAAATATAATACTTGTACCTATCCTAGGGTATCCAATGTGAATGAAGAAATAGCTAATACTCCTATCAATGATCTCTCTAATGATGATCAAGAATTGAAGAGCAACATGGCCCCATCTTCTTCTCATACAGATATCCTTACACAAGGGGGGAAAGAGAAAAATATTGGTATTTCCATCTCTCTAGATCCTCCTTATTCTCCCAGAGGCTATCTTAAGAATCAAAACATTTGTAGAGAAGATGATGTCACACATTTTATTCATGATCTCTCTTCCCATATAACATTAAGAAAATATGAGACCTTAGATGATAAGGATCTTCCTTACCAATCTACCAAAGAGGATATGCATGATGAAAGAAATGAAAGTCCTTCTCCACAAGAAATTCCTTCTTCATCTACTAATCCTTTCATTCCTTCTAAAAATTCTTACACTACAAATTTCAAAGAAATTTATTATAATGTTCCCCCGCCTTCTCAATTAAAGGATTATTATAGGAGTTGCTTCAACATAATATCAAAATAAGGTTTTTGAGGACAAGGACTTGGAAAATTTGAACAAGGAATTCGAGTCCCTATAAACCCTCCCAAACAATTCACCACAAAAGGCCTAGGAAATGATAATAAATCTCCTATCAGCGATACCCTTAGGATTCAATACTTCAAAAACCATCTTGCAAGACAAAGGATGTGTCAAGAGGATAAAAGAGCTTCTTCTTCAAAAATTCCTTTTTGTTCATTTCATCATACTCATGATCGTGATGGTAGTGATTGTCTATATTTTCAATAAGGCATACAAAATTAGTTGCTAATGGAATTATCAAACTCATAGATGACAATTCTTCCTCTTCTAATAACAACTCTTGTCCTCAATGTCAAAAGAATAAACCTACATCTATTAATGATCAAGAAAAATTAGTAACTAGAATCTTTTGGATATTGAAGTATGATAAGGATGCTATCTTTCCTTTTGTGAAGTTTAGTAATAAACATAAAGAAGGAAATGGATATTGTTTTTTTCATCATGGTGGTTCTCATTCTCTTGGAAAGTGTAAAGCATTTAAGGAATTTTGTTCAAGAATAATACGATTGTGCTCGAATATGTCTTTCAACAGATCTTCCTCTCTTTATAGGTGAAAAGGTAGTGCCTTAACACTCCTTTCATCCTCATGTTTCTCCTCACCCTATGGCATAAGAAGTTAACTTAGTTGGGGGCTCTTTGTCATTAATAGTGATGCTTCTTCAATTTCAAATATCTTGGTGTAACAACATGATTTCCCCTCTATCTCTCATTTCTCTAAAGTTTCACTATTTTCTTTGTGATTGCATTATTCATAACTTGAAGTCCTTTCTTGCATGGAGTTATCCTTCATGCGGGAACATATTTGTTCCTTAGACGGGACCTATTCCTTGCTTGAAATGGTGCATCTATTATGAATAATCTCTCCTTGGAGAACTTTTGTAAAACTTCTTCCTCTTTCTTTCTCATTGAAAATTACATCTTTTTTAGCACAGTGTTATTCATCACTTGACATCCTTTTTATTGGCATTGTGTTGTCATTGATGTCAACCGACATGTTCCTTAGTAAATAAGTTGTGGTTAACTGGTGAGTAAGTGTTGGAGACCGGTATGGAATGCCAACTGGTGAGTAAGTATTAGAGACCAATATGGAATACCAATCGGTAAGTAATGAGTTGGCATTGTGTTGTTGTATGAACTGGTAAACATGTCCACCAATAAGCTTGCAAGGGACAAGCATAACATAGAGGAACAAGGCATCAGGTCATATGCAGACCGGTAAGAATGTAACCAATAAGCCATCAAGGTTCATCTAATAAATAATGTGCAGGCAACCTATATGTAGTTTGATGTCATACAATAGGACTCCCACTTGATAAAGATGCTATCACAAGATGAAGAGAAGACTGATAGAGAGTGTGCTCAACTAGGTTATATGTCTGGTTGAAGTTGTGTTTTCTCAAATAAGGAACTCATATTGGGGCACTACCAGAAGCAAAGAGCATAATGTAATGACAAGCAATTCCCACCAGTTATTGGCTAGTAGGTGACAAGGATCCACTCCCACCAGGTGTTTGGTAGATTGAGTGCAACGGTCTATCTACTCCTACCGATGGTTCAAGGCTTATACCAGATGACCCAAGTCAAACATGAGGAAGCCTCCTATACATGAAATCAAAGATATGCACTAGATCAAGACAAGAAGGCATGATGAGATACCGGGACAAAAGAGGAAGAGTAAGTTGTGATGAGTTTATCACTTTGATAGATCGGTTGAGATGAGAACCTGGCTAATGAAGGAGAAGGAAAGGTTTTGCATCTGCAGACATGGACCTACTCAAGATTGTTGATATCAACATGGATGCTCATGTTAACCGAAATATAGATTTAGATTGGTCCATAACAGTTGGAGATTGATGGCATGGAGTCATCATGGATGTTACCGGTATGCAGACAGATGTATTATTAACTAGTAAGTAAGTCAAACGGTAAGCGAGCAAAGGGGCAAAGCAAAAATATATCATTAGATGGAGATGCGAGTATAGAAGTGCATGGCATGAAGGCTGATCAATTACTATATAACTGGTAGTGCAAGAAGACCGACAGTATAAGGTGTATGCCAGTAGAGTGTTTCTGGTCGGTGACTCATCCTGAAATGACACAGTGAACTAAGGTGGATGCTGATAGAGATAAGACATTCTTTCCAGGTGGCAAATGTGCAGTGGTGGTTGCCGAATAAGTGTGTATTTAATGCAGATTGCAAAAATCACGGGTCACTTACAGAGGTTTGCGGCTCAATGTAGACTCAAAGGTGAAGATTTGTGATGCAATGATTGATGAAGGACATCTAGTTGCAGATCTAATTTGGAGTAGAAAAAAATGAGAGCATTTAATGTGATTGATAGAATCAGAGCCCGTGTTTGCCAAGTTTTGTAAATGTGTATTGTAAGGAAGGGATTTGGTGGTGTCATTTGATGTGTTGCAGATTGTCAATCTTAGAGATGAGATCCGATCTGATTTGATATGGATTGGGCTGGTGAAGAAAACCCTAGGATGCAAGGTTTAATTTTTTGTTTTGGCAGGAAATCTTGATTATAAATATGTAGATCAAAGATAAAATTTGATGATGTCAGATGCAGGAGAACAGAGCATGAGGGTACAAGAAGAATTAGTCAAAGTGTAATCTACAGAAGATCATAGTGACTGAATTTCGATAGAAGAATCGATAAGAGGGGTTCAACCGGTAAGAGGTGTATAACTAGAAAGAAATAGAGTAACCGGTAAGCTGTTGATTGAGGACAAAGAAGAGAAGGTTATTTTTGAAAAAAAAAAGAGTGATCAATCTGAGTGTGAGAGAGAGGTTTAACTGGTATGTCACAAAGTAACCGGTAACCAGTTACACACTTTGATAGTTCATCTATTGGGGGATGGATGAACTGTAAGGTAGCAACAGAAAGTGAAGGAAAGCAGAGAGAGTGTGAGTGGATATCCGGCAAGGCAGACATAGAGTAGATGAGAAATAAGACAAAGAGGACTGAGATCTGATAGAGAAGGGTTGAACCGAAAGAGGAGAGTTGAATCGGTAGAGAGAAGCTGAGTAGGTGTTAGAAAACTCATTCGTAACAAGATGTTTTCATTGTAATAAGTTTTTTTTTCATTATAATCACTGATTTGGTGCTCGGTGCAGGGGTTGGTGCTCCTTGGGTTTGTGCCCTAAATTAGTAGGGGTTGATGCTCCTTGGGTTGGTGCCCTAAATCATTATAATACAGTTATTTTTTGTGAGGATGGATTGGAGCAATAGACTCTAGCAGCATTTCTCACCAAGGTTTTTCCAATATTGGGTCTTCCTCGTATATTTGGTGTTATGTGATGTGTCTTTGTGTGCTTTCTCTTGATCTCTTAACTTATCTCATCGGTATATTCACTTAGTGTTTGAACTGCTAACTGGTACACATAGTCAGGTTTAAAAGGTTAAAAATATTTATAACCATTGATTCACCCCCCCTCTCAGTTGTATCCTATGTTCTACAATTGGAATCAGAGCCTAGGTTCCCGGTTAGATAGGATTTCTCCTTCTTGGGTGGATTCTAGTGTGTGAACACGATGGTTAAATTTGAGTCAATCCCTACTCCAGTGTTTGATGGTTTAAACTATTATGTTTGGAGTTGTAGAATGGAAGTCTACATGTCCTCTTTAGGCTGTGATGTCTGGATGTCAATTCTAAATGGCTACTGTAGTCCTGCTAGTTCTACCGATCCTGAAGCAAAAAGAAGATATGAATACAATGTTGAATCCATGAAGACTATTCTTAGTGGGCTTTTTGATGATGTATCTTAAAAGGTGGATAGATGCAAATCTACAAAGAGTATATGGGATAGATTGAAGAAGCTCTATAGAAATGAACCTAGCACTGCAAAACTAGATGGTGTGAGCAAGAAGAGAAATAGAACACATGAATATACATATGATAAGTCTAGATCAGACAGCTATTGCAGCAATGATGAAGAGGAAACTCATCTCCTCATGGCTCAAGAGACATAAAGTAAGATGCACACATCAAAAAATGATAAAAGAGATCAATCCTATCGGCAATATGTGTTTGGGAATGATTAAGAAGATGAAAGTGAAGCTGAAGTTGTTGTTGATCTTGAAGGAGAACTTGTAAGTGCACTGGAGGAGCTTAGCAGAGTAAGAAAAGAGTACAAGATGTATAAGAATGCTGCCACTATGGAATAAGAGAGATTGATCAAAAAACTTAAAGACTCAGAGTTAACTATTGCAAATCTGAAAGCACAAGTGGATGATGTTCAAAGGATGAATGAAGGATCGAAATCAGATTTGAATACCAAGAAGTGCAAGTATAAAGAATTAGATTCAGAGCTAGAGGTCAAGGACAAATAATGTCAGAAGCTAAGAGTTGAAATGGAGAATCTCATAAAAGACCTCGACAATTGTTAAGATGAGCTCAAGGTGAGGATCCCGTATGATGGAAGCACTGAATCCTTGGATAAAATGTTAAATAAATAAAAACACTCCAAGGATACCAGAGGACTAGGATTTGATATTGGCAAGTGGTCCACAAGCAGGGCATTCTCCAATAGAGAAATTATGTTTGTCTCCTCAAGTAAAAATGACAAGGGATAGACCTTCATAGTCAGAAATGATCCTAAGAATAAGGTTGACCTAACTACAACCGATGAACACATGGGGATGAAGACAGGTGCTACAAGTAGGAATAATATTGATCCAAAAGGGAAAGGAAAGTTGAGAGAAGATGGCTTCATTAGACATAAGAACATGAGAAAACAATCAAGAAGATCTCTTGTCAGTGGAAGAAAAAGAAATGTTGCCACCCACAAGACAAGACAAGTGTGGAAAAGGAAGGGATCAGATGAAAGGAATATGAAAACTAGACAACTCAAGAACAATCCCCAGAGAAGTAGAAATGGAGAAGCCAAATCGGCAAGATCACGTCATGTTTGGAAAAACAAATTTGTAAGTTATAAGCCCTCTTTCTCTAGTTACGGTTTCTCATGTAAAGGATATGGTCATAGAGAAGATGATTGTAAAACGAGGTCTAGGAATAGACAAATTATTTTTCCTAGGAATAGCAATTTAGTTTGTCAAAGATGTAATGCATATGGGCATAATATGTCAAAATTTAGAAACATGCATATTCCCTCTCCCGATTATGTTAAAAAGAATTCTTCAGCTATTCCAAGAAATGAAAATGTCATATGTTATCAATGTAATGAACTTGTCCATAGAAGTCATCAATGTAGAAAAAAGAAGTCTCAGACATATGGCAGCCCTTCCACTTTCTCTTCCAACAAAATTGTAAGATATAACAATTATGGTCAGCATGGAAGAGATGACAGAAAGTATAGGAGACAAAGACTTGCATGGAATAAAGGGAGAAGCATCTCTACAAGATCAAGAAATTCATTGGTTCCTATAGTTGGTTACAACAACATGGTCAGGAGAAGAGGAACGAGTCAGATTAATAGAAGATCCCATGAACATCAAGTTGGCATGAACATAGTATGTTACTACAATAATAATTTTCATGATAATGTAAATTTTTGTAGAGCAAGGATGTTTCAGAAAAAGAAAATCAATCCTACTCCAAAGACTGCAAGTGAGAAAAGGAGAGAAATCAAGGAGGTATGGAGAAAGAAGAAAGAGTATATGACTATGGGAAAGCACTGCACATTCAATGCACAGGTGATGTCTCCTAAGGCTTAAAGGAGATGCAACACTTTAGGGGGAGCTAGAAAATGACCACATTATTCACCCCCAAATTTAAAAAGGAGAAATGTAAGAATAGGTTGCTATCGGTATAAGGGTGAAGTGAGATGGCAGTGTGTGTAGTTAGTGCCTTGGCTACACATCTACATATGTGAGATGGATTACTTCTATAAGTGTCAATGGATGGTTCAAACTGCAATATTATAGCAGTACCATTTGACTCAACAAGATGGAAAATAGGGGAGAAAGTGTCTCGGTGGAGATATTGGTCCAGTATAGTAAGCCGGTATGTATAGTACGTTACCGGTATGGATATTAACTGATATTGGAGATTTTGTGAGCCAATGTATTCTGGGATCATTGCAGTGACTCCTATGGCTTGGATTGAGGAAATTATGCTTTGGGCCATTTTGGAGAAGTATTGTGTGAGAATGTGTTGGTCCGGTAGCCGACCTTATATGCATACATATTTTTTAATTTAACCGGTTTGATAGCTGACATGATGGTGATGTGGTTTGGCATTGTGGTCATGTAAGATCATGTCTCAAGTTGTGATGGATATCATGGAAGTAGAAGACCATAAGTAGATCGCATATGCTCAGCTCTATTGGTACAAGGTGCAAATTGGAGCTCTGGTTTAACATGAGATGGGCAAAGAAGATCTAATATCTATTATTTCAGGGGGGTTCATAGCCATATCTTCTGGCTCTTGAACCATATGTTGTACACATGGGCAAATCCGGTATTTATGTAACTATACTAGTTTGTTAGTGACTTTGGGAAGGTTCCCATTCAACTTGTACTGATAGAAGTCACAATTGGACCACCAGATGAAAGGAACACTGGTCTGGTGTATTAGGAGAGTTGCTTTCAACAAGGGAGAAAAAGTACTCAACTAGTAGTGAAATTTACTGGCACCCTCATTCAAAGGGGGAGAGTTACCTGCACAGGGGGAGAATATACAATTGATATTAGTGTTAGTATCATGAAATTGGTGTTAGAATAACTTTGTGCATACCAAAGGGGGAGAAGATGCAGTTTGACCAATAACTAAGTCAAATTCACTGACACACCTTTAACAATTCTATCAAAGGTATTAGTTCGGTATCATATTTGTATATTTAAGTGGTATCAATTGGCATCTGAGCCCTCTATCTCAAGTGTTGCTAGATGAGAGGATGTAGAGTATAATAGTCAAAGGGGGAGAAAGTTTTGTCAACTCCCTTTGTCATTGTTGTCAAAGGGGGAGAGCAAACCAGTAGTACCAAATACTACTTTTGTTGACATCAATGCCAAAGGGGGAGATTGTCGGTATTGTGTTGTCATTGATCTCAACTAGTATGGGATGTCAACCGGTATGTTCCTCAGTATACAAGTTGGGGTTAACCGGTGAGTAAGTATTGGAGACCAATATGGAATGTCAACCGGTGAGTAATTATTGGAGACCGATATGGAATGTCAACCAATAAGTAATGAGTTTGCATTATGTTTTTGTATCAATCGGTAAACATGTCCATCAGTAAGCTTGCAAGAGACAAGAAGAACATAGAGGAACAAGGCATCAGGTCATATATAGACTGGTAAGCATGTAATGGGTAAGCGAGCAAGGTTGGTCCAATAAAGAATGTGCAGGGAACCGGTATTTAGTTTGATGTCATACAACATGACTCCCATCAGATAAAGATTTTGTCACATGATGAAGAGAAGAATAACAAAGAATGTGCTCAACAGGGTAATATGTCTAGTTGAAGTTGTGTTTGCTCAAACAGGAAAGTCATATTGGGGCAATACTGGAAAAAGAGATCACAATGTAGTGACAACCGATTCCCACCAGTTATTGTCCAGGCGGTGACAAGGATCCACTCCCACCGGGTGTTTGGCAGATTGAGTGTAGCAGTCTATCTACTCCTACCAATGGTTGAAGGGTTGTACCAGAAGACCCAAGTGGAACATGAGGAACCTTCCTATATATGAAATCAGAGATATGCACTGGATCAACAAGGGAAGGAATGATGAGATACCGGAACAGAAGAGGAAGAGTAAGTTGTGATTAGTTTGTCACTTTGACAAACTGATTGAGATGAGAACCTAGATGATAAAGGAGAAAGAAAGGTTTTGCATTTGAAAACATGGACCTACTCCTGATTGTTGATATCAACAGGGATGCGGATGTCAACCAGAATGTAGATGTTCATTAGTGATTAACAGTTGGAGATTGATGGCAAGGATTCATCATGGACGTTACTGGTATGCAGGCAGATAAAACTAAAACACAAGAATAGAGTGCAAATCATTTTTTTAAAATTAAACACAACATGATGACACAATGAGTTATCAAAGTTCAGATTACATAGCGGAAGACTTCAATTAACACGTAAAGAGTTTCCCAACATGATTACTTAATTCAACAATTAACTCAACTCATGCTAATTAATCTAATTAAGCTGATTAATTTAATGACAAGATAATACTTTAAACAAGGATAAATTTCTTTCGATAAGATAAAAATATAGATAACATGATAAGGTTCATCCATTGAGGTTAAAAGTATAGATAACATGATTAAGGTTCATCTAATAAAATTTAACCATACATTATGTTCAAACTTTCATTAAAACTTAAGTCATGCATCTAATTTCATAACGTACTTAAATTTCATCCTAACTAATGATTACTTTCCATGCATACTTAATTGCATTATCAATAACTATATACATTCCATTATTCTAATCTACATTCTTTCATGATCCAAATTAGTGCATTTCATAAGATGACTACATCCATGCCTTTAACATTAACTTCATCTAATCCAGATTATACATTCTAACATAATGCCATCTATACATGCTACACTAGAAAGGAAACATAAGAACATAAGCATCACATAACACCAAATTGATATCAGAGTTCACCCCTAGTGGGCTGCATCTCTGGGTCTGCTCAACTACAAGACCCTTCTGATAATTAAATAATAGAAAAAATACATAAGGTTCACATCATTTACAATCCTGGCATCAAGGTGAACATAACCAATAATACATACGACCCTATTGGTCAAATAAATACATGAATGATCCCTCAATAGGAAAGGATCCAACTGGAGCATCAGGGAAACTAAATCTTCCCAGCCCAAGGTCTAACATGATATCAGGTTCACACGAGGGCATAAACATTAGGACGACTCCTCAACAATACTCCTATCAAGATAACAAAATAACACACTAGCAAACATAAGGGACAAGTGTCATAACATAACCTGGTATGGTTACCATGGTAGGTCTTCATAGGTTTTGGCCCCATCCAATGGTTTACCCTAACAAACTATTCCAAACCTCCGACCCATCCGAGCCTCATGTGGACCCAACACAACCTTTTGTAAAGACAAGGTTGATGGTTTGTCATTTCAGGCCTTCTCACTGCATGTCGAGTTTGTGCCGCTAGCACTCATCCCATGCGTGAGGCACAAATATCTTATTTAGTGATTCATTAACTAACTCTCTAATATGCTATTAGATAATCACTTATTTAGATACACTTTAGATGGGTTACCCAGCAACCACTTTGGGCGCGACACCCAATCGAAAGCCACTTTACCAAATGACACTAGACTATACTCAAACGAACTCCTAAACCAAGGAATACACAAGGTCAAGTAAACAAAGTTCAACATGGTAGGATTACCTACTTGGTCAAACAAGACATCATACGAGGTGTACTGGTTGATGGTACTCTAACTAGAGACCTGGCCAGCTATGGTCAACCACAAACTAACATTCAACACCCGCATTAGGGACATGACCAGTTACACCACCACCGCAAGATAATAGTCAAAACTCGAGATCGAGGACAGAAACAGGTACCCAATTCAAATTTGCGATGGGATCCAACAAACAAAATCAAAGACTTTCCATTTCTTAAGCAAATGCAAATACTAAAATAATTAAACATGCATAGGCATAGATTGAAAAAGATAATCTTCTTTCCTATTGTTTTCACACAACAATTGATCGAGTTTTCTAAAGGATCTAAGTTTTCAAAAAAAATAAAAATAGAAAAGCAGCATATAAGATAAATTCAATACCACAATTGGAACAGTATAATTTTGCCTATTTCCCAATACAGAGAGAAATATAAATTAAACAATTTATTTTACTAAATGAAAGTATCATTTACTTGCCAATTTTCCAAATGATACATTACTAAATTTCCAATGTTTCCAAATAATATATTATTTTATCCTTTTCCTAAAAAGATACTCCCTGCATACATAAAGACAAGTACCAAAATTAAATATTAATTAAATATTTATTAATTCATGATTAATAAAATATAAACAATTAATAATTAATAATTAAAATGTACCAATTAAATATTAAATAATATATATGTTAATTCTCATTAATAAAATATATATTAAATAATAATTAATAAATAAATAAAAATTGTCCGAGAGGTTGAACTTAACTTGTTGCATTTGTAGGAAAATGCAAGTGGGGGGGGATAATGATTTAAATAAATGTTTTATTTAATTTATTTAAAAGAGGAAAAGGAGATTTTATTAAATAAATAGATTTTATTTATTTAATTGATTTGAATTTGATTTAATGAATTAATTAAAATAAATTGAATAATTTATTTAATTAATAGAAGAATGTTTGGGGATGAATTAATTAAATATTAATTTAATTAATTGATGGCTAGTCGATTTTTAATCAAATAAATAGCGAATATTTATTTAATTAAGCCGGACAGATTTGTGTGACTACATTTGCCCCTCTTTGAGACGGTGCGGTTTATCGCGTCGTTTCAAAGAAAGAAAAACTGGTGTGAAGAAAATGCCCCATAAAATGTTAATTTAATGGGTGGTATGCCCCCTCGAGAGATGGACCAAAAAATTTAGAAAAATCGGGCGATCTCTCGAAAAAGAATGAAAATTGGCAGGGTGGTAGAAGAGAAGAAGTTAGCCATACGGGTGAAAAATAGAAGAAAATGGGGGAAACATGGAGAAATGGGGGGCTTGGGAAGTTCACGGGGACCACGGCGGTGAGCGGGGAGAAGTTACGGTGACCACGAAGGGTATAAATGGGGTGAAAGGGGTGAAAACAGGATCATTTGTGACTGCGACCAGTTGAAAACGAGAGCTCTGATAGTGACGTTTGGAGGAGCGAGCAGCAGCTACGATGCCGATTCCGATCACTGAGCATAGATTCGAGCGAGTCCGACGGTTCCAGCGCCCAGATGACTATGGACCAGCGGTACGCAAATTCGAAAACTCAATTTTTGTGCATTTTTGCTAGGTTTTTAGTTGAGTCCAAGTCAAGTCGGAGCAAGAGCACTGGAACTTTAGTTTTGGCGCTTTTGCTCCATGAATGAGCGCTATTGTGCCGCAATGGCGCTATTGTGCCCTTGTTTGAACGCTTTTGCCATTCATTAGCGCTATTGGTTAAGTAGCGCCATTGTTGGGTTAATTGAGCGCTATTGAGTTAAAAGAGCGCTATTGTAGTGGGTTTTTAGCGTTGTTGTAGTTGTAGCGCTATGGTACAGTTGTTTGAGCGTCATTGATATAGTTGTAGCGCTATTGTTGAAAACTAGCGCTTTTGTTGGTGAAATAGCGCTTTTGTCTTAAGATAAAAAGATGCCCCAGTTTGGATAAAGAAAATCTCCTGATGTCAATGATTGATGGATGGCGAGGTGAAGTGGGAGTTGTTTTGAACCATAGCGGCCTGATGAGACTTAGGTCATTTGTTTAAGATAAATGCCTGTTGAAGTCTAGGGGGCCATGATTGCTTACCTGTTGAGACCTGAAGATACTTGATCAAAGTATCTGTTGATAGTCTAGGTTTAAACTTAAGAAAGTTTGAAAACAAAACAACTGATAGTGATTGATGAATGTCCATGTGCAGGAGGATCTGCGCGTGTTGCAGTTACGTGAGCGTCATCCTGCGACACAGGGGTTGCGGGACCGATTGTCACAGGCGGAGATTGATTGTATTGCAGCGACTGGTCTTTATGAGGTGATGCATATGCCCGTTATTCGTATGAATCATGGATTGATCACAGCACTGGCGGAGCGGTGGCACAGCGAGACGTGCACCTTTCATTTGGCATAGGGGGAGATGACCGTGACTTTGGAGGATGTGTGGCGCATCCTACGGATTCCGATTCGAGGAGAGCTGGTCACATATGATAGATCCTGAGGGACTGTGGCAGTGCAGAGGATATTTGATGAGGATGTATTTATTGATGATGGCTCCATTTCTTGGGAGGATATAGCGGCACTATATGAGCCACTTCCAGCAGTGTTGTCAGGGATTGTGGGAGGACTGCTGTGTCCAGACAGGCGGTCACATGGGTTGGCGGTGGGATGGGGACAGGTTATCGAGATGATGATGACCGAGGGGACCCGATTTGCATGGGGGTCGTGCGTGTTGGCGCACATGTATCAGGAGCTCCATGAGGTACTGTACCGAGGGAGAGGTTCCTTAGCAGTGGGCATGACGCTACTACACATTTGGGTGTGGGAGCACCTACCAGTGACTCGACCGGTGAATCTGAGATTCCATGCGGTGGATCAGCCGTACATGTTTATGTACAGTGGTATGATGAGTCAGCCCCACTTGGGGAAGTTAGAGTGGTGGCGGCGGGCGCTGGATGATCTGGATGCAGTGATATGGCAGCCATACTTGGAGTGTGAGCCATGGGAGGATGACACAGAGGCACTACCTTATGTGTTCATGACTCGATTCCTCATTGGGAGGACTGCATATCATGTGGAGAGACAGGTGCCTAGGAGAGTGATGAGGCAGTTCGGGCGGCAGCAGGGACTGCCTAGCGGATCTGGAGAGTATGCTCGAGTGATTCGAGAGAGGTATGCATGGGGTCTAGTGCTACCTTATGATCAGGCACTGGAAGAGTTTCGGACACTACAGGCGAGGCCATGGGACCTACGACCGAGGGTTGTTGATGCAGGGGTTACAGATGAGTACACGCAGTATCGGGCGGCGCACCCGATTCTACGGATGTCGGACCCAGCAAAGCCGATCCCAGCATTTGAGGATGAGAGGGGACGGAGACGGGGGAGGGCAGGAGGTCAAGGAGATGGAGGAGGAGGAGGTGGAGGTGGAGGAGGTGGTGGAGGAGATGGAGGAGGTGGTGGTGGAGGAGATGGAGGAGGTGGAGGAGGATTGGGGATGCGGAGTCAGCGGAGAGGGAGAGGTGGACTGCCTCTACATATCTCACAAGGACCATTGATTTCGAGAGGAGTGCAGCTGAGTGGGAGGGGGATGGAGAGGGAGATCTCGATGGACAGAGGGGAGGGGACTTCAGGAGAGGGAGGTATAGGGGAGGCAGCTATGGACACCGGGGAGGGAGCCACTGGAGATCTGCGAGATCACATTATAGTGCGCTTGCAGATGAGGATAGAGGATTTGGAGGCAGAGGTAGCAGCTAGGGATGTGTAGCTATTTTCACGAGAGTCAGAGCTAACGGTGGTGCTGCGGGAGAGAGATGGTGTAGTGGAGAGATTAGCGGAGCTACAGGAGAGAGTCCGGGTTGGAGTAGGAGCACAAGGGCCTTCAGTGGAGGTGATGAGGGAGATGCGGCGAGCTCAGGCGGAGATAGATTACTGGCGGGGGTTATATGAGCAGGTGGTGCCAGTGAGTCAGCGAGCGCTCAGTTATTCACAGATGCGGTAGGCGAGATCAGAGCGATCATAGAGGATCAGAGCGATCACAGAGGATGCAGAGCAGTGGGGGTGTGATGGGTCCTTTGAGGAGGGAGAGATCAGGAGATGCAGGAAAGAGTGGTGGGTCGATGAGGCCTCCACGGAGAGATGGAGCAGGGGGTGCAGGCACTAGTGGTGGAGCAAGTGGAGGTGTTGGGACAGCATCGGGCCAGAGCGGCATTTGAGAGAGCATTTTTGCATCTATGTATTTGTATCATTATTTTTTTTTTGGACTGTATCTTGGATGGCTCTTGGTAGCCGATTTTGGAGACTTCATTATACTCTGATATATGAGATGAGATATATGAGGAGATCCCATATTTGGATGATATGCTGTTGATTTATGTATGGATGTTGATGCAGGTTGATGAGTTTATTGTTTTTAGATGGATATGTGTATATGTATGCACTTGATGAGATGTTTCTTTTATGCATGTTTTTATGATGATTTATGATGTTGGATACTGACATATGAATGCAGTTTTATATATGTATGATGTATTTGATCTTTGATGTAATGCTTTATGTATGTAATGCCATGATGATGATGTATTCTTATGATGATTTAGGAACAGGATTTTGGTGTTTCCTATTGCAATGATGAGATGATTTATGTGATGATGTTAATGTAATGGTTGAATGAATGATTTTATGTATGGATATGCATCTAGATGTGTTTTAGATGAATGTAATATGGATAAACCAAATGTAAAGTACAAATGTTTATATGATAATGTGTTAAATGAATGC
The DNA here is from genome assembly GCF_030272615.1 of Cryptomeria japonica. Classification (NCBI taxonomy): domain Eukaryota; kingdom Viridiplantae; phylum Streptophyta; class Pinopsida; order Cupressales; family Cupressaceae; genus Cryptomeria; species Cryptomeria japonica. The sequence continues at coordinate 172,828,166 of NC_081409.1, forward strand.
AATATGGATAAACAAAATGTAAAGTACAAATGTTTATAGGATAATGTGTTAAAAGAATGCAATATGTGTAATGGATATAAAATGTTATGAACCAATGTTTATGTAAACAAATGGATTTATGATTCTAAATGCTTAAATATGATTTTAAGTACAAATGATAATGGGATGATACTATAACTTATGTTTTAATAACTGTACCTGAATGCAATTAAAAAGAGGAGAATGGATGCAACGTGAATGAATCCTAAAATGAGCGTAATAAGATACGTAGTTAATGGATGAACGAATGCACTTTTTCACTAAATGGATAAATGAATGTATGCAATAATAAATGATAAAAGATGACAAGATGATAATGGATATTTTGACACTAAATGAATGCCTAATAAATGATTTAAAACAATCAAAGACAATTTGATCCCATGAATGAATCGAATTATTGATGATTGATGCAATGATGCAAATGATTTAATGAAAACTAATGTTTAAAATGAACTATATGTAATGTGAAGTTAAAAATGACGTGAATGTACTGAATGCAAGATGCAACTAAGTGTTTAATGCAAGATGCAACTAAATGTTTAATGCTAGATGCAACTAAATGTAAGGATGATATGAGCATGAGGAATGCAAGGTTTGTAAGACTTTGCATGATGCATTGATGATGTATCAGAGTACTCGGTCGTGATTGTATCCAAGACCAGCTTAATTTTCCCATTTTGCATATAAAAGCCTATATATGAATGAGTGAATGGATGGGTGATATGCAACGGAATGCAATATATGAACAGATGAGATGAAATGACGATCCATAGTGCTCTATTTTCATCATTGAGCTTTAAAATGTTGGAAGAGAATACAAGCATCTTGACATAATGATTCAAGATGACCTAAGTATTCCTTTCATGGATTTTAATATAGCAAGTTAATACAAACGACTTGATATAAGGGTCAAGTCGACCAGAGTATTGCTTGCGGAACAGACAAGGATTATCTCCGTTCATGTATGACTTGGATCGTCCTCCTTGATCTTAGGCTAATCATATCCTGAGACAAGTGCATACCGTACTAAGAGATAAAACCTTTATCCAAATTGGATGAGGAGGAACCAAAGAATGAGCATTGTACCTTCAAACAAACAATATATACATAAAGAATAAAGAATAAAGATCCTTGGTAATGGTTCATGCCCATATGGTCGAGGTATACGTTGTAGTCAGCAAGCCGTAATGATTTATGACTGCATTTGGCATAAGATCACGTAGCTTGGTGAACTTCCCACGTAGACACCATTAGTACATGCCCCAGTACTTCATCGAAAATAATGCGCAAACGATACAAAACAATGCTGCAAGATCCTGATACAGATAAATGAACGATTGTACTCACAAATCAACCAAGTATTTTGATAGCTTAACATAATTTTCTTGTCAAAGAAAACGTCACTTTTGTCTTTGTTTTTGGTAAGGAAGGATGCATCCTTATTGAAGACAGTTGAAATGTTGATGTTGATTGTGTGGTGGATTGGTTAAATGGTCATCGTGTGAGTAGTTTGTTTTGGTATCTGCATGGATGAGTATGTACAAAGTGTTGTCATGTTTTCGTGTGATTTTCGAGGCGTTTTCGATGTTTTTGGATTTTGAATTCTTTTTGAATGTTTTTGGAGTTTTTGCGAGATATTTTCCAATGTTTTTGGTATTTGGTTGAGACATTTTCCAATGTTTTTGGTATTTTTGATGATTGCTTGAATGAAGAACTTAATGAATCATAAGTCAATGTAGAATCCACTTCCATCAATAGGTTAAGGGCATTGCCCCTAGTTTTGAGACATGACTATGAAAAAGCGGGATGCAAGATGCATGAGGTACTATTATAATTGCAGATAAATAACAAGCCATGGTTTTTGAATGGATGGATGTATGTATGAAGTAGATGTGATCGCAACAAGTCTGAAAGACAATGGAGCCATAGTCGTTACGAGTGGCACCTATTTGCCAGGTTTTCACCATCACACTTACCCAAGGTGCCACCGGAGTGGTTGTTCACCGTTTGGATGCATGATTTTTCTTTACTTTTTTTTTGAATGTTTTTGTATTTCTTCAGGACATTTTTCTGAATGTTTTTTGGTATTTTCTGGTACGTAGGGGAGCCTGATGCTCTATACAGCTTAGGTATAAAACCGTTTTAGGTGCATGCTGTTGATTGGATCTGCGAGCGGTTCTCCTTCTGATGTAGCCAACTGATATGCCCCGGACCCGAACACAGCAGTGACAACATATGGGCCCAGCCAATTTGATTCAAACTTGCCCCCATGTTCTCTGTTTGGTTGGTTGCGAGGATTCTCTCGTAGAACAAGATCACCTACCTCAAATGTACGAGATCTAACTCGGTGATTGTAGCTTCTGCTCATGCGCTGCTGATAGGCTTTGAGGTGATTATATGCAGCTTGTCGTTTCTCATCAAGTAATTCTAAGTCTTGGAGGCGTGAGACTCTGTATGCTTCATCATCAATGAGATTGTGCAAGGAAACCCGTAATGATGGTATCTCAACCTCAATAGGTAAGATAGCTTCTGCACCATAAACCAATGAATAAGGAGTTGCACCTGTAGGGGTTCGAATGCTAGTTCGATATGCCCATAGTGCTGGATTCAGTTGAACATGCCAATCACGGCCGGCATCATTGACTGTCTTCTTTAGGATTTTCAATATGTTTTTATTGGATGCTTCGGCCTGACCATTGCCTTGTGGGTAATAGGGAGTGGAAAAGCGGTGTTGGATATGAAATTTCTCACAAATTTCACGGACATCCTGATTTTTGAAAGGAAGACCGTTATCTGTGATGATGGACATGGGTACACCATACCGACAGATGATGTAGTTGAGGATGAATGAGGTGATCTGCTTGCCGGTGACTTGGGTAAGTGGAACAGCTTCGATCCACTTTGTGAAATATTCGGTGGCGGTAATAATGAATTTATGGCCATTGGATGAAGATGGATGGATTTTACCCACAAGGTCAAGACCCCATTGACAGAAAGGCCATGGTGTTGTGATTGGTTGCAGTTCCCGGGCTGGTGCATGTATCAGGTCGCCATGAACTTGACATTTCTTGCATTTTCTGACAAAGTAGTAGGAATCCTTTTCCATAGATGGCCAATAGTATCCATTGCGCAGGAGTTTCTTGGCTAGTGACGGACCACTTGAGTGAGTCCCGCAAATTCATTCATGGACTTCTTCCAAAGCCTTTACTATCTCATCCTGTTCTAGACATCGAAGGAGAGTACCATCAAGACCGCGTCGGTATAGGGTTTCGGCGATAATGGTATATCGAGCAGTTTGGCGAATGAAGGTTTTTCGTTGGTTATTCGATTGGTTGGGAGGAAGGGTGTGATCGCGGAGATAGGTGTAGAATTCACCATACCATGGGGATTCAGAACCGACAAGGCGACATATCATTTCAGATTCGGTGATATCATAAGCGGGGATCCAAAGCTGTTCTACCAAGAACTCATAGCGTGTTGAATTCTGTGGAAGATCTAGTAGAGATGCGATGGTAGCCATGGCGTCAGCAGCTCGATTCTGATCTCTTGGTATTTGCTCAAAAGTGATAGTAGTAAATGATGTCTTTAGAGTGTCCACCATTTGCTTATAGGGCATGAGTTTTTCATCCTTGGTCTGATATTCATCGGTTGCTTGCCGAATGACCAGTTGTGAGTTGCCATATACTTGTAGCTCTTGTAATTTCCATTGTACGACAAGCTTGAGTCCTGTGATCAAGGCCTCATATTCTGCTATGTTGTTTATGCATGGAAATGTAAGCCTATAAGACTTTGGGATGTTGTCACCTTGGGGTGTGATAAACAGAATGCCTGCCCCCGAGCCATGCCTAGTGTATGAACCATCAAAGTATAGTTTCCATGGTTGTGTTGTTGTGATCATGAATATCTCTTCATCTGGAAAATTGGAAATGAGAGGATGATCACCTATGAGAGGTGCATCGGCCAACTGATCTACAATAACTTGACCTTTGATAGCTTTACGGTCCACGTACTCAATGTCAAATTCACTTAGAATCATTACCCATTTGGCCAAGCGACCTGTCAATGCTGCCTTGCTGAGTAAATACTTGAGTGGATCAATATTTGCGATGAGTTGTACCTTGTGTGTCAACATATAGTGCCTCAATTTTGTGGCTGCTAAGATCACTGCTAGGCAAGCTCACTCAATAGGTGTGTAATTGAGTTCATAGCCCACCAGTGTGCGAGAGATGTAATATACAACACACTCTTTTCCTTCTGCATTATGTTGTGCCAGTAGTACACCCAATGCTGTACTTGTTGCTGAGATATAGAGTAACAACAGTCTATTTGGATCTAGTGGCATCAGCAATGGTGGATTCATGAGATAGTCTTTAAGCGTCTGAAATGCTTGTTGGCATCGGGCATCCCACTGAAAGCGGATGTTCTTGTGTAGCAGGTGAGTAAATGGGTGACACTTATCAGCCAATTGTGCAATGAATCTTCGGATGGATTGAAGTCGTCCTTGTAATGTCCTTAGTTGACTGATATTCTTTGGTGGTGGCATATCCATGATTGCCTTAACCTTTGCTGGATCGACCTCAATGCCTTTGCTTGAGACAATGTATCCTAGAAGTTTCCCAGAGGTTACTCCAAAGACACATTTCTTTGGGTTGAGCCGAACATGGTATTTTTCCAGTCTACCAAAGATTTTATCTAAGATGTGGAGATGCCCATCTCTGGTGAGTGATTTTGCTAGTAAGTCATCAACATAATCTTCCATCATGGTATGCATCATGTCATGGAAGATGGTGGTCATTGCTCTTTGATAGGTTGCTCCTGCATTCTTTAGACCGAAAGGCATTACATTCCAGCAATATGTGCCCCATGGACAACTGAAGGCTATCTTATGTTGATCTTCTAGTGCGATCTTTATCTGATTGTACCCTGAAAAGCCATCCATGAGTGAAAGCATGGCATGTCCTGCTGTCAGATCCACTATGATGTCGATATTTGGAAGGGGGAAGTCATCCTTAGGATAGGCCTTATTCAGATCTCTGAAGTCAGTACAAATGCGGATGCCCCCTTTTGGTTTGCCGACAGGCACAATATTGGAGATCCATTCTGCATAATCAATTGGTCTAATGAAACCAACATCTAGGAGTTTCTTGAGTTCTGTTTTGACTAGCACTGCAATTTGAGGATGCATTTTACGAAGCTTTTGCTTGACAGGTTTGGCTCCTTCTACGATGGTGAGATGATGCATGACTAAATCAGGATCAAGCCCAGGCATGTCTGCATATGACCATGCAAAGTTGATCTGATGCTGTTGGAAGAACTCTATAAACGTAGGCTGTTCCTCTGGAGTAAGAAGAGATGCCAGATGTATGATATGAGGATTTTCAGGAGTCCCCACATTGTATTCTTTGGTTTCCTCGATGAGAATCGTTGATCGTTCCTGTTGTGTACTATCAGGGAGAATGTCAAACCCTTCATCGTCAGGCGCCTCAGAGAGGTTTTCACCATTGGATACGCTCTTTCTTTTTACTTTTGTTGGATCAAACAGTGCCACGGTGTGGTTTTCACTAGAAGATCCATGTTTTATTGTTATATTTTTGCAGCTGAAAGGTTTGGCATCCGCCCCGAAGTATGCTGTGCTATTAAGTTCAATGGAAAATCCAGCTTTGTGATCCCCGCTTGGTAAGTTATCCCTTAATTCCAAAAAGTCAATGATAGCCTCATCATTTTGGAAGAAGTCAAGACATGGGGGATGTGGTTGGTTCCATTCGATGAGTTCAGGGTGGATTATGGGCATTACTTCATCGATTAAGTTAAGTGCATTAGATGTATCAGTGAGGGTTAAGATGTTATGGTGAAGGTCGTTGATGGTACTCTCCTTGTCAGAATCAAGCGTAGGATGAGACGTAGGGTCTGTGGAAGATGTATCCAGTTCAGGAACCCAAGTGGTCTTTATCTGTGCTTCTCCATAAACAGGGATATCTTTGCATGGTGGAGGTGGTGATGTGTCTTCCTCATCTGAAGTGTTAAGTTGCACGGAATCAAATTCCCACTCATGTGAGTCGGTCTCTGAGTCACTTTCCAGCATCCGATTACTATACCATACTGGGATGTCTTTTGAGTTAAATACTGCAGGTGTGGTTGGTCAATGTACCTTTGTAGTGATCAGTGGAAGTTTGATGGGGATCAAAGAATCCAATACGGGGAGCATCGGTAGTGTTGACTCAGTGGTTTCTGCTGGAACTGCTGGTGCCATAGATGTTGATGCGGATTCTGATACAGTGGCTACTGCTAATGGTACTACTGGTGGTATTACGGGTTCATTTGGTGGAATAAATGGCTTTGGTGATGGTTGCGTTAGGTTAGTAAGCCTCGATGGGGCAGATGGGATGGTGCTTGATGGTGCTTTGATGATGAAAGGTGTCCTTTTTGCAGTAGGTTGACATAGTTGTTTGCTAGGTTTTCCTTTGAATTTGAGTTTAGGAAAGACCTCTTTTTCAAAGCCTAAGCCTGTATTACCTTTGGGCTTTAATTCTGGCAGCAGGGGTTCATGTCGTCCTTGTTTGCAATATCCCAAAGCACTCTGGCCATCATACCCCATTCGCTGTATAATGAGGAGACCTTTGCCATACTGATCCGTAGGAAGTGTGACTCACGGTATATCAGTGGTGATGGGATCTTTGTAGATCCATTCTGCAAGGTCCTCATCTTGTGTCTCTTCTTCTTGACTCTTTCCAAGAACGAAAGGCATCAAAACACATGCTGGCATGATTAGTGGTTGCTGGAGTACCTGTTGTGGTTTACCATGTGTTCTAGGAGAAGTGGGCATTTGTCCCACACAAAAGAGTTGACTCAAGTTGTATTCCCCAGGACCTTCCTCTGCTACCTTCATCTTAAGCTTTTCTTGTTTGGGCATAGTGGTGTTTGAACTGGCAAGAGAGGCGGGACTTATATATGATGTGGAGGAGATGGCTTCTCTATTATTAGGAACAGTAATCTCTGGTTGATGGTTGATATTACGACAGTATGCAAAGGGATTTGCATCACCCAAGATTGTGATCTCTACACCGTTATGTGGGAACTTGATACATTGATGGTAGGTAGATGGAACGGTTTGCATGGCGTGTATCCAAGGTCGCCCTAACAATAGATTATACGATAGAGGAAGGTCCAGAACCTGACAAATGATGTGCTTTACCACAGGGCCCACTCGGATTGGTAGTACCACTGCTCCTTTGGATGACCGCTCCGCATCGTCATAGGCTTTGCTTGTGATCTTCTGACGAGGATCCACTGATTCTACTGCATAGCCCAATGTCGTGACCAACTGCAGTGTGCAAATATTTAGGCCTGCTCCATTATTGATCAAGACTCGCTTGATCCTATGCTGGTTAATAAATCCTTCAATGTGGAGTGAAGCATTATGTGGTTGCTGGAAGGAAGAGTTGTCACTTTCAGAAAAAGTGAGACAAGGTGATGACTTTAGACTTCCAACCATGGCTTGAAATTGGTCTGTATTCAGATTTGCAGGGACTGACGCCTCTTGGAGTGCTTGATCCAAGATAGTTTTATGAGAGGGCGATAGGCGCAAAAGCTCTAAAATGGATATAAGCGCAGGGGTTTTGTCTAATTGTTCCACAAGATTGTACTGCTTTGGGATGGAGGTGGTGCCTTGTGGAGCTGCCTTTATGGTAACTTTGCCGCGACGCGTAACAACATTGCAATTTGAGTTGGGATTTTTGAATGTTATAGTTGCAACTTGTTCATTGGCATCATACAGATGATTTACAGTGTAGTTATACGCAGCCTGTGTATAATCTGTGGTATCAGGGCCTCGCTTGGAAGTGGAAGGACCCCTTTGATCTTGTGATGGAAGTGGATTTTTAAACATCAGATGATCATTATTTGTTGTTTTTGGGTCATGTCCTTCAATTTCAATTTCTCCTCGATCAATAAGATCTTGAATAAGATCTTTTAATCGGTGACAATTACTTGTCTTGTGTCCTCTTCCTTGATGGAATTCACAGTGTTCAGTATCTCTCCACCATGCTGGTTTGACCTGAGGCTCATAGTTTGAAAGCTTAGGTAGAGTGACCAAATTTTGAGAAATGAGTTGTCGCAACACTGTTTCGATGGGTTCCCCTAAGGGAGTGTATGTGCGTTTTTGTTTTTGCTAACGAGGTCTAGGTTCATCATGAGATGTGATGCGACCTTGATTGGAAGGAATATTTGTGTTATTCTGAGGTGGAGGATTTTGTCCTGCAAACCGAACCACAGGTTGTGCATTTTGGATAGTCCAGGCATCCACAACCCCATCATTAACGATATTCTTGTTTTTATTCCAGAAGTTCGGTTTATCGCTATTGAAGCGTGGGCGAGGACCATCTTTTGGTTCATTAAAGATCTTGATGAGTCCTTTCTTGATGAGTGCCCGTTCACATTTTAAACCCTTGGTGATCATATCATTAAAAGAGTCTGTGTCTTTGACATCCAGGTGAAATTCCATTTCTTCGTTTAAGTTGGAAATGAATATTTCCACTAGTTCTCTTTCAGGTAACTGAAGAGAACGTCTGCTAGACATTTGGCGCCATCGTTGCAGGAATATTGAGAATAACTCACCTGGTTTTTGTTTAGTGTTGCACAGATCAGCCATGGTGATGTCGCGTTCAATATTATGGGAGTAATGAGCTAGGAACTTCTGGATGAGTTCCTCAAATGTTCTAATGCCACCTGTTAGTCGGGAGAACCATGATGTGGTTGGTCCTCCCAAGCTTTGGGGAAAAAGGCGCATTAGGTAGGTGTCTTCATATGCCACTTCGAGACAAGCGGAATGAAATTCTCTGACATGATCACGAGGATCTCCCTTTCCTCTATATTTTTCAAATTTAGGTCTTTTGAATCCTCGTGGAAAGGGTGGCATATAAAGAGTTCTATCAAAAGGATAGGGACAGATGTCATTGAGTGAGAATTGGTTAGTTTTGACACCACTATGAAGTTGTTGGGCGAGATTCTCGACTTGTTGCCGCAACATCTCCATTTAATTTGGAGGAGGAGGTGGTGGGTTACCTCGAGGAATGTTATATCTGATGGGATCTCTACCTCTTTCTTCTTCATGGCGACTTTGTCTTTCTGATGCTTGTCTTAATTGGGCAAGATCAAAGTCAGAGGGGAGTTTGGCTCCTTCTTGAGCGAGTTTTAAGAAGTGAGCATCCGCATTGCTCCTGAGTATTTTGTCAAACAATCTGTTAAAGAGAGGGTTATGCTGAGCCCTTTCTATTGTTGCAGGAGTAGGAGTACTTGGGTTTTCGTCATTCTCATTTCCTCCAAGTGCTTCTTGGAATTCATTGAGATTTTCCTCTTCTTCTTCTTCTATTTCGATTTCTTGTTGCCTTGACTGTGATCGGGTTTGAGCCATTTTGTTTATGAGTCTTTGTTGAAATTGCATGAAAATGATGATGAGTTTTGGATGAAATGAGAGATTTTGATGATTGGTGAATTGTGTGGTATGCAGATCTCTAGCACTTTTAAGGTAGATGTAACCGAAATTCCTTCTTTGAATTGCTTGTTTTTGTGATAAGGTTGGATGTGATAAGGTGTAGAGAAATCTGAGATGTGTTACAGATTGGACTACCTAGCAATGAGAGGATGCACTCATGAACTAGTTTTAACCTACGTAGATGTGTCTCTTAGGATGAGCTTATCCTAGATGTAGAAACAATCTAAAAAGTGATGTGATGTGTTTGATTCAAGCAATATCTAAAAGAAAACTCGGGACAAGAACCTCTTTAATGTTTTGAGAGTTGGAACAGACTGATGATGAAGTGATGATGTATGAGTAAGATGATGGATGAAATGTTTTCAACTTCAATAAAAAATTTGTGTTACAAATGGGACAAACTCTATCTCTTCCCTTTCGGGTGTTGGTGGTATTTCTTGAGCTGTGTTGTATGTGATACAAACGTTTGGGAAGAAGTTGGGATTAATCTTTCCTCCTTGGTTTTTGTGATAACTCAGAGCTCTATATTGCATAAAAGCTCTGCGGTTCAATGATTCTGAATTGAATTCGTTTGTTTTGCCTTGAAGGTATAGACGCATGCGATGTAGAAAGACTCTATGGGAGACAAAGATTTGTCAATTGATATAGAAGAATTTCCTCTTTTTGATCAAAGCCTTTGAGCTCAATGGTCTTCTTTTCAAGTTGATATTCTGATGACACTTCTTCTTTTGCAAGATGTGAAGAATGGTCATAAAGTTTTTGCTCCTTTGTTTGCACTTTGTTTTTGATGTTTGGGGTTGTTTTGACAGATGTTTGGTTGGATGAATACTTTGTTTTTGGGAGTGATTTTCTGATTTTTTCTTTGACAAGAAAACAAAGCAAGCACACAAACACAAGAATGTTTCCTAAAAGGCACAAATGAGTATGGGTCTAGATTAACCCAATCCTTGGACTTGTATATGACCTTTCCTTTAGATGTATTTTAAGGTGTATTTCCAAGGCTTGAAGTCGGCTCAATTTGCACTTGGTCTTTAAAACGAACACACTTCAAACACTTTTTATCCCTAAGGTCAAATGGCTAGTTGTGATAAATTTAGCCCACATCTTGATATTTCTTCGACTTTGGTACTACATACCTTATGAATCCCGCCGTGGCAGGTAAGGATGTGATATACTAAGTCTTGCACGAGCATAACAAATAGATGATCCCTATGATGGGGGAGTCATCACTTTCATCAAGCCACAAGTGACTTTTCAAAAAGCTATGTTTCTACTCAAGGAAATATGTATGGTGAGTATCTTGGGAGCAAAACCATCTATGCTCTTGCACTAAATTATATCGCAAATATTCTCAATCAATAGAACAGGTGGGATACTACTTAAAGGTGTTTAGTCATGTTCGATGTTTTTGGACATAAGTTCATTTTGCAGTGACTCACTTAAGAGCCTTGTAACTGGTGGTGGGGCCCATTTGTCCTTTCGGCCAATTACACTGTAGGAACAGCTATACCCAAGGCTACAACTTTCGCTCTCACCTAATTTCTATAGCGGCTCGAAGGATTTACCGCTCGAGGTCATTCCCAAGAGTATTGATCCCTTGGCAGGCCTCTCTTAAAAAGATAAAATTTTGAGTGTTACTAACACTTTTCTCTTGCACCTAGGACCACGAGAGCCAAGGGAGAGGATAGTGTGTGTTAGAGGTAGGACCACTCGACTGACCTTTGTGCACAAGTGTGCCAAACACGTAAAACACTTATTCTTTTTAATCCATCATTGCAATGTGATCTAACTATTTGGAGATGTTGCTCCAACAGTCATGGTGTTCTTTTTAACTTCAAAAACAAGGTGTTTTGTAATCTAGAATTTGGAAATCCTGGTCAACTTAATAAAAAACACGTTTTGCTTGAAGTAAAATTTGTTTTGCAAAAATCTAAACAAGTGGATTATTCTTTTTATTTGCCCAAAATTGAAGTGTGGCTTGTGATTTTTAAGTTTGATGCAAGGAAAGCAAATTTGTTTGTTGATTTTAAGCACCAAAACAAAGATGAATCCTAACTAGAAAGCAATACAATTTTTTTTGTGTTTTTCAAGTTTTTTTAAGCACCAAAGGACAAAGTTGTGATTTTTATGGTGAGTTTTTAACCTGCATGAACAAAAACGAGTTAGTAAAATCAATGTTCAAGGGGGGCTTCCACAAACCTAAGAATTTCCCTTTTTATGGTTACAAGGTGATTTGGACGACATTCTGTTGCAATAGCGCTATTCTGCGTTTTAACAGAAGCGCTATTTCACACAGAAACACTGAAATAACAAAACTGACAGAGAGTCAAAAGCGCTAAAAGCTCTTCAGTAGCGCTAGAAGAAGAACATAAGTGCTAGAATAGTGACAAAAGCGCTGAAACTTTTACAATAGCGCTATTGTAAGAGCAATAGCGTTAAAAGAAAAAGTGTCAATAGCGCCAGAACGTGTTCAATAGCGCTAAAGCGCAACCTGTGTGACACTTTCAACAATAAAACATGTTAGTTAAAAAAAAAATGAGATGTTTTTGGTGGTCGATTCACGTCGGGTTCACCAAATGATGCCCTCCTAAATGGCACAAGGTTAGCAAATGATAAGCAACACCAAAGACACGAAAACCGTTAGTGTTAGTCAATCAAAAACTAATCTAAAAAGGCATACCAAGAGAGACACTAAAAGCATGCTAATGTATCTAATAAACGAAACAAAGATTATGAGGCATCTCCAACTGCCTCTTAGCATGGCCTTAGCTCCTTCTCCCTTGTTCCTCTCCTCTCCAAGTTCCAAAATAGTGTAGCTCTCAGCAGCTTTTTGCACTATGGATGCTTATGGAGGATTGAGATTGTAGTATAGCTCTAAATGTGAAATGAAAAGCTACTACTATGCTTATTGATGCTAAAATGATTTATTTTAACCAAAATAACTATACATGAGTTAATTATGCTAAATGCTCTCTTAAAATGCCTATAGCTTAAATGCATACAAGTTTTCAGGATCTAGATTATGAAGAAATGGGCTCTATTTATAGGAAAAATGGAGCAATGGATGGTTGAGATTGAGCAATCTCAACAAGGGTTAGGATTGAATGATTTCAAATCCATGTGATGGCTTTCAACCCAATCCCAGGATGACAAGTGTCAATGTGAGATAGGTTGAGAGGAGAGGGAATAAGCATTAAATGCCTGATATGACCTTGGGATTTTGAGTCAAGGTTGGTTGAAAGAATAAACTCTTTATTCACAGAATAAAGCTTTTATCCAATGGATAAACTCTTGTGCAAATGTGAAATGGATGAATATGGTCAAAACAATAAATGTTTGGGGGGACAAGTTTGAAATAACCATAAATGGTTATGTAAGAGCCATAAATGGTCATGTAAGAGCCATTAGTGGTCTTGGAAGACTTTGGGGGTTAATTTGTTGAACACACAAAGCATTAAATGCTTTTCAAAGACTTTTGGAGTCTTTGAGAAGTGACTCCATTTTGCTTAGGAATGTGACAATAATTAGGGGATGGATTAGGCTAATTAGGAAGGGGTTAGAAGAATCTAGAAGGGGATTTAGGAATGCAATTGGATTTGGTGGGTGAGGGAAAATAGGATTTTATTGAAATAAAAATTCATTTGTTTCAATAAATGTGTGCAAGTTGCATTTGTAGGAAAATGCAAGTGGGGGGGGATAATGATTTAAATAAATGTTTTATTTAATTTATTTAAAAGAGGAAAAGGGGATTTTATTAAATAAATAGATTTTATTTATTTAATTGATTTGAATTTGATTTAATGAATTAATTAAAATAAATTGAATAATTTATTTAATTAATAGAAGAATGTTTGGGGATGAATTAATTAAATATTAATTTAATTAACTGATGGCTAGTGGATTTTTAATCAAATAAATAGCGAATATTTATTTAATTAAGCCGGATAGATTTGTGTGACTACAAAAGTGTTAGCCCGAGATTAATAACATGAATTAGGAGAACTAATAAGATTACATACAAATTGATACCAAAACCACATTAACCGGTATGCACAATAATCAAAACATCTGACTATAACATTATAACATGATAAACTAACCAAAGTCAAACCGAAATTAGAATCTGATTAGGGCAGGGGTACTACATTCTCCCCCCTCGGTTGTGACTTACTCCTAGAAGTCATAAGGCTAGACGGAGAACATGTCGCACGCATTAGCCATGAAACTCATTTAACAAATATCAAATTGCACATAGGAATCTTTCCACAAATAAATGAAACATTATTGCTAAATCCTCTATGAATGCCATTATCCATTGGCAAGATACATCTAAATTCATACTTTTCTTAAAATATTCTAAGAACTATCTATAATAATAGCAGAGAAACAAGAATTTTCTCCCTTTCATCATACCAAATTAAAGCATAAAAAGAGGTAACCAACAATTACCATACTCAATTACTAATATGACAAGAAAACATGCCATCATGATCAATTTCCTTTACCAATCCATCTTTTCATAAAACTTTATCGCATAGAACTAGCTTCAAAATTCAAATACTGCAACCAAGTTAGCTTTCATGGAATGAGAGCAACATATAGAACACAATTGCTTACACTTGCTAGGCATATAAGAACCTTTCCAATGACTATGTCCCATTACATAGTGACAAGATAACACAATTTTACTCCATGATTAGACATAATAACCGTCCACATAACTGGAATGCACAAGTCAAAAGGCCACATGTGAGCATGTCTAATGCTCGGTAAAAGATAACATGCACAATCAACATCTCTATGCCTGATCTCAAAACAATAACATGATCATAAATATCCAACATCTCACTCAAGGGCTTGATGGTGCTAGGGCACACCATAGCAGTGCTACCTTCCATACAAGACCTTCGTGAACATCCCTTGTTGAGTAAGGTGGTTATCCTCCAAGAGATAGTCACCACACATAGGTAGGTAGTGAATCCTAGCTGCATCACAACCTCACATACCCCCATCCTCAAGGTTCCCTACGTCTACTTCCTCGTACACACTCAACCAAGACCATCTCATACGTCCTTGGAGATGATTTCACATTTCAACACAATACCAGAATACGAAAACAATTAGGATAAACCAATTTAGCCACCAAAGTACAGATGAATAAAGATAATAAATCATCAATTCTAACAATAAGGAAATAAAATAATCCGGAATTTGCAATACCAAATCAAGAGGCAAAAGATCACAAGATCGTGGGTAAACCTTCAAAGTCAAAGTAGAATAAATTGCTGGTCCACAAAGAAATAAATAAGAATATCACAACTGCACATAACATCACTATGTGACTAGCATCTATCCACCAACGAGGAAGGAGGGAACAATCGTATAGCTATCGCAGTAGCTCATCATGTGGTGCGGCCTAGTCACACATCAACACAACATGGTAGTGTGCACCTTGACATAACCCTGCATCATGTCGTCATGTAGCATGGCAATGCTCCAAGAGGAGAAGACACGCAATGGACGTATCTCGTATGGTAGTGTACCTCGCAGAAAAAAAACACGTGCAGGTCACATCCTGCATAGAGATGTACCTCATAGGATACTCGCCATAAGCCAAAGGTATACATGGCTAAGGTCCACCCACATGTCTACCAACACCTACTAACTGGCAGCTCATGTGGACAAAACCTACCTTTCATGAAGATAAGGCATATTATCCTCCAAAATACACCATCACAATGCTCAAGAATTGCCATCAATATGCTCAAATAAAGGAGAGGAATAGGTTGGCACACATAAACCTTATAAATTGGTTCATAAAAAAGGGAAAGTATTCAGTACACCTTTAATATAGTTTCATTAAATAACTATATTTTTCCTCAAAATAGAGAAGCTAAATTCGCTTCACGCTGACATTAATCGTACGCCGATCCATACTATTCAAGGAATGGTGACTTCTAATACTAGCCCTTAACATACTGAATCAGCAACAACCCGAGGTTTGGTACTCAGTAGGGTAACAAATAAGCAACATCTCATAAACAGTATGGTTTTCTCATACTCATAAGTAAACATATCCTCCATGGTTGATTACTTCTCCATCCCATGGACACATAAACCAAGAACAAGTTTCTTACATTACACAAAGAAAGAACCAGTACTGGTTTAGTCACATTTATGGGGAGTACTTTTCCATACGCTATCATCTACTCAAGAAGGTGTTAATTATGCTTTTCACATGAATAACTGAAGAAATTTTATTCTAGATACAAGTACTAAAATTCTAAACAATTCAAAATTACTTAAGGAAGTAACTTCATTCCTATATCATTCACTAATTCCACTAAGCATTCATATTCATATTACTAGACATGCAAGTTTTCTTTCTGAAGCTTAAGACTTCCATCTTTCAATAAGAAGTCAAAATGCAAAAATACAATTTTATATGCTCTATAAACATTCTATTTAAATCAATGCATCCTTTCTTTGAAAACCTAAGGTATGATAAGAAGGTAACGAGGAACTATCCACTAAATAATATATATTAATGCATTCACATCAATCAAGCTTTTTCATTTTGCACTCTCTAGTCAAGCTAAGTTATTATATATATCCAAAAGAAAGTTCAATGTAGCAATGTTAAAATAGGTCCTCAATCAAATCGGTATAATGAAACACATAAAACAATCTTTCATGGGACACATTAATACACTCTTATCCACTATAACATGTTCCCTTTTTATACCTCTTTTACCCACAAGGAAGTTTCACATAACAACTATTCACACATTAATGCACATTACTTAAGATATAATTTAATTATGTTACTCCTACAATACACATGGAGAATCCACTTACAAAAACATAAAAAAATTCCTCCCAATAACCATTATGATCTTTTAAACCCATAGCCCTCTTATTATCTAGAAGCACAAAAGCATCATAAGGTTCACACAAGGGTTCAAGAAGTCGCAACCTTTCTCTTGCAATAAGAAAAATCACATAAGAGATAAATACACATATAACAAACATTTTAATTTCTAGAGAGAAAGAGGAGGAAGGGTGATAATCGTTCAATTTGCTACAAAATAAGCCTTCAATATCCACCATATAAGTCCTTCAAGTGGAAAACACTAAGCTAGATCATAATCTTAATACAAGCACATTTTGTACTTTTAGATTCAAGACAAGCACATATAATCACTCAAAAAGCACCAACATCAAGAAGGTGAAAGCAAGGTGTGAACACACACGTTACACACAATTAAGGTTTGCTCAAAAGAATATGCAAAAGAATAGAACACGAGTCCTTAAAATCTTCAAGATCCTATGCCTCAATCACACACATACAAAAGGAGGACAAGCATACAACATAAGATCAATAAATCTCACACCAACTAAGGGCACAAGAGACACCAGAGATCCCAGTGTTTGCAACATTGGATCTAATACCAAATGTAATGCCACACTAGGAAACCCTGAAGGGATAAAGCTAAAACACAAGAATAGAGTGCAAACAATTTTTTTTATAAATTAAACACAACATGATGATACAATGAGTTATCAAAGTTCAGATTACATAGCGGAAGACTTCAATTAACACCTAAAGAGTTTCCCAACGTGATTACTTAATTCAACAATTAACTCAACTCATGCTAATTAATCCAATTAAGCTGATTAACTTAATGACAAGATAATACTTTAAACAAGGATACATTTATTTCGGTAAGATAAAAATATAGATAACATGATAAGGTTCATCCATTGATGTTAAAAGTATACATAACATTATTAAGGTTCATCCAATAAAATTTAACCATACATTACGTTCAAACTTTCATTAAAACTTAAGTCATGCATCTAATTTTATAACATACTTAAATTTTATCCTAACTAATGATTACTTACCATGCATACTTAATTGCATTATCAATAACTGAATACATTCGATTATTCTAATCTACATTCTTTGATGATCCAAATTACTGCATTTAATAACATGACTACATCCATGCTTTTAAGATTAACTTCATCTAATTTAGATTATACATTCTAACATAATGCCATCCATACATGCTACACTAAAAAGGAAACATAAGAAAATAAGCATCACATAACACCAAATTGATATCGTAGTTCACCCCTAGTGGGCTACATCTCTGGGTCTGCTCAACAACAAGATCCCTTTGATAATTAAATAATAGAGAAGAATACATAAGGTTCACATCAATTACATATGACCCAATAATACATATGACCCTATTGGTCAAATAAATACATGAATGATCCCTCAATAGGAAAGGATCCAACTAAACATAATAAGAAGCAATAACAAAAGATCAACTGGAGCATCAACGAAACTAAATCTTCACAACCCAAGGTCTAACATGATATTAGGTTCACACGAGGGCATAAACATCAGGACGACTCCTCAACAATGCTCCTATCAAGACAACAAAACAACACACTAGCAAACATAAGGGACAAGTGTCATAACATAACTTGGTATGGTTACCATGGCAGGTCTTCATAGGTTCTGGCGCCATCCACTGGTTTACCCTGACAACCTATTTCGAACGTCCGGCCCATCCAAGCCTCATGTGGACCCAACACAACCTTTCGTGAAGACAAGGTTGATGGTTTGCCATTTCAGGCCTTCTCACAACATGTCGAGTCTATTCTAGCACTCATCCCATGTGTGAGGCACAATTATCTTACTTAGTGATTCATTGACTATCTCTCTAATATGCTATTAGATTATCACTTATTTAGACACAGTTTTGATGGGTTACCCAATAACCACTTTGGGCACGGCCCCCAATCGAAAGCCACTTTACAAAATGACACTAGACTATACTCAAATGAACTCCTAAACCAAGGAATACACAAGCTCAAGTAAGCGTAGTTGAACAGGGTAGGAATACCTACTTGGTCAAACAAGACTTCATACGAGGTGTACTGGTTGATGGTACTCTAACTAGAGACCTAACCAGCTATGGTCAACCACAAACCAACATTCAACACCTGCATAAGGGACATGACCGGTTACAACACCACCACAAGATAATAGTCAAAACTCGAGATTGAGGACAGAAACAGGTACCCAATTCAAACTTATGACAGGATCCAACAAACAAAATCAAAGACTTGTCATTTCTTAAGAAAATGTGAATACAAAAAATTAAACATGCATAGGCATAGATTGGAAAAGATAATCTTCTTTCCTATTGTTTTCACACACTAATTGATGCAGTTTTCTAAAGGATCTAAGTTTTAAAAAAAAAAAATAACAGAAAATCAGCATACAAGATAAATTCAATACCACAATTGGAATAGTACAATTTTGCCTATTTCCCAATACAGAGAGAAATATAAATTACACAATTTATTTTACTAAATGAAAATATCATTTACTTGCCAATTTTCCAAATGATACATTACTAAATTTCCAATGTTTCCAAATTATACCTTATTTTATCCTTTTCCTAAAAAAGATACTTCCTATGTACATAAAGACAAATACCAAAATTAAATATTAATTAATAAATATTTATTAATCCGCGATTAATAAAATATAAAAATTTACCAATTAAATATTAAGTAATATATATATATATATTCTCATTAATAAATTATATATTAAATAATTATTAATAAATAAATAAAAACTATCCAAGAGGTTGAGCTTAACTGGTTAAAACACTAGGTTCTCACTGCCACCTAATCCAATTTCTAAGGGTCAATGAGGAACACTCAAACCTGCAAATCCAGGTGGAGATGAACCTCGTACCCATGCGGTATTGTACCTGCAATCTCCTACAACCATGAATCACACATGCATACATATATTTATTTAATAAAAGTGTTAGCCCGAGATTAATAACACGAATCAGGAGAACTAATAAGCTTACATACAAATTGATGTGAAAACCACATTAACCGGTACGCACAATAATCAAAACATCTAACTATAACATTATAACATGATAAAATAACCAAGGTCAAACCAAAATTAGAATCTGATTAGGGGTACTACATTTAAATAATAATTAATAAATAAATAAAAATTGTCCAAGAGGTTGAGCTTAACTAGTTAAAACATTGGGTTCTCACTGCCACCTAATACAATTTCTAAGGGTCAATGAGGAACACTCAAACCTACGAATCTAGGTGGAGACGAACCTCACACCTATGCAATACTGTACCTGTAATCTCGTGCAACTATGAAGCACGCACACACACACACACACACACACACACACACACACACACACACACACACACACACACACACACACACACACACACACACATATATATATAATAAAAGTGTTAGCCCGAGATTAATAACATGAATCAGGAGAACTAATAAGCTTACATACAAATTGATGTGAAAACCACATTAACCGGTACGCACAATAATCAAAACATCTTACTATAACATTATAACATGATAAACTAACCAAGGTCAAACCGAAATTAGAATCTGATTAGGGCAGGGGTACTACAAGATGTATTATCAATCGGTAAGCAAGCAAAGAGGCAAAGGAAAAATCTCTCAGGAGATGGAGATTTGAATAGTGAAGTGCATGGAATGAAGGCTAACCGGTTACTGTATAACTAGTAGGACAAGAAGAGCAATAGCATAAGGTGTATATCGATAGAGTGTTTTTGGTCGGTGACTCATCCTAAACCGACATAATGAACTGAGGTGGATGTCAATAGAGATGACACATGGTTTCTAGGTGGCAAATGTGCAGTGGTAGATGAAGAGTGCATCAGTGAGGTGGTTGCTGACTAAGTCTATATTTAATGTAGACTGCAAAAATCATGGGTCGATTGCAAAGGTTTACAGCTCGATGTAGACTAAAAGGCGCATATTTGTGATGCAATGATCGATGAAGGACGTCCAGTTGCAGATCTGATTCAGAGTAGAAAACAATGAGAGCATTTAATGTGATTGACAAAAGCATAGCCCATGTTTGCCAAGTTTAGTAAACATGTATTGAAAGGAAGGAATTTGGTGGTGTCATCTGATGTGTTGCAGACTGTCAATCTCATAGATGAAATCTAATCTGATTTGATACAGATTGGGTTGGTGAAGAAAAACCTAGGACACAAGGTTTGATTTTCCATTTTGGCAAGAAAGCTTGATTATAAATATGCAGATCAAAGATCAATGTTGATGAAGTTGGATGCAGGAGAACAAAGTGTGAGGGTGCGAGAAGAATAAGTCAAAGTGTAATCTGCAGAAGATCATAGTGACTAAATGTTGATAGAAGAACCGATAAGAGGGGTTCAACCAGTAAGATTTGTTTAACTAGCAAGAAACAGAGTAACCGATAAGTTGTTGATTAAGGATGGAGAAGAGAAGGTGATTGTTGAAAATCAAAAGAGTGATCAATCTGAGTGTAAGAAAGGGGTTTAATTGGTAAGGAATAAAGTAACTAGTAACCAGTTACACAGTTTGACAGTTCATCTAATCGGTAGTGGATGAACCATAAGGTAGTAGCAGAAAGTGTAGGAAAGTAGAGAGAGTGTGAGTCGAGATCCGGCAAGGCAGAAGCAGAGCAGAAGAGAAATCAGACAAAGAGGATTGATATCCGACAAAGAAGGGTTGAACTAGGAGAGGAGAGTTGAATCGGTAGAGATAAGTTGAATAGGTGTTACAAAACTCATTTGTAACAAGATGCTTTCATTGTAATATGTTTTTATTTCATTGTAATCACTAAGTTGGTGCTCGGTGCAGGGGATGGTGCTCCTTGGGTTGGTGCCCTAACTCAGTAGGGGTTGGTTCCCTAAATTAGTAGGGGTTGATACTCCTTGGGTTGGTGCCCTAAATCATTGTAATATAGTTTATTGTGAGGCTGGATTGGAGCAATAGACTCCAACAACATTTCTCACCAAGGTTTTTCTAATATTGGGTTTTCCTCGTATATCCGGTGTTATGTGATGTGTCTTTGTGTGCTTGCATCTTGATCTCTTCCCTTATCTCACGGGTATATTCACATAGTGTTTGAACTATTAACCGATAGACATAGTTAGGTTTAAGAGGGTAAAAATATTGATAACCACTGATTCACCCCCCCCCCCCTTTTAGTTGTATCTTGTGTTCTACACTTTTTGGTGTAGAGTTATCCTTCATGCGAGAAAATGTTTGTTCCTTGGTTAGGACCTATTCATTGTTTGAAATGACACATCTCTTATGAATAACCTCTCTTTAGAAGATGTGTAATTTTCCTCTTTGTCCTCTTTCTTGGGGGGAAAGGGTAGATTTTTCTCCCTCTCTCTTTCTATCTAATGTGTTACTATTACCTTTAGGGGTTGCATTTTTCTTGCGTTGATATTCTTTCTTCCAATAGTATGTCTCCTATGAATAATCTCTCCTTAGGGGAATATGTGATCTCTCTCTCTCTCTCTCTCTCTCTCTCTCTCTCTCTCTCTCTCTCTTTGAAGGTTAACACTTCTTTGAGATGCATTTTACATAAACTAATTTATTTTCTTGCATATGATATTCATTCATGTGAGTTTATTATAAATTTCCTTATGCATAATCTCTCCTTTGAAGATTGTTTAATTATTCTCATTGTTCTTACACTTGGGGGAAATAATTGATTTCTCCTCCTCTCTCTCTCCTATCTAAAGATCTAATTTTCCTTTGTGGAGTGGTGTTTGTTCATGATTTGGTATCATTCCTTGTGTGAAGTAATTGCTTGCTCAGGGATTATATCTTATATAAGAGGTATAAGTCCCTGGCTACAACCTCTTCTTCACTTGGAAATGCATATCTATCATAAACTTACCCCTCACATTCGTTCAAAATTGTGTCATCCTTCATCAAGAATCCCTTTAACCTAGCAATAGGAGGAAGGTATGATTTCTTATTCTCCTTCCTTTCTTTTGGTAGATGATGTTATGTTTGTTCAAGATAGCTCCTCTTGGAAGTAGATTTTTTTGATAAAATATATTTAATCCTCTAAGGATATCCTTTACACATGTTGCAAGATATCTCCTTTTCAACTATCTTACCCTCGCTTGAAGAGTATCCCCTCTCTATCTTGGATTTATGATATTGTTTCCTAAAGGATATCTCCTTGGTGTTGAAGGTAAGGTATCCTTATCTCTAGCTTCCTTGCAGACATCAACATAAAACTATGTTGACATCTTAAGGGGGGGCACCCACATCACTCTTCTTTTATCATATTGCACTATGCTCTTGCATATCATTTTTGCATGTCTTAAATGGGGTGTTCATTCTCGGAACCAAAGTAAAAAAAATTAGAGTGATATGATTCACACTCAAAACCATATGCAACATTTGATATATGTCTTAGATAGGGTTACACATCACCGAAAACAACAAAGTCTTAAATAGGATGGCCTTGAAACCAAGCATGTATCTTCACCACTTGGCATTTACACATTTGCACACACAATCACCCCTTGTTATTCACATTTATATGGCATGTCTTAAATAGGTTTAAGCACACTAAAAAATAGTGTAAAGACTCTTACATGGGATTCTATACACTTGAAACTAGACATCACTTACACACATGCATGAGGATGCATGGAACTAGCTAAAAATAGCTAGACTATTCTTACTCTCCTCCCCACATGGATCACCTAGATAAAAACATATAGGGGTGAGTTGGCCATGTCCTTTTCTCACCATGGATCACCTAGAAGAAAACATCTAGGGGCGAGTAGTCCATGCCCTTTCTCATCATTCTTCTCATGGATCACCTAGATAAACACATCTAGCATATATTCATGCTCTCATGAACTCATAGTTTTCTTATTGATAGTTCATCGATGATGCTTTCTTTTCTCTTTTATGTGATCACTTGTGTTCGTGAGATGGTATTTTTCAAGAATGACATTAGTTGTTGAGACGTTTTGCTGTTGAGGTCTCTTCGGCTAGTTGACTTAAGGTCTTGTATTTGGTCTTTAGCTTTTGGGTCATCTGTGCCTTTTGTGTCTTTTCCTTTGCTTGTCTTTTTGTATTTATTTGTCTTGTTTTGTGTTCCCTTGCGTACGTTTGAGTGAGTTAAGATCCTAAGATTGGGGGCTTAATTCCTCGAAATTAGTGATATCTTATACTCCTTGTGATTTTTCTCTACAATTCTCATCTTCTTGTACTTTACTGAGTATTTGTGTAAGCTCATACTCTTGCTAAAGTGGGGGCTAAATGTAGCATCCTAAAATTACACCCCTTGCAATTTTGATTGCATTTTAGGCCCTCACCTTGCCAGTCTCATCCCAATGCTTGATCAGGACCTGTTTATGCCTCCCCTATGCAACCAAGCTTAATTTTCCTACTTTCCACCTTGCATAGTCCTTTGTTCCTGGCCTAAATTAAGGCAGGACCAAGGTGCCACACCTTGGTCCCCACCAGGACCAGGGCACCATGCCCTGGTCTTCCCTAATCATGACCTATTTTGGCCCCTATGCCCTATCTCAAATTTGAGCGAGAATTAAATCCCCCATGTCGGCCTATGTTGGAAAATAAAGCAATTGATGATAGACAAGTATATAAGGAGGTATTCCCCTCTCCTTTGACATAACATAAAAACAATAAGGTGATAGCATGACAAGGTGTAGAAGGCAAGGAGACTACATTCAAGCATCAATCAATCTACTTAGTATTTAGCCCTTGTATCATTTAGGATTGGATCTAGTAGATTCATCCCCTCTTTGGAATGTAAAGTTCTCCAAGTGAAAATCGGCTTAGTGATTTCCCCCTTTCATGTGGTGAATTTTCAAAGCCCCAAATTTTCCACTTTACACTATCATTCCAAATAATTGTGACACCACCAAATTCCCCATCTGAGGGCAATGAATGAAATTTCACACCTTCCAAGACCCAAAGAACTCAGCAAACACACTTGAAGACAACATAGTTTCCTCAAGAAAATTTATATCAAACCCTAAAACCTCTAATTGATGCTTAATTAAGCATCGTTTGTTAGAGGTGTTTAATCCTTTAACATTCCATAATATGACCTTCATTTTCCCCGAGGAGGGGCCTCACCTCCTCTCTCTAACTGAGTTTTATTTTGGGATGAAGGACACCCTGCAGTAAAATCCACCTACAAATCACGTTTTGAAGCATCAAATCTACTCAATGGAGGACTACATTGAAACTTCTTATTATTATCAAGAGATCCTCTAGACGAGAACAAAGTAGTTTGTATGCCGACAACAATCTCATGCTGATTTTTGAACGATTTAGGTTTTCTACCCCTCTTTCAAGGGGAAACCAAAGGAGACACTAGAGATAATGAGGTCTATGAAATAGGACAATCCACCCCCCAAGATCAACCTTAACACTATTTGGTTCCAGATCTTCTAAAGATAAAACAACAAATGGGTTCTTAGAAGGATGAATGGTCATATTATTATCTAATCCTTGATCAACCTACTCAAAAGTATGAATTACTTTTTCTTGAAAGTCATCCAAGAAAACCCCCTTCATAGCTCCAACCATTTGTTGAACTTTAGTAACCAATTGGGATTCCCTATTACTTCCCAAGAAACCCATCCCAAGAGGAGATTGCTTCTGGACATCCAAAGAGGAATCTGAATCATCCTCATTAGCAAAACCCTCACTCAAAGTCTTCTAATCTAAATCATGAACTAGAGCCTATCCAAAAAGAATAATCAAAGCTTTTGTATTCAACAAAGATTCCTCAATGTTCAAAGGAACTGACTTGGACCTCATCATCAAGAGATCACCTCATAGATTGGGGAGGGAGTTGTATCCTGAGAATCGGGTAAGTTTTGCTTTTGATCAAGAGCCATTTTTTGCACAAGAGGATCCTGACCACTATGTGAGGTATTAGAGCCCTTATTTTTAAAACAGCAAAAACAAATCCAAATCAAGCACAATCTCAGTTCGTTTGAAGGAAGCCAAATATTTAACAATAGATTGTCGCGAAGGCCCATTATAACAAATAATTTTAAAGGAATGTGATAAAGTCTTCCTTGACTCAACCAAAACATAGATCTTAACAAGAAAAACCCCATCCACAAAAAAACCATCAGATATCAAGTACGATCCAAAAAAATTACCTAAAACCTTGAGGATATCCAGATCTAAAAATTCATAAGGCAAATTAGGCAGGGAGAACCAAATTGGTGTTTTTTCCAACAAATTTTACGAGAGGAGAAAAAACGGACTCCATAGAAAAACGAAGACCAGATTATACTTAAACTAGTAAAATGAATGCTCTAAAACCTTTAATTTAGCCTGCTTTGAATCAAACACAAGAACAAATGTATTTGAAGATAGCACCTAACAAAAATGGGCAAGAACCCAATTCGATCAAATTTATAGATGAAGTTGCGATAATGAGATCGACTCTCCCTGAATTTGAAAAATAATCGCGTGAGATTGTAAATCTTGAGCTATACGTCCTAAATTCTCTCCTTCAACATTATTCAGTGGTATCAGAACCTAAATCTGGGAAGGAATTGCATTTTTCGCTTCGCTCTGAGGCGGGCTAGGGTTTGCATTTTTGTCTGAGACCTCTTTCGAATCTATATTTTCCCCCTACCTCCCATTCCTTCTAGATTGAGAGCCTTTAACCCATAATCTATGTTTCCTCAGACACCTCTTTTTTTGAAATGAACTAGATGAGCTGCGAAACACATGGAAAAAATTCCAGCGAGGGTCGTCCAGGCCACAATCCGAGGATAATCCAACCTACGGAGCCCGATCTACCCAACACGCATTTAAAAAAACCCTTTGTGAGATGTGATGTGCTAAACGGATTAACACGTGGAGGGAGATCTGTCACTATAATGTTACTTAATCTATCACTTCTGTGAATGCCAAAATTTCCCATATGCATTAAGTTTTGCTCCATATTCTATTTCCCTTTCAACCTACACAACATATATATATATATAATTAAAATATTAAAAGATATATATTTTAGAAAATTAACTTTTAGATCTACAAAATAATATTTTAATATTTAATTGTTTTTTAAATTTATAAGAGTAGGAGTTGTTCAAACATCGAGTTTTTATAAAAAAAAATACTTCTTTGGTAATTGGACTCAAAATGCTATAAAATATACATTTAGTAGACACTTCTAATTGGAAAAGTTGTGGCCCATATATAATTAAGCTATAATGAATCTATATAGATCATATGTGTGAATAAAATTAATTTTTACTTAGAAATACTTAGATTCACCTGTGTTGATAAGTTGGCTTAAAACTTGACAGAGTTTTGTACTTTCAAGTATTTGTGTATAATTTATGGGTTCCCAGTTTGTCTAATTATTTTAACAATTGATACTAGAGCTTATTGTGATCTAGCAAAAACATGAAGGTGAAGGACTAGGGCTTCATAAGTTTATATCTTTATCACTTCTCTACAAAATAAAAATAAAAAAATTCTTACTTTTTCTTTCTATTATAATTTGTTGCGAAAATGCTAGTTTTTTTTGTTCTATAAGAAGAACTTGTCATAATTGGATGCCTAAAATGATGACTATTTATGCTTGTTGAATGGAGTCACGTGGGAGAATAGGTGTGCACAAGAATAACTTTGGTTTCTAAATTTAAATGTTTATTGGGCGTTGACATTGAATTTGATGATGTGGGCTTATCCTTTTTGGTGATATTAAAAGAATGTGATTTTGATAGAGAAATACAAAAATGGTGGAGGTCCTAACAAAAGGTGGGCCTCTTCCAAAGGTAGTGGTGGAACTAGAGAAAGTTAATACTATTGATGTTCGCCTGGCCAAATTTGGGTGAGATTGGAGAAAATATGTGGCCTTCAATATTTCAAAAAAGTTTGATAGCAAGATGAAATATATTATTAATAAATTCTCAGCTAAGGTTTATGACGGGCTTGGGAAGATCAAAGGTTTGTTTCAATGGGAGTGAGGACTGTGATCAAAGACGAGAATTTTTTTTGGACATGATCAAATTTTTTGGGCATGGGAGTATTGTCCGTGGTACACAAATATAATATAAAGATTGATTTGATTTTGTAGATACGGTCACTTGATCTTTTAGGGGTTTCTAGAGGTTTTTACATAAAAAGTGGTGGATCTCTATCAAAGAGGTAGAAGCCTAGATTTTGGAAGCAAGTTTCATGGCATCTCAACAGGCCCAAGAGCGGATGGGTATTTAGTAGTTTCTAGTTGGTAACCAGAATGAAGTTGAAGTAGAATAGGGGAAAATGATTTCTAGGATGGGGTTTATTGATTTGGTGACACGAAGGTGAGGCATTAGTGGGATAGGGTTGGATATGGTTAGAGTAATGGCTTTTTATGCTCTTTATTTTTTTCCATTAAAGACGATTCGATGAGGCGTAACACATGTCATAGAAAAAATGATATGAGAAATCAGTTGGAAGTTGTAAAGAAAGAAGTTCATATTATTATAGCCATGCTTGGCCAAATGAAGGATATGCTATCAAAGTAGAAAATAGATCTAGAAAATAGATCTTGATAGTTGTAGGTAGAGTTGGTGCAGCAAAATTGGATAATATATAGGAAGTGGATTATGTTAAACAAGAGGAAAAGATTGTTTATCTATCAGACTGTTTGTAGAAGACTCCATCCCCAATTCTCATCTTCTGTGAAAATAAGGCAAACTATAATAAAATATGCAGAGAATAAATTAAGAGAAGGGCTATAGTAATTTATAGTTATTACAATGGACCAGTCGGAGCTCCTTGAACCCTATGGGGAGATGTTGTATTTGGTCTAATTTTGCAAGGTATGGAGCAATTGTAGTTATAAGTTTTAGTCACTGAACGCAGAGTTAGTGGTATTATTTAATAGATTTTTCTTATGATGTCTATGAACATGGTTAATCATTGTAGATTGGCAAATCAGATATAAGATGGATTTAGTGTTTGATTCTTTTTGTCTACAAATTATTCAGATGGATAATTAGGTGTCTTTGGTAGACTTGTAGCATGCTTATCATGATACCATGAACAACCCTATGTCACACTGAAGTGGGAGTTTTTTTGTAGTGAGAGTTATGTTGTCACAAGATGGTTGTCTTCATGTGATTGGAGATGTTTACAAGATGTTTGTTATTATTTTGTGGTGGATTCTTGATTCCAAGTTAGAGAATTGGCATGGTACAGTTTCTCCTGATAGGTTATTCTCTTTGGAGCATGTGGTTTTCATTTGTGAATATGTTAGAACTTGTTGTCATGTTGTGCAAGTTATGTAGACATGCAATGGGAGATTTGACATTGGTATTGCTAGTGCTCTTGGTATTAGTTATATTGGTATGTTTATTAGGAGAGCTTCATGATGGTGCAATATTATTTTTGAAGCTTAACGTGAATTGATCATGATAGTGCTCTTCAATATTAAGAGACTTGGGTGAGGCTAGATTTCCTTTAAGAAATGATAACATTTGTTGAAATGGTTTCTCTTTGGAGGTTTCAATAAGAATATTAAGGAGCCTACACCTGATGATAGATGTGAGTTCATTATGGATGTAGAGGAGATTCTTCTCAAAGAGAGCCATTATGACTTGGTGTATCCTAGAGGATATTTCTCACTCCCTAATCTTGGCCTACTCAAAAAATTTATCTTCTAATAGTGTAGGAGATGTTGGTTGGGTTGGTTCCTAGTTTTGGAATGATATTGAGTTTGATCTTCCTTGGTTAGAGAGGCTTACATCCATGTAGATTGGGTGTTGATAATGTTTTTATTTGGGGAGGCAAAGGATATCACACCTAGCATAGTTGAGCACTTGGCGGTGTTGGTGGGAGGATGAGATATGGTTTGCAACTTCTCTTTTGACATTATATTCCTTCCTATAGTCTCTTATTCTTTGGTTTGTGGTCATCTATTGTTATTATACTTCTTCTTTTTTTAACAATAGTATGAGGTCTTTTAATGAAGACTTGGAAGAAGTGAAAGGTGAGAGAATCGAGCTCCAAACAAGCTCTTTTTCATAGCATGTTGGTTGTAGTTTGTAGACCTTTATGATTTTATTATTGCCACACCATTTATGTAAGTGCCAATTAATAGACTTGACTTGTTCAGGTTGACATTGGTCATGCAACATGTGTATGTTTTCATTAGATTGCACTATAAGTCTCTTTAGAATTTTTTGCACATCAATGGTTTTTTAGTGTGTTTTGTATCCTAGAAGATGGTATTTTTTAAGTAGGACAGTGGATTATACAATGATGAGAGTTATTATATGGGTTGCATATGTTGGGAAGAATTTACTAACGTTGTATGGTTACCTGGATATGATTATCAATTAGCTATGGTTGCTACTCCAACTATGATTATTGATTCTTAGCTTATTTATAAGGTTCTGAGATTTGGTGATTCTCTTTGAGACAAAGGCCATTGAAAGTAGACTACAAGTGGGAGGTTGTTTTGATGTGAAGTTGCAACATGAATCTAAATTCAAGTGGGAGATTGTTGGATGTGAAGTTTGACTATTCATTTTATATTCCCTTCTATGCCTCTTTGTCTTCTCTTGAAGACTATTGTATATATATCAAAGAAATACTCTATGCATGTAAGCTACAATAAGTAATTAAGTTTAATGCCATGCTTCCCTATGGATGTAACCAAATTTGTTAACCACGCAAAATACTTGTGTCTATGTATAATTTATGGGTTGCCAATTTGTCTATTTTTTTAAACATACATAGGTATTCATAATAAATGTTACTATTGATTAAGGTTTTCAATTTTTATTCGACTTGTGATATAAGTGAATTATTTGTCTTAAAAGTAATCTTTCGATAATTTTATAAAATATTTTTTTAAGATAAGTAAATTGGATTATTATTTTGTATTAAGTATCATAGAATCACAAAGCTCATTTTTGCTCAATCGAGCATCCATATTACAAAATTATTAGAAATACCAGCTCCTTTCGAGCAAACTTACTACAAATACTAGCTCCTTTAGAGAAACAAACTAGAAACAACAATTGGGAGACCAAGGGTCACAACTTAGAAATCCACTTTAAACAATGAGACAAATATAACCAATGGAAGACCAAGAGTCACAACTTAGAATTCTACACAAAGGTGTCCCTCATGGCAGTTGAACTTGGGTCTCCACATTGAGAACTCAATTCTTTAACCAGCTAGCTCAACCCATTGGACAAATTATTATTTTTAAAATAAATTATTGTTTTATTTTTAAAATTATGTTTATTTTTTATAATTGTGTTTAAAAATTATTATAATAGTAATAAATACAAATCAATATATAGTATTGAATTTTTAAAAAAATATAATATCAAAATTAAGCTTTTAAAGAACTAATATGTAATTTTATTAAACTACACACACCTACCTTACTATTAAGAAAATAAAAATAAACGATGTGAAGAAAATATTTTTTTTTTTTTTTTTTTGGTAGGTAATAGGCCGAAGCCGCAGTATTTTGAATTATTATTATTATTATTATGTTTGATTAGATTGACCCTAGACCTTCCCCATTTTTATGGAAGGCCAAGAGTCACAACTTAGAATTCATTTTAGATGTCCCTATTGGGAATTGAACTTGGGTCTCCATAGTGAGAACCCAGTGTTTTAACAAATTAAGCTCAACCCTTTGGACATATTTTAAAATATTATTAAGTAGATGTATTTAATAATTTTTTTATTATACTTTTCAAAGTAAAAATAAAATAAAAGCAATACTATTTCAATATGGTTTTTGTCTTCCTTTGTTAGTGATAGTTTGTGTTTTCTTTATGTCATACTACATATCAAAATAAAGTTTAGTATTTATTTTGTATTTATGGTTGCATATTGTAGGGTACCATACATATAAGAATTTTTCGATTATAAATGGCCTCATTCTTTTGTAACTCCATAGTTGTTGTTAGAGTTGAAGGTTTTGTAGTTCATGATAATGACTCCTTCACTCGAGTATTTTTTGAAATTTGTATCTTATTTGTTCCATGTGGTACATCAACTAAGACACTCATGGATGAATTTCCTCTTTCTAGAATTTGATAATGCATCATTGAATAGAAAATTTTACTCCAACATGTTTTTTTTTTGTGGGTGGTACTTCCCAAAAGCATTCTTAATGAATGGGTGATGAACACTTGTATTGTGCATGAGATTTTCCTTGATTTATGCAAGAAATTAATTGTTTTTACTTTATTATTTTATTAAATATATCCATGGAGATACTATCATAAAGAATGGTATTTGTTATTTCCATGAATGATTGTTACTCTTCCCTAGGTAACATCATTTGTGTTGAACTTGACAAGTTCTTTGTTGAACCCTAGAAGAGGGTCTATGTCGAAATTGACCTCTCCAAGGATGTAAATGGGATTCTTGTATATTGAACACTTAATTTAAACATTCTCTACAATGATTTTTTTATTTGTTAGCTAGATAGAAAAAAATAAAGAAGGTACCGTTTTGAACAAACCATAAAGACCTAGGGAAATATATTATACTTAGTATCATGGAGAGACATATAAGGTGGCGATTAAGACAATGTCACTAGAGAATTTATATTGGTGTCATATTTATATTTTCAATAAAATAGAACTACCTAGTCCTCTCCAAAATTCTTGATGGTCTAATATAAGTTGTGCAACCCACCAAAAAAATTGCAAGAATGTGAATATCTGCTAGAGAAGTGATGGGATAAGAAACCATTCATTTACTTAGTTAGTTGGTGTGAATGAGATGCTACACCAAAAAATTTAATCACCTAGGTAATATTCACAATAGTTACTTAAGGTTACATAGGGTACACATAAGATACTTATCTTTTTATGTATTAAATCATAAGATTAACACAAACATCATAACCTTATATAATCCTATTTCTCATCTTGGTCTATATAACTAAGGAATTATTTGTGTACTCTTGATCTATTTTAATATATAATTTTTATCCTTTACTAGAATAATATTTTTCTCTCATATTTGATCTCTCTTATGCTTTCGTTGAAGCTCCTAGATCTCAGGTTTCTACATCTTTATCCAAATATTGCATGGTATATAATTTTTAAACCAAATCTTACATGGTACTAGGGATTATGGGATTGCTTCTTATTAGTATGTATTGAAAGATATAGTTTATAGATATTAGTAGATCTTGAAAAGTTGAGTATACATTTATATTGCATCAAAGGATAACATGGACGATTATTATAACTTAATATAAATACTAGATTTTGGGGGTTCCTCTTTTGTCTTTGTATTATATGTTCACATTAGTGGATGTTATTGTAAATTCAATCTCATCATTAATTTCTTGGCATTAAAAAAGTTTAATTTAGGTACTTGATTTATCAAAATTTGGCATTTGAGGATATATATACAAGGGCTTGAAGCTGAGAAAGTTTTACTAGATCTAGAAGGTAGCTACAAATTAAGAGTATTTTCGATCAAACTTGACCATGCTAGTATGTTTAAATAAGCCCAAGAAACTATAGATTGATTGTTAATTTATCAAAATTGAAGCACTTTTTCTTCAACTATAAAAAAAAAAAATCCTCCTTGATCGTATGAATCATAAATAATATTTCAAATGTCGATGAAAGATTTAGTAGTATTGTACAAGAATTAATGAGAATATGTAGAGTATGGTTTTTTATTTATAAAATATTTTTAAATAAATTCTATCAATATGAAGGTAATAATTAGTATAGATGATTTATTTAAGTAAGTAAAAGCATATGATGGATGTATTTATAAAATAACTATGGTTACGATAACAAGTAATCAAACAAAGAAGAATCAAAAGATCAAATAATTTAAGGTGATCAATCAAGTCCACAATAAGGTACTCCATAACAAAATTCTCAACAAGATAATTCAAATAATAGAGAATGCCAAGGAAATTTGAACAAGGTGAATCGTTTATCTATGCTCCTCCTGACACATAAGGAAGTGATGAATATAATCTTGCACTTGCCTTGTTAATATCAATAGTTAAAGGTAAAAAAATCTAGAAGTTTGCAAAATATTCATGATTAAGAAAAAATATATATTCACATTCATTTTTTTATAATCTATATATTCTAAGGATAAAATGAAGTAATAATACGAGGTTAAGACCATGCACATGAAGAGATTGATTCTATTGAAAATAATTACAAATAGGAGTTAGTAAATTTACTTAAAGGTAAAGAAAGAATAGGAGTAAAATACTATTAAATTATGTTTAGGGCAATTGGTGAAGTTGAAAAGCATAAGTCAAGGTTAGGAGCTAAAGGATTTACAAAATATGGAGTTGATTCCAATGAAACATTTGCACCTATAAAAAGGCTTCAAAAATTTAGAACATTCTTAGTGATTATAGCTCAAAATAGTAGGAAGGTTTATCAAATGAATTTTAAATTAATAATGTTGAGTGGTTTTCTAGAATAACGGGTCTATAAATAACAACCACCATGATATCAAGAAAGTAGACATAAGGAAAAACTATGCAAAATAAATAATTCTCTTTATGGAATCAAATGAGCACCTAGAGGATGGTATAGCCAAATAGATTTATACAAGATGATTAATTGATTCACTAGAAGTTGTAGTGAATCTGTAATGCCCACTTTTTATCCAAGTGAACATTACACAACACTAGCAATTTTTTTGTCAACTTCAAACACAATTGACATAATATTTCAATTGAAATGAAATGCCTAAAATGTATACACTAAAGAGACATATCAAAGTATTAGTAAACTACACCAAATTTACTATTGTGTAATTATTATTTTTTAATCACAACATAATGCATTTGCAAAATTACAGGTAGTAGTAAATAATACCAAGTTTCTATTTCAACCAATTCTAAATATTAAACCATTAACTTAATGCTTCTTTTAGTTTACAACATAACGTACCTCCTTCTAACCCAAGTTGACCTCGTAATTCCATCATAATGTATCTGCCTTTCCTCCCACACCTACACTTGCAATATTTCTACATGTCTCTAGATGTTCAGCACAAGGTAAGAGGATAAATAGATACATGATAATCATGATAAATTGTATCATTATTTTTAACTGGATCCATCAATAGAGTAGTCACCTACTAAATTTACAAACACAGACAAGGAATTCTTAAGGTTGTGATGGAGTGGCAAGATCAATCAAAACTCGGAAGGGAAATACCTAATGGCCAAACCTAATGTCTCAAGGGCTCATCACATATAGCCTTGCCCATGTGAAAGCGCATAGACTTCATAGTTTGACTTTTCCATAAAACCATTAGATATGAGATTATAAGAGTGGGTACATGCAACAATTTCTAGGGTCTAATTCCCCAGACATTTTCCTCATCGTCTACCACCGACATAGGTGAGATAGAGACGAAATACTAGAGATAGATTGGTTATAAAGATCAATCATACATAGGTATATCCACCAAGTTACTCAAAACTACTAGATATGGTTGCCAAATGAAATAGAATCACAATTCTAATATAAAACAGAAATGTTACTCTTGAACATTTATGTAAAGTACCAATCCTAAATTAAATCACACACTATGCACTAGATCATTGTAATGGGAGATTTATCTAACCCTAATTAATATTTCATATAACGATCTCTTATATAAGGTACAAATAGTCAAATAAGGAACGTTAATGTGAGATCAACATAACCATAACACATATATATAAAGAAAGTAGAGCCTCTATGGCCAATACACATACATAGTTTATGGATTGCATCATATTATCTTACTATTATGCTACCATTAGGTACAAGGTCATCAACAACTTATCTCATCCAAGTTGTAATTTGCATACACCTATACTCAATAAAATTCATCTTTGAGGTTACTCTAGTATCCTAAATTGTAATCGTCTACAACTTTTTCCTCACTTAGACCCCACTTTGGAATTTTTTCCTCCAAGGGCTGATTGCAATAAAGATTCTACTCACACCACTCATCTACCTCACATTTTCACCAATTTTCTACCTTAATCACTAGTTTGAAGTCCTGATTTGCAGGACTAGAATGTACCACACCCTGGTCCCAAATTGGGACAAGAACATACCATGCCCTAGTCCTAGATCAATACCAAGGAGCATACACCTTGGGCCTCTTAATTAGGGGGCCTCTTAATTAGGCCCCAAATTGGCCCCCTCTAACAATCACCTTTGATGAGAGGGAAATCTAGCCCTGTGTCGGCATGTTGCGAAAGTTGAATTGGATTTTCGACAAGGAAGTATAAAAGGAGGTTTAAACCTAACAAGACTCATTCAAGATATCAATTACACTCTAGTGAATTCAAGTGAGAAAACAATCAGTCTGCTATCAAGCATTGGAGAAGAAGTAAAGTCGAGATTCAAGCATTGGAGATGAAATTCATGTTCTATGTTTTATAATGACAACCTACATGAAACCCTAATTGCTTTGTGGATACAAACAAAACTTCATTAAGGTATATCATTAGTGTTTCATTCATTTTCAGTCTTTCCCTCAAAAGGAAAGTATTTTACTACAATCTTTCATTTACATTTTCAATTCAATTTCACTGTTAATTCTAGGTCAAACCCTAATTTTCAACATATTTCCCCTTTTTACTGTGTGTAGGAACAAATACAGAGCTGTAATGAGGAGGATCGGTAGGATTCAGAGAGATGAACAAGTTCATCTTTTGATGGCGAGGAATTTGGAGGACCATGGAAAATTGATACTACTTGGTCCCGAAAATCAAACCAAACTTTAGGAACAAATTTAAAATATATTATTTTGCTCAGATCCAAGTTGGTGAATCCATACAACATCTGTAGTTGATGATTATTGTCAGATTGCTTCAATAGTTCACTATCTTGCCCTGATCTTCAATAATTCAATTCAAGGAGGAGAAAGCCCTATTCCAAGAGGCTGATATTTGATCAAAATAATGGCCTATCAAGGCTAGATATATTATAAACCCACACAAATATACCAAAAGAAGTGGCAAAAAGAGCCTTTTACAACCCTCACAAACATATCAAAGAACAAAAGCAGCACGACCCGTAACGACAAAAAAATACCACATCTCCACCCCCATTGCAAGGGGAACTACCAAATAGAAGTTTCTGAAGACTACACAACCAAAAACCATAGAAGGAAAATGAGTCCAAACAAGGCTACCTTCCACTCCTGCACCACCAAGGCCGACAGGGAGAAACCCAAAAAATTCCTCCCCAAAAATATAGAACCAATAGGGAACACCTCACTAGAAGCACAAGACAACATCCATAAACTCAAAACCAAGAAACAAGGGCATAGAAACCTCCCAACATAACTATAAAGGAGAGGGGAAGCACCAAAAGCAGATGTACCAAAACACCCTACCCCCTGCAACACACTCCACCCCAAACAAATCCTTCCGGAGGACCAATGGCTGAAGCAGGGCCATCTCACAACCCAAAGCACACAAGGCAAACATAGAGTGAAAGGAAAGAGGGGAAGATCCAAATAGATTTCCTACCAAAAGGAAGAAGGAACCTCAACGACTGGCACCAACACCTTTCACAATCCCAAAGAGACTCTATAGTAGCCCTGCAACACCCACATCCCCGAATCCAACAACCACCAAGCAGTGGTGAAAAGACGAGAGACTAGTAAGGGAAAGATGGCCCAGGGCCATCCAGGAGCCTCTCCTTGTCATCATTTTCATCTTTTGTGTCCTCTGCATTGCTCCCTTTTCCATAAAACCTACCACTTATGCTCCCGCTCTCCCATCTCTATTACATGCTTAGGATAATCCAATCACTTTGTTGCATGTATAGGTTCTTTTTCCTTTACACTTATTAATCCTTACAAACAAAAATTCATATTCATTAGTTACATTTGAAATTTCACTGTTCAAGTATGAAAATTGAATCTAGAATACTTGTCTAACAAAATCTCCATGACTATTACTTGCCTTAATGAAATTTATGATCTAGATGAGGAGGAAAACTCAAAGGAAAATTTTGAAGACAAAGATGCTTGGGTGGAGGAAGAGGATCTAACTGAAAGCCCAATGAGGACCTTGAATAAGAAGAGGAAGGAAAAGAAGATAACAAGTTGGAAAGTGAGCATGAATATCCTTTCAAAAACCTCAATATCCCTGACACCTCTGAGGACAAGGAAATGGTGTCGTGTTCACCTACGAGGCCGGTCTAGGAGACTAACAACAACTTTGAGGAGCAATTTAATGAAATGAAGGAAAAAGTGGCCATGCTGGAGAAAAACTATGAGGAACAGGACAAGAAGGTGAAACATTTGTGTGATGCTTTCAATGCCCTTTGCACTATCACAGATGGGGTAATGATGAATGTTGTCCTAGGCACGGTTTATGCCCAAGTTCAACTAAAGAAAATTAGGAAGAAAAAGGTCAAGAAGGGTGAATGGGAGATGACTGAAGAGGAAGAAGAAGATCAGTAGGAGACTTGGATGCAAAATTTAGGCAAAATTAAGCGGGACTGGAACCTAATCAAGATGGAGTAATGGTCTGTTTGCTTCCTCTTTTTCTTCTCTTTTTGTTATGTTTACAACTGGTGGTATTTTGAGGCATGCGTGCCCATTTTGAAAAACTTAATGTTAATTAAGTATACTAAGACTGGTTTATTAAAGGCTGATAAGGATAATGCTGGTAACATAATTAGAAGTTTGTTTTATGGCAACTGCTACTATGATACTTTTGTAATTAATAATAGGAATGATACTAGTATCCATAGAAATAGTTTCAGGGGCATGAAATGTTTTTATCATTTTTTATTAGAATTGGTTTCTTACTCCTAGCTATCCTACAGTTGGTGTATGGTTATTGATGTAATGTTGTTTCTCTCTTTTTGGTCAGGGTCATCTCCTTGGTAATCTAATCAAAAATAAAATATCCATTAAAGAATGCAAAAACTCTACAATCCCTATCACTCCAAAAATAGAATGAGAAGAAATACTAAAACCTTTAGAAGTCCAATAAAAATTATGTTTTCATTACACCACTCTTGCCAGCAACAATGATGACACCAGTTAAAATATGCTCCACATATCTTCAAATTTGTGATTATTAATTTAGATGAATACATAGATAATTAAAAAATGAATTCCATCCACTTAGTCTCATACATCAAATAGAAAACAATTATATATTACAAATAAAAAAATTGCACCTGATCATGAATGCTTGTAGATGTTTTCAAGAAAATAAATTTAGTCCCAATTGTCTTGTCTTCTCCTTACAACTTTTTCGCTCTTGTTCTTTTAAATTATCTTCACAGACATGTATATTAACTCCTTCCATACACCAATTTATATCTTCCTTAGAATAAAATCTTGTTTTATGTATGAACTGTTGGAAGTGAAGTTCAATGGACTCCTTCCCTTTACTGCCAAAAACTCTTGGCTCTTCAACTTCTATTTGTAAGCTCTTTAAGAGATGGCTGCATATCATTTTTTTGAGTGAAATGTGGAGCTTCTTGCAGCTGTGTGTGTACAAACCAAACTTTGTTATTAATACATTAATTCCCCTACTTTAAGTGTGGACGTAGGCAATTGCCGAACCATGATAAATTTGTGTGTCTCATTTGTCTATGTTGTGAATTCATAATTATGTTTTCTCTGCTCTTCTAATTCGTTCCTAAATCCTAACAATTGGTATCAGAGCGAGGTTAGATCATTGTTAAGATTTCAGTGGTTGAAATTCCAAAATCATGGAAGAAGTGAAGATAGAGAAGTTCTCAGGTCAGAGCTTCGGGTTATGGAAGGTGCAAATGGAGTCTTTGCTAATAAAGAAAGATATTTCACTTGCACTTGAAGGGAAAGCAAAGAAGCCAACTATAATGGCTAATGAAGAATGGGACAAATTAGACAAGAAGGCAAGAGCAATAGTTTTTCTCTCGTTGTCCAACAATGTTCTCTTAAATGTCACGGGTGATGCAACAACAAAAGATGTACAAGATAGACTCACAACCATGTATGAAATGGCATCGACTGCCAATAAAGTGTTTATCATGAAGTACTTGTACAAGCTTAAGATGAAGGAAGGTTGTGCTATGGCAAACCACATCAATGCATTTAATACATTGATTAGTCAAGAAACTTCGGTGGGGATGACACAAGATGATGATAGCAAGGCCGTTATTCTGTTATGCTCTTTGCCAAGTAACTAGTATGGCATTGTAACAATAGTTAGCACATCAATATCCGGTAAAAATAAGTTAGCTTTTAATGATGTAGAAGCTACTCTTCTCAGTGAGGATTTGAGAAGAAAGAATGATGAATGTTCATTCGGTGAAGCCTTAATGGTGCTAAGCACCGAAAATAGAGGTAGAAGTCATAATAGAGGTAGAAATAATTATCATAGACGATCAAAATCAGCAAGGAGATCAAAGTCTAGAAACAAAAATGGTGATTGTTGGTTTTGTGGCAAAGCTAGTCATGTAAAGAAGGATTGTAGAAACTTCAAAAGGGCCCAAGAGAGGGTGCAGGACAACAAAGCAAATGCATTCTACGATAAAGATGATAGTGTACTAATCCTTTCAACAACCGTCACTACTCTGGATTCATGAGTGCTTGATTTTGATGCCTCCCATCATGCTACCTCATGTCTTGAAGCATTCATTAACTACCATGAAGGTCATTTTGGAAATGTTGTCTTAGGAGATAACAAAGCTTGTGAAATTACAGGCAAAGGTGATGTGTTGCTGCCATTAGAAGGTGGTAAAATATGGCTTCTCAAAGATGTTTGCCATGTCCCAAAATTGAAGAGGAATTTGATATCCTTTGAACAACTCTTTGATCAAGGTCTTAATGTAAATTTTATTCTAGATACAAGGAAGGTAACTCATGGTACCATGCTAATTGCAAATGGTAATAAAGTGGGTAGTCTAGACATATTTAAGACTAATGGTGAAGTGGGAGCTGCAATGGTGATTGAGGACAGCAAAGCGGATCTTTGGCATCAAAGGCTTGGGCATATTAGCAAGAAAGGACTCCATGTTATACACACAAGAAATCAGCTTCTGGGCCTCAAACTTGCTGACTTAACCTTTTGTGAACATTGTCTTTATGGAAAACAAAAGAGAGTCAGTTTTTTGAAAGGTGGGCGTGACACAAAGACAACACCACTGGAGCTTGCATACTCAGATGTTTTTGGGCCTACTGAGGTAACCTCCGTTGGAGGAGCTAAATATTTTGTCACCTTTCTTGATGATTGTACAAGAAAAGTATGGATTTATATGCTTTCTAAGAAATCTAAAGTCTATTCAAAATTTAAAATTTTCAAAGCTTTAGTTGAAAATCACATTGGGTATAAGATTAAGTGTTTACAAATAGATAATGATGGAGAATTTTGTTCACATGAATTTGATGATTTTTGTGTTGATTATGGGATTAGAAGAATTAAGGTTGTTCCTTTCACTCCTCAGGAAAACGGTGCAACCGAGAGGATGAATAGGACAATTCTTGAAAAGGTATGATGTATGCTATCAAATGTAGGTTTTGGCAAGGAATTTTGGGCAGAAGCTTGTAACACGACAGTGTATTTGATCAATCGAAGTCCCTCATCTAAATTGGATTTTGGTATTTCGGAAGAGGAATGGCAAGGGAAGAGAACTTCATACTCGCATCTTCATGTGTTTGGATGTGAAGCCTTCTCCCATATACCCAAGGAGAAATGAACCAAATTGGATCCAAATTCCCTGAAATGTATTTTTGTGGGGTATGTCGACGAGCAATTTGGTTTCAGATCCTGGGATTCGGCTCACAGAAAAATTGTTCACAGCAGGGATGTAATTTTTCATGAGACTTCCTTCCCTATGCTACAAGATTCTAATAAACCAAAAAAAGAATATGTCGCTATGTCTCTATTTCAAAATTCTACTACCAGCGCTCTGCCTCATCAAATGGGAGCCCCTATGTCGTCTACCATGGTTGAATACAATTCTCAAACTAAGAATGATGAAGACAGTGCTTACAATGGCTGCTCTCTGTTTAATTCTAAAATACGGTGGGACACCCATACGGTAAGCACTTTAGCTCACATTATCCCCAATTTGTTGGGCACCCCTCTCAGTGGTCTGCATCTCCATCGGTTCCTCCACAAAACCCACCCTCCCCACCGCTCGCTGGGCTTCCACACTCACCCGCTGGGCACACAACGTAGCCAACGATGCAGTCTTCATGTGGGCTCCCTGCAGGTTCCTCCTCCGCAATCAAACAACAGCAGAGAAATCCTCCCGTGCAGGCTATGGAGGATGCTCCCACGACTACTAGCTCCCCGCACACTTGCCAAATGCAGGCCGTGGAAAATGTTGCTGCAGGTTCATCCTCTCGCAATCTGCCTGCACTCAACATGGATAAAAATCCACAGGCCATTGATGGCCCTGCAGACAAAGAAATTAACAGGGAAATTAATAGGCAAATTAATAGTGGGAATCACTCATTAAATAGGAGTGATATCGATTTACAGAGAACACATAAATCAAATATTTCCACTACTCCACCAGAGAGTCAATTGAGAAAATCCACCAGACAGAGGCAACCTCCTGCAAAGTTCTCCGACTATAACTTATTGTTTTGTGAAGAAGTTGAGCCTACTTTACTAATTTCTGATTAAACAGATCCTGAAACATACAGAGAGGCTAGTAAAATTGCAAATTGTGATAACTGGCACGCTACAATGTGCAAAGAAATGGATGCACTATTGCGAAATCAGACATGGGATTTGGTGCCACTTTCACCTGACAAAAAGGCATTAAGAAATAAGTGGGTGTATAAATTAAAAGATGAAGCTGTTGGTCGCAAAAGATTTTGAGAAAGACTAGTTGTCAAGGGATATGCTCAATAGCAAGACCTCGATTTGGAAGAAATTTTCTCACCAGTAGTCAAAATGACTACCATCCAAGCTGTATTGGGATTGGTTGTAGCTTGGGATCTTAAGCTTGAACAACTGGATGTGAAGATGACATCTCTCCATGGCGATCTTGATGAGGAACTATTTATGCATTAGCTTGAAGGATTTATTAAAAAAGCTCAGGAACACCTCTACTGCAGATTGAAATACAGTTTGTATGGGCTTAAGCAAGCCCCCCGCCAGTGGTATCTTAAATTTGACAAATTCATGATTGATCACAAGTTTACTCGCAGCGAGTCTAATCCTTGTATCTATTTTAAAAAGCTTCCCAATGGCGAATTTGTCATACTTCTTCTTTATGTGGATGATATGCTAGTGGCCGACACAAGCATGAAGATTATGAGTGAGATTAAAACTCACTTAGAAAATGAATTTGCCATGAAATATTTAGGGGAAGTAAAGAAAATTCTAGGGATGATTATTTTTTAGGATAGGAAAAAGAGAGAACTCAAACTATCTCAGCAAGAGTACATTAAAAAATTATTAGACAGATTTGGTATGGCGGATGCTAAGTCTGTTTGCATACCCTTAGCCTCTCATTTTTAGTTGTCCTCTCAACTGTGTCCAAAAATACAGGATGATAAGGAGTTTATGGACAAACTTCCATACAAATCTGTAGTTGGAAGTCTTATGTATGCTATGGTGTCTACTCGTCCAGACATTGCTCATGTCGTGGTAGTAGTGAGTAGATTTATGGCTAATCTGAGAAAATCACATTGAGAGGCGGTCAAGTATATTTTGCGGTATCTCAAGGGTACTTCTTATTTTTGTTTATGGTTTGGGAAGGGCAAGGTTATTTTGCAAGGGTTTACTGATTCTGATTTTGCCAGAGATTTAGACAAAAGAAAGTCTATTTTAGGTTATGCTTTCCCATTTGTTGGGGCAGCGATTAGTTGGGCTTGAAAATTACAACATACAGTTGCTCAATCGACTGCGGAGGCTGAATACATAGCTCTTTCTAAGGGAGAAAACGAGATGGTATGGTTGCAACTCTTGTTCAGCGAGTTGGGTTTGAAGCAATCAGATTTTTCTTTGTTTTGTGATAATAGCAATGCCATCTTTATGACTAAACATCAAACATCTCAGCCTCAGTCAAAACATGTTGATGTTTGTAGTCATTATGTTTGCCATATGGTCGAAGAAGGCAAGTTTCATGTAGATAAAATTCATACCGACAAGAATCTGGCTGATGTGCTCACTAAAGTTGTTAAGTGGGAGAAATTCTATTTTTGTCAAGCTTCTCTCGACCTTTCCAATAACTAATAGCAGGACTGAGAGGGGGAATCTACTTGTTGCAACAATTCAAGAAGAAGGAGGATATGATGAAAATATTTATAAAAAAAACTATGTTTACAATTGTAATAAATTTAAACGATTAAAAATTTAAAAAATCAAAGAAAGGTGATAAATCAAGTCCACAATAAAGTACTCCATCAATAAATTCTCAAATAAATAATTCAAAAGAATTGAGAACTCAAAGGAACATCGAACGAGGTGAATCATTGAGTTATCCTCCTCTCAACTCACAAAAAGATGACGAATCTAATATTTGTGCTTGTTTCATTAAGACAACAATTAGAGGTAAGAAACTAGTAGTTTTCAAGATATTTATGATCAAGAAAAATATAGATTTACATTCATTTTTTTATTCATTTATGATACTTTATGTATGCAGAAAGAGATTCTATTGAAAATAATGACACATTTGTATTTCTAACAAAGATTGATACGTTTAGAATTTTTTACTGATTATAGGGCAAAATAATTGAAGTATTTATCAAATGAATGTCAAATTAACATTCTTGAATGATTTTGTAGAAGAAGAAGTCCATCAACAAAAATTACTAGGATATAAAGAAAGTG
The DNA here is from genome assembly GCF_030272615.1 of Cryptomeria japonica. Taxonomy (NCBI): domain Eukaryota; kingdom Viridiplantae; phylum Streptophyta; class Pinopsida; order Cupressales; family Cupressaceae; genus Cryptomeria; species Cryptomeria japonica. The sequence continues at coordinate 172,872,407 of NC_081409.1, forward strand.
GACATGAAGAAAATGTACGTGTCTTAAAGAAGGTTATTTATGGGTTCAAACAAGTACCTAGAGCATGGTATAGCCAAATAAATTTATACAAGATGAGTAACTGATTTACTAAAAGTTTTAGTAAATCTAAATTATTTTTTTAATATTTAATATAGATAATGCAATGAATATTAATAAGAAAAATTAAATTTTGATAATTTATTTATATGTTAATTTTATTCAATGGTTTTATATAGACATCTTTAAATTAGTTGTAAGTAAATTAAAAAAAAAGAAATAATAGACTTGAGATTGATGAGATTGTTTCTAGGCATGGGAGTTGTACAATTTGATAGATGCATTTTTTATTTATCAATCTAAATAATTTAAGAATCAATTGACCTAATATAATAGCAATAAGAACCAAACTTAGAAGAGAAGATAAAAGACATAATGTTATCATCCAACTATATTCAAGAGAATGATTGGAAGTTTGGCATATCTCATAATAACAAAACCAAATATTTTCTATGGAGTTAACCTTATTTATTGGCTAATGGAGTCACCAAAGGATTCACATTAACAGCTTCCTAAAATGATATTGAGATAAATATAGCATTGGAAAATAGGCTACAGAACATTTTATTCCACAACCAATGATTTTTATTTGATTGGTTGCACTGACAATGATTTTGCAGATGGCATGGATGATAGGACATACTTCAAGATAGGTATTTTATTTATCATCTAGCATATTTGAATGGGCACTAAAGAAGCAACATATAGTAATAAATTTATTAGAAACAATGGAGTACACAACAAAAACATTTGCAACATGTTATAAGCATTTTGGATTTGAAAATAATTACCAAATTCAATCAACAATCGAGAAGATGGAACACCAATCTAGTCTGTCCTCCTATCTATATTACTAAGAATGGAGATCTGAGATGAATGGATTGACAGGTTTCATTGGAGTCCAAACTGCTTTTTAATAATCCTTCCGTGCACAAGTTGTATTGGCAATGCGGATTTTTACTAATAGATCTGAGATTGTGATAATGCGGATTTTTACTATATAATTAGATAGTACATATGGTTTTCAATACATGAGAAACTATATTTACAGTCAGAAGTTATACATTAGATAATCTAGATAATTATATAAGGTTATAATTATTTTTAAATTTATTATAAAAATTAATAAATTTTTATTAATATCATTCTTATGAGAGCATGAATTTTTATTTTAAAAATTAATTTTAAATTTCTAATTTAGAAGGTATTGAAATAAGATATCATTCTTATATATAAAAACTACAACAAACTAATGAATAGACTAAAAGTCTATAATTCACATAGTAAGATAAATGACAATATTCTAACAAGATGTAAGAATGTTAACAATTTTACAAAGAATGATAAATATTCTTGACACATTCATCAACAACCAAAAAAGCTCTCAAAGCATCATGATATGTTCCTTTGAGCTTCAACAAAATATGAAGTTTCTATAGATGCACTTCAAGCTAAAAAGTATTGACATAATGCCATGTTTTCATAGAGGCACTTCAAACTAAGGGTTAAACATCTCCTTTAAGATCATACAAATAATAATTTGTTTTTTTAGCTTTAACGTAAAGCACCAACATCATTCCAATCTTCCATAGAGGTCGTTCAAGCAAAAGGATAAACTTTTTTGTAATAAGTCCAGTAGGATCATCCAATAATGATTACTTACAAATGTATAAAATTATAATAAAAAACATTATATTATATAGAAGAAACATATACCTGATCTACAATAATATGCTCTTTTGAGATTCAACATGAAGCACCAACATAGTTCCAAACTTCCATAGAGACAATCCAAGCTAAAGGATAAACTTTTTCTATAATAACTCCTGTAATTTCATCAAAATAATGACTACTTAGAAATGCAAAATCTTATAATAAATAATAACTATGTTGTGTAGAAAACATATATACCTGATCTAAAATTATATGCTTTTCTATGTTGTGTAGAAAAAATATATACCTAATCTAAAATTATATGCTTTTTTGAGCTTCAACATGAAGCACCAACATAATACAAAGTTTCCATAGAGGCACTTCAAGCTAAGGGATAAAATTTTCATGTAGAAATATATAATCTTCTAAAAAAATAATTAGTGTAGAAAAAAATACATACTTGATGTTTAATTATATGCCTTTTTAAACTCCAACATAATATGAAGTTTCTATGATGCAAATTCAAACTACGAAGCACCAACATAATACCAAGTTTACATAAAGACACTTCAAACCAAGAAACAAATTTTTATTCAATAAATATATTTATAAATTGCACTGGAAAATTAAATTATTATATTAATACAATAATTCTAACACATTTTGTAGTATTTCATTTATATTGTATTTTTTTTTTTTATCATGATAGCTAATTAAAAGAATATTAATATCAAATGTAAATTATCGACTATTTATGTTATTTTCAACTAGTTTAGCATGTAATTTACTATGAAAAAACTAATGAAAATTTTGATCTTAATTTATCAATTTAAAAATCAAATACATAAAAAATTATTAGTAACGAAAAATATTAAATTTTTGTTAGATAACCATAATGTATACAATTTCAATATAATCAAAACTTCAAGAAAAATATTACATAATATAAAGACATTATGAAAAAAATTAAAGAAAATATTTATAGAAGATTTAAAAATTCTCATCTTCTTCAATTGTCTTTGCTTCCATAATTTTGAAATCTTTCCATATCTTGGTTCCATCTTTTCTTCATTTATTCTACCTCAAACAATCTTCTTCTCATCTTTTTCAATTGTCTTTGCTTCCATAATTTTGAAATCTTTCCATATCTTGGTTCCATCTTTTCTTCATTTATTCTCCTCAAACAATCTTCTATCTCCATTTTCTTTATATTTCTTTATAATGTCTTTATATCATATAACATTATCTCAAAACTTGATTCATATTAAGTTTGTATACATATAGCCATCTAATTAAAATTAAAATTTATTATTACTAAATAAAAAATAAAACATAGATTTTAATTTTTTTTTTATTTTCATAAATAAAACTCATAATTAAATATCACTTGTAATAGTAAAATATAAATTTGTTAAATATTTAAAAATCAATACACTAAATTTAGTCAAATCAATTTCTCCTATCCCACCCTCAAAACAACTTTCAAATATATTATAATAAAACAAACTATTAAAGACAATTTATAATTTATAATATAAAATCATAAATTGTTAGGAGTATCTGGTTCTCCATTCCACATGCGGTGCACCCTGCAATAAAAAAATAAAAAATACGTTTAACCATAAATTGGCCAAACCCTAGAAAACAAAAAGTAATGTAATGAAACCCTAAAAAACAAAAAGTAATGTTATGCTTTGAACAAACATACGGCAGAGGTAAACAACATAACAAAAAACAACAAGGGTAAACTCCATAACCAGCTTCACGAGAAAAAATTAACAGAAAACGCAGACAACAAACATTATAAATAATCATATCACATTATAAAACAAACAGTAATGTAATGCTTTGAACAAAAATGATGCCTCCCTCACCTACATCAAAAACGGCTGTGAGAGGTAAATTCTATAACATGGAAAATCAACACAAAACTCAGACAATATAAACTCCCTGAAAGTGCAGACTGTAACACAAAACTCAGACAATATAAACTCAACATAAACTCCCTGAAAGTGCAGACTGTAACTCTAAACGCAACGGAGAAACACGTTTTAGAAAATATTGTATGCCAATTTTTTTTTAAAGGGCGAGTGAAATGATATAGTAGCAGAGCAACAGTCATGGAAAATAAAGATGAAAGCAGAAAAGCAAAATCCTAACAAGACAAGCCCAAAACCAAAAGACTCACAACAGACGTTGTTGTTTGTTATGAGTTTAGTAGAGCGGTGGGAGAGGGTTTATATAGGAAGGAACGCAGGGTTTAACCTCCCCTGAGTGTAACCTTCACTCAACTCTATCCAACACTAAAACTGCACGATGCCTGCAAAGCATTGCACTGACCGTCTCAGAGCTGTCCAATTGAACCTACAAGTTACACGTGTTTGAAGTTGTACACAGGAGTAATTCTTTGACACATCGAAATCTTTTGGTGGGGACACAAGAGGGTGACTAATCTGACAATCTGCATTCAGATCTCATGTATCCATATATTATTCAAATCACAGTAGATATTTATCTACTAGAGGAGGGACAAATAGTCGTTAGGGCTAACTTTGTCAACATGTAGCCGTCACATGGAATATCGTAAGATCTCCTTTTTTTTTTTTTTTTTTTTTTTTCAGAAATGCAATATGGTCACTTAACTATCTACAACTAAGGTTTGAAGTCGTGACTCATTAGGCAAGTCGTCAAAATAACACGTCTAGTGCGAAGGGTCAAAAAAATGACTTTTTAAAGATTCGACCAAAACTTAATCTAAAAATCCCTAGTTGTTGAATTAAAAAATATCATTTGTAATTAATATAATATCGTATTTTTGTGTTAGAATTATTGTATTAATATAATAATTTAATTTACTTTATCTTTTGAAGAGAGATAGATGGATGGATAGGGAGGGAGAGATGAGAAGATAGTGATAGAGGGGGCAAGAGCAAGAGATAAAGGAGGCAATATAGATAAGTAATATAGAGAGTAGGAGTGAGAGAAATAGAGATAGATGGATGGATAGTTGTGCACCCTAACTTCACGTTTCTCAAAATCTTACGTGGAAATTTCAAATCACTATGATTTTTTTACAGCAGCTTACTTGGCAAGTCCCCTGCTTATAACTAAGGTTTCAGGGCCACATTATCAAATGTGATGCCACATCAACATGCTTTTTGCCAAGGTGTCCAAAATAGCCCCCCAAAAAAGTGAGACCAATAGGTGTGCAAAAGGGCCCCAATACTTGTGCAGTTGATGTGGCATCACATGATTGGTTACTTTTCACAACAAATGGTAAATGGTATATTTTATACAACTTTTGGTGCGATGTTATACAAAGGTTGGACATTAAATCAACAAGATTGGGGTATTAAATCAACAACTTCTATCACAAGAATTGGAACGCGCTCAACTACTGGGTCCTTTCCCCTAGTGTATATGTGTGATAGTGAGTGATGTATGTATGTATGGAGAGAGAGAGAGTAATTAAAATTGATAAAATAAAGTCCCCATCAATAATAAAAAAAAATGTATGTGTGGAAATGATTAGTCTTTCATAAGTTCCAAAGCTAGAAACTTTTTGTTTGTTCCTATTAGATCTTAAAATTGTTACATTTCTCAAATACAAAATGGACTTTGACAATAAGTACAATAATTTACATTACATAAAATATATTATAGTATAATAATTGTATATATTATACTTAATATTTTTTCAATAAACACAACTCATTCACATCTGATTTTTTTTCATCTTTCGCTCTATTTAATCTCCATAATTTAATAAATATATATAAAACTTACCCCACTTTGACCAAAAAAAATATAGGCCCATGATGAGTGTATGTTAGCTTAAGTTCGAGTGTATGTTAGCTTAAGTTTTGTTTTCTAATTATGTGATAAAAATACATTAGCAAGTATTATTGTAGTGTCTATTTATTTGTATTGTTTGATTTTTAATAAGAATCTTTGTTTATTATTTCGTACGTAATTGTTTTATCATATTATTTGAGTGAATAACAAATACAATTTGATTAATTAAACATATAAATTATTTTTTTTTTTTTGATCGATAAAAGGCCGTAGCCAACATTTTATTATTTTTATGAAAATATTACATCTCCATTCAGTGTGGGCACCGGTAGGAAAGAATGGAGATAAGAAAACCTCCGGTCTCGCCCAGATCCCTTCTGGAATCAGAAATTATAAATAACTGTACATTTTTACAAATCCTCATCTGAGGATGTAGGCAGACATAATAAGACATTTAAGATTCTATCCGTACATAATATCATTCAGCACTTTCCGGCTGGATCCATCTTCTCATATATGGCTAATCCACAAATGCTTTGATCATAAACTTTGTCCTGTTTCCCGAATCTGCAAAATCTTAGCGACATACTTTGCCAGATTGTTAGTAGCATAGTAAACTTAATAAATTGCATCGATCATTCAAAGAATAATAACATCTTTTAAATAATGTAAGAGGATTATAGCCTGGATACCCCTTAGCTTGAAACCATCCTACCCCTTTGGGTTTCAAATTAAGAGATTATCCAGGCTACAATTATGCCTACAGCTGGAAAGAATCAATTTCTATCAGATTCTTAAATACATTAAATTCTGCAAAAATCAGTTCTCCAAAACTTGATCATAAAAAATAAATATTTTCTTATGCATATGTCTGTGTCTTTAAATGCCAATATGGACAATAATCTATCATTGAAACTGCCATGATCCTGAGAATATACAGATGCACATAGAAAAAAATAGGCCTGGGAAAAGAAGTGAAACCACAGAAGAACCGAGAAATGGACCTGAGATTTATTGTAAATAAAACCAACTAAAATCTGAATCCATATCTAAATCTTGGATTACCTCTACTGCCCTCCTCAAAACCTCACCATAAATCTGTCACCCATACCTCAATCATTTGAAAGAACCCGAAAGAACCCCTCACGAAGGATCCAGGATACCTCAAAATCAAGTTGTGTTGGATGCTAAGCAATTCTGAAACAACCTCTACTGACATGCAAACATCGAGACAGAAACCATCATTAACTGTCCCACTTTAAAACAAGGTTGATAACCTCAGTTAGAGTTGTTACCAGCTCTAACCGATATGTAGGAACTAGAGAACCAAGTGTTAAAAAACCAGTAACCATGGCTCAAGGACATAACGCCTGGCAGACCCAGCTTATCATTACAAGAAGAGATTTAATTTGCATTGAATTCTATCCCTTCGCTGTCCAGGGCAGACTTATCACCGTTTACATGCATTGGAGGAATAACCTGCAGGAGTCAGAACAGAGAAACCAGACATTTACCAATCACCTCTTAACACGACTGAAACACCCCTGGCACCTACCCACCGAATGGTAGTCAAGGACTCAGAAATTAGAAATCAAGCATATATTAAGGTTCAGATATATATATATATATATATATATATATATATATATATATATATATATATATATATATATATATATATATATATATATATATACACATACTCATATATATATAGATTCTGTATATATATATGTATATATGCGTGTGTGTGATTATGAGGTTTTCTAATTACACCCACACATACACACACATATACATATATATATGAGGAAATATATATGTATATATATACACATATCTATATATATGGACATATATATATATGTATATATCTATAAATATAAGAACCATCCGATGAGAATGGGACTGTCTATGAATATACACACACACACACACACACACACATATATATATATATATATATATATATATCCATGTGAGAACATATATATATATATATATATATGTATATATATATATATATATATATATATGTATATATATATATGTATATATGTATATATATATATATGTATATATGTATATATATATATATATCGGAATCTTAGTATACCAAAATGTTGAAGTAAGGAGACTGTGGCCACCCTTCCTAGAGTTTATAAATGAGGAACAAGGAGAGGATTTGGAGAGGAGTGATATGAAGGGGTATTGCGGACATCACCTAAAATATCCATGGGGCAATCCATTCTAAAGACATACGAATTACCATCTGCCCCTAAATTGGCTAACTTGTCTGCAATAGTGTTGCCTTCCCTATAAATATGATTGACCGAAGTTTCCTCAAAGTATTTGATCAAGTCCAAAATACTTTTTAGTTCCGCTTGCAATTTCCAGTTTGACACTACCCTAGTCCTGACTGCATTTATAGTTAACGATGAATCCCCCTCAATTTCCAGATATTTTATCCCAAGTGATTTGGCTAAAATCAATCCCTCCCGTAACGCTGAGAACTCAGCCATGTTATTCGAGGCCCAGCCAATAGGCTTGTTAATGCTAGCAATTAGTACATCGTTATCTTGGTGAATTGCACACCCTATACCTGCTATACCAGGATTTCCACGAGAGGCACCATCGAAATTAAGCTTAGCCCAGCCCTTTCAAGGGGGAGTCCACTTTGTTAGCTTCCTTTCTATCTCAACCTGTTCACCTCCACTTGCCATAAACGGGGGAATTATCAAACCCATCCATTTAGATCGAAGAACCTCATCCCATCTGGTTAAATTATTAGTCTTTCCCTGGGTATGTCTTAGTTTATTATTGATTTTTTCCACAATTGTTGCCTCGATCTTATTTAGAAGGGATTCTACCCTCAATTTTGATTCTTTTAAGATCCGCCTGTTTCTCTCCTTCCATATTTCCCATATGAGGATTGTCGGTGCTATTTGCCATACTAAGTGGTATATATCCTTTGTGAAGGGAGGTTGCCAGCTAATCAGCCACTCTGAAATATCCCTCGGTCTCGGAGTCGACCAATCGAGGCTTGAGCAAAGCCAATCCCAACATCTCTGACTGAAACTACAACTAAGAAGCAGGTGGTCCACATTTTCTTCCTCGGATTCGCATAGAGGGCATCTCGATGGTCCCATGAATCCTAATTTCAAGAACCAATCTGATGTAAGAATCCTCTTCTGGGAAGCTGCCCATGAGAAGATGCCAGCTTTGGGAAGACCCACGTTATTCCAGCAAAGGCTAATCGGAATATTAGGATTGGTTACAGCTCTTCTGAGTTTTAAAAGTGAGTAACCTTCTTTGGCTTTATAAATGCCCGAAGAACTACCAACCCAAATTATCCTGTCTTTCCCATTATGTAATGAAAAATGCCTATTCCTCAAATTATTCCAGAGGGTTTCCTTGTCTGCATTTGTCAAGTTCATCTCATCAAGGGGTTTCCATTCCCAACCCAATGCGAGGTCATTGGAAACCAGCTTGATATAATCCTTGACATACCTGCCCCTGTTTGATTTACAATGTTCAATACCTTCTACGCTTATTCCAGTTTTGTCAAGGGCAGAATAACCCCCCCACGAGTCTTCCCAGAACAATGCCTCAGAACCATCCGCAATATCCCAAGTCAAATAGTCTCTGATCACCTCTCTACATTCTAACATAAAATTCCAGACTTTGGATCCCTTCGGAAGAAACTCCGTCCTTAGTATACTATCAAGATTGGAATTAGTGAGATATTTATCTTTGAGGATCCTTACCCATTTAAGATCCGGATCCGAGTACATTTTCCAGACTAACTTCGCCCCCAGAGCCATGTTTTGAACCCCCAAGTCTTTGATGCCAACACCCCCTATACTGATAGGCTGGCTAATTTTATCCCAAGATATTAAAGCATATTTCTTTTTGTCTGAGTTCATATTCCAAAAGAACTTCCTCATCTTTTTTATCATTTCTAATCGAGCACCTTTAGGTAATTACTGGCAGGTCATCTGGAATATCGGAATAGCCGCCATTACAGCTTTTAGTAATGTTAATCTCCCAGCCGAAGATAGGCATTTGTTCTTCCAAGAATTCAACCTGAGATCCATCTTTTCAAGGATTTCTTTCCATAATGAATTTATATTGTTTCCCTTATCCATCGAAATCCTTAGATATTTACAAGGGAGTTTCCCTTTATCAAACCCTAAGATATTACAAATATCTGACTCTATGTTTTGCGAAGTGTTAAAGAAGAAGATTTCCGATTTATTCCTGTTCACTTCCTGACCAGAAGCTAATGCATAGATGTCAAGAATCCTTTTGAAAGCCATGGCTTCAGACCTATTCGCACATCCCATCAACATTGTGTCATCAGCAAACTGCTGGTGGGTAATGGCCTCCATTCCATTAGTAATTTTAATACCTTTGACAATCTGATTCATTCGAGCACATGAAATGATTCTCCCAAGGCCCTCTGCCATTATGATAAATAAAAAAGGGGATAAAGGATCTCCTTGTCTAATCCCTCTAGATATCTGGAAGAAGCCTGCTGGGGAACCATTTATAAGCAATGATATCCTGGGAGATGAAATGCATTCGAAGATTAAATTGATCCATTGTTTAGAAAAGCCAAAGGATTCTAAACATTTACACAGAAATCTCCAATCGACCTTGTCATATGCCTTCTTAATGTCTAACTTGATCATCATCGCAGCTGATCGATTCTGTTGTATCGAGTGCATGACTTCTTGAGCAATAATAATGCCATCAAAGATAGATCTACCTGGTACGAAACCGGATTGTTCCTCAGAAATAATGCACGGAAGGATGCCTTTCAATCTGTTTGCTAAAATTTTAGTAAAAAGTTTGTAAATTGTGTTACATAAAGAAATAGGGCGAAAGTCTTCAAAATTTCTTGATTCCTCCTTTTTTGGGATCAAAGTAATGAAAGTGTTATTGATCTCCCTTAAAATACTCCCAGAGTTTCTAACAGCTTCCAAAGCTTCCACAACCTCTTTACCAATAATGTGCCAACATTTTTGAAAAAAGCAAGCAGGAAATCCATCCGGGCCGGGAGCTTTATCAGGGTTAAGCTGCCCCAATGCAACTTTTACTTTTGATTCTGTAAATTTGTTGCAAAGTGCTTTATTTTGATTTTCAGTTATGATCGTAGGAATATTCCTAAGAATAGTTAAATTGGCATCTTTAAGAGAATATTCAGAGCTGAACAGGGTTTTAAAATGGTTAACCGCTTCTGTAGTTATGTCAATTTGATCTTCCAGTAGTATACCATTATTACTCATGATCTTGTGAATACCGTTAGTGTTCCTCCTTAATTTTGTACTATTGTGGAAGAACTTAGTATTCCTATCCCCATTTTGAAGCCAATTCTCTCTAGACTTCTGTTTCCAAAATATTTCTTCTTTTGATAACGCATCCTCGTATTTCCCGAGGAGCTCCTTTTCTTTGAGGAAGCTATCCTGATCCATTCCTAGTCTAAACACTTTTTCATTAAGGTCTGCGATTTCTTTTTCTAATGACATTTTGGTTTCAAAAATGTTACCGAAAACTTCACTATTCCATTTCAGTAACTTGCACTTGAGATGTTTTAATTTATTTACAAGGCAAAACATCTTTGATCCCTGAAAACTTACCTCAGACCACCACCTGGAGACCAGGTCATAGAAGTCTGGATTTTGCATCCACATTTTTTCAAACTTAAAGGGGCAACACCGCGGTGTAGCCTCTCCCTCAATATTGAGGATGACAGGATAATGATCAGATCCTGATGATGGGAGTAGTGAAGCAGAGAGGTTAACCGCTAGATCGGTCAAGTTCCCTCTAAAAAGGAATCTATCTAGTCTCTCAGCGATTTGTGTAAAGCCTGATCTTCTATTATACCAGGTATACACACCATTATTGGTTTCTATATCTATAAGATTGTTATAAGCTACCCACTCTTTAAAGTCTTTTAAGGATTGCGGTTCCCTACGAATACCACCCTTTTTTTCTGATAAATTCAGAATAGCATTGAAGTCCCCTTCGAGAATAACAGGGGAAGAGGTATCTAGCCCCATCATAATCGAGAGTTCTGACCAAACTCTGCGCTTTCCAGCATCCGGGATCGAGCCATAAATGTTTATAAGGGTGAAAGTGAATTTGCTGTGTTTGCTTATAACCTTTCCTAATAGCCAATTTCTATTACCTGCTATAGGATGAAAAATAATACTACGCGGATTCCAAATAATTCCAATACCACCAGAAGCGCCCCTGGCTTCCACAAATTCACCGCAAAGAATACCTAATTTCCTTTTAAAAGCCTCAGCTTCTACCTGGGCTAATTTAGTTTCTTGTATGAGAACGATATCATGTTTCCATTTAATAATGTTGCTTCTAATTAGACGCTGTTTGTTAGGGGCGTTCATGCCCCTAACATTCCATGAAGAGATTTTCATGGGGCCGTGGGAAGGCCCTTCCCCTTCCCAGCATCAAAGAAGGCTGTCAATTTGCCTTGGTCTTTAGCATTTCCATCCTGCAATCTTAACTCGCTCAAAGATTTTCTGCCTCTACTTTTGGCTTCTCTAGCGCAGTCAGGAAAGTTTTTCCCGTCATATATGTTTTTTATTCCTAAGGTTTGCTGGGGCACTATCACTCCCTCTCCATTATCCTCTCCCAGTTGGGGCTGAGCTACTGATAAGTCATTGACAGGAGTAGTTATTATATCTCCAGCCCTATTCTCATTATTTTCTTCCTCATCCATAGAAGCCAAGAGTTCCTGAATTAGGAACCTCTTCTCAGCTTCCTCTTCCGGAGAAAGATTTTCAACTACCTTATTATCGAATACCTCAAGAACAACAGCCATTCTAGAAGATATTTCTTCTAGATCTGCCTCATTTTCTTGTTCCAAATTTTCGTCTGATTTTGTGTCAGATGGAAGTTTCAATGAGTCCACCGAATTTGAGATTCTTTTTGTCATCTCCACTAAGGCATCTTCTTTTATAGAGTTTGCCTCATCTATAATCTTATCAAGGTCATTAATGTTGCTGTAGGTGTTGTTTCTATTTTCATCTGGGTAAGCCACAGGAAGGCTATTGTCGTGAACAGGGGATGCATTTATTGTAGGTTTTTTATGCTGATCTGAGAGAGAGTTATCCATTTGTTCGATACTATTAACCAGCGCTGAGCATGTTTTCAACCTAATATCAGATTCATTTATAGCCCCATCATAGAAGGTGGGTTGGATGTTCCACTCCCCCCTGTTCGATACTATCGTGATGGGATCTAAGTCTAGTGAGTTAATGTCAGATTCAACTAAGATTTTGATATTCTTTTTTACAACCCCATTTTCTAGACCTTCACATCCCAAAAAAGAACCGAATTGTTCCCCAATATATTCTAGGATTTCAAAATTCAGATATTCAACTGGTAATGTACCCAGATTAATCCATCTAGGGTAATTGATTAAATTCTGTGAGTGAGGATCAAAGTTCGGTTTCCAATCACAATGAAAAAAACCATAACCTTTATATAATTTAACCGAACCATGGAGAATATCATTTTTTGTATTTTGATTATCACACAAAATTGCAAGAAAATTATTATCCAAGATAGTTATACTTACTTGTCCCGGGTATAGGGCCATCCACCACTCAATAATTTTTCCTGTATCTTCTCCAATTCCCGCCCACTTTGCAAAAACCCCACATTTGCTAAACAAATTGAATTGGGGTTCCGTCAATTTTGCCGGAATTTTACAAATTCGCCTCTATCTTGTTCTGGATTTTGGCTCAAAATTTCTAACTTTCCCGAGCGGCACTGTGTTTGCCCCAGTAGCCAGATAAAGATTTGAGGCTGAGGACTTGTGCCAATCGAAGTTGAAAGATATGTTTCTACTTTCGCCCATCTTCTTCCTGGCCTTTTTCGAGCGAACGATATGCCAGTTTCCGTCGGAGGGTAGTGACAAGGCATCATCCATTTTTGCCCTAATTACTGCATTTTCCCCAAACTTGCCCGCTTTGCCAACTGAAAACCGACCTTCATTTGTAACAGGGTTTTTCTTACCTTGCGGGCTGAAGATTGAAATGCTCCTCGGACAAGAGGCGAAGACTTGTCTGCACCCCCCCGCCGAAAACCTTGGCAATCTCGCATGACAGAGATTTCGCATTTCGCCAGATATCAGAGCAGAACTAATGTAACATATTTATTTAGTTATTGATTTTTTAACAAAGTAAGGTTACATATAAATTAATATTTAATTGAACATATATAAATTAATATTTTTTTATTTTTTTTTAAATTTAAGAAGGTTTGGTGCTTCAATATTTCAAAATGCTTAAGTTCTTTCAGGTGATTCTTTTGAATATTCTATTACAATAAATTTTGTTTTCAACATTTAATAAATTTACTTTCTTCTATGAAAAAATAGACTTGTAAATTAATGCTTTAAAATATTACAAAAAAAAAATAGAACTCGTCTCAAATTAAATCTATTTCTAAATTATTAAAAACAACATTTAAAATTTGATTTAATTTAATATATAAAAAAATTCTTCTATTTTTCATCCCTATCTATCTATTTGAAAATATCCCTTCACTTGTGCTTATAAATATAACTAGCTTATATATATTATATTATATATATAAAGAAAGCCAATAGATATAGAGGCTTTCATTTTTTTTAATTTAAAATAGATATATTATTTAAGTAGAAGAATTAAAAAAAATAAAGCCTCCACATATGTCGGCTTTCTTTATATATATAATATAATATATATAAACTCCACAATGAAAAGAAATTAAATAAAGAAACATTTATTAATCTATAAGTCCCATAATTTATTTCTAATTTGGTTAAGCTTTAGGATTAGGGTTCAGTTTGGTTTAATGTTTAATTAGGTTTAGGAATAAGATTTAATATGGTTTAGGGTCATGCTTCAACTTTAGGATTCAATTTTATGTATAGTTTATGGATAGGGTGTAATATGGTTTAGGTTTAATTTTTACCTATGATTTAGAAGTGTCTATTTTCTCATCTTGTTTGCTTAATTAAGCTATGTTAAGGTTAGAGTTCTTTTATTTTAGTCATAGGATTGGTGTTTAATTTTGTTTAATGTTCAATTAGATAAAATGTTAAGTTTCAATTTGGCTTAATTTTAGGTTTAAGGCTTGGTTTGGTTTAGTTTTAGGGTTAAAGTTCATTTTGGTGAAAGTTTTGGGTTGAATTTAGTATAGGGTTAGTGTTAATGTTAGGGCTATGGTTAAGGTTAGGGTTTGGGTTAGGGTTAAATATGGTATAGGGTTAGAGTTCAATTTGGTTTATGATTTAATTAGTTTTATAGTTGGAATTTAATTTGGTTTAGTGCTAGGGTTCAATATGATTTAAAGATAGGGTTTATTTTTGTTTAGTATTAAGTTTATAGTTCAATTTGGTTAGGGTTAAATTTGGTTCATGACTTGGGTTTAATTTAATTTAGGATTAAGGTTGTGTTTGGTATAGGGTTAAGGTTCAAATTGTCTTAGTGTTAGGGTTAAATTTGATATATCTCTAGGGTTCAATTAGGTTTATGGTTAGCATGTAATTTGGTTTAGTATTAGGATTAGATTTTAATTTCATTCAATGTTATTGTTGCAATTTAATTTGGGTTGGGGTTAAGGTTTGAAATTTGATTTAGTGTTAGAATTAGAATTCGATATTGTTTAGGTCTTGGGTTAAATTTGCTTTAGGGTTAGGGTTATTAGGGTTAGGGTTAAATTAGGTTGGAGGTTAGTGCTCAGTTTGATTTAAAGTTCAATTATGTTAAAAGTTAGGATTCAATTATGTGTAATGTTAGGGTCACAATTCAATTTGGCTTAGCATTAGGGTTTAATTTGGTTAAGGGTTAGGATTAAGCTTCAATTTGGTTTAATGTTTAGTTAGGTTTAGGGAGAAGTTTAATATGGTTAAGGGTTATAATTAAGGTTGAGTTTGGTTTAATGTTTAGTTAGGTTTAGGAATAAGTTTTAATATGGTTAAGGGTTATGGTTTAGATTTTAATATAGTTTGGTATTTAATTAGATTTAGGGATAGGGATTACTTTGGTTTAAGGTTTTATTTCAATTTTTTTAACATTTGATTAGGGTTCAATCTCATTTACTATTCAATTAGTTTTCATTTAGATTAGGGTTAGGGTTAGGTTTTAAGTTGTTTTAGGATTTGGGTTTACCTTGGTTTAGAATTAGTGTTATTATTTTGAATTAATTGAATTGCAATAGTAATCCTAACCATAAAAGTAACCCTTACAAAAATTGAAAAATAAAACTAACCCTAACCATAAAAGTAACCCTTACAAAAATCCAAAAATAAACCTAACCCTAACCATACTTAACCCTATTATTATAATCCTCAAATGTGATCCTTTGTTGTAGCATAAAATCTAACCATTTTGGTACTGGAACTCTACTCACAATTTTTATGATAGATTCTTTTTTGTAACCCTAATATAACCCTTGGATTAAACATAAACCCTAATTCAATAATAATTAAAGTTGAAGTCTATGGTTGTAAATTTTGTATAGGGTTGGAATTCAATTTGGTTTACGATAAAATTATGTTAATAGTTGTCATTTAATCTAGTTTAGTGGTACGGTTCAATATGATTTAAAGTTAGGGTTTATTTTGGTTTAATGTATGGTTTATAGCTCAATATGGTAAGGGTTAAATTTACTTCAAGATTTGGCTTTAATTTTAAAATTTAGGATTAGGGTTGAGTTTGATATAAAGTTAAGGTTCAAATTTGCTTAGTGTTAGGGTTAAATTTGATACATCTTTAGGGGTCAATTGGGTTTAAGGTTCAATTAGGTTTATAGTTATCATGTTTTTTTTTATCCGTATAGTTATCATGTATTTTTTTTTTATCGGTATAGTTATCATGTAATTTGGTTTAGTATAAGGGATAGATTTTAATTCCATTCAATATTATTGTTATAGTTCAATTTGGTTTAGTGTTAGAATTATAATTCAATATGGTTTATGCCTTGGGTTAAATTTGGTTTAGGGTTAATTGATTATTAGGGTTAGGGTTAGGATTAGGATTTTATTAGTGTAATGGTTCAATAATTTTTAGCATTTTTCCTATTGTTAAGAGTTCAATTATGATTAGGGTTAGGTTTCAATTAAATAGTGATTAATGTAAATAATGGTTCAGTTTTGGCTTCATATAATTAGAGTTCAATTTTATATTTAGGTTTATGGTTGAATTTGCTATAGGGTTAGGGTTCAATTGGTTTAGAGTTAATTTAGGTTTATAATTTGCATACAATAAGGTTTACTATAGGGTTAAATCCAGTTTACGACTAAGGTTTATTTTATTTTAGTGGTAGTGGTATATTTAAATTTGGTTTATCTGGCATGGAGGTGTTTTGTTCAAGATCCACTATCTTTCACCAGCAGTCATTGATGTAAATAAAAGATTAGGGTTTTTCTTGGAGGTTAAAAGGTTGATTTCACTTTATTTTTTATTACCTTGCATTCATAGCAATTTAGTGTGATTAAGAGTGACTAAGGGAGATGAAAGAAATTTCAAAGTAATCACATTTCTTCTTGAACAATTTCACCAGTGACTGGAAGAGTTTGTTAGGGTTTTTCACCAAAAGCGATCATTGTTAGCTTGATGATGATTGTAATAGATGGATTCATGTGTTGTCATTGATGGAACATGTATACACACACATATGTTCACATTGTCTACTGGTATTACTTCAAAGTTACTTGTATTATATCACAACCAGTATTGGAAGTTTAGTTTATGATGGTTTAGAGAGTGTCAAAGTAGTATATGTTGACAACTGGTATAGGCAGGAATAACTTGACACCAACTCAAAGATACAGTGGAGACCATCAAAGAAGAAATGGAGGACAATCAGTGCACATGTTGAATTGGTTAACTCTAACCGATATCAGTGCTTCAACCGGTATTCATTGATTATGTGATCAGTTATCACCAGTGGTGATGAGTTATCCTTAACCGACATTTTTGTGGTAAATTGTGATGAGTTATGTTTTGATTGTCTAGATACACTATACCTAGGAAATTGTGATGCAATTTCTAAGCCGACATGAAATCTAGTGTCTATATAATGACATTATGATTCAAGAACTGAGATATATGAAGAGAGCGATATGATACAAAGTAGAAGTTGAAGGTATTGTTGAATATGTTGGTGATGTAGTTGTGAATGTGCAGAAGAGGATCTATTCAAGCAAGTTGTGCTACTATTAGATCACACACTTGTTATTTTCTAATCACTACAATAGTCAAATACCCTAACTAAGTAAGCTCTAACAAGCTTCATTGTACAAATCCTCTAACCAAGTGATCCATTAGTTTGGATTCAGAAATCCTCTACCGAGGTTACTCATCATAGGGTACTACCTTTAACAAGGTATAGCTCCTAGTAGAGCTTTGGGATCTTGAATAGGATTCACTCCTAGCAGAGAAAAAATTTGTAGACCTCAACTGGTCAGTTATCTATTTCTGGTAGATAGTTAGCTTGTGAGTCCCATCTCACCGTGGTTTTTACCATTTGGGTTTTCCACGTATAAACATGTGTTATGGTGGATGTTTTACTTATTGTGGATTCTTTAATATCATTTTGGATTGCATGCATAGTATTTGGCAAACTTATTAAGTATCTCAACCGATCAGTATTTAAAGTAGTGCTTTTGAAGTCTATCAATCATCAGGTATTTATGTTTAAACATGGAAGTGATATCATCATCTATTCCTATATTTGTTGCAAATCCAATTGTTGTAGAGGTCAAAGACAGTCCCAGGCCAACTTTCAAGTGGTATCCACATGTGGCTACCTTGGATGATTCGGTTGGAGAATTTTCTCGTGTTCTAGAGGGAGTTGTTTATGTCTAAGATGTTAGGGAATACATCCATTGTCATATTGAGGATTTGAGGACATTTGATATAAAGAGCATGTACATGAGCGAGCTTATCAGAGATTCTAGAAAGATTAAACCGACATACAAGTATATTGAAGACTTAGGGTTTACCGACATTCTGGACATTTTTGAATTTAAAGATGAAATCATTAGTTATGTTTTAAGTAGAGTACATGGGGAGTTTATCTAGATAGACCTTACAAGATCACCAAGGAAGCCATAAGGGCAATAACTGGTTTACCTCAAGTTGGGCAACGTCCAGATAAGAAGGTTTCTAATGATTATGTCAATAAAATCATCGACGCGACATCAGATAGGAGATCGATGAGAATAAACACTATTACCGACACAAACATCAGATTCGGTAGCATGATCATCGGTTATAAGGTAACTCAGTCAAGATGACTAAATTCTATTTCCAATTCCTCAATTTTTCATAGCTTACAAAATGATGAGAGTAAATGAGAAATTGGATCTATGTGGTTGGATGTTGGATGAACTGTTAATAAACCTAGGAAAGATTAAAGGTGAAAAGAAAGGAACTTTCCGGTATGGAAACTTGATTGTCTGCTTAATGTTATTTTTCATGAATGACAATCCCGATTTTTGGAAGAGGCAATGGGCATTTGATATCCTAGTAGGGAGACAATTGAAATAGTTAATTGGTACTTTAGGCAGTTAGAGAGATGATAAGGTATGGGGATATTTTAAGGAATTCTAGAAGTCTATGAAGTCCAGGGAAAGGCTTCCTAAGCATATTGTTAAAATATACTCAACTAACATATGCTTCATGGTGAAGAAAGATGAAACACTTAATGGAAGAGGTTAAGCCCCGAAAGATTTTGATTGAGGAAATGGGATATGAAGTTGATGCACAGATCCTTGATGCTTATTCAATAATATTGATTGATGCACCTGTTGATGAGGCTGAGAAGCCCTGTGGTACTCCAAAGCAAAATACACAAGAGGTCGAAACAATGTTCAACCGAAAGAAAAGTGAGAAGCAGGAAGTAAAGGCAAGCAAATTTATTGAGAAGGTTTCACAGGACATCAAAGCATTGATTGATACTGTCCCAGAGAAAGGAAGGAAGAGGAAGGACCTAGAATTATACATTGAGCCTGTTATAGCAGAATCTGAATCTGAGGATGATGCACCCTTGGCTTTTCAAGATGGTTACAAGGAAGAAAATAGAGGAAAATAAGGTAGAAGCTAAAAAGAAACCAGTTAGGAGGGTTACATTCAAGTTACTGGCACAAAAGAAATCACCAAAAGTAACACCTTAAGCTCCATCTAGTACTGTAAGAAGGAAGAAGAAGAATGACATTGACATGGCAATTCAATCTGGTAATGTAACTATCATTCCACCAAAAAATTATGCAGTGTTAGTAGATGAAATCACTAAGGATGGCATGTTAAAGAATGTACAGTTTTACTATGATTGTTTAGATAATGTTGAACAAAGAGAGATAGAGTAGACAGTTTTGTTATATTTGGGTATTTATAAGAAAGCCTTGATAGAAATTGAAAACCAAATACTGGCAAAATTGTATGATATGTTATATGCTAGGAGGCTATTAGCAATACAAGAAGACAAGCATATTAAAATTCAAGATTTGTTATCTGTTTGTGTTTCTATTACTCTAGAGAAAATGGATAAGACACTTGAGGTTGCAGATAGAAAAGTCTTTAACATCAAACATAGAATAACCAACCTTATGCTAGGAGTGGTAAATGAGATAATAAAGGAGACCCAAAAGGCATGGGCTAAGTTCTTTAATGAGAACAGAGGTTTATTTACTTCACCGAAATCAAAGATAGACACTACAGACACCCCGGTTGAAGGGAAATGAAAGTGTATTATGGGTACTTCACCCTCAATTTTGAAGAACATTAAGATAGTGGAAATTAAGGCCCTGGTAGATACAAATGTTGAGATACCGACAAATACCGAGAGTGAAAAGGTTAATATTGCATAGGGTACTTATGTTAAGGACAACAATCCTCCAGATACAAATGTACAGGTTGAGGTTACAATTCCTAGAGAGGAACCTGCAGTTATAGAGACTGCACCAAGTGGCAAAGCCACTAGTGTAGATGAGGAAGCTACTAAGGATAAATAATTAGAGAAGAAGAAAGGGGAATCTGATAGAGAACCGGTAGTTGGTACATCATTATTGTCAATTGACACCTCGCAGGTTGTAAATAAAAACATAACTGAGATGAGTCATACTAAACTTATGATGATGGCTGCACAAAAAATGATAAAGGAGGAATCTACAAATAAAGGGATTATTGATCAGTCAATCACTGTTTTACATAGACTAGTATCAGAGTGCAAGATTGATAGGGAAGCGAGCCCATGCAACAAGCTTAAGATAATTACTGAGCACATTTCAAAGGATTTCCAATCCTTGCAGTAGATTTCAAACTAGCAAGCACTGGAGAGGTTCACACAGGCTAAAAGGGATACATTTGATCAAGTAATTGAATTTGAGAAGAATAAGATTGATGAGAAATTGAACCTAATAGATAATTCTTTCAAGTAGTGTACAAATATTTATAGGGTATGTTGTAACACAGATATACTTATAGTTAATGTGGATAAGAAGATTAAGGAATTTCACGAGAAAATTGTAGGTATAGCTGATTCTTTTGATGGATTGAATTCATTAACTGCATCCATTGATGGTCAAATTTTGGTTTTTTTAGCTCAAATTTCTGTTCTCGAGAAAAAAAAAAGACAAGATCATAAGAAGAGCTAGAAGTCTAAGAGGCTTGTCGAGTCCTCGATTGGATTCACTCTGTGTACATAAGAAGAAATGTATGGATATGGTTGGAAATCCCACACTAGCAGAGCTAAATAAGAAAGAGTCCTTTACACATATTCTAAATGGACATGTATCTATTTTTGGTACTTTCAAATCTAGTTGGGATACTTATCGTGAGCTATTGGAGAAAGCATGTCCAAAAAATTTCAAATTTGTATCTATTTTTGGTATGGTAGTTTTTTATTACATTTGAGAGTTGTTTTTGTTCTTTTTGGGCGCCTGACTATTTGATGCTAGTGGTTTTTTGGTTGCACTCTAGTCCCTTCCCTGCAAAACTAACCAAAAACATATATGATATAAATTAAAAATATTAATCTTTGTTATATTATTGAAAAGAAGTAAAACATATAAAATTTAAAGATTACTAAATTATTTAAAAAATTGAACATATAATTTACTATCAAAAAATTATATTAAAATGGATACATTAAAACAAAGGACTTCAAGCATACAACCCTACAGACTTTGATTTTCTTGCATCTCAATGGTTGTGAGATTGTGGGCTTAAAGCCTTTAATTTTGTATGTATATCATTATTATCGTTTAAAACTGGAAATTAACATCATTGAAAATATTTTATTTAATTTGTTAAATTAGGTTGATTTTGCCAAAATCGGTACTGAATGCTAAAACAAGTACCCTGACAAAATTGTGATAGCATGTGCGTATTAGGTATAGTGGCATGCTATGCATCTTAGTAGCCACTGACTATTCTCCACACAAAACAACATGACCATTGTATTATAACATTTCATGACATAGCATGGCCTTATGGCATTGGGAAGGCACGAGTTGACAAGATTGTTGGTTGGTGGTGGGAAGGTGATGTTAGAGGCTAACGAAAATTAAAAATATTGTTTCTAAGAATTCCATAGATGAGAATGAACTATTGAAATGGGAAGAATAATTTGGAATCCATGAACATCCTAAACAAAAGACACAAACAAAAGGGCATGATGAAAAACGTGATGCGTCTTGTTGCATGTTGTCCACATGTAGGAGTGGTGAGGGAAGCTATATACAGTTGTGGGTTGTTGGACATGCCATAGGTTTTTTCTCAGTCTTCATGATCTTTTGCAAAGCCTTCGTAATCATTTGTAGAGACACATGATCTAAGTGGACCTAATTTGAAAAAAAAAAATTGTTTCATGGCCATTAACTTAAACGTTTGTTAAAAAATATATTTTTTCTTCGCCATTTGCTTTATGTAATATTTTTTTTAGTAATTCTACAAAGTAGTTCATGACATACATAGTTTTATGGTTGGTGGGGTTTTGGAGTTGTGGATATTTTATGTGCAAGGGTGGCATCCTCTTGACATGTATGTTGTTGGAAGTATCTGTTGTTGTGGTTGTCATTGATGTCAAACTTGTTCTCCGAGTGTTGTAGTATTGTTCATTGTTGGTTGTGATATTCTATGCTAGACCTATCCTTAGGTCCGAATGTGATTGGTGGGAGATTGTTTGATGTTTTATGGGTCTCACTATAGCACATAGAGATCCGGATTTGAGTTGCTTGCATTGGAGAATATATTTTGACTATTAATTGCTTATATAGATGCTTAGCGTGTGGATATGTTGTTGGTTATGTTTCAGTGATTATGGTTCAGTGAATAGCTTTAGCAAATTTGACTTAAAATTCAAAAAACACTCGTTAGATCCTTTACTAATATTATTGAACTCATTAATAATGAATCAAGGACAAATTGTATCTCCATACTATTCTTTCAAAATCCTTTTGAATTTATCACAAGAGCCTATATGTGCATCAAGCAAGCTCTTGTACCAAACTCTTTCTTCATTAATCAATGATTAAAAAGTAAGTTTCAAGAAGATAAATTTATCTTCAATTTCAAAGTCATTTGCTAAATTTACAATAGAATTTAAATTCTCTTCACTAGACAATTTTTACTAAGGTAGTTCTTACCTCAATTGCAATGGAAATGTCTAAGCTAGCTCCAAAACCGTGATGTCGTACCATGCAAAACACTTGTGTTATGCTTATAGAAGAAATGTTGAATAGGTTCAAAATGGTTGTGGGGCTCGACACAGCGTTGCGACCGCTTCCCCCTATGGATAACATGAAGGTTATTTGCGGTGTACAACAATGCAGTTGGGGACTTTTTGGAGCTAGTTCAACTGCAACCAAATTGCCTTGAGTAGCCTATAATATTAGTAAAATCCATTGTGTGTACCTCTTAAGATTTAGAGGTGGCCTAGTAGGAACATGAGCAAGAGGTTGTTTAGTAGGAACACGAGCATGACCTCCGCAACCCACATATGTATTATTCTTTTGTCTAGCAAGAAAAAATCTTATAATATTGCCATTCACCCATTTTTGTGGGGTTAGTCTTAAAACATAAACAACTCTAAAAATGAGGACCTAAAATATCTTCAAACATGTAGTGTCGCGGTTAAAACACTTTGTTGGAGAAGCAAACACCAAGGTTCAAAGAACTGAAAGGCATGTCATGCTAACGTCGATCCAGCTTGGATCATATCCAATTCCCCTTTGATCTCATTGAAAATAAGACCAATATCGTATACCTGTTAAATTTGATGGATTAAATAACCTCACTAACACTAATAGCTTGAACCCACCCGAGACGCCAACAATTTCTCTAAAACAACTGAAAATTATTTTGCAACTTGCCAACTGAGAAGAACCTATTACATGGTACGAAAGCTGAGATAACAGGCATATTATTCCGAAGAGACATTACTGAGCAAAGCAGAGGCTATTGTACATGTTTTTCTACATATGTTCATATCAATGTACGGTACACATACAAAATGTGAGTTGTTCAAGAATTTAAATTTCTCGTTGTCCCCAATGGGGTACACATGTATCTCGTCCATATCTATTTACAGTCAAAAAAGAGATTCGACGTGTCGAGTCATGTACGGCTCTGTGCGACTGGAAAATTGCACCCAATTATAGCGGATCCGCCTCTCTGAGTTGCTAAGATTAGCTTAGTAATTTGTTCAATTGCATGAATTTCCAGGTGCGTGATTCCTATTTACCGCCAAAAGTTCTACAAAGCACCGTTCCCACCGCAAGAATATTTCACTGCTCATAAACTTCTTTTTGCGAGGTCTAATTTGCTTTAAATTTCAAAATCTTACTCTCAATAAGTCAAGATCAGGTAGCATTTTTTTTTCTATTACTTGCCCTAAAGCGATTCTAATGCTTGACATATTGGCTTATGGTTTTCACGCTATCCTCCAGTTTAACAGATTCAAAGATGGATGGTTCAATAATAGGATGCTTGATTGGTCGACAAGTGCAGGTCACTTGATATTTTTTCTTATATACCTATTAGAACTGTATTGCCGTATTGTAACAATTTCCATGAAGTTTTGCTTCATTTTCTTCTTTGTCTACACCTGATGCATATTTTGCTGCTCTTATAGGTTTGGGGCTGAAGCCAAGGCCATCAACGACCTACAGAGTTTGACTCTACTCCCTCTGTGATAGCTATATGATATTTTATTATGTAGGTGGTCTGAAGGGATATTCCGTTATGTTGGGTTTTACTTATTATGGCTTGTAAACCCTAATGTTGGTGATGTATAATGTTTAGATTCTATTTCCTTTTTTTCTCTTAATTTTTCTATGGAAACATAGAGGGTGTTATAATAAATTAATTATGCCATTGTTGGCACAGACCAAGAGAAGTTTCGAGACATCCATGCAATTCAAGTCCACGCAGCTTCTCAGCTTCTCTCACCTGTCCGCTATAAATAACTGACCTAATTGTTGTTACAATGCAAGTAGCATTTTCTATATATTTTGTCTATAAATACATTGCATTAGCCTGGGATTTTAATGTTCCAATTTGTGACGTTTTCTGCTGTCTTTGGTTTGTCTCTATATGTCTTTTTTCATGGTGTCAGAGCCATGGTAAAAGGTTGGTAGCTGCAGACTCAAGCGGAGTCCTTGATGTTGAAAGGATTCGTTTGCTGTGATTAAATCCTTTTGTAGTTTTTGTAAGCTGTTATTTTCCTTTCTCTCTTGTTGCAGGTAGATCAGTGAAGGGAAGATTGGTGAGCACCAGCCTACAAGTGAATTTTTCAGGGAGCTGTATGCTGTTAGTGTTACTGTGTAAACAAGACGGTGGGTTCAAACGAAGCAGGAAGAAAAGAGTTCATATCAGTCAGTTCTGCTCTATTTTACCGCTCTTGATCAAGGAGATTTTGGAACAAAATAATCACACAATGTTGTCTTTCTAAATGAATCATTGTTTCTAGCTGTACAGCTAGTCATAAAGAATAATTATACATTTTGATAATTTTTTTTGTGAAATACAACTTTCACCAGAAGGTAAATTCTTAGTGGCCACGCTAAATGTTGAATTATGATAAAAAAACAGTCAAAACTAGGGGGTTGACCCAGAGTACAAAGCAAGTTTCAAAGAGACCATTATCAGCACATTAACATCAAACAAACGGCAGAGTATCAGCCAATCCCTATCTTACCTATCAAAAACATATTCTACCTATTATAGAACATCACAAGATTGGTGACAATTCTGTCCATGTAAAATCTGAAAATGCAGATATCTAGAAAGAAACCAACACTAAACCAACTAGCCTTAGTAATAAGCATATTGTTCTTACGGCAGTATTTGGAAATAAAAAGAGTCTTAGAAAGCCACGGGAAATTAAACAAAACCAGGATCCAGTAGATCCAACAACGAAACGATAAGAAAAAATGAAGAAAGGCACCCATTATTCATTTTTTCTAGTCTCTAATAGTCCGGTCCAATCATCCGCAAGGAACTCAAACAGGTCCTTCGTGACGTCACCTTCAGGGCAAATTTTGCAATTCTGTTGAAATGCTTGTCCAGAGTTTCAAGCTTCTTTTTAACATTGTTCAGATCCTCAGAAATGGTTTTATGACCCGCACATTGGATAGCCTTCACCTTTTCACCTCCACCAACAACAATCTGAACGCCCTCAGACTTCCTCCCATCTTCCTGACAAATCTATTTACCTTTAGCATGGGGGGAGTAGGAGATAAAGGGGAGGTGTTCTTACTATCTTCCTGCAAAGTCCTAGAATCAAGAGCATTAGTGTCCAACTAAGAAGACTTCGAAACATCAGTGGCCTCCATGTCATGCTTGGTGTTATCATTGTCCTCCTTCGGGTCTTCCATATTATCTTTGACGTAGTTCTTTTTAACTACAAGTTGTTTGAAGTGGGGTTTCACAACAATTCTATGGGACCTATCAGGAGTCTCTCCTTCCTCCACGTCCGACTCAACTAAATGGACTTTGGGATCTTTTTTGGATTTTTTGGAGACGACTTTAGCAGCAAATGGGTTACATTTTTTTTTTTCCCCAATTTTAGCAGGGGAAATGTGGGGGGGTGTGGCAAGGGGATTAACAGGGGGTATTACGTTTTTTTGAGATCTTGTTTTTGCCCTTTTAACACCAACAGGGTCACCAGAGGGGCATGGGAAGGGGGCAGGCTAGACAGAGATTGGTTTGGGTAGACAGAGGGCCTGGTGGAAATTGTAAAGGTGAAACATGAAGCCCCCGTGAAGGATAATGATAAAAAACCCCATATCTACCTTCAAGGGTAAAATCTATTCATGCTGGTTTCGTCAGTGACCCTGCTAGTCTTCTTCCATTTCCTTCCCTTGGTAGACAGACCCGTAGCCTCGGCTATGACATCTTCACTAATTTCAAAATAGATATCACCTATTATGACTCTCCTGTTGTTCCAACTATTAACAAACTGCATGGAAAGATTTTCATCGAACCTTGTCATAGCTCCCATGAACGGAAAAATGAATTAATGTCAATGTTATGAACATGTTCTTTTTTGATTATTTTTAATTATTTTTTTAGTCATTTAATATGGCGACCAAAGTATTATTGTAAGATTATTGATTATCTAAAAAAAAAATTGTGGTTGATTTAATAATTCAAATAATAATATTTGTATATATATTTCAAATACGTATTGCATTAAATATGTATAACTCTTTCTTACAATGAGTTAAATTAAAATAAAAAATTCAATTCTGAGTAGCTTTTATATATACACTCTCTTTACATATTCAAAATTTTATTTTTATAATATTATATATAGATCTTAATGTTTTATCAATTAAATATTTTTTAGTTTTTATTTTAAAATATAAAAAATAAAATGAAAGATAATGTAAATTTAAAATTATTAATATTCATTATCCAAAAATATGATTAATTCAAAATTTCAGATTTAGAAGAGATTGAAAGATATTATCATTCTTAAGTACTACAATAAATGAATAGAGAAAAATTCTATATCTCACAGCCTAAAATACATGACAAAATTTTAAAAGTTGCAAGATATTTACAAATAAATGAATAGAGTAAAATTGTATATCTCCCATTGTAAAATACATGATGAAATTTTAAGAAATTGTAAGATATTTACAATTTTAAAAAGAATTATCAATATTCTTCACGTGGTCATCAACAACAACAAGAGCTTTGAAAATATTAAGATATGTTCTTTTGAGCTCCAAACATAACATGAAATTTCTCTAAATCCACTCCAAGCTAAGAACCATGGACATAATACCAAGCTTTAGTAGATACACTTCAAGGTAGGGGATAATTTTTTTTCTTTAATATCATCTAAAAAAAAAATTTGTTGGAGACGGACAATATTTTAAAAAAGAATATTAATTGTTGTATTATATATAGAAACCACATATGTCAACTATAATGTTATGTTCTTTTGATATCCAACTTAATACAAAGTTTCTATAGATCCACTTCAAGCTAAGAACCACTAACATGATACCGAGTTTTCCTAAGGAACCTCCTATAATATCATCAAAATAATGATCATTAGAAATGTACAATATTATTAAAAAAAAATTATTGTATTGTTTAGAAAAATGTATATTTGGTGTAGAATGATATATTATTGTGAGGTTTAGCATAATACATAATTCCTGTGCTCATCACCTATATTCTACCATTACAAAAATAGTACTTTTTAATATTGAATCAAAGTGTCAAAATTATACTTCCAAACATAAGAGTAAATGGTAAAAAAGAATAAGTGTTGAAAAACTTACCCAAATTTTATTAAGAAAATAATTTATAAAGTTTCAGAGAAGTAGCTAACAAATCCCATTATCAAATGCACCTCTTATAAAATGTTAAAAATTACATATCTAATATGTTCCTAAATGATAATAAGTCTACTATGCATGCAAGTACCAAATTTTACAATTAAAGATTTGTTGTGCTATTAACAATTACATTGTTTGTTCAAATTTTGAGATTAAGATAATGATTTAGTGGAGCAATGGGAGCGGGGTGTAACCTCCCTTGGGCTTAACCTCCACTCTCCACTCTCCAACACTGCAAGTTGGGCTTTACGGACATGAATCTGCACCTTACACATCTCATAGAGTAGATTTTTAGGATTTCATCGTATGTAGATGGGGACAAAAATGCTGAATATTGCACAACAGAAATCTGCGTTCAGATCTCATCTATCTATAGATATAATAGAGTTGATTTTACCTAATATTAAGTTTGTTAATATTATCTATAATAATGGTGGTATAAGTTTTATTAAGTTTTCCACAATTGTTGATATTATTAAGCACATTGTTTGTGTGTACAATTTATTTTAGAAGCATTATCGTAAATTTTTTATACTGATTATAAATATAAAAATACAATTTGCTCCATTCAACATAGCATCATTGATTCTATGAATAAATTTCTTATAAGTGCATGTTGATGAAATGAGTACTTGAAAGAAAGACAAAAAGATAGGTACTTTTATAAGATTTGTGAATGAAGATTTCTTTTATAGTCCATGATGTTGCATTATTTGTATTTGGGTCTATAGATGGCTTACATCAATATTGAACCACCTCATACTCTTTGGAAGAGACCCTTAACCATGCTCACCATTGTGTGATAACTATCCAGCATGCTTTGCCTAATAAATTTCACAACATTTTTATATTGTCTCTGATTTGAATGCATTCACTATCTCAAAATTAAGTACACAACTATTTGTAAATCATTATAATACTATCTTGAAATGTATTCCTAATTGGAAATATAAAAAATAAATAAAAGAAATCAAAGAAAAATAATTTTTAATTAACAAATTTAATTTTTTTTATAATTAAAAATGACTAGAACAACCACCAAATATATTCAAATGGTGCAAATCGATGATATTATT
Source organism: Cryptomeria japonica (assembly GCF_030272615.1). Classification (NCBI taxonomy): domain Eukaryota; kingdom Viridiplantae; phylum Streptophyta; class Pinopsida; order Cupressales; family Cupressaceae; genus Cryptomeria; species Cryptomeria japonica. The sequence goes on from NC_081409.1 coordinate 172,901,870, forward strand.
GACATTCTTTTAAAAATGTTGAAAAAGAATTAATATACAACTACTAGCATGTTTTGTGTCATTCTTGTAGCTCATTTAATTATCAATTTACTATAAAATGTATTGTATAATTATCTACATAATACACATGCATCATGTCTACAACTTGTTGCAGTTTATATTTTATTTTTATTCTCCCTGTTATTCTTTTTTAAAATTTTAACTCTTTTTCCCCTCTTCAAATCAAATGAATATTTTCTATAAATTCAAACAAAATATATAAACAAGATATTTGTAAAGTTAATTTTCATATTTATATAAAAAATATTTTGTTTGTAACATCACACCATAATAATAATATACACATATATATAAGGTACTTCAATATCTATTTTAATACCATACTACAAAATCTAACGATAAAATTAATATCTAATATCAATTTTATGATGTTTATATTTCTAATTTATTTTATATGTTATGATTTTTGGGTTTCTTTAAAGTTAATAATTGGGGTTTGGGTGCACAAGGGATGAATAGTTATTGGAACTATAATAGTTATTAGTGTTCTTCCCCTATTTATATTCGTGTAAAGATAGATTTGCTAGTTTATACATAATCATTATATATAAATGAATGTATTATCAATTTAAATTGAATATTGAATATTTTGTATTCTATATAATTACAATGGTAATGGGGGAAGAATGAAAAACATGATTAATATTTGAGGATATAGAAACCCTATAAATGTTAATATCATCCTTTATATTCTACCTTGGTATTTCCTAGACACAATTATTACATCTACGACTTTTCATATAGTTTGAGAATTCATTTCATTGCTTCATACACATATTTTAATTCAATTTCATACCATGCATTGTTGGATGTGAAGTCCAACTGTTCATTTCATATTCCCTTTTGCGTTTCTTCATCTTCTCTTAAAGTCTATATATATATATATGAGGGAAATGCTCTATGTATGTAAGCTACAATATGTAATAAACTTGAATGTCCTTCTTCCCTATGGATGCAACCATAAACTTGAATGTCCTTCTTCCCTATAGAGATAACCAAATTGGTGAATCACATTAATTGGTAAAAGTACAAAGTTGTGTCACACAATGGACAACACCAATTCAATTTTTTTAATTGAATCAACAGAAAGTGACATATATGTTTTAAATTTTAAAATGATGTAAACTAGTAAAATGTATACTTTTTAGTGTATTTCATATTTATATATTTTTTAAAATTTAAAAAATTATTTGAATATAAGTTATTTTAAAGTAAACACTAAAATTTAGCTACTTATAAAAAGTTGAAATTGAAGTTACACAAGGCCCCATGCTTTGTATAGTAAATTTTATCTTTTTTTCCTTCAATTTTTTGGTGTATTGATAACTTGAAACTTTAATGCATGGATATATTTTTCACTGTTTTTTATTAATATATATATTTTTAAATAAATTTGAAAATTTACATGTGCTGAAATAAAACTCTTTCCATTTGGCATCACCTTTTGTCATAATTATTTATCTAAAATAGAAAAGAATTATATCATCTTGACATAGATTTTTTTTAGATAAAAGTGGCATAGCCACTAAGTTTTTTATTAATAATAATACGAAAAAATTATAAAGTAGCAACAAAACTCAATCCTGCATAAACACGAGAGACCAAGACCCAAGTCTATTTACAAAATCCCCAAGCCTATTTACAAAATCCCCAAGCCAAAAAGACCCATAGATGAGTCACAAAATGGGGGCTCAACATAATATACATTTATAGTTGACAAGGAAGAAAAGAAAACAACCCAATTATATGGCCATCTGATTAGAACAATCGCTAGTCCCCACCTCTGGGGGTTCACAAGCACCAAAATTATCACCACCCACTAAAGGAGGAACCACATGCAAGGGCGTGACTGCACAAGGGTCACTTCTAACCACAACTAAGGTGTCCAATAGAGAGTGGATTCTAGTGAATACATCCAGAGGAACAAACAAAATGCAAGGAGCCATGTGATCAATTAGAGCCTCAAAACCTAATAGAGTGTCATTGTACTTGTTACCTATAAGACCACCCCTATCTACACACAATAATTCTCCTTGGCAACCATTAGCAAGAAGCTCAGAAAGAGACAAGAAACCACCATAAGAAAACATGCCATTATCAAAGCGGTAATAAGACAAAGCATAATCCACACCATCAGAAGAATAGAGGGAGGGAAGGAGAAATGTATCTAAAATAGCTTGCACCAAAGAAGAGTGCAAAAGAAGATCCATGCACATAATGAGGAAATGAGAATCAACTTCAGAAATGAAAGAATTAGGATTTTCCACTAGCCAAATCTTCCCAACAACCTTTCGAATAGCATAAGAAACATCAAGAACAAGAAAATTCAAAAGCATGCCAAGCTTCTCGTCATCAAATGTATGCAAATCTCGAAAATACAAAAATTTAGAAGGCACAGAAACCTTGTACCACATAATATTAGCTTTCGATGACATGAATGGAGATAATTACCAAAATAATAGTTTCAAATACCAATATATAATAAAAAGAAACATCATAAAAAATTTGTCATTAATATCAATATCCTCATATGCGTTGGCTCGTGTACTCACACAAGGGAATAGTAATGTTAGTTCACCAAAATGGCAGCCAAGCATCAATCTCAATATTAAACATGAGCTGAAGTACACAAAAACCATAAAACTTCAACAATAGTGATGTAAGTCAAGAAGGATCATTTGTAATCCAATGGCATGATAAAGGCAACCTTACAAAGCTGGGTACTTCTCCAATAATAATCATGTATTTAACCTCAAGAATGATGCTACCATAGTTCATTTCCAATATAAAACAGAACTATTAATTATTTATGAATGATTGGGGGTAGAGAAGATCCTACCACCTATTGATATGCCACATTATCATTAATCGCCTTATTGGCAAGAAAATCTACAAGAGAATTGGCTTCCGAAAAACAATGAGTAACATTAAAAGACTTAAAATTATTAAGAAACTGTAAGATATTGTCCAAACGGTACTGCAAATGGAAGAAATGTGACCTTTTATTAAGAAAATAATAATAAACCAGCATGGAATCACCCTAAATAATAATATTCTCGATTTTCAAAGAATAGCCAATTCAAGACCAAGGCTCAAAGCTTCAAGTTTTTCCTTATTATTGGTCTAGGGCAAGACCATTTTACATGCAACTAAAACAATGTCTCCAAAAGGATTAGATAAAACTATTCCAACACTAAACATCCCTGGATTTCCCCTAGAAATGCCATCATAATTAAGTTTAAATTTCCCAATAGGTGGAGGAGACCACCTAGCTTGGGCCCTTGAAACCTTGCTCAATTCAGCTTTAACCAAGCTTGATTGAGGCAAAGGACAAAGAAACTTCCACTTAGAAGAATTTTATCATCCCAAGAAGAGAAATATTTTAGACAAGAGGGATGCTTAAATAGATAGCTCCTAACCACCTCATAAATATACTTCTCAATATTTACAATAACAACCTCAGAAAAGGAGAATTTATGTTGAAAATTTTGGAATTTATTTCAAGCCACAAATTCCACACCACCAAAGAAGGGCTTACATCCGATAGGCTTATCAACATGGAATCAAAATATAAAGAAGGCCAAATCATAAATTATGATTGCAAAGAGGCACAAACAGAAGCAGACAATCCCAACATAGCAAAATGCTAATACTAGCAATCCATTGCAAATGGACAAAGGAGAAAAAGGTGATCAGAAGATTCCATGAAGTAAGCACAAAACACACAAGGGAATACAACAATAATGCCTAATCTATCTAGGTGAGAGCCAGTTAACACTCTATCTTACTATTCCAACCAAGCAAAGGCTCCCCGATTTAGGAAGACAAGTAGCTCCCCAAAACAACCTAATAGAAAACTTAGGAAGGGAAGAAGTGTCTACTAATGAAGCATAACTATCCTTAACCGAATAATTAACATTCTTAGACTTAATCCAATTCAATTCATCCTCCCTTTTAGTGAGAACAACCACTCTTTTCTAAAGCTCTTGATGATAAGCATTCTTAACATTTTGGGAACAGGGAAGGAAATCAATTCATTTCCACTTAACATTAGCAATAGGACCCGAAGAGTCTATCAAGAGATAATCAACAAAAAAAATACCCCATGAAGCTTTCAATCTCTCTTGGAGACCCTCCCAATCCGTAATTTGACCCAAAAGAGAGTGACCATTCTAGGCATCATCCCAAAACTTTTCCTTGCGCCCATTATGAATTAATCAAGAAAGATGAGGTAGAATCACATATTTGCAAGATTTGAAGAATTTTCAAATCTAAGGACCCTAAGGAAGGGACGAGGGAGTAAAAATCCTCTCCCTATCATGTCCATTTAAATACTTAGCCATCATTAACTTCCCCCATTTAGAATTAGGGTTTTGATATAATTTCCAAACAAGTTTTGCCCCCAAAGCTTTGTTTTGTAGATATATATCTTGAATACCCACTCCCCCAAAAAGTCTTTTCAAACATACCTTATTCCAAGCTAAGAGTAGAATCCTAGCTTTGGAAGTCATATTGTCATCCTAAAGAAAAGACATTAAAATATTTAAGAGACAATTCGAAAATCTCCTTGGAATATTCAAAACAAACATAATATAGGTGGGGATGGAACTAAGGACCGCTTTGATGATCAAAATCTTACCCACAAAGGACAACCACTTGTGCTTCCAAACCGAAATCGTGTTGCTAATTGTTGATAATATGTTCTTCCAAAAAAGATGCTTCTCGTATCTAGAGAAAAAAGGAATACCTAAATACTTGCAAGGGAAAGAACCAATGGAAAAACACCAAAACCTGACCAACCTATGTTGCACAAGAGGGGAAACATTCATGAATATTATTTTTGACTTATCTACGTTCACTAATTGACTAGATGCACTTACATAATCATCAATGAATACTTTGATAACTCTCAATTCTCTGATAGAGGCTTGTACAAACGACAACGTATCATTAGCAAATAAGCAATGAGTAAGAGGAAAGTCAATATTAGTGATCCTTACACTTGCTCAATTGCCTGATGAGGAAGCAGCCCTAATGGCTTGACTAAGACCCTCGACCATCAGAATAAATAAATAGGTAGAGAGGGGATCTCCTTGCATCACACCCCTAGTGGACTCAAAAAAGCCACATGGAGACCCATTTAGGAGAAATGAGAACCACATTATGGAAATACAAGAAAACACCCATTTGACGCATTTCGAAGAGAAACCAAATTTATTAAGAACATCAACAAGAAAACCCCAATTCACGTTATCGTAAAACTTCATCATATCCAACTTTAAAACCATAGAAGAGACTCTATCAGTCATAACGTACTGCAACACTTTGTGACCAAGAATAGCACCTTCGAGAGTTTTTCTATGAGGCACGAAGCCTCGTTGCTCGTTGGACACTACTTTAGGAACAAGTAATGCTAGCCTTCTCGATATAGCCTTTGTAAAAATTACATGAGGTGCCTTGGGTGCGCGCTCGATGTCCCCCTAGCATACTTAGGTGCGCGGTTTCAGCGTGCATTAGTGTGCGCATCGCGCCTTGGTCCACCCCTGATGAGAACACAAACAGGCAATTTATCTTATAAATAGTATTATGTAGTACCCCTTCCTGATCAGACTCTTTTTGTTATTATGTTTGACTTCAGTAGACTATTCAGTGGAACATTTTTATATATTAATTCAGAATTTATGCGATGTTATTTTATGCTTTAACTGGATATGTAGTGTATTCTTTCATGTAGTATTTCATTACTTATGTTTAATGAGATTTTTATGGATTACTGACATGGACTGACACATTTACTTCATATGTGCGATGTACTATTTATATGTTTCATGTTTGCAAGTGTACGGGATGCGAGGGGATGCTTCTCCTTCACTCACTCCAGTGAGACAGGGAACGCCACGATTCTCCTTCATCAGTGTGTGTGTCGTGTATGTTTATATATTTTTCTATATGCATTTGTGGTTCATTGATGCAGGACATTGTAGGTACAAGTACCAAGTAGGTACGGGGTATCGACTCCACTTGGTTTCATAGGTCTGAGCATACCTTATTTGTCCGATGGGAGTCGAGGAGATAGTTGTGGGACCCTAACTTGACCCACAATCACACTCATGTGAGTGTTGTCAGTCAGTCGTTTTTTCCATTTGACCGGTATGCGAGTCAGAGTGCTTTAGTGTTATCTTTTTGCGATTTGACGTTTGAGCATTCCTCGTTTTGCGTACTTCCATTTATTTGAATAGTTATTTAATTTAGTAAATGATGCTATTTTTGTGTTGGTATAATTAGTTAATTATTATGCTCTTGAGTTATTGGTTTAATTCAATAAATGAGTTGCTAGAATTCAATGGTTAAATTGGCTTATTTTATTGTGTTAAAGTTGTATTATTATATTGGGAAAGGAAATTTTAAATGCCTATGTTGAAATAAAGTATCATGGAAAATAGAAAATGAAATAAATAAAGGCTTTTTCCTTTTTACCTTTTTATGAGTTTTAGATTTTATTTTGTTGAAAAAATTGTTTATGAAAAAGGTAATCTGATTGCTTTTACTTTTTAAATAGTTTATTTTGATTGGTGGAGCAAACTTTTAACCTAGAAAGTTTAGGTTGAAAATATATTTTTCCCATATATTCCTGGAAGTTCATGGGAAGAGGACGCAGATTTTTTTGAATGCAAAATTTGGAAAACCGATTTGGAAGGAGGAACTTGGAGTTGGATTTGGTTTGAAAGATTGGAACTCTTCCACAGATTTGCTTGCTGGATTGCTTTGAAGGTTGGATAGTCTTCTTCTTGTTTTGCAATTTAATTTTTAATGTTTGAGTTTTCTTCCTTTGTGTTTGAAAAATTGTAAAATCTCTTTGAAGATTCTTGTTGAATGTTGGAATTAAAAGGAAGAGTAGTTTTTGTTGTATTTTGTTGAATTTAAATCAAACGTGTGCATATTGAAAGGAAATGGTTCAATTTTCTTTTTGTTGTTTGTTATTGTTCTTGCAAAATCTAGTTCTTGGTTTATTTCCTCTATTTTGGTATAGAAAGAAATAGATTTAGTTTTCTGTGTGAATACTAGTTTCTATTTTCCCAAGATTCGAGGCTTATGTTGGCAAAAAATGTTCATTTGCCTCTTACATGATGCAAGGATTCTTCTTATGTAAAAGAAGTGAAGAAATTTATCAAATCCTTCTTATCTCTTTTAAATTCTTCTAATTTTGCCCAAAATATTTATATAATTGGGGTTCTTGTGTGTTGTTATTTGCAAATTTTTCTCATTGAAGAATATCCTTTCATATTTTGAATTGTGGCATTGTATGTGTGCCCCGTGAAAATGTATATGGAATGATTTAATTTTATATTAAATTGTTTTAAAATATATATATAATAAAATAAATTAAACCTTGCCCACGTGGCGGGCTAGCCCCACAAGTGGGGCGGTAGTGTCTTGCTACCACAGTAGCAGCAGTACCGGTCGGTAGTGACTGCTATGTGGGGTAGCAGCACTACCGGTCGGTAGTGACTGCTACGTGGGGTAGCAACACTACCGGTTGGTAGGACTACTACCAATAGGTAGCAGCACTACCCACGGTAGGGATTAGCCCACCGTCGTGCTTTATTCCTTCGCGCTACATGTTTAATGTGACCGCAACTTCATTAATATGCGATGAAATTTATAAGTTAGTTTTAATGTTCATTTTAATATGAAAGTTTATAAGTTAATTTTTTATGTTAATTTTAATATTAATTTATTAGATTTTTTTTATCTTCCTTGTCAATCAAGGCTTTGGTAATTAAATCAAATTGTTGAAATTTAGATTTAACTTTGGAAATAGATAATATGTTTAATATAATTCATATTTTTATTGATATAAATATTTAATATTGACTTTATTACTTGTTGGAATATTGAATTGAAAATTATATAGAAATGAATGACGTTTTTGAATGATGCATTAAATGTAGGGTGTTTTAATTTAATTTTTCATTCAATGAAATTTGCAAGTGTTATAATGCTGATTTTCTCAAAAATTGTCTAAGTGCAAAATTAGTGAAATTAGCTTTTCTTGCAGAGAGTTTTATTGGTAGTTATTTTTCGTCTATGATTCGGTCGTCTTGTTGTGGAGTATTTGGTATCTTTTGACCAAGTGATGTATGATGACTTTGTTGTCTTAACCATGTAGTGTTTTCCTTATGGTTAACCAGCAGTTAGTATGTCGTTGTTTTGGCCACTTGTATTTGGATAGTGGTGTTATGGTTGTCTACTTTGCCATAGGGTCCTCGTGGAGTGACAATGTTTGTTAGTGTCCTATGAGAGAGTGGCTTTCGAGTGGGGGTTGTGCCCGAAGTGGATGGTAGGATAACCCCTTGAAAGTCAGATAATAAGTGATAACCTAATAATTGATTAGGGGGTGGGTAGCTTTAATATTATTTAAGATATTGTACCCTTTGCATGGTTGAGTGCTCGTATAGGCTCAAGATGTAATGGGAAGGCATGGAATGGAAAACCGATCACCTTGTCTTCACGAAGGGTTGGTAGGGTCCGTATGAGACTGAGATGGAGCTGGAGGTTTGGGAAAGGTTACCAGGATAACCCAGGATGGGGGTCAAGACCTATGGAGGCCTACCTAGGGTAACCATCATAAGCTATGTGATATGACACTCTCTCTTTAGGGTCACTAGTGTATTGTGATGTCGAGTCACTTGAGTATGGTGATGTTGAGTCACCTGGAATATTGTGGAGTCGTATTGTACTATCATGGAGTCATATTGTTTTGTCGTCCATGTCTTGCTTATGCTTGCTTGAGGGTCCTCTTCTATCTCCTGGCACAGTGAGGTGATTCCATATTCGGATTACATGGTCAAGTGGTAGTCCCACTTCCCATTGGATATTCTTGTTTGTACCTTCATGCGAGGATTGGCTTTGTAGGTGTTCCTATGGTTCGTGACTCATACTCAATCTCATGTTGGAGATTATTGTCCTTTGGAGACCTATGTGGTCAATTGTATCAATGAATTTATGTAACCTTGTAATTTGGTTAAGTTGTTAACTTTGAATGTATTATTGGAAGCCATGTATTTTATGGTCAATGTGATCCTAAGTATTGGATGTTATTTATTCAACTATCTATATGATTTGGGTAAATGTGTAATTGAAGAGAAAATTATATTGTATCCTTTCAATCTTTCAATGGTGTAATTTGTTATTGCATATGGCTTATTATGTGCTATGAGAATTTGATGGTTAATTGGATTAATCTTAATTGTGGAATTTAACTTTTAGTTTGATTCTTCGTTGGTAACCCTTTAGGAATTCTGGTGTTAGTCTTCCGCTTGTGTTATTATTGTGCAATGTAGTAATTAATGCAATTTTTGTTATTTATACTTTAAAAAATAAATTATTTCACCCTTAGTTGCCCAGATGTGTGGTTTTTCCTTTGGGGTTCCTGGCAGGGCACTACATATTACACAACAAGATTGGCCTAAAGTGCGAAAAGGACTGAGGATTAACCCCCTTGGGGATGAGAGAAAGATAGGTGTTATTAAATTCCCTAAGGATGGTTCCATTTCTTCTAGACTCCTCTAAGGCTAAAAGAATGTCTCGACCTAAGCTATCCCATCACTTCTTATAAAACATGGCCGTAAAATTATCTAGCCTTGGGGCTTTGTCAAGTGCCATAGAGAGAACTACCTCCTTTAACACGTGCATAGTAAATTCTCTCATCAAAAGATTATTATCTTCCTTGGTCTCACAAGAAGGAATTGAGTCCAAAATGCTATTACTTGATACAATGAGCTCAACAAACAAGAGTTTCTTAAAGAAATTAATTTCTTCAAGGCTAATAGCATCTTTGTCTTCCGAAATTCTACAATTAGCATTCTTGATTGAAGTAATCCAATTTATCTAATGCCTCTTCTTAGCAGAAGCATGGAAAAATCTAGTGTTCCTATCACCCTCCTTCAACCAAAACTCCCTAGACTTGGATTTCCAATAAATTTCTTCCTGATACAATAGTTCTTCAAGTTGGGAAGAAGGACTCTTTAGCATATGAAAAGAATTAGAATCCATGCCCTGTAAAATAATGTTCTCATTTAGAACCACCAACTCATATTCTAATCTAAAATTTTGATCAGATATTCTTAAAATATAACTTATTCTAGTCCTTGATCTTTGATTTCAAAAATTGAATCAAAAATTGAAGTTTTTTAGCCAGTTGAACCATTCTAGAACCCAAAATGAATGGGGTACTTTCCAAACAAAACTTAAGCATAGGGATGAAAGAGGTATCATGAAACCACATTGTCTCAATCCTAAAAGAGGTCTTCATAGGGGCACTATCTTCAAAAAAATTAAGTTGGATAGGAAAGTGGCCTGAGCCCGAGTTACGAAGAATAGAAGTGAAAAAATTCAGATCCCTAGATAACCAATTATCCAAAAGTAAGAACCTGTCTAACCTTTTAGCAATTTGGTGGAAACCTAATCTCTTATTAGACCAAGTAAAAGACCCATGTTTTATAATACAATCAATGAGGCTATTCGATTGCACAAAAAAATTAAAATCCTCAATTACATTTTCAGGAGGAATGATACCCCCATTTTCTAAGATGAACTAAGGATTGCATTAAAATCACCTCCAAAAATCCTCCATTCATCTTGCAATGGGAGAGAGACCAAAGACAAAGGATCCCACAAACTCCTTTTATAAAAAGAACTTACAAGACCATACACATTAAAAATCCAAAAATTACAATCTGAGACCCTTCCTTTAGCAAACACAAGCATCCAATTACTTACTGATGATATTAAATGACCATCAATGATTCTATCTGTAGCGCCCTAGAATTTCACCCCTTGCAATTTTGACCACATTTTGGGCCATCACCTTGCCAGTCTCATCCCCATGCTTGATTGAGACCTGTTTATGCCTCCTCTATGCAACCAAGCTTCATTTTTCCACTTTGCACCTTGCATAGACCTTTGTCCCTGGCCTAAATTAGGGTAGGACCAGGGCTCCATGCCCTGGTGCTCCCTAATTAGGACCTATTTTGGCCCCTAGGCCCTATCTCAAATTTGAAGAGGAATTAAATCCCCCATGTCAACTTATGCCAAAAAATTAAACAATTGACGATATGCAAGTATATAAGGAGGTATTCTGCTTTCCTTTGGCATAACATACAAGCAATAAGGTGATAGCATGACAAGGTGAAGAAGGAAAGGAGACTACATTCAATCATCAAGCATTCAAGGATTCATCATCTAGCATTCATCAAGGCTGCATATTCTTCCTCTATCGATTGGAGCAACATTACATCATTCATTTTCAAGCATGTGTGTGTGTTATGGTTTCATCATGTTCATGCCATTTCATACAACATATATGATTACATCTTAGAAGAAAATAATCATCATCATCTACTGCAGATATGAAGGTATACCTTTCCATCATTTATTTCAGGCATTTACATTATTTCTTTCAAGGTTGATTCCAACTAGGGTTTGACTCAGGCAAACCCCTATTCCCAACCCCTTTTTTCTTCTATCTGTGTGCAAGGATAGGTGTGAAATTATACTTCTGGAATTAAGCTTTATTTACAGAGATGGAAAACCTATTTTTTGACATGCAGAAAGTTAGGAGGATCAATAGGAGGGCGACCCGGTCAGGACACACGATCCTCACAACTTTTAGTAGATTTCACAGACCAGCTCTGAATCATCTAAAACTTCTCAGATCCAGGTGCATGATGAAATCCCAAATCTGTAGCTCATTGTTTCTGTTTACTTTGTCTTCAATTCCAACACTTTACTTATTCAACTTACAAAAGAGGGTCAAACACATTTCAAACACAATCAATCTACTGAGTATTCACTCCTTGTATAATTTAGAATTGGATATAGTATATTCATCCCCTCTTTTGAATGTAAATTTCTCCAAGTGAAAATCGAATTAGTGATTTGCCCCTTCCATGTTGTGAATTTGCTAAGCCCCAAATTTTCCACTTTACATTTTGGTGAACCCAACTCCTTACACTATTAATCCCGATTTTTTGTTTTCAGATTTGAGTGTATGCAATTTAAAATTCAAATTTCCATTTATAAGTTTGATTTCGTCACAAATTTTAAAAATTTAGAGGTTAATCTCATTAAAACCCTAATTTTGAATTTCAAAATTGAGCTTGTGAATTGCTCATTTTGGATTAATCATTTCAGATCTGAAAATTCATTCAATTTGCAAATTCAAATTTTAATCTACAAGTCAAAGTTCACAATTAATTTTTAAAATTAAGTGGTTGATTTAAAAAACTCTCATTTTTTAATTTTTAAATTGAGCTTGTGGGTTGTTTAAATTTTGAATTTCTCTCTTCAAAGTTAGTTGCTAAATTAAATTTAAAATTCAAAATTCCAACCCTGGATCAAATTTCAATTTTAAAATTAAGTGGTTGATTAAACAAACCCTAATTTCTAAATTTAAATTAGGTTTTAAATTAAGTGGTTCTTTCTACAAGACCCTAAGTTTAAATTTAATTCTCGTGTGGAGCATTTCAAATTTAAATTTTAAAATTAAAGGTTATTTAACAAAACCCTATTTTTGAAATTGATTTTTTATTGGATAAATTCAAACATTCTAGTGGGTAATTTTAAAATTTAAATTAAGAGGTTATTTTCAAGGCCCTAAGTATAAATTTTAATTTCCTAGAAGGTTGCATAATTTTTAATTTCCTAGAAGGTTGCATAATTTTTCAACAATTGAATATCCATTTTTCTAAAATTTTGAATTATTCAAATTCCAATTTGCAAATCTCAACTTTCAAATTCTTATTTTCAAATTTTCATTTCACATTTTTCAAAATTAGAAAAAAAAACAAAAATTCATCAATTTAAATAAATTAAGTGGTTTTATTTATAAAATCCTAATTTATTTTCAAATAATTTGCTGAACTTGAATTTCAATATTCATCATGGCAATTAATGGACTTGATCTATTTTCTATTTCACATATGATTACATTGCCACTTACGCACATTTATTATAATTATATATTGGATAAAGGCTTTTTTCATTTTAATTTTTATTTTTATTATATTTATATTGTGAGTGTGATTCTCACTGTTGTTTTTCCCACACTGGGTTTTCGAGGTAAAAATTATGATTTTCATGTGTTTGGTGTTTTTTTGTTTCATCTTGCATTTATGTTTAATTTGTTAATGATGAATTATAAGTACTTATGATTAAATAAGTTTAGGATTTGTTTTAGACTAATTCACCCCCCTCTCAATCTTGTGGCGTTTTCAACATAAAGGTTAGGTCATAATCCATAGCATCATATTCACAAGAATATGGATTAAAATTATTACATATAGGCATCATAAGTACATCCATAATCATCTATAACATCATAATATAAAAATGTATATATATGTAACTATCACATAATAGGTACATACATCTATGTATGCTAAATATTGACCTATTTGTAAACCCTAAAGATCCAACCACTAACCCTAGATCTACAAACTAATTCAACAAATAGTCAATAGAGAACTAAAAATACATGCAAATAAAATGAAATAAACAAAGTATAAATTTATTCATTACTGAGATTTAAATATTAAATTAATCAATCTACTTAATGACCGTTGGATGATCGCAGATCAATGACATAAGCTCTATTTCGGCTTGAAGTTCAGAAGGAAAAAAGTTTCTTCAAAACGTTGCCGAAATAGAGACAGGTTTGAGCATTGTCTAATAATTCCTTAACTATTATAAATTGTATACTTAATTAACTCTAAGTCTATACTTAATTAATTTTAATCAATGACATAAGCTCTATTCCAGGCCAAAGTTGTGAAGGACACAAGTTTCTTCAAAAAATAGAAATAAAAAGAAATAAATGTTAACCATGGTTTTTCCCTTTTAGGAATATATTGAAATTAAGGGAGATACGTGTCATGGAGGGTGGAGATTCATCTCTGCTTCCAAGGCAAGGGATTAGTTAGCATCAACCATCCATAGTTGTTTTCCCTAGAGGACATGCTCTGGTTTAGACTTGAGATATCATGTGGAAATGGGAGGATCGTTCAAAGAATAGGACTGGTGGAAGTCGGGCAAAGATGATCGAACATGCGTAGGAGTTGAATTCGGGATTTAGTCAGATAAGTAATATTAGTACCACTGTGGCCTTTGTTGGTTTTGACAGTTATATCACAAAGTTGATAATGGACAATTTGGAAGGGATGAATCTAGATTCAGGGGTGCAAGAAAGTCGTTTCAAATTCAAATTTTTGGGTAAGTTCCTAAGAGAAATACAAAATGAACTCAACAATGCAAACAAATAGAGGTGAATTTAGAATAATATTATAACACTTCAAAAATATAATCACTTACCTTTAGGTCACTAGCAGTCGCCAATGCAGTCAGCAACAATGGTTGTTCCTTGTTTGAAACTTTGCTAGTGATCTGAATCGAGAGCTCAAAACAGACTAAATTGTGTAGAGATAAATCTGATCTTTGACTATATTTATACCAATCTTTATTTGGTGATTTCGGCAGGAAATTTATGTGGTATACAAATATTTGGTGAATCACACTTAACTATAACACGTCTTATGTAATTTTCAAGGCAATTATGGGTCATCTAATTAATTGGCAATTATAATAGAGTTGTCCAAATTTCGGGAGAATTGAGACATGCTTCTGCAAAATTCTAGGTGAATTGGGTCCTCCTGGCCAATAAATCTTTATATGGCTATTGGTGAATTATGGCCATCTATTAAGACAACCTCGAAAAGTGCAAGCAAAAATATTGAATTTAGCGTGTGGAAAACGTGGATTATATTAACTAAATCTTGATAGAGATACAATTAATTACATAAGACAATGGGCGATTAGGTCATGCATTTAATGGATATTTATAAAGTCCGGCGACATGGCCACCCCTAATCGATACAATATATTCGCCATTTTCCAGGTCACCGATGTGAAATATTCGCCATTGGCAAATATTCACCACTAAAGTAAACTTTGTTGTTCAGGGTGCACTTATACAATCTTCCTTTTGAATTTTGGAGTGAAAATCGTTTGAATAAGATTACCAATAACTTAGGGCAAACCCTAGAATTAGATATGGGAGATGGTGATCAGATCCTATATGTATGAATTAAGATGTTGACAATATTCCCTATCCCAAGTACTTAGATTAAAGTTATGACTTTTATGAGTAGTTGGATGCCAAAAAATGAAAAGGAAGATGAAAAGTTCTTCTACACCAGATGTTGAAGAAGCAACCACAATGTGGAGGATTATAGAATAATGACCAAGAAGGTTTGGAAAAAAAATATAATTGGGGAGGAATACCAAGAACTAAATAATCCCATAATAAAACTAAACATTGCCAAAGAGATAGAGGTTAGCAAGTACAAGGTCAAAACACCAATTGATCAAAACAAAGAATAAGAGGAAGGAAATGTTGGTAATTAACACTCATTTGGTGATCTTCGATACTTGATTTATGGTCTAGGGTTGTCATTAATAGAAACTCTTGTTGGAGATTCAATCCAGCGGTCGTGATTCATCTTATCTGGAAGCTAGAGTTAACTGGTAGCCAGTTAACCAGTATAACAGGGTATCTTGGTAATGTTTTGGTTCAGAATAATTTCTGATGATTGCGGTAATTTTGGTGATTGATTTAATTTTCTTGATGGATGGTAAGATCCTTAGGAAGCGTTTGAATACACTCTTTTGGTCCGGTACTATGTTTTGCTCGAGATTGAAGCCAACTTGGAGCTACACATTATACTTCTTGAAGCCAACTTGAAGGAGATTGCTTTTGTGATAAGACTAGATATATAAGATCAAATCGGTGATTGATTTTTGGTGTAATAATGGTATGGTGATCCATTTTGGTGCGATTGAGTGCAGTTTCACGTGCGCACTTTTCTTTTAGACAATTTGGTAGTTGACTGAGATAGAAACAGAGTATTTAGCAAAGCAAAGACAATCAAAGATTCAGTGCTTAACCAGATCTCATTCTTGCATATCAGTCAGATACTACATGAGTGTTCATTTTATTGTATTTTCTCATTGTAATCAAATTGTAAGTCAGTGAGACTTCCTTGAAGGTTGTAGCCTTTCGGGCAACTACATTCGAGCAGTGAGCTCAAGGCAGTGATCCTAAATGAAAGTGCATTCCCCATCTATGTAATATTTATGGACCCCTGGCCATACTATATGAATATTGTGGGTTCCAGCCCCGCCGTGGTTTTTCCCTTTCTAGGTTTTCACATAAAAATTCTGGTGTTGTGGATTTGTATATTCTTTGTTGCATGTTTATGTTCTTTTCTTCTATGCATTGCTAACTAGTGGATAAAGAATGAGTTTGTGGATTTAATTTCTAGTAGATCACTTATTCACCCCCCCCCCCCCCACTCTCAGTGATCTCTGATTCTAACAAGATAATGTTCACATTCATTTGTTGACATTAGTAATCTGATGCCCAATGAGAATGAATATTTAGCATTGATTGAATATCCATTGGAAATCAATACTCCAAAAAGGGAAACATCAACAATGGTAAGCAAAGATGAATTATATATGTACCCAAACCAAGAGCTATAAGTCAGACTCTAGCAAAAACACTAAGGAGGGTCCTATAAAGCCTAGAACATGTAGAAAGACAAACAAAAAGAAGAGAGCAGAGGATGAGATGCTACCTTACCGGTCATCCATAAAAAACATACCTTTTGAGATATAGGGGAGGAAAATCCTCCCATGAAGGGCAATGAAAATATTAACATGGAATGTTAGGGGATTAAACACCCCTAATAGGAGGCGCATGATCAAGCGCCAAATAGAAGGCCAATTGATCGATATTCTATAACTACATCAACCCAAATTATCAAAATAAATTGAAGATGCCTTTTATAAAATACTATTATAGATGGTCAGCCTTTGTCCAAAAAGTGGAACTGGCCTTAGGAGGATTTTGTATAATGTCGAAACCAAATAGGATATCAATTTCGATTTTGTCCTCTAATCAATTGGATCAAGTGTGAAGTGAAAATTTCTAGTTCAGATCTCAGTTTCATCATTTACAATATATATTTACCATCTAAAATTCCAGAGAAATGGGAACTATGGAGAACATTGGGTATTGATTTGCAAAGTCATCAAAATCAAGTTATCTGAGCAAGAGATTTCAATGCCATTTTGCACCCGAGCGATAAGATTGGTGCAATGGGGTGAATGGATCAAGCGCAGGTTGAATTCAACCAATTCATAATAACATAGGGGTTGACGAACATTCTCCCTTACAATGGTAAGTACACATGGATAAATAGGAGGTTGAGTTACTCCAATATAGTCGAAAGACTAGATAGATTCTTCATGTTAGATGAATGGATGGGAGCTCCTCTGATACCAAGTGCTTTGATCAAACCAATCTCAATTTCAGACCATTTTCCAATTGAATAAAAAAACCTTGAAGAAGTAACACCCTCAAGATGTCAATTCAAATTTGAAAAGATTTGGTTCCGTTGGCGAGGTATGATAGAATTAATAAAAAATTGGTGGATTGAGTCAAGACACATTAAAGGTACAAAGATGTTTACTTTCTGTAAACAACTACAATTGTTGAAGGAGAAACTAAATATATGGAACAAAATGGTATTCAAGAATGTTTTTAGGAAAAGAAGAGGATAGATGAAGAAATGGAAGTCTTGAGCGAACATTTCATTCAACATGGAATATCCCAATATGAATATCATAAGGAAAAGGAACTAATCAAGGAATACGAAAAATTTTCATATAGAGAAGAATGCTATTGAAGATCAAAACCTAGAGAAAGTTGGCTAAAACAAGGTGATTGTAATACAAAAGTTTTTCATAGCTCCAAATAAATGAAGAGTTGTTGGAACAGGATAACTTAGATACATCGTATAAGAAAATGTATGCAGCTTAAAGAAGGCTCTTTATGGAATCAAACAAGCACCTAGAGCTTGATATATCCAAATAGATTCGTAAAAGATGAGTAGTTGATTCACTAGAACCTGTAGTGAATTTAAATTTTATGTGAAGATTAATAGGAAAGATTAATTTTTATCATTTATTTATATGCTAATGATTTAATTTCTATTGGATATTTATCTATACACATGTTTAAATTAGTTGTACAGAAAAAAATGACAAACTTATGATTAATGAGATGCTTTGTAGGCATTGGAGTTGTACAATTTGATGGAGGTATTTTTATTTAATAGTCTAATTTAGTTAAGGATTTGTCGAGGAGATTTTGAATTTTCAATTATAATCTAACACCTACTTTAATTGCAATAGGAACTAGATTCAAAAGAGAAGATAAAGGGCACAATGTTGATTTGACAATATTCAAATGAATCATTAGAAGTTTGGTATACCTCATAGCAACAAAATCAAATATTTTGTATGGAGTTAGCCTCGATTATAAGTTTATGTAGTCACCAAAGGATTCACATTGATAACTCAAGAAAATGATATTGAGATATATAACAAGGACAAAAGGCCATAAAAAATTATATTGAACAACTAATGATTTTGCAAGTGGTAGGGATGATAGGACAATTACTTCAAGATATGTGTTTCATTTTGGATCGAGTCTATTTATATGGACATAAGTGAAGCAACCTATAGTAATAATTTCATTACCAAAATTGATGTGCACAACAAAAGCATTTGCAACAAGTTAAGCAATTTGGATTTGGCGAATATTGACAAATTTAATTCATGATCAAGAAGATCCAACACCAATGTATTATGATAAAAAAAATAGAAATTGCATTACCAAAGAATCACGTTCTTCACAAAGCATTAAACACATTGATACAACACCATTCATTTGAGAACTAACCTGAACAAAAAAGAAATCACTTTAGATTTTTCTAGATATGAAGATCAATTTATAGATATATTTAGAAAGAAATTAGCAAGCCAACAATTTGAATATCTATGCATGATTCGGGGGTTGTAGATGCTGAAGCAATTAGTGATATAAATTAAAATCGAGTGTTGGAATATTCTACTAATTTCTAGTACAAATTCATTATAGTAAATGCTTGAAATGTCTTGATAATTTTTGTTGTTTTTTACTAATGAAATATTATTAAAATTATCAGACTTCCACAATCCATAATGATATCTATTGCTGCTTCTGGATTTGATTGTGTGACTTTTTTTGCATCGAGGTTTCGGAACACACTCTGTGATCCATCATTAGGATGTTTAGAGAATGCCAGAATGCCAGAATATGAAAGAAGATAAATTGCCATAATAAAATATGTCTGCCTAGCTTCTAAACTTGCATTCCTAATTTCTAAAATCCTCTATTTAACGGGACAATTATAATAAATTTTATTTAAGTAGGGAAAGGACCCAATAGTTGTGCACCCTAACTTCGCGTTTGTCAAAATCGTACTTGAAAATTTCAAATCACTTTGATTTTTTTACAGCAGCTTACTTGGCAAGTCCCCTGCTTATAACTAAGGTTTCAAGGCCACATCATCAAATATGATGCCACATCAGCATGCTTTTTGCCAAGGTGTCCAAAACAGCCCCCCAAAAAAGTGAGACCAATAGGCGTGCAAAAAAGACCCCAATACTTGTGCAGCTGACATTGCATCACCTGATTGGTTACTTTTTACAATATTAGTACATTTCTTAACAACTATTGGTACATTTTTTAACAACTATTGGTATATTTCATAACAAAAATTGATATTTTTTGTTTCAAACGATAGGTTTTATTTGTTCAATTTTTGGAACAAAAGGTATCAACAACCCTCACAACAATTGGTACATGCTCAACTACTGGATCCTTTCCCGAGAAACTATTCTTTTGTTTACAAGTAATGTAATTTGTAATATTTATTTATCCATCAGCATAATCAAATTTCACCAAATTACAAAATTACATAATAAAAAATAATAATTTGAATTAATCAACAAAAGTCGCCCTCAAATCACATCTTTCCGAGATATGGCTCTGCAGAAAAAAACACGTACAAAATCCAAGATACTTCTACTTATATATAAAATATCACGTACTAAGCTAAACATAGTGCCTCCTATTTTAAGTCTGATACGCATGCATTTACTTACCTTGGTAAACTCGTATTTTACCGTCATATGTATGTACCTTCTCTATCCCTGAATAGCTCGTCAAGTTGACAATTATCCTACGGCTTGGATCTCAGAATCTCACCAAATCCCAAGACTTACCATCTTAGGGAGAAATTAGTACATAATTCAATGGAATTGTTCAAAATTTTTGCTTCCCCCCAAAATATTTACACTCCACTCGTGCATCCTTCACGCGCATACCTTTCCTTGAATGATGAAAAAACCAGTTGTCCGTCCTCCTATCTTCAGTAGTAAGAATGGACATCTGAATTTAATGGCTTCGCAGGTTTCAACGGTTATATCAATCGAGCCCAAACTGCTTTATAACTATCCTTCCGTGCACAAGTTGTATTGGCTTGCATCAGATTGTGATAATGGGGATCTTTACTAATAGATCGGCATGGCATCAGATTTAATAAAGCTCCATTATACAGTGATGTTATATCATGAATGTTTGACATTTTAGAAATATAGGATGTTATTTCTCTTGTAATGGTCACGGTTATTCTGGCTTCAAAATGGATATTTCGTACAGCATGATAGCGAAGTGTTAGTCAATCGTAACTGTTTATTGCAAAATCAACAGTCCATCCGTACTGCCCGTTTTGGAGCTAGAATAGATGCATCCTCTTGTAATATCATCTAAATAATGATTACTTAGAAATGTATAGTTTTATAATAAAAAAATTATGTTGTGTAGATAAAATAGGAGCACTTCAAGCTAAAGGATAATTTTTTTTTATTATATCACTCAAATAATGATTACTTAGAAATATATAATATTATAATAAAAAATTATAATGTTGTGTAGAAGAAACATATACCTAATCTATAATTATATGCTTTTTGGAGCTTCAACATGAAGCACCAACATAATATCAAGTTTCCATAAAGGCACTTCCAACTAAGAAATGAAAATTTCCTATAGAATATCATCCAATTAATGATTTATTAGAAAAGTATAATATTCTAAAACAAATTATTACATTGTGTCAAAAAAAAAAAAAAAACATTTATGATCTATAATTATATGATTTTTTTACTCCAACATAATACAAAGTCTCTATAGAGCCAATTCAAACTAAGAAGCACCATCACAATATCAATTTTTCATTAAGAAACTTCAAATTAAGACATAACTTATTTCACATAATATCCAAATAATGACCACTTAGATATATACAATCTTATGAGTTTTTTTTTATTATTATATTATGCAAAAAAAAACAAAAAAAACACATGTAATCTGTAATGATTTAAAAATATTATAAAATAGGATAGATGATCACCATGACACTTTATGTTGCTAAATATATTTGTGCCCCATCATAATCAAAATTATAATCTTGAAACATAAATCTAAATGTCAAGAAACAATAAGTGTTTTTAAAATTTAGCCAAGCACAAGCTAAATTTTAAAAAATTAAGAAAATAAATTATATTAAATATATGTTACATTTTAAATTTATCATATTTTTACTCTTTAACCTATTTAAATTTTTATTATCACAAATCAATTATTTAGTATAAATTTATTACATCAATTATAGTAACACTTCAAGTAATTATAAGAAAATTTGAATCACTTAATATTTTAATGATATTTGTAAATATTATTACATTAAACAAAATATATCTTGTAGAATTAATCAAAACATTCCAAAAATAAAAAATTAAAAATAAATATATCTTTTAGTTTAATATAATTTTTTAAAATATTTTTACTTTCAACAATATATATTGAACAAAAATATATTAAAAATTAAATACATCTTATATTTAAATAATTGAAATTAAAAATAAACATAATTATAATATTAGCATAATATGTTTATAAAAATGAATTAAATTTCATAAGTAAGAATAATTTATAAATAAAATATCAAATTTTTAAAAATATTTATATTTATAATAAATAATAAATAAAAAATAAAAAATTATGGTTTAAAAACACTTATTTATTTTATAAATCGCTTTATAAATTACATTAGACTATTAAATCGTTATATTATTATAATAATTTAAAGATATTTGGAAGCATTTCATTAAGTTTATAGTTTTTCATATTATGCACAATTACCATGCTAACTAATTAAAATAATATTAATATCAAATATAAATTACCAACTATAAAATAGGGTATTTTCAAATAGTTTAGCATATAATTTACTATGAAAAAAATGATTAGAATTATAATTTATAAATTTAAAACTAAAATACATAAATTTAATTAGTAAAAAAATTATTCAAGTTTTTTTAGATAATCATAATGTATACAAAATCAATATAAACAAAATTTAAAGGAATTTAAATATTACATAATACAAAGACAATATGAATATTTTTTTTAAAATGAGTATAGAATATTTAAAAAAGTTCATCTTCTTCAATGGTCTTTGCTTGCATAATTTTGAAATTGTTCCATCTCTTCATTTCTTCTACCACAAACAATCTTCATATCTCTATTTTCTTTATATTTCTTTATAATGTCTTTATATCATATAACATTATCTTAAAACTTGATTCATATTAAGTTTGTATATATAGAGCAATTTAACAAAAAATTAAATTTATTATTACTAATAAAAAATTAAATATAAATTTAAAATTATTTTTATTTTAATGAATAAAATTAATAACTAAATATCAATAGTAAAAGTAAAATATAAATTTGTTATATATTATTTATATATTAAAATTCTAAATTTAGTGAAATTAAATACTTTTATCCCACCATCAAAACAACTTTAAAATATAATATTTTTAAATAAAACCACAAATTATTATATAATTGTTAGAAATATCTAGTTCTCCCTTCCATCAACAATTAAAAACAAAAATATGTTTCACCACAATTTGAGCAAGTCATACAAAACAAAAAGTAATATAATGTTTTGAACAAACATGCATTCAGATCTAATCCGGAGATTCGAATGGGAGGGAGAGGCGAGAGAACTGTGAGAGGTGGGAGCAATGCTAGGGCATTTGGAGAGGGTAGAGTTTCTCAAGGCGAATCTGAGGGGTTCTTGAATGAAGAGGATGGTTTGGGCTTTAGCTTCCCTTGTTTAGGTTTCTTCGTTTTTTCTCGTGTTGGGTTGTTTGGTGTGCTCTTCTTCTTGGTTACAATTTTTGGTTTGGCTTTTTGCTCTATTCCTATTACTCCTTCTATGCATGCGCTTGGGTGTTGGTGTGGTGCAAAGGATTCTTCTTTTCCTGTGGTGCCTTCTTGCCTGTGTCACTCTGTGGTATTCTCTATTGGTATTTTTCGTGATAGGGGTATTTTCCCTCTTTTCTTGGTGCTCCCCATGCCCAATTGTGGGGTTGTGTGGGATGTAGGTTTTTCCCCCTCCTTTGTTGCTCCTCGTGCTTGTTTCTAGATGCTTTTTTCTGGGATTGTGAAAGGCACAAGTGATGGATGCAGTGTTAGGGTTCCTAAAGTGGAGGAAGGTGAAGATGTGTCTTTCAAGGTTGTCGATAGTAGATTTGTTACCTTTTGTTGTGGTGTGGTTGACTTGATGCTCTCGTTCTTGGTGGACTTTGGGCTTTGTTGGGTTCTTCATGCATGTGGTGGGAGGGGGAGAATTTTATCTTTGTTCCCTTGTCTCAGCAAGGGTTTGGTGATTTTTTATAATGGGAGTTATTGGATGGGGTGCTTGCTATTTTTGGAGGCTTATTTTGATGGTTCAACTTCTTTCCTACCCTTGCATTGGATCTGTGGTGGTGTCCTTTTTCCCCTTATCTCCTTGTGCTTCTTTGTTTTTCAAGTTCTTATGGGAGAGGTTATTTTGTTGAGGGTTTCTTATAAACCACTTGTGTTTGAGATCTCTATGGAATTGGGGTATGCATCTTTATTTTTATACCTTTTGTATCTCAGAGTCTCTCTTTATTGGGGGTTTTGTCATCCTCCCCTTTTTTATTTCTTTGACTCTTGCCTTTATGCTTCAGGTTCAACATCTTCGGTTGTCTCTAGTTTTTCCTTTAGAGGTGTTCCTATCTGTTGGTGTAAATAATTATTCATCTTGGATATTATTACACCTTACTTAAGTTTACTTAGGTACATGCATTTCATAGTAGTTTGGGTATGAGACACTTGGGTGTTTGTGCCACATTGGGATAGTGTGTGTAGGAGAATTTCCACCTTTTATGGTGTGATCTTGTTGTTACACTCCACATTCAGTGGGTGATCCACCTCATGTGGAATATTATATTGTTTCTCCTACCTACCCACACCTATTTTCTACCTACCCTTGTTTCTTATTGAGCCACATGTCATGTTTGTGTGCTCACATATCCATATAGCCTTGCCTATATAAGAAGGCTCATATTCATTGTAATTATTGAATGCTTAATGATCCAGCTGATCAGATTTTTCATCTTGATAGAATACAATTTATTTCTATCATCTATTTTGTTCTCTCTTATTTGTGCTTTCTATTGCCTCTTGATCTTGGCAAAATCTCACACTATCTTCGATTGAGGTAGAGCTAGATGTTGTTGGAGATGACCTATCTTCTCTTGAGGTGGATTTGGATGTTGTTGGTGATGTTAGGAGGTGCTATTCGAGGACTGATGACACCCTATTTCTTGGTTGTAAGGGACGTGTTGCTGCCCTTTCTCTTATTAAGGTGGAGATCTTGAAGGGTAAGGTTAAATCAATGTTATTCAATCTCAAGGTTAAGATTATGGGAGCCTTGGTAAAACCCATTGTTAAGGTTGACGAAACTTGGAAAAACCCTATGCTCATGTTTGTGTGAGTTTCCTGGTGCTTGGCTTTGGCCTTTCTCTCTTTCAATTGGGTCTTGAATGTTTAATAACTGATGTTAGGTTGTGCTTGGGTTGTTTGTTTCCTGTGTTGTATCTTATTGCAGTGTTCTTCTTTGGGTTCTGGATCCATGCAAAATTTGAGGGTTTTAGGTGCCTTCAACTATTGATTATCAATTTGGGATTGTTACATACTCATGTTTCATCCCTATTTTATCCATCATTTATGGGATTATTGCGTCCTCATTTTTAATCCCTATTTCATTTATCAACATGGGATTTTTGTATCCTCAAGCTTCATCCTTAATTTTTGCATCATTTGTCTTATACGGCGTACACATGCTCAAAACTAGACAAAACAATATCTTATATGAGATGCTTAACTCCTAAAACTAGACAACATATGCAACAGGGTGAGTGGTGTTGGTATTTTGGTATGGTTTTGTCATTGATGTCAACACCTACTAAAACTCTAGCACTTTGGAGATCTAGCAACATTCACCGACAAGCAAGTGACTTTTGCATAGTCACCGGTATCTGGTACACCAATAGGAAATAATGATCACCGGCACCTGGTATAGCATGGAAAACATCTGGTAATGTCGAAGACATTGTTTGGACATCTTATCTTGGCGAATTATTTATTAACATATTCCTATTTGCATATTTATTGTTACCAGCAAATAGGCCCAGGGTTACACCGGCAGGTTTATCTTTTCCAAATCAGTACGACATGCTATGGAGATGATTAATTATTATTGTAAATGCATTAAGTCGACATGTTCAATCAGTTATTACATTGAATAATGTATTGTTTGTAAAATGAAAATATTGTAATATCTTGTTTAGCCGACCTACTAAAATTTGTCTTAGATTTTGGTATAAATGTAAGATCTTATTTGTAAGATCAAGTGAGGAATGTGAAAAAAAAGGTTAATTGTGAAGGTTTATGCGAGACTAAGCAGAGCTATACACGAAGACATCATTTGAAGGTGAAGCAAGGTTTTTATGAAAGCATAATAGAACTGCATCGGTACTAAATCCAGCATATGAAGATGCTATTTTGTGCAGTACATTTTATTGGATTTAACCATCCAATTGTAGTCAGTGTGACTCCTATTTGTGATTGAGTAGTGAGCTCTAGGCGCTTGGCCTTTCTGCATGTGCAGACCCCATTTATTAACACTTACTATCTGCAGATGTATCATCTGATTGTGGGTAAGGTTTCCCACTGTGGTTTTTCCCCTTACAAGGTTTCCACATACAAATATTGGTGTTATGTGTTGTGGATGACTTTGTCTTTTTGTCTCATGCTTTAATCTTTGCCGGTATTGCATTTATCTGTTAAAATTGTCCACCGGTATAACATACTGGTTCACCAGTATTATGTGGTAATTTGATTAAGTTGTTTTGGTTTATTATTATTGGGCAACTGATTCACCCCCCCTCTCAGTTGCCTCTGGGATCTAACAATTGGTATCAGAGCTTAGTCCTCTTTTTGCAGAAGTTTAACAGCTTGAGGAGATCCAATGTCTACTAACTATTTTAGGAAGGACAGTCCTAAGCTTGATGGAACCAACTATGGAATATGGAAGATCAGAATGGAGACACATCTGAATTGCATTGGAAAGGACATCTAGGAAGTTACAAAGAATGGTTATACTGCTCCTACTCCTAGTCAGCCTAATCCACCTAACTTGACTAAAGATGAGGAAAATGATTGCAAAGCAAGGGAAGCACTCTTGAGCACATTAACAAATCAGCAAATCATGGGATTATCAGACAGATCAACTGCTAAAGCTATTTGGGATCATTTGGAAACACTGAATAGAGGAGAATCCACAGTCAAGATTGCAAAACTTGAAAGCTTCCGAGTAAGGTATGAAAATCTAAAAATGGAAGAAGATGAAAGGATTTCTGCTTTTATGGAAAGAGTAAACGAAATTATTTTGGGTATTAAATGTTGTGGAGGAACCTGAAGTGAAGATGAAATTGTTTCAAAAGTTTTAAGAGGATTGCCACCGACATATAAAATGAAGGTTACTGCAATAAATGAGCTAAGAACAATGCCTAATATATCAATAACTAGGGATACATTGATTGGGAAACTGTCAGCCTTTGAAATTGAGGAATTTGGTCATGTTGCTACTATAAAAATAGATTTAACCTTTAAAGCATCAACTTCATCTACATCATCATTTGACAAATCTGATTGGAAAGCCTTTTATGCTAGAGAACTTGAGGAAAGGAGGAAAGAAAATGAAGAACTTGAAGCACTATTTGCAAGAAAAATGCCTAAAGGTCCAGTTGGAAGTAAGTATGAAGGTAAAGCACCCTTTAAATGTTTTAACTGTAATAAGATTGGTCGTATGGCTTCAAGATGCCCTGATAGGCATGCTAGACTAAGAGAAAAAGCTAGAAGGACATACAAACCTAACCCTCAATATCATAGATACAAATTTAAGAAGAATACGGACAAATCCTGTTATGCAGCTGATGAAGGAGTGATTGATGATTCTGATGATGATCCAACAGACAATGGATGGGTTTTTGTTGCTATAACAGAAGATAAACCGGCACCTACAGTCCAACTAGTAGAGCAGGTCTTTGCAGCTAAGATTGAGGTAAAAGATGAATGGATTATTGCTTCTGGATGCGCACATCATATGACAGGTGATAAAGGTAAATTCTTAAACTTTCAAGAATACAATGGAGGCTTAGTAAGATTTGGAGATGACAAAGCTTGTCAAATCAGAGGTAAGGGTTCAATATCTCTTGATGGTAAGCATAACACTGACAATGTCTACTATGTTGAAGGTTCAAAGCATAATCTGTCGAGTGTTGGTCAATTAGTTGAGAAAGGATTTCAATTACAATTCAAAAATGGGAAATGCAAAATCATGAATAGAACTGGTTTAGAAATTGCAACCGGTAATCATACTAGAGGTAATATCTTTCATTTGAATAACAGTGAAAAGACATGCTTGATTGCACACATTGATGAAAGTTGGTTATGGCATAAGAGACTCTGTCATGTAAACTTTGATTGCATGATAAAGATCAGTACTACTAAGGCAGTTAGAGATTTACCTAAAATTGTCAAACCTCACAATACAATATGTAAGGAATGCCAATTTGGAAAACAAGCTAGAGCTAGTTTCAAAAGTATTCCAGAAAAATCCAATAATGCTCTTGATTTAATTCATACTGATTTATGTGGTCCAGCTAGAACTAAAAGCTTACAAGGTGATAGATATTTCATGCTAATCATTGATGATTACTCTAGAATGTGTTGGGTTACTTTTCTCAGAGAAAAATCAGAAGCACTTGGAAAGTTTAAATTATTCAAAGCAATGGTTGAAAATGAAACCGGTAAGAAAATCAAATGCTTAAGATCAGATCAAGGAGGAGAATTTACATCTAAGGAATTTAATGCATTTTGTGAAGTGAATGGGATCAGAAGACAGCTATTAGCACCGCGAACACCATAGCAAAATGGAGTTGTTGAAAGGAAAAACAAAACTATCTTGGATGCTACCAGAAGTCAGAAGCAAACTTACCACATGTATATTGGAGAGAGGCAATAAGCACAACGGTCTATACATTCAACAACGTTCACATCAAAGGTGAAACTAGTAAGACCCCTCATAAACTATGGTTTGGTATTACTCCCACTCTTAAATATTTCAGAATATTTGGAAGTAAATGTTACATGAGAAGAGATGAGTACATTGGAAAATTTGATCCTAGAAGTGATGAAGGAATATTTCTTGGTTATTCATCTAAGAGTAAAGCATATAGATGTTTTAACAAGAGATTGCAGAAAATTGTTGAGAGCACAAATGTAAAGATTGATGAACAATTCAAAGGAACTTCAAGGTATATAGATTCTGAACCTGCAACAGAAATTATAAATGAACCTACACTGAATCCAGTGGTACAGAGTGAAGATCCAGTTACATCGATGTCATCTGAAAACTCCACTGTGACTGAAGAACAACAGCAAACAAAGACACCCCGGTATGTAAGACTGAATCATTCTGAAGATCAGATAATTGGAAACAAGCATAAAGGAGTTATGACTAGAGGAAGACTAGCAAATGAAGATGTATGTCTTATTTCTCATATTGAACCATCATCAGTTAATGAGGCATGTGAAGATAAGTATTGGACTAAAGCTATGGAAGAAGAATTAGAACAAATTATGAAAAACAATATTTGGACATTAGTTCCTCGGCCTAAAGATAAAAATGTAATTGGAACCAAATGGGTATTCAGAAACAAACTTAATGAAGATGGTAAGGTTATCAGAAATAAAGCAAGACTAGTGTGTAAGGGATATTCTCAAAAAGAAGGAATTGATTATAATGAAACCTTTGCATTGGTAGCTAGAATTGAGGCAGTTAGATTATTTTTGGCTTTTGCAGAGAACTACAAAGTATATCAGATGGATATTAAATGTGCATTTCTGAATGGAGATCTTGAAGAGGAAGTTTACATTGAACAACCTGATGGATTTTCTTTGACAGTTGTCAAAGATATGGTTTGCAGGTTAAGGAAAGCTCTATATGGATTGAAGCAAGCTCCAAGACCTTGGTATGAAAGATTAGATAAGTATCTTTTGAAGATTGGCTTTTCCAAAGGTAATGCTGACTATAAAGTGACTAATGATGACATCTTGGCTATAGAAGTTTTTGTTGATGATATAGTTTTTGGAGGAGAAGATGGATTGTGTAAAGACTTTTCTATTAAAATGTAGCAAGAATTTGAAATGTCCATGATTGGTGAAATAAGATTCTTTTTAGGATTGCAGATATCACAGATTGGTAAAGGTATATTCTTAAGTCAATCAAAATACTTAAAGGAGTTACTTAAGAAATTTGGGATGGAAAACTCTAAACCGGTAAGCACACCTATGACTACAAATGACAAACTATCCTTAAGGGATGAATCTACACCTGTGAATCCAACTAGGTACAAATCTATGATAGGAGGTTTACTGTATTTGACACAAACCAGACCTGATATCATGAATGCAGTATGTATTGTTTCAAGATTTCAGAGTAATCCTAGAGAAAATCATGAATCAATAGTAAAAAGGATTTTCCGGTACTTACAAGGCACTAAAAATCGTGGATTATGGTATCCTAGAGATGAAAATTTTAACCTATGTGCATACACAGATGCAAATTGGGCAGGAGACATTGATGATAGAAAAAGCACGACCAGTGGAGCATTTTTTCTTGGAAGCAGATTAGTTTCTTGGTTAAGTAAGAAACAGAGTTGTACATCTTTATCAACAGCTAAATCAAAATATGTTGCAGCAGCAACTAACTGTACACAAGTACTATGGCTTAAACAAATGTTGAAAGACTTAAAGGTAAAATGCAAGGAACCCATAACTATCTATTGTGACAACACAATAGCAATTGATATATCTAAGAATCTGGTATTATATTCTAAAACAAAACATGTTTCAATCAAATTGAATTTTCTAAGAGAAAATGTTGAAGCAAAATAAATAAAATTGGTTTATGTGAATACTAAAGAACAACTTGCAGATATTTTTACCAAACCTCTACCTAAGGAAACTTTTGAATATCTTAGAGAACAACTTGGGGTCATATCCCCACCAGTAGACACTTAGAGAATTGATGTTTGTCATCAACCGACAGAATTAATAGAGAAATATTTTACTCCGACTTTGATGAGGAAGCTACTTCTAAGGGGGAGTAGTTGGTATATTGAAATTGATTGGTATTTTTGTATCTGAACTTGGTTTTGTTATAAATTTGGCATTTGATGTCAAAGGGGGAGAGATATCTATTGAAAAACATTATCTTTTGGGAAGAGATTTCTTTTGGTAAGAGATTGGTACAGAAAATTTTAAAGAAACTCATGTTACTCTCAGGGGGAGAGATTGTTACTTTAGGGAGATTGTTGGTTTTGTACTTGGCATTTCTTTTTTGGCACTTTGATGGTTTTTCCATCTTGTGTTGCCATCAATGCCAAAGGGGGAGATTGTTGGTATTTTGGTATCCAGCAACATTCACCGACAAGCAAGTGACTTTTGCACAGTCACCGGTATCTGGTACATCGGCAGGAAATAATGATCACCGACACCTAGTATAGCATGGAAGACATCTGGTAATGTCGAAGACATTGTTTGGACATCTTATCTGGGTGAATTATTTATTAACATATTCGTATTTTCATATTTGTTGTTACCAACAAATAGGTCCAGGGTTACACCGACAGGTTTATCTTTTCCAGATCAGCACGGCACGCTATGGAGATGATTAATTATTATTGTAAATGCATTAAGCCGACATGTTCAACCGGTTATTGCATCGAATAATGTATTGTTTGTAAAATGAATTTATTGTAATATCTTGTAGAGCCGACCTACTAAAATTGGTCTTAGATTTTGGTATAAATGTAAGATCTTATTTATAAGATCAAGTGAGGAATGTGAAAAAAAGGTTAAGTGTGAAGGTTTATGCGAGATTAAGCAGAGCTATACACGAAGACATCATTTGAAGGTGAAGCAAGGTTTTTATGAAAGCATAACAGAACTACACCGGTACTGAATCCAGCATATGAAGATGTTATTTTGTGCAGTACATTTTATTGGATTTAACCATCCAATTGTAGTTAGTGTGACTCCTATTTGTGATTGAGCAGTAAGCTCTAGGCGCTTGGCCTTTCTGCATGTGCAAACCCCATTTATGAACACTTAGTATCTACAGTAGTATCATCTGATTGTGGGTAAGGTTTCCCACCGTGGTTTTTCCCCTTACAGGGTTTCCACGTACAAATATTGGTGTTATGTGTTGTGGATGACTTTGTCTTTTTGTCTCATGCTTTAATCTGTGTCGGTATTGTATTTATCTGTTAAAACTATCCACCGGTATAACAAACTGGTTCACCAGTATTAAGTGGTAATTTGATTAAGTTGTTTTGGTTTATTATTATTGGGCAACTGATTCACCCCCTCCTCTCAGTTGCCTCCGGGACCTAACAAGTGGAACTAGCAAAACACAACTACACTATTTCGACTCTCCTCCCTTACATGGATCACCTAGCTTGATGCAACTTGCTAGCCCATAGAATCCGTGTTCCTTCTTTCTCTTCCATGAACCCATAGCATAACACACTCTTCTAGTGTTCGATTATAGTTTCTTGAGCTTTCAATTGGTGTACGTCCTTGTTCTTATTATAATTCCATGAGTGTGATATTACAATATGTTGAGAATGATATTTGCAATTGAGACATTTTGATTATTAAGGTCTCTTCAACTAGTTCACTTGGAGCTTTTTGTTTTTAATAGTAATGTTGTTTACCTTTGTTTATACTTGAAGGTTACTTGCATAGATTGATAGGATCCTATGCTT
The DNA here is from genome assembly GCF_030272615.1 of Cryptomeria japonica. NCBI lineage: Eukaryota > Viridiplantae > Streptophyta > Pinopsida > Cupressales > Cupressaceae > Cryptomeria > Cryptomeria japonica. Next base: position 172,934,219 of record NC_081409.1, read on the forward strand.
GGGGGCTTTCCCATCCCTAGTTTATCTTGCTCTGAAATGCTCTATCTCTTTATTTCTACTTTACCGAGAGTATTGACTGTAAGATCATACTCTAATAAAGTGGTGGCTAAATTTAGTGTCGTAAACTGTACACTTTTATTAGTGTGTCCATTTTTACACTCTCCTAGCACCTATTTTAGTCTTTTTGTTTTCTATGTGCATTATAGGACCTTTATTGATTTGAATTAATAGTATGGGTTTTATTCCAATTTATTACATCATCACACTCTTATCTAGGCCCTTAATTCTAGGTGTTCCCTTTATTATTTAATCTTGATGTAATCCTAATCTTGACCTAATTTCAACTCTCAAAGCATATTTCGCATATCTGTACATCTTAATTTGTGCCACTATGCTAGATTTAGCATTAGAATCATGATAGCTTGCATCCCTAGAAAATCGAAAAAAAAAGTTGGTTGGACCAGGTAGTATACTACTTGGTCCTAAAAAAAATTCCCTAATTTTGAGAGCTTAATTGGGTAGTCCTAGCCTATTGAAATCTAGATTTGTGTAAAAATATATCATTTCTAAGTCATCCTAAAGGTGATTTTAATTATGAAAATCCATATATAAGGCAATCTTCTCAATTCATTTTCATAATCTAATCATATGCTAACATTATCATCAATTCAAGAGAAAATTAATTCTTCCTCAAGAGCAGATCTAATTCATGGAGCAACAAACTACATCGAGGAATCTTCATGATATTATGCTTCAATTATAATTTCAAGATGGATTTTATGTGATTTATCATGTTATTGCATCAACATATGGATGACTTATCCTAGAAACATTGCATCACCTATTAAAGGTATAATGATCTACATTCAAGCATTTCATCCTTGCCTTCTGTAAAGTGGAAAATTGGATCCTAGTGGTTCCCCACCTAGGAGAGAGAAAGGAAACCACTAGGAGGATTTTCACTTGGGAGATACTTTACATTCAAAAGAGGGGCTTGAATCCACTAGATCCAAATCCAAGGAGAATAAGGATGTGAATACCAAGTGGATTGCAAGGTTTGAAATTTTATTTATCCTATTTTGTAAATGGAAGGGTTGACTTGTTGACTATGTAGAAAAATGAGACAAAAATAGATGAAATAGGGAGCTACCGGTTTAGGATCGCGCTATAAAGTTGGATCTAAGATATTTAGACTAATACGGATCTGCCCTGCAAATATTGAGAAAAATCATCGGGACCAAGTTGAAAGTGTACTTGGTCCTCTGAAAAATTTGCGTGTCGTAAAGGGTATTTTTGTCTCTGCAAATGAAGTCCAAACCTGCAATTACAATTGCGCACCTGCAACCTACACATAGAAAAGAAGGGAAGAAGGGTTTTGGATAGGGGTTTGCCTCAGTCAAACCTCGGTTGATGAATCAACCTTGAAAGAAGGTAATTGCAAATGCTTAAATGTAAATAAAGGAAATGTATACCTTGTAGATCTGCAATTGATTGATGATTATTGCTTTGCTTCTTGAATGTAATCATAAGCTTTGTATGAAATGGCATGTAACATGAAAAAACCCTAACACACACACATTCTTGTAAATGAATTTTGTAATTTTGCTCCAATGGATGAATGAAGAAGACACATGAAGATGAGAACTTGATGTATGCTTGAAGACTTGAATGCTTGATGACAATAATGGAGACCTTCTGCTTGAATTTCGTTTATTCTTCTTATATATTCTTGTATATCAAATGATGGAATTGAATCTTCTTTTATACATGCCCAAGAGGATTACTTTTCATCCCACCGAAGGCCAACAAAGAAGATTTTAAGTCCCCAAAAAGTAAATTATGTTCAAGAGCCGGATAGAATTATCTTAGGGCCACCCTAAGAGGGAGGATAGGGGCGCCATGCCCCTGTCTTGCCCTATCTTGGGGCCTGGACAGGATCTTGAGGTGTCATCAAGGCTGAGATGGGAGAAGTTCAAAATGAACATGTAGAGAGGGGTCCCAATGGAGTAGAGTGATGCATTCGCATAGGTGAGGGACTAAGATGTGGTTGAAATTGTGTGGGTCACAATTTTATGATGCTACATTTAGGCCCCACTTTATCGGGAGTATGGCTTACGCCAATACAGTCAATAAAGTAGAAGAGAAAGAGATGAAGATAAGAGAGGCAGAGCAATACCACAAGGAGTATAAGACATCACTAATCTTGAGGAACAAAAGCCCCCAATCTTAGGATCTTAACTCACTCAAACATATGCAAGAGCACACAAACCAAAAAGGCCAAGGCAAACAAAAAAAGACAAAGCACAAAAGACACGACAAAAAAAAACACAAGACCACTCTAACTGAAACACAAAGACAAATGTTATCACATAAACACCAATAATCACATATAAGAGAAAAGCTGACATCATCCAGGAACCATCAATAATAAAACTATGAGCTCATGAGAGGAAGGAGAGAGAGGACATGAATACACACTTGGGTGATCCATGAGAAGAAAGGTGAATGAAGGGAACCATGGACATCTCACCACTAGAATTAGGTGATCCATGGAGAAAAGAGGACATGGAAAACTAGCCCCTAGATTTTTTCTAGGTGATCCATGTAAGGGAGGAGAGTAAGACCATCATTAGTTCCACTCAACCTCGTGCACGTGTGTGAAAGTGAGGTTCGAAGCACCTCATAGGAGTCTATGCCAGAGTATGCTACAACCTGTATAAGATGTATAGTAAAAATGTCAAGAAAGTGGTGACATCTTTCTCTAAGAGGCTGCCCTCTGGTTCTGAGAATATCCCATTGTATAAAAGAAAAAGTGGCAACATGTTGCTCTAAGAGGCTATCCTTTGGTTCCAATAATATCCCACTGTATAAAAGAAAAGTGGCGACATATTTCTCTAAGAGGTTGTCCTCTATTTCCAAGAATATCCCACTATAAAAGAGGAAAAGTGGCGACATCTTGCTCTAAGAGACTACCCTCTAGTTCCGAGAATGACCCACTGTACAAAAGAAAAGTGGCGACATCTTTCTCTAAGAGGCTATCCTTTGTTTCCAAGAATGACCCACTGTATAAGAGATACAATGTGTGAGAGAAAATATAGTACAAAAGAAGCAGTGTGGGTGCCCCCCCTTAAGATGTCAACATAGTTTAATGTTGGTATCTTAAGGAAAATAGAACAAGGATACCTTCCTTTGACATCAAGAAGATATCCATCATGCAACAATGTCATAAATCCAAGCAAGAGAGGGAATACTCTTCAAGCAAGGATAAGATAGTTGAAAAGAGATATCTTGTTATAAGTGTAGAGGAGATCCTTGGAGGAGAAGAGATCCTTGCTCAAAAGGCGTCTACCTCCAAGAGGAGTTGTCTTAGACAAGTATAACATCTTCTAGAATGAAGCATAGAAGAGAAAAATAATTCAATCCTTCCTCTTATTGATAGGTGAAAGGGATTCTTGATGAAGGATGAATCACTTTTATCCCAATGGGGATGGGTGAATTTATTATAAATGTACATTACCAAGTGTGAAAGAGGTTGTAGTCAAGGAGTTACACCTCTTGTATAAGAGATGACCCTTGAACAAATAACAACAATTTCACACAAGGAATGACATCAGGTAATGAAACTCACACCCTCCACAACATAGGAAAGAGTGGATCCTTAGAGAAAGAGGGAGAAATCATTGCCCCCCAAGTGTAGAGACAATGAGAAGAGATTACACAATCTTCCAGAGAGGGATTTAAACATAAACAAATGCGCAATGAGCTTACATGCACACAAAGATAGCAGTACGTGTAAAATACACATCTCAAGAAGTGGTAATCTTCTAAGAGAAGAGATAAAAAACATCATGTATTCCCCAAGAGGGATTAGTCATAAGAACACACCATTGTGAGAAATGATAATCATGTTGACTCTAAATTTTACTTTGAAAGCAGACAGCCTAATAGGAAATTCAGTGATGGCAGACCTATTATGTGTAACTCACTGAATGACCTCCGGATTTAAGAAGCCGACTCTTCCTTGTGGTTGGGGAAAAGGGAAAGAAGGAACTTAATGAAAAATGATCTAAACTACTGAGGCGATGTGCCAGAGCATTTTGTAAAAGCATTAACAACATATAAAACCCAAAAATAGATGGATGTAAAGCCCATTCAATAATCTATATACTTGAACATAACCATAATTAAGACACAATCAATATCCCTTTGAAACATAAAGAAATATAAATCACGCATCCACTAGATAGCAAGTGCAAAACATAGTTTAATCGGTAGAGTATTAGATATATATCTCTAAAGTCATCAGAATTGCAGGAAAGCACATAGAACTATCAAAGCATACTGAAAAAGAGGCATCACAAAGGCTATAGGCACAGTTTGAGTATCCTTTCCTCAGAATAAAAACAACAGTTGAAAGGAAAAAATTCTATCAAAGATACTTAATTGTTATTTTAAAAGTATAGAGCCCTAAGCTTCACTAACAGCTCAAAGCATCCGCCAGCCATGCACAACCACTTCTGAAACAAAAAACACTACCGTGGCATCTCGCAAGAAAACACCCAATAAAACCACTTCCGAGGTTGTTACTTCCACCCTACCATGGTGCTCTCCATTCCTACTTGAGTAAAAAATATTTTGTGCAAGTCGCAACCTGGTAGACAACTCACCATAGAAAACATGCAGCAGCTCTAGGGACATCTACAAAAGGGCATACAAATGGAAATAATACAGGCAGCACAGAGATGCCATGTGTCCCTATCTTTTTCAAGACATAGGGTTGGGTCCAACAGAAAGCCGAGTCATCAAAACTGAGCCACTTGGCAGCCACGTGTTCCTTCAAACCTCAAACATAAAAAGCAGGTCGTCGGGAGCAACACCGAGATAACACTTGGCATGTACGCTGAGCGCAATTGAAAAGACAAAAGGAAAAAGGATCCCCTCGATCAAAATTTATCCCATGGACTTCAACTTGAAATAATGTTAACATTTCCTAGCAACTAAAAAGGGGGAATTCAGCCCGCGAAATGCGAGAACCCAAAATTGTTGGTTCGAAGACCAGACTTCATGTCAGGATAGGGCAGAGCAGATCAAAAACCTGCTGCAATGAGGACTAATCTTCCTCAGAGGGCAATATCTCTGCCTCCAGACTAATGTTGATCCAAACAGATTATTTCATCCAAAAGGAAATCCTACCGGTTCATCATGGACCAATTTCAGGACCGTGTAGAGATGAGCTAGGGGGTGCTGGAGATGTTCAACCTCTTCCACCAAGATAGGGTCATTTAGGCGTTGGATGAAAGTCTTGTCCTGCTGCAAATGCTTGACCTGATTTAATACTTTTCTCAACTCCCAATACAGAACCATCAGCGGGGAACAGAGAAGGCAAGCCTCTACACGTTGCTTGATATCTAGGATGAAGATCTGCGATGGATCAAGCGCCGCTGATACGTGCATAATCACTCTATGGTGGTTGATGAAAACATTCATCTTCTTGATCATTTGTCGATGGTCTGCTATCCGTTTCTTACTCAATTCTTCATCTTGGGCTGCCTACAACATTTGGATTAGGTCCTGAGCCATGGGGATCTTGGGACCAAGGATGACCATAGAGTTGTTAACGAGGGCTCCCACCTTGGTGCAGAGACATTGCGCTTCTCGAACGAACCTCATCATGGGTTGCAATGAGGGGTTGTATTGCTTATTTTTTCCTAATGGGAAATGTACAATTCCACCAGAATTATTTAAAAGTCTTGAGAAACTTGCACGGGGGGAGGAATACTTAGCAACTGTGAGACTTCCTCACTCTTTGTTGTTACTTCTTGTTGCAGCTTCTTGCACCTGTCTTGCTCAATGATCACCTAGCTTTCTAGAGAAAGGATCATGGCGCTTCCATCTTACATAGCTAGTTGGAGCTATGATATATGCTCCCATGCTTGTTGCAACAAAACCTCTACATCTAGAAATTTCCTCTTCACCTGCTCTAGATTGTCCCCCCTTTTACGCAACTCTTCTTCAAATCTCAACTTCTCCTCTGAAAGCATAACCTGCGGGTCACTCGGCTGTCGGGCGTACTCTTCCTTTAGACGGACTTTTGCGCACAGTTGTTCTTGCACTTGGGTGGCATCTCTAGAAGCTTCTCTTAGTTGCTGGATCTCCAGGTCTTTCTCCTGCACTTCTTTTAAGGCTACATTTCTCGTTGTCTCCTGGCCCTTCAACTAAGAACTCATATTATAAAGGGCAGACTGCAAGTTTCCTTTCTTTGAATTAGCCTATGTCAACAAACATTGCAAGCGATTGATCTTCGTGCTCCAAGCTTTGTCTTCTTTTCTCTGTTGGGTCACGAATTCTCGAAGATTCGCATTTTCTTCTTGAATTTTCTCTAGGCGATGACTCTTTTTGATGAAGTCTAAAGACACGACCTTTGAAGTTTCTTCCATCATTTCAACCTAGTCAGATGTCGTAGCATTGATCAGGTTGACACTAATAGCATGCAAAGTGTAATCATTGGGTCTCATTTGATATTTAGGCTTATCAACCTTGGAGAATAGGTTTGCAAAGAAGAAGCAATCTTTCTCTTCACCGAAATGTGTCTACAGGTGTGGTCGGGTTGGCTGGGCACAATCCTTTCTTTTTGTTTCCCCGTTCTACCAATGCGGGCAGTCTTGGAATAGGCAACTTGCTGCTAGAAATCATTTGGGTTGGTATTAACCTGGCCTGCAAACGTTACACCAGGGGGAACTGCAAAGGGGAACTGGGAAATGGGGCCACCAAAAGTCGTCTGAATAGGATGGGAAAGGTTTGTTGGAGAAAACAGTTGGACGAAGGGAGAAGCTCTTGAAGGAAAAGGATCAGTGGATGCTACCCCAATAACTGGGGGAAGAGTGGACTCTCCAAAACCAAGTCTACGCGAGACAGAGGTTGCTTCAGACATCCGGATGGAAAAAACTGCAGGGATAAAAGTGGGGGTCAGGAATGGAATGGAGGCTTTCAAAAATGTACCTTAGGGTTCAACTGGCATCCTAGTGGGTGCTAATGTGAGGGTAGTGGGAATCTGAGTTTGCATTGTGACAAGACGGACAACAGAGGAAAAAACTTGAGCAGAAGAAATAGACAAAGAAGGGCGTACCTGAACCATGGAAGTCACCAACCGCTGAGGATCCGAGGGGACTACTGGGGCTTGAGGACATGAACTCTTCTTTGCAGAACTCAGATACTGCTTTTTCCTAGGAGGGGAGTCACACACCTGCTTCTCAACTTGTCTTTTACATGTCGTGGAATGGGGCCGACGAGCGGAATCGGCTAGAGCCAGGAGAATATGGGTCTCTCAATCTTTCTCTTCAATACTTATAACCTCGATGTCTTGCCAATGAACCACCTTGAGAGATGAGTCCCCACATGGGAAACTCTCACCTGTCTCTTCATCAGATTTATTGTGTTGATGCCATTCTAGCTCGAAGTGCTCGTCCAAGGGGGCATTCCTGATATTAGCTCTAAGCTGACTCACCTCTTGTCAATAGATCCAAAAATCATCCCTCTTCTTTCTGGGCTAGGAATTTGATGTCATGACTTCTAGCATCGCCCGAGGAATAGGCTTCGTGAGATTATACCTCTGCATGACTAAATAAAAGCTCAACCATGGGGGACATTTGAGGAAAGGAAAATCATTGAGACCCACATACAAAGTTGGGTCATCAGCCTCAGGATTTGTGCACCCCTCCCATGAGCTCCATGACTTGTACTTTACTACATTTTTTCTCCTATTGAGGCAACCATATGGGTCATAGCTCCAGGAATTGTCAATCACTACAAACTTGAGCTTCTTATGCGATGTTCCTCCAGACCAGAGTGATTAGACCAATTGCCTTGTGATCCTCGGTGATAGAGGTATCATGTTTTCTCGACCCGATGGCCCTCTCAATCCTCACCAACTATCGCGTGATCTCTAGAGAAAGGGTTCTCTCAGTCACATAGACGGGTAAGCAAAATGGTTCTTCAGAGATACCATGCACTCAGACGATAGAAAAATCACTGCCTATGAACCAGTCGGAGGGAGGGCGCTCATTTTGCATCCAATTCATCTGGATTTGAGAGAAATGGTCCAGTGGTTCATTAGGGATTGAACCAAAATCTTTAAGAATGGGAGTCAAAAAACTAGTATGCATCAAAAGAAGCTAGTAACAGGGGTGTCCAAGCCGACATCGACATCTTGTTTCCTGACTCGTCGCAAGTAGCCAACCACATGTGTTGGCTGAAAAGGGCTTCATTCTGTTGCAAGAGCAGATGGACCAAGACCGAGGTAAATATGAACCGCCACAACTACTGAAACTCTAAAAATTGCTTCACCATGGCTTTAGCTATAAAAACCCAAAAGTCAAAATGAAAAGACTCCCTTTGCTTTCTACATTTGAAAAGACCCATCATCATGACTGTGATGTCCCAATCATTCTCATGACCGCATAACCAGGCAAGAGTAGAGGAGATATCTTTGAGGTCCTTGTGTTTCAGGTCATTGTAGGGCAAGGGGAACCTCGGGACCTCGGAAGACAGACTCTGGTTGAGGGTACTCTAGAAAAAACAAGGTATCCCTTGTGGTACCCCATAATTCTTCCATAGCGGTCTCAGAGAACACTTCTATGCCTTCAAAAATGGCACAACACATCATAGCCCTTATGGCTTCTGGGGAGATCACTACTCTAAAAAATGAGCCGCTAATTGAACATGAGGTGGGGTCAAACTTGTCGGTGCAAAATGCTACGAGCTCTAGATAGTGTTGAACCAAAGGGACCACAAATTGAGGCATGCCACTGCTCCATAACTGAGTCGCCATTGATTGTGGTTTCGCCCTGTGGTGGAGCATTTTATTGTATGCAGCCTCCCTGAGGTTCTTGGGTTGCTTGCGGATTTCAGGCTCGAAGACGTTCTCAAAAGAATCTAGCACAACGGAAGTATTGCGGGTGGCCGTCTTCATCTTTACTTTGGTTCTTGGATATTCAGCCTTGGGGGGAATAGGATGCGATGAGTAGGAGAGCTCCCCAAAAGCATCCACCCATAGTTCCCCTTGAGTAGAGCCTAAGGATGTGCCTTTGGCTTCCATTTTTTGCTTGAGAGCCTTTCTTCGCCAATCTTTCAAAATTTGAAAGAACACTAAACACTTAGGTTACAAAAGAGCAATAAGATGGAAAAAGGGCAGCCTCATTCCTTTAATGCACTGCGTGCCTAGATTTTTGCAAATTGGGACACTTAATGGAAAGCGTCCGTTTACACGTATGCCAACTCACTTTGTAGTTGTAATTAACTCTGACGAGGATGAGCACTGCCATTTTTGCTTTCCAAGAGAGCACTTATTTAGCCCACCACTGATTGAAGCCACTTGAGACGGAAAAACTCATCCAGGCGGATCTCCCCCTTAAGAAAATCGGCAGACAGCGAGGCTCGCACAAGCTAAGACAGTCCTGTGGAAGTCGATTTCAAAACGTGATGTACTTACACATATGCATGGCGTTTGTTTACATCAACTCCTACTTCAAGGTACCGGGTAGGATATCACCAACTTTGAATCAAATCTCATCTTCTTATGTAAATTAATGAAGAGTGACAAGAGCATTGGAATTCAGGAGCATTGGCATCTCAACCACTTGCCACCTTGAGTTGCAATTCATTATAAATACATCTCAGACATTCTTTTTCATAGTGTTAGTGTCAATGACGAAGTTTCTTCAGAAGATGGACACTCTTGTTAGACTCGTCACCAGCAAAGCGTAGGTCGCTTTCCTTGGGAACATTTCTGACCAGAGGCTGCAGATGATGACAAGGTGAAAGAACCCCCTGATAATTGTCATTGTCAAATGGGTGATCTATGAAGATTGTATTGACAATGTAGACCGGTACCGTGTAAACACAAACATTTGTTCACACTTCATGGCCTCATTGTTGGATTCCAGGCTGACTGGTTTGTTGGCCTCGAAGCTTACCAAGCAGCTCTTTTCCCAGGATTATCTGGGCGGGCTAGAAGATGTGGTGGCATACCACATCCCCTTTAAGGGCCTTCCCTTAGCGTCTGATCTGAGGCACTTTATTACTTCTGGTGATGAAGTAACTTGGCACATGCTTATTACTAGTCTGAGGATGATGATGTTGTCCTCCCATCGGTTTTGCGCGGAGCTTGCTACAGAATTCCTCCTATGAGTCCACATGATAATCCTTGTTCTGGATGGTACTTAATGGTACTCTAATTTTAGGGACTACATCTTTCCACGGGTCTTGATGCCGTACATACAAACAAATCTGGTTGTTATCTCCATGGCTGGGGTGCTTGGTGATGATCATGGCCATGAGTGGTAAGAGGGAGAGGACACTCCAGATGATAGTGAGGACCTGGATTTTCTGATGGAGGGCGATGAAGACGGGGAGGACCAGTGAGGAAGTGGCAGCTCATCTTGGAGTGCTTCATCTCATTTCTTTTGTAAAATAAATGAGGCACACAAAAGCACTATTTACATTATATACACTAAGAGAGGAAAAAGTTTAATGAAATGGTTTGAGGTGGAACCCAATTAACGGGATCCAGATAGAGTCTCCCTACATATCCTTGAGGTCGAATGAATTGAAACCCTTGCAATCTATGATGCAGAAAGGTCCCTCCCACAGGTCATTGAATTTAGTGTGTTGATCGGGCTTGGCCTCTCTTTCATTATATTTCAGCACAAGGTCGCCTGGCCTGAAAACCGGATTAGAACTTTTTTTTCTATTGAACCGCCTCTTGATGGTTTGCTGCCGATTCTGGAGAGATGCGAAAGTTGTTTCTCTAGCTTCTTCTAGTTCCATAATCTCTACCAACCTTATGTACATGGGACCATTTTCTGCTACTTCAATAGACTTGAGTAACTGTAGGGCTGGAATTTCTAAGGAGATGGGAAACAATGCATCATTACTGTAGACCAGCTTATATGGGGAGTTTTTCAAGACTTGCTTGGGCGTTATCCGATCAGCCCACAACGCACTCCTCAAGTGGTGGTGCCATTCCCTCTTGTACTCTGAGCCTATCCTCTTGATGAGTCTAATGAGATTCTTATTAGTGGACTTGGCGAGCCCATTTCCTTGTGGGTAGTAGTTAGAGGAGGTTTTGAGATAAACACCCTTGCTGAGGGCAAATTGAGTGATTCACGAACCGATGAATGCACATGCATTGTCTAATATAATGGTCTTCGATGGACCATATCGGCACACTAGATCTTCCAAGAATGTCAACACTTCATTTTCTGATGAATTCTTTAAGGAGACGACTTCAGACCATCTGGTGAAGTAATTAGTAGTGGTCAGGATCCACTTGTGTCTGACTAAGCTCAGGGGATTGATCATTCCTATAAATTCGAGTCCCCATTGGGCAAAAGGATCTTCCACCATTAAGGGTCTGAGCAGCATTGTTGCCCTTTTACCCCTGCTAGTGTAATACTAGCAGTCCTTGCATTCTCTCACCAAAGCGTGCACGTCTTTGAACATGGAAGGCCAAAAATATCTGGCATGAGTGACTTTGATGGTAGTTTTTTGTGCCAAGAAGTGACCTCCCGATGAGCCATAGTGGAATTCATGTAGGATCTTATTAGCTTAGCATTGATTCAGGCAGTGGAGTAGGACGCCATCAAAATTCCTTTTGAAAAGTACACCATCCACCAAGCGGAAGCCGCTATTCTGAAGTCTATAGAACCTCTTCTTTTCTAGAGGGAGGCCTTCGGGAAGATTTACCATCTTTATGAAGTACTTTTGAGCCTCCTTCCAACATGTCTTTGGGGGCTCAGAGGAAACCATCACGACTTCTTCTGTGGCCACCTAGCCTTCTCGAGGTTCATACTCCTGAAGTATATATTCGCACAAACCTTTGCCATGAATTATTTTGGTTGGTCTGACATCAACATCATATTCCAGGATCTTTGTGATCCAATTAGCCCTCTTTTCGGTGATGTCACCTTCCATGATATATTCTCAGATCGCAGGATGAGCCACATACATGATAGTCTTGTTGTAGGCAATGAAGTGCCTAAATATTTTTAGGCCCTTGACTATGGCCAGAGCTTTCTTTTCGACAAAGTTATATTTAGCCTCGTATTCCTTGAGAGTTTTCAAATGGAAGGCTATAGGATGCTCACTCCCCTTTTCCACGTCTTTTTGGGTCAGGATCATAGCAATACTATAATGACCAAAAAAAACATACATTATGAAGTCTTTTGACATATCTGGGTTAGATAACATGAGGGCTAAACAGATGGCATCTTTGATTTTGTCGAAAGCTTCTTTAGCTTCAGGAGTCCATTTGAAATGTGTCTGCTTCTTGAGCATCAAGGTGATGGGCCTTATCATTCTGGTAAAATCAGAAATAAAACAGCTAACAAAGTTGACCTTCCCTAGGAAAGACTAAACTCCCTTTTTATTGACTGGAAGGGGAAGCTCTTTTATTTCTTTGACTTGGTCAGGGTCAATGGAGATGCCTTCTTTGGACACAATATGTCCTAGTAGCTTACCTTGAGGAATGTCAAAGATACACTTCTTTGGGTAAGAGATCCCAAATTCGAGGCACTTTTGGAAAACTAGCTCGATGTGATCAAAATGATCTTCTCAGTGTTTAGAAAACAATGTTAAATCATCTAAGTATATCAGGATGATTTTTTTGATAAGCTCTTTAAAAGCCAAGTCCATAGCTCTTTGGAAGGTTGCGCCAACATTTGACAACCCATAAGGCATTTTTTGGTAGGCGAATGTTCCCCACTTGGTGGTGAAAGTCATCTTCTGTTGGTCCTCAGGCTTCACCAAGACTTGATTATAACCTGAGAAGCCATCGAGCATTGAGAACATTTTAGATCCCGCCACCGTGCTCAACAATTATTCCATTGGTGGCAAGGGGTAGTGATCTTGGAGAGACGCTTGATTTAAGTCTCTGAAATCCACATAAAGTTGAATGTCTCCATTCTTTTTCCTCACAGGAACCAAATTAGACACCCACGTATGGTGCTCAATGGGATAGATGATCTTTGATTCAATCAGCTTCCTCATCTCTTGGGCCATGAGGGACTCAATTTTTGGGTTGACCGGTCTTTCCTTCTGTTGGATTGGCTTAGCTCCATCAGTGAGTTTGATGGTATGCTGAATGACGTTGGGGTCATAACCTTTCAATTATTCATAGGACCATGCCACGACACCCATGTATTCATCACAATACCGAGTCAAGAACCTTCTATCTTTCAGAGAAACATCTTTTCCTACTTTGAACACTCTCTCATCTCCTACCGACATTTTGGTATAATCTCCTTTATCGGTCGTAAGCTTTCGCTTATCTTTTCTGGTCTCATCATGGTCAAACAAATTCTCCAAGGTGATCATACCATTAGGAAGTTTGTTGGATCTCAGCTAGAGGATTTGGTCTCTGTAAGCCTCCTTCACCTTAGGTTGTAGCTGATTTGCAAGCTCCCCTGAGTTATGAATGAATACTGTAACATGCTCATCAATTTCAAAGACTTTCCAGTGGGTATCATTATCAGGGATAATCGACTAGAAGACCATACAAACCACTTGGAAATTGGTGAGCAAATCCGTGGCAGGGTCGAAATGTGATCTGATTGTAACCATCTGATCAACAACAACATCTATTTTTTGAGGTATGCTCTGGATATTGAAAGCATCGAAGATTTGAATTAAATCCCATGTTATGGCATGGTAGGATCTCATGCAGACATGTTTGGTGCTGGAAGCTCCTCAAACTTGGTGTACCACTAGTTTAGAGTCACCCAAGACTCTCAATTGCTTAATACCCATCCTCTCTGCCAAGGTCAGACCTTGGATCAGTCCTTCGTACTCTACTTCATTATTCAAACATGCAAATTGTAGATGGAAAAGCTTCAATATTCATTTGCTCGAAGGTGAAGTGAGGCAAATCATAGCTCCAAAACCTACTTTGCATCTAGCACTATCAAAGTGCAAGGTCCAGAGTGCAAATGACAATTCTTCTTTAGAAAATGGTTCTTTGGTAAGCTTTGGGATGACCTGGTTTTCATCAAAAATGCAGTAAGTACCTAGGTTGGTGGCATTGTAGTTGGAGAATGGATAAGAGTCTATGAATTCATTTAGGAAAACCTCTTGATTTGGTGGGCTCTCCTTGATCTCTTCTTCATCCTCTAGGGGCTCTATGACTTTCCTTTCTTCATTCGAGATGGAAGTATGAGCGGGCTCAAAATTAATCATGGCCTAGTCTGCTACGTGCTCAATATGAAGGGGCTCTGAAAGGATTCTGAGTTTTGCACCATGTTGAGTGTAGAGGATAAGGTGGGACCAATCTAGAGATAGGTAGCCTCCTATCTTGGTAGTAAAATCCCGGGAAAGGCATAGCCCAAAAACAGGTGAATGTCAATGACCATTACTTCTTGGAACACAGTAATACTAGGACATACGAACAATGTTGTTGAGAGACTTTTGATAAGGCCTATGGTCTGGACTTTATTCTTGTCTAATTGCATGAATCCTTTACTTAAAGGCTCATACTTGATATTCAAGACTTCAGTGATCTGTCTAGGCATGACAATGGTGCTAGCTCTAGAATCTATCATAGAATTATGCAAGAGTTTATCTCTGACTATAAGGGTCAAATAGAATGTGTTCGGTTTGAGCTCACCTTCCATTTGAGACTTGGGAGGTGTGTTCTTGTATGTTAAGATAGTCGAAGAGAATGATTTATATTTAGAGGGCTGGAACTCCCTATTGTTGATCTGTAGAGCTTTGGCGGCATTTCTGTTTGTACTTCTCCCAACGTCGGATAGGGCATCTTTCAGTCGATTCTTTTGCTCTAGGATGCTAAGGAGATCCCATAAAGATACATTGGTTGGAGCCTTCTTTAGCTGCTCCACCACGTTCAATATTGTAGGCACTGATGCTTTGGACTCTCTTGGCTTATAGGGGATGAATTCTTTCCTTGGGTATGTAGGGACAACTGCAAGATGCTCAGGAGATTTGTCTGTGAGCGCTCTCCCTGATGTGTTTGTATTCTCCCTAGTGAAACGCCTTTGAAACTACATCTTTGTTCTCCATCTAAGAGAATAATGTGTGATCCAAGACTATCTTTGTTTCTTGTTGCATCGACATACCCTGCATTTGGGTGATGAGAGATGCGTTATCCATACCAGGGGATGCATAAACAGACTCATCCATCATCACACCTAGACTCCGTTGCTCTACAATCTTTTGTTGTATATTTCCTCTCGGACAATTTCTTAGAGTGTGAGTGTTATTGCAGGGAAAACACCAAGAGTTAGTATAATCCGCTAGATTATTTTAACCCACTACCAACTTGTTGCCGGTATTGGGGTAAACGATCTGCAAAGGATTGGGGACTGGGACTGTTTGGCTATTCGACGGGGTAGATTTATTTGCACGGTGGTTTGCATGCTGATTATGCTGGTATGGGGGTTTGTTTCCTTGGAAATTTTGCTGAAAAGGGGGTCTAGCGGGTGAGATTTGGGCTCTTTTCAGATTAACAATTTTGTTCGAGAAGGATCTTAACAAGTCCTTCATGCTGTGACCTCTACAACTAGAGACGATTGCGGAGGGACATATGTTCGCTGAGGGTCGGGTACATATACATAGATTGCAGGGTAGATGTGCTAGGGATGACCTCTTCAGAAGTTTGGTGAAATATCTCAAGAAAGACTGGCATGATGGGGTGAGGAGAAAGCTTCCCGATGTTGATTAAATTATTTTATTCTTGGACTGCTATGTTGAATGCTTGCGAGAGGGTATTTCCTCCTAGAGATTGGATCATCACCGATATGTCAAAATTGAAATCCTTCAAGTAAAAGTCAAACTCCATATCCGCAGGAGGGTGGGTGGATAGAGGTATTCTTTGCCAGGTTCTCTAGAATCTTAAATTGAATTTCATCACTGCTTCCTGAGGGGCCCTCTTTATTGTGATCAACTAGTGCTTCAATGATGATCTATTGGCATTGTCAGAGAATCCCTGGAAGAAATGGTCACCCAGCTGATCCCAATCCCCTATAGTATTAGCGCCCAAGGATCTGAACCAATCTAAAGCTCTTCCTTTGAAAGAGGCCATGAGAAATATTAGGGCTACATGTTGCTCAGTAATACCATGGATAATGCAGACATTGGATATGTCTTGTAAATATTCCCTGGGAGTCTTATGACATTCTCCAATAAACTTAGGTACAGATTTTAGCGTGGCTG
The DNA here is from genome assembly GCF_030272615.1 of Cryptomeria japonica. Taxonomy (NCBI): domain Eukaryota; kingdom Viridiplantae; phylum Streptophyta; class Pinopsida; order Cupressales; family Cupressaceae; genus Cryptomeria; species Cryptomeria japonica. Next base: position 172,950,440 of record NC_081409.1, read on the forward strand.
TGTGGATTGGTCCCCAGACTATAGGTGGAGTAGGGGGAATGAGAGGGATTTCATTATCCCAGGTCACAAAATTTCTAGGGGGATTAGGTGCCATTTATGTAAGGGCGATTGTAGGGAAGACAAGTAAGCTCTAAGAGGATACAATCAAATGAACGTTTACCAGGGGTGGTAAGAGTAAACTGGGATTTGGGGTTGTTTGACTCTTGGTAATGGGCCTGTGACTCATAAACTAGCTTAGGGCATATTCAAAATATGGTCCCATTGGGCGTGGCATAAAAACATCTATTGACTCTAAATTTTAATTTGAAAGTATAAAACCTTATGGAAAATTCAGTGATGGGGGACCTATTGCGCGTAGCTCACTAAATGACCTCCGGATTTAAGAAGCCAACTCTTCCTTGTGGTTGGGGAAAATGGAAAGAAGGAACTTAAAGAAAAATTATCTAAACAACTGAGGTGATGTGCCAGAGCATTTTCTAAAATCATTAACAACATATAAAACCCAAAAAATATGGTTTTAAAGTCAATTCAATAATCTATATACTTGAACAGAACCATAATTAAGACATGATCAATATCCCTTTGAAACATAAAGAAATATAAATCACGCATCCACTAGATAACAAGTGCAAAACATAGTTTAATCAACAGAGTATTAGATATATATCTCTAAAGTCATCAGAATTGCAAGAAAGCACATAAAACTATCAAAACATACTGAAAAGAGGCATCACAAAGGTTGTAAGCACAGTTTGACTATCCTTTCCTCATAAAACAACAACAACTGAAAGGCTAAAATTCTATCAAAGATACTTAATTGTTCTTTTAAAAGTTTTGAACCCCTAAAATAGGGAAAACCAAAGCATAAATAGAGCCCTCAGCTTTGCTAACAGCTCAAAGCATCCGCCAGCCATGCACAATCGTTCCAAAATAGAAAACACTATTGTGGCATCTCGCAAGAACACACCCAACAAAACTACTTTTGGGGTTGTTACTTTCACCCTACCATGGCGCTCTCCATTCTTGCCCGAACATAAAATATTTTGTGCGAACCACAGCCTAATAGAAAGCTCACCATAGAAAACATGCGGCAACTCTGGGGACATGTACAAAAGGGCATACACACGGAAATAATACAGGCAACGTGAAGAAGCTATGTGTCCCTATCTTTCTCAAGATGCAAGGTGGGTCCAACAAAAAGTCGAGTCATCAAAACTGAGCCCCTTGGCAGCCCCGCGTTCCTTCAAACCTTGAACATAAAAAGCAGGTCGTCAGTAGCAACACTGAGATGACACTTGACCCATACGCAGAGCGCAGCTGAAAAGCGAAAAGGAAAAAGGATCCCCTAGATCAAAATTTTGCCCATGGACTTCAACCCAAAATAATGTTAACAAATCACATATGAAAAATATAGTCCCTAAAGGAAATAATGATAAATGAGATAAAAGGAAAGAGAAAGGAGCAAAATCCTTGCCCCCCAAGTAAAAAGAACAAGGAAGAGTATTATGCATCTTCTAATGGTGAATATTTTCAAGCGATATGCCTTCCTAATGGAACGAATCCTCTCAAGGAAGGGAAACATACTTTATAGGAGATCATTCCATACCAGGGGGCATATCATACTTGTAAATAATCGAAGCCAAAGAAGAGGCAAGTTTTCCAATAGAATTAAGAAAAGAAGAAGAAGTGTATTACTCATTAAAGATGCTCCTCTTCAAGAAAAGTGAAAAAAAACCAAAGAACAATTATATGCTCAGATGAGAATAACTGTATGCAAGAAAAGAGATCTAATAATTAATGATGCATAAAGATAGAGATAGATCCATTGAAAAAAGAAGGGAAGTGAATTTGATGTTGCTACCCCAAAGTATTTAATTTTTAAACAATACCACCACAAATAATAGAGAGCGCCTAGTTAAGTTGGCTAGTTATGTCATAAGGCAAAGAGCAACATGAAAATAAAAATAAGTGCTAAGGCACTATGTTTAGTTCAAGGAAGACAACTAGATCTATTGTAATAGAAATTTGTGCACAGTCATATTGCTTTTGAACAAATTTCTTAAATGCATGACATTTTCCAAGAGAATGTGAATATGTATCATGAAAAATACAATATTCCTCACCTTTCACTTGGTTAAGATTTTTGTTTGGGTTTTTAGGAGGAAAGGAAATGTTATAATATTTCAATCTCCAATAGATTCTTGTAGCTAGTCTATCAGGATGATAAATGTGCTTTAGCTCATTGTCTTGACATGAGGCTGAAAAATTATTAGAAAAAGAAGGATCCATGATCCTAGTTTTGCCACTATCCCATCTTGAATAGATTTTTTAAAATCAGGACAACCATCAGCATTATGATCATGGGTTTGATGAAATGAGCAAAAAAGACGTTTTGAAGAAGAAACATTCTTGCGAGCTCTTTTGATTTGTTTCCTTTGGAGATAGTTTTTGAAGTTTTGGAGCTTAAGGAGTTCATCCATAGAGAGAGGATTCTCATTTCCTAGGCCTTCTATAGTAGCTTGTGTAGGAGGGACACAAATTCCTTGCTCAACTTTCCAAAGTCCTTGTCCTTGAAAACTGTGTTTTGTTATTATATGAAAGCCACAATTATAATAATATTGGAAATGAATAGTGATGCTCTGCGAAATGGAAAAGTGTTAGATTAAAACCTGTAGTCGTATAACACACAAAAACGCAAGAAACAAGGATCAAAAGGTTAGTGTTATTCAACCTAAGACTAATCTAAGCAAGCATATCAAAAGAGACACCAAAAACAAAGTAAAGCATTTAACTACGAATGTAAATGCAAGAAGACATCTCCAAATGGCTTCTACCATGCTCTTAGCTCCTTCTCCCTTGTTCCTCTCCTCTCCAAGTTCCAAATTAGTGTAGCTCTCAGCAGCTTTTTGCACTATGGATGCTTATGGAGATTCAAGATTGTAGATGATTACTCCAAATGCTATGCAAATATGAACAAATGAGGAATGAGATTATTATTTAGTCTAGTGTTGATTTTAATCCAAAAGAGTAAATGTAAATGCTAAATACTCTTTAGAAATCACTATAACTTAGATGCATACAAGTTTTTAGGATCTGGATTATAAAGAAATGAGTTCTATTTATAGGAAAAATGGAGCAATGGATGGTTGAGATTGAGTAATCTCAACAAGGGTAAGGATTGAATGATATTCAATCCATGTGATGGCTTTCAACCCAATCCCAGGATGACAAGTGTCAATGTGAGATAGGTTGAGATGAGAGGGAATAATCATTAAATGTTTGACATGACCTGAGAGTTAACTTGGGAGTTAAGGTCAAGGTTGAGTTGAGTGAATAAATTCTTTCTTGAAAGAATAAAGTTTTTATCCAATGGATAAACTCTTGTGCAAAGGTAAAAGAGATAACCATGGTCAAAGCAATAAATGCTTGAGGAGACACATGAGTCACATGAGGGTTGAGTTAGGGGTTAACCATAAATGGTCATGTAAGAGCCATTAATGGTTTGGAAGACTTTAGAGGTTAAATTGTTGAACACAAAACATTAATTGCTTTTCAAAGACTTTGAAGTCTTTGAGAAGTGACTCCAAGTTGCTTAGGAGTAAGACAATAATTAGGGGATGGATTAGGTTAATTAGGAAGGGTTTAGAAGAATCTAGAAGGGGGTTTAGGAGTGCAAGTGGATTTGGTGGGTGAGAGAAAATAGGATTTTAATTAAAATAAAATTAATTTATTTCAACTTGTGGTTGCAACTTGCATTTGTAGGAAAATGCATGTGGGGGGGGGGATTTATGATTTAAATAAATCTTTTATTTAATTTATTTAAAAGAGGAAAGGGGATTAAATTGAATAAATAGTATTTATTCATTTATTTGATTGTGAGTTTGGTTTAATGAATGAATTAAAATTAATTGAATAATTTATATAATTAATAGAAGAATGTTTGAAGATGAATTAATTAAATATTAATTTAATTAACTGATGGCTAGTGGATTTTTAATCAAATAAATACAAAATATTTATTTAATTAAAAATGACAGATTTATGTGACTACATTTGCCCCTCTTTTGAGATGGTGCGGTTTATCGCGTTGTTTCAAAGAAAGAAAAATAGGTGTGAAGAAATGCCCCATAAAATGTTAATTTAGTGGGTGGTATGCCCCCTTGAGAGATGGGCTGAGAAATTTCAAAAAATCGGGCGATTTCTCGAAAAAAAATGAAAATTGGGAGGGTGGTAGAATAGAAGAAGTTAGCAATACTGGTGAAAAATAGAAGCAAGCGGAGATAAAATGAACAAATGGGAGGCTCGAGAAGTTCACGAGGACCATGGCGGTGAGCAAGGGAAAATTAGGGTTACGTCGAAGGGTTTATATGGGGAGAAAGGGGTGAAAATCTTAGCTTTGGTTTTGACTTTTTGGAGGAGCAAACAGCAGTTAGGATGTCAGTTCCCATAATAGAGCACTGATTAGAGTGAGTCTGTCAATTCCAGTAGTGAGACAACTACGGACCAGCGGTATGCAAATTTGAAATTTTGATTTTTGTGCATTTTTTATATGTTTTTAGCTAGGTCCAAATTGAGTCAAGACAATTGCACTAAAACTGTGTTTTGGCGCTTTTGTTAAATGAATTAGTGCTATTGTGCCGCTATGACGCTATTGCGTAGTGATTTTAGTGCTTTTATGAATAGTTTCGCTATTGTATAGTGGTTTTAGTGTTGTTGGGTTTTTAGCGCTATTGCTCGGTCAATTGAGCACTTTTGTTGTGAGGTAGCGTTTGTGTATAGTTAGAATAACGCTTTTGCTTTGTTAGCACTATTGAGTAGTTGAATTAGCATTGTTGAGGTGAAATAGCGCTATGGTAGAGTCAGTATAGCACTATTGTTGTTTGAGTACTTTTGCCTAGTTGATTGAGTGCTTTTGTGTAGGAAAATAGATGCCCCAGTGTGTTTGAACAAGAATCTCTGAATGCCAGTGATGGATGGATGGAGATGTGAGGTGAGAGTTGTTTTGAACCATAGCAGCCTTGATGAGACTTAGGTCATTAGGATAAATGTTTGTTTGAAGTCTAGGTGTGCCATGATTGCTTACTTGTTGAGACTCGAAGATACTTGATCAAAGTATCTGTTGATAGTCTAGGTTTAAACTTAAGAAAGTTTGAAACAAAACAACTGATGATGATGGTTGATGCACTTGTGTAGGAGGATCTTCGCATCTTACAGTTGCGCGAGAGGCATCCCACCAAATAGGTGTTGCGCGATTGGTTGATAGAGGCCAAGGTGGATTGCATTGCAGCGACAGACCTGTACGATGTGATGTATATGCCCATGATTCAGATGAATCACGGTTTGATTACAACATTGGCAAAGCGGTGGCATAGTGAGACATGTACATTTCACTTAGCGCAGAGAGAGATGACATTTACAATGGAGGATGTATGGCGCATCTTGCACATTCCCATCCGAGGAGAGCTGGTGAGCTATGATCGAGCGTGGGGGACCCTAGCAGTGCAGAGGTTTTTTGAGGTGGATGTGTATATTGATGATGGATCAATAGCCTGGGAGGACATAGCCGCGTTGTATGAGTCGTTACCAGCAGTGCTATGAGGTATTGTTGGGGGACTACTGTGTCCAGACAGACGATCGCATGGACTGGCCGTTGGTTGGGGTCAGATGATCGAGCAGATGATGACAGAGGGGACCCGGTTTGCATGGGGACCGTGTGTGCTATCACACTTATATCTGGAGCTACATGAGGTAGCATATCGAGGGTGTGTAGGGGAAAAAGCGAGACTAGGTTAACATGTCCTAGTCCTACCTTTTGACACACATTGCGGAATACAAAAGAGCCTAGAGGTATCACACAATTGGCTACTTCTTTTTGTGAAAGAGAGAGCCACGGGCTACCTATTAGGGTTTCTATTCCTTTGTTGTAATTGAAAGGTAAAATTATGCAAGTTCAATTCCTAACCCCAAAATGCAAGTATGGACTAATAACAAGATTGCAGAATTGAACTTAAACTATGGAAAGCTGTAAACACAAAGATAAGACAAGAATGCAAATGCGTACCCGGAGTCAAAATCTGAGGGGAAATGTTCGGGACGGGGGCGCGAGCGCCACTGTCCTGATTCTGTTCCTGAAACTACACCTGAAACTGTTGTTTTGCAACTTGGAAAACTGTCCGAACTGCCAAAACTTGTTGTCTGACAGGGGGACCAGGGCGCCCAGCGCCCCTGTCCCAGGGACTAGGGTGCCTAGCGCCCCTTTCATGGTAGGACCAGGGCGCCCCACGCCCCTGTCCTAGTCTTTTGCTCTGAAACTTGGTGTAGGGTTCGGTCTCTGTATGCTTCTTTCGGATCTCCAACTTGCGGTGTCATCTGAATCCCGAAATCTGCACTTTATATCTGAAAAGGTGTTTTGGGCGGCTATATAGGGTTTTGCCTTAGTCAAACCCCCGCTTTGGTGATTTCCACCTCCACGAATAGCCAAGTTGTATTGTAAAAGTAATGTGTGTGTAGACCTTGTGTGTGTGCAAGATCTAAAATGCAAGTAAGCAAACTAGAGCAACCTAGAAAGTAAACCCTAATTGCTTGTAAATGACAATGTAAATGCTCCAAATCAAGATGCAAAGTGATCTAGAGCATAAATGCAAGTGACATAATGAGGCTTATGCAAAGACATGAAATCAACATGAAATCATACCCAACCCCAAGGGAGGGGTACAAGCCAATCTTCAGTCGGTGATCCCTTATTGCTCTTCAATGCCTTCAAAGCCCTAAATGGATGAATGAAATTGATGGATGCTTGATGGATGGATGTTGAATGTTCCTGAAGTCTTCAAAGATCTGCTCTTTCGCTGCATATGAGGTTCCTGAAAACAAAATTCGGATCCTTTCAAATGAAGAAAGAGAGCTCTTATGTATGAAACCCTAGGTCTTAATTCCAACTTTTGGCCGACCTAGAGATTGAATATCCCGCCAATTTCTTGGGGTTAAGCCTTATTTTATGATTGGATCGTTCTCTTAAAATTTCAGGAAAAATGTCCGGGACCGTGTGCACTCCGGGTACCACGGTCCCGACAAATTTTCACCAAATTTTCAGGGCCGTCGGATATGATGATTTTAGAGCGAATCCCGAAGTTACAGGTGATTTCGAGATGTTTTGACCCCCGAAATCAAGCCCCCAAGCTCAGAATAGGGCCTAATTAGGGTTCTTGATTAAGTGATGTATTGGAGGAATAAAATGAAAGGGGCACGCTTTAATGAAAGGGCCTGACTTTATGATGTGGAAGATGATGAAATGGAACCTTTAGACCTAATTAATTTGATTAATTAAGCGCTAAAGTTGAAATGCAATGCAAAATGCAAACTGCGCCAAGGTGGGTGCTAAACTAGGTGTGAAATTGTACTGCTTTAGCAAGTGCGTACAATTTATGACGTTACATTTGGCCCCCACTTTAGCGGTCATATGATTACTACGTGCATATGCAAGCTAAAGTACAGGAAAGTAAACATTATTTGAAAAAGGATATATCCATAAGTCCGTCGAACGAAGCCCCCAGCGGTATCTGCAGTACACAGTTAGGAACCGCAACCTACAAAACACACGTTAGATCACAAAATCACCTAATTCTTACTAAGGAAAGTGATGAAATTTGCGAGTAGCTATATGCCCCCCCCCTGTTTCGGCTTGCTTATTAGGGAGGTGAAACAGGGTAGCATATTTACTTACAACAAATTGTGTGAGCGATTATTGATGAGAGATGTTCACTAAGAAGGCTTCATCAGAGCACATTTTGGAACATCCAGGGAGTAAGGGAACAAAAATAAGATTCCTATGCAACAAACGGTTCGAAAATCGCATCTCCCAAACTCAAGTTATGATGAAATGAAAGATAGAGGAAAATTAGGGTTTTGAAAGTAAAGGTAAAGGAATGAAAGTATATACCTTGAAAGTGACTATTGCTTTTGTCACTTTGTTGATTTCTGATTATTGTTCATTGCAGCGGAGCCCACATAGCCATCATCATGCCTTCATGACGACCGGAGCGTCCCACGAGGATTGAGATCATGCGACAGGCCGTGATCGACGACGAGCCACTGGACGAGGTGAGTTGACTGAACTTTGACTTTGACTTTCTGCATTTTCATTGACTCTGATATTCTGTGATCGAATGCAGGCCCTGGAATCTGACCCTGGGCCCCACCAAGGGTGCCATGGTCCCCACAGGGCGCCATGGTCCCTGCAGGGCGCCATGGTCCCTTCAGGGCGCCATGGTCCTTTCAGGGCGCCATGGTCCCTGTGGGGCGCCATGGTCCCTGGAGGGTGCCATGGTCCCCTTAGGGTGCCATGGTCCCAATCAGGACTTGGCAAGGGTTAGCTTTCGATATTTGTCAGTTTGCGTATTTGGCATAGATGATTTTGATAATTGATTACTGATTACACTAATGTTTTTGTAATGCAGGGTCTCCCATACATGAGAGAGCACACGGCGGGGCAGATTCTTCACAGTTTGCGACATCAGATTCCCCGACTGACTCAGGCAGAGAGAGACACATTGTCTATAGTAGGTTTGTGGTCTATGATTCTTATGCTGGCCATTCGATTTCATCCTGCGATGCTGATGGCACTCATGGAGCGATGGGATCCTGACACATGCACATTCCAACTTCCAGTAGGGGAGATGATAGTGACACTTGAGGATGTGTACCGCATACTTCGCCTACCGATCAGAGGAGCTATCGTGACATATACGACCGATCGGTCAGTAGAGGATCATCAGAGGGAGCAGGTATACTGCATAGGGAGAGTCATGCCGAGTGAGATGAGAGGTCGCATCATGGTCAGCTGGCTCTTACATCCTACAGGAGAGGTGCCCCTCATGAGACGTCTTATGATTGCCATCATTGCACTAGCTGTTTGCCCTAACGGGCGAGGTACGCACATGCATGGGGGTCTCACATGGTGCATCAGGGCTATGGAGAGACATAGGAGAGTATACGCCTGGGGTCGGAGTATGCTTGCACATCTCTATCACGACCTCAAGGAGTATGTTTTTGGACAGGGTTGCAACTTGATGACATGCACACTTCTGCAGGTGTGGATATTTGAGCACTTTACATGCACCAGGCCTGTCGACTATCCGATGAGTGCGGCTAACGAGCGACCTAGGGTATTTGCTTATCCACTTACCAGCGAGTGGAGATTTGGGGATTTACTGTATTGGAGAGTGATGGTTGATAGGTTGACAGCTGAGGTGACTATATGGAGACCATATCTGCAGATGCACAGATGGGATGGGATGGAGAGACAGCTAGCATGCTTACAGAGGAACCACCTACTGAGAGGACGATATCCACACATCATAGTCCCATTCTACTTTGACCGAGTACGGAGGCAGTTTGGGCTAGAGCAGTGTGTTCCAGCCGATGTACCCATCTACACTCGACACTCACGAGTCCTTCCCAGACCTAGAGCAGTAGCGAGACCGACGATAGATGATATCGAGATCACCGATATAGAGGGGTCCGACCAGGATGTGGTCACTGATTATGCCGCAGATCCCGGAGCACAACGCAGGTATCTTTCCTGGTTTGTGAGGACATACTCGGGGCCTATCTTTCCACCAGATCACCCGACAGACCATCCAGGTCCTTGGAGGCATGGAGACCGAGATGAGGATCAGGGATCCAGATCAGAGGAGCCAGAGGAGGGAGAGGGTCATGAGGAGGCAGGAGGTCCTGATCCGCCTATAGGAGATCAGCCTAGTGCCGAGGAGGAGGAGGAAGTAGAGGAGGATGACACAGATAGAGATGATGACGAGGAGGACGAGGATGGAGATGATGAGGAGGACGATAGAGATGATGAGGAGGAGTCAGATGCAGCTCCTCACCATTCGGGAGATGATACCATAGCCCTAGATCCTCCTGTTATTCCCCAAAAGGGGGAACACGAGGCGATACGGAGACCTATACCTATCGCGCACAGATCATTCGAGCGTGGGGAGCCTAGTAGTTCCCAGTCACAGATGCTACCATATCACGATCCCTACTGGCGTGAGGGAGATCCAGGTATAGTAGGTGTATATTAATTGATTAATGTTTTGATGATATAAAATGGTACTAACACAAAATCTGTTCTACTGCTACAGCTAATGTGCAGGAGTGGTGTTCCTTGATCCAGCAAGCAGTGACAGATATCTCCACGACGGCGCAGATCCCTAGTTCCTCACAGGTTGCTTATAGACCTCAAGGGAACGCGGGTCGGCATGATGATTTGTTTTCCCCATTTCGAGTACAGGTAGAAATATGGAGGGAGAGATAGCGAGCACTATCAGAGGACCTTTAGCGGGCACAACGTGATCTAGCAGCAGCTCAGGCCGAGGCTACCTCGTATCGCGCGATCCTTATGGATAGGGATCGTAGGAGTTCCTCTCGGAGTCACTCACGATCTATATCACGCTATACACCTATGGGTCCACTTGCACGGTCGGATCAGGAGGGAGCATCTAGTCGTCACTCTCCAGCCACCAGCCCTAGGGATAGGAGATGATCTTATGATGTAGGGTAGGTCACATTTTGGATGTATAGTGACCTACCTTTGTATATTGATCCACACACACACACACACACACACACACACACACACACACACACACACACACACATATATATATATACATGCTTCTTTGTCTTCAAATGTGTTATCTTAAATGCCTAAAACAATGTATATTTTGGTTTGATTAATGCTAACACATTTGGTAGATGTACATGTATGATTTGAATTTAATTTCCATGTGATTGATTTCTCAATGCTTCATGATTAAATTGATACATGTGTTACTTAATTAAAATATTTGATCAAGTACTACATTGATGATAGGGAAGAAATATGTGTTAAGCCTAAGAATCATATAACTAATGTGATTTAATTTGAATTTAAACACAACATGACACGATTCAACTTAACACATCAAGACATTGTATAATATGCTCACATAATGAAAAATGTAAATCTTTTGCAATTTACATAAATGAATTCAAGACAAACCATGAAGTAAAGAAACATGCTTGTCAGGAACGAAGCAATATAGATTAAACAAAACATCATTTAATTCTATTTGCTCTAACAACGATATGTTAACATATTATCCAATTTTGAAGAAGTGAGAAAGGAAATAGATGAATGATAAGGAATGAGGAATTAAGCATAGTATCTACGCAAGTGCATAGCGTTTATAGGGTCTTTAAGAGGCGTACCGTCTACATCCGCTATTTTGTAAGCACCTGATCCATAATCTTCAATAACAATATACGGTCCAAGCCAATTAGGACTAAATTTTCCCTTTTCTTCAGGTAAGGCATTCACATTGCACTGATTCTCATAGAGAACTAAGTCACCTATTGAGAAGGAACGTTGAATAACCTTATCATTATAGCTTCGTTGTAGAGTTTTGTGATACACCTGAATATGCTCAAGAGCATTTATACGCTGTTCATCAAGCATCTCAAGCTGTTGAAGTCTTTGTTCTCTATAAGAGTCATCATCTACTATACCTTTGAGAGAAACTCTAAGTGATGGAATCTCTAATTCTAAAGGCATAATAGCATCAGCACCATAAACAAGATTATAAGGGGTAGTTCCTGTAGCAATTCGTACACTCGTTCGGTAGGCCCAAAGAGCATAGATTAGCTGAGTGCTTCAATCCTTACCATGCTTATTCACGGTTTTGCGAAGAATTTGTTCAATTATTTTATTGGATGATTCGGCTTGACCATTTGATTGAGGATAGTATGGTGTAGAAAATCGATGTTTGATATGATATTTCTCGAGGAATTTCTTCACGTCTTTATTTTTAAATGATGTCCCATTATCTGAGATTATAGTGGAAGGTATCCCGAATCGAGAAATAATGTTTTCTAGAAGAAATCGACAAATCACTTCAGCAGTAGTAGAGCGAAGAGGAACAGCTTCTACCCACTTTGTGAAGTAATCTATTGCGGTTATAATGAAAGTATGTCCTTGAGATGAAGGAGGAGAGATTTTACCGATGAGATCCAACCCCCATGCAGGGAAAGGCCAAGAGGCTACCTGAGAACGGAGTTCTTGGGCAGGAGCATGAATCAGGGTATTGTGTTGTTGACATTGATGACATTTCTTAACAAATGAAAAAGAATCCTGCTGCATAGTTTGCCAATAATATCCCATACGAAGCAATCTTTGAACCAAGGATTTGCCTCCAAAATGCCCCCCACAGGCACCTGAATGCGCCTCTTCAAGGGCAATAGGGATTTCCGATTTGTTAAGACACCGAAGGAGAAGACCGTTATAACCCCTTTGGTAAAGAACATTAGAAAGAATAATATATCTAGCAGACAACTTGCGAACTCTAGCCCTGGTGTTCCTATTGGAGGAATCAGGAAAGGTACCATCGGTCAAGTATCTTACGATATGCAAATACCATTCATCTGAGTCTATAAAGTTGCAACATGTCACCAAGCTAGAATCATCCACAATAGCTGGTGAAATAAGGTTGTGAATAACGAATTTAAGATCAACCATGGGGTCCTCTAAAGATACAAGAGAAGCCACACATGCCATTGCGTCCGCATGTCGATTATCTTTTTGAGGAATAGGTTCCATGGTGTAAGAATCAAAATTTTGTAACAAAGAGATAGCAAGGTCTTTATATCGTGATAATTTGTCTTGTTTCGCTTGATACAGTCCTGTTACTTGTCTTATAATCAGTTGAGAATCTCCAAAAATATGTATGTGTTTTATATTCAAAGCCAAGGCTGCCTTTATTCCTGCTATAAGAGCCTCATACTCAGCAATTTTATTGGTACATAGGAACTTGAGACGGTAAGATAAGGGAATGGACTTCTTTGTAGGAGAAATCAGAACAACACCTGCCCCCAATCTCGTACGACACTTAGAGCCATCAAAGTATAACTCCCAAGTTTCATCTTTCTCTGTACAAAGAATGAAGTTGTCAGGAAAAGACTCGGGGTTAGGGAAGGAGAAAGGTGATGGGGCCTCAACTAAGTGATCGGTCAATGCTTGCCCTTTATTTGCTCTTTGTGAAACAAATTTAAGGTCAAATTCGGTTAACATCATAACCCACTTAGCTAGGCGCCCTGATAAATCAGTTTTAGAGAAAAGATGCTTCAAAGGATCAAACTTTACCATGACGTGGACTTCTGAATTCAAAAGATAATGTCTCAACTTCTAAGTCGCAAACACCAAGGCCAAGCATTGTCTTTCTATCGCAGAATATCGGGTCTCATAATCGAGTAAGGTACGACTTATATAATAAACCAGACACTCCTTACCATCTTTATCATGTTGTGCCAGTAATGCTGCGAGAGCATGAGAGGAAGCAACTATATAAAGAAGAAAGGGCTTAGAAGATTCGACGGGTTGAAGGATAGGGGGATTAGCCAAATATACTTTTAAATCTTCAAATGCTTGCTGACAATCCTCATTCCATTGAAAGGTGATATTATTTTTGAGAAGTTGAGTAAAAGGAAAAGTACGATCCGCAAGTTGAGATACGAACCTACGAATAGCCTGAATATTTCCTTGTAAGCTTTTGAGTTGAGATACATTTCTAGGAGGTGGCATGTTGACAATAGCATCTATTTTCTTAGTGTCCACCTCAATCCCACGATGCGACACTATGAATCCTAATAGTTTTCCACTATCCACACCAAAGACACATTTTCGGGGATTCAAGCACATGTGATATTTACGAATCCTTTCAAAGATTTGACGGAGAATCTTAATATGATCTATACAAAGAATGGATTTGGCTAAAATATCATCAACATAATCTTCTAAAATCTTATGCATGTAATCATGAAAGATAAGGGTCATCGCTCGTTGATAAGTTGCGCCGGCATTTTTAAGTCCAAAAGGCATCATTATCCAACAAAACGTACCCCAAGGAGTGGTGAAAGCAGTTTTGAATTGATCTTGAGGATTAATGAAAATTTGATTGTATCCTGAAAAACCATCCATGAAAGATAACAAAGCATGTCCTGCTATAGAATCAACTATCATGTCAATGTTTGGGAGGGGAAAATCATCTTTCAAAGAAGCTTTATTTAAATCTCGAAAGTCAGTACACATCCTTTTATTATCTGATTTAGCCACAGCGACAAAATTTGAAATCCATGGGGAATAATCAATAGGGCGGATAAATCCAGCCTCTAATAATTTTTCAATCTCAGCCTTAACAAGAAAAGCTACCTTAGGATTCATTTTTTGAATCTTTTGTTTCACAGGTTTAGCATCGGGAACTAAGACAATATTATGAGTAACGATCTTAGGATCTATACCAGGCATGTCAGAATATGTCCAAGCAAAGATCTCGGGGAATTCCTACAATAAATCTGCATATTGTTTTTGTTCCTCTTCATCCAAACATTTTCCAATTCTAATAGCTTTTTCTTCATTGCAAGGATCCATCTTAACATCAATGGTATCACTTATAAGAAGTTTACTTTGTTGAGGAGTATCCTTTAACTGAGGGAATTCTTTCACGATCTCATCGTTATCAGTCTCTTTTCCAAAATAGGCTTCAGTGTTCAAACAATAAGGGAATACCCTATTGTGATGATAACGAGGAAGAGTATCATATGCTCCTAAAAACTCAGCTAAAGCATCATCGGTAGGAAAAAGATCCAAAGAACAGGCACACGAAGGATCAATATACTCAGGGTGTCTCATTGGTAGAGATGTAGAAATAACATTAACACTAATGCATGGTCTTTTAGAAGCTTTAGTGCGCTTGCAGGGATTTTAACCAAGTCCGAAGGCATAATCATAAAGATTATTCTCTAGAGGAACCTTTATTCCTTGTTCGTGAGTGCCACAGCCATTTCCATTATACCCATGCTTAGCTAGAATATGAAAACCACGACCATAACGATCAGCCATTTCAGAAAGAGAAGGTGGTTTTTCATAAGACAAAGAATCAAACCCTTCAGAATTAGAAGTGTGAGGAGAAGAAGTTTGAGAGGCGGCCACGAAATTATTGCTCATAGGTTCATGTAAGATTGATTGATTTTTAGCTTCCCCCTTCTTTTCAACTTTAAGCTCTCTAGAAGGAACCTTATATTCACCTACAAAGGTGGGATTGAAATCAAGAGATCCCCAATCGTCTTCTGCGAGAACCTTCTCAGGATCAAAATCCTTCTCATGTGTAGATTCAAGTCGAGAAGAATCCTCTTCAGGAGCTCCAGACTCATCCAAAGAATTTTGATCATCAGAGGGTGAGGATTCATCGATAGGTGTCTTGTTTAAAGAGTCATCACTAGACGAGGAAGGCTTAGAAGAACCCCCTTTGGAACTAGATGTTTGTAAACAAGCTTGGAAGTTAGTATCACCTATCAAGGTATATGTCTTATTGTTATAAATAAATTTAACTTGTCTATGCAATGTAGAGGGGACAGCTTGCATACTATGAATCCAAGGTCTCCCTAATAGCAAGTTGTATGTTAGATTTCCCGACATAACATGGATAGAAGTAGGCAAAGTAACAGGCCCCACTGTGAGGGGTAAGGTGATAATACCTAATGAAGTCTTAGCCACATTGTCAAAGCCTCGAATAGGATGAGAGTCAGGCTCAATTAGGGATGTATCCACATTCATCTTATGCAAGAGATTAATGCTACACACATTAAGACCGAAGCCATTATCTACTAGTGTTCGTCTTATAGCAGTGTCATTTATGATAACCACAATCATCAAGGGATCATATTGATGTTGAATTTCACTAGTAGGCAACTCATCTTGAGTAAACACAATATGAGCTTTAGGATTCATTACAGAGTTAACCAAAGACACTATATTACTAGATGTATTCGGTGGAGGAACATTCAAATCTTTCAAGGCATCTTGTAACATTCCGTGATGAGCAGAAGAAGTTTGAATCAAATCCCAAAGGGATATCTTAGCAGGGGTAGCTTTAAGTTGTTCTATGAGATCATATTCCTTGCCAAGAACTTGTGAAATACACGGAGCTTGTGGAAGAGTTGGTTGAGGATTAGGAAGAGAAACCGGAGTCACAGGAGGAGGATTAGGCTGCCTATTATTTCTAGTATGATAAGTATGGGCAACCGCATGATAACTCTCTCTAGTTAATTGCTTGGCATAACTATAAGGACTTATAGGTTTTCTTCCTTGCACAGTGATGATAGGTTTATTCGGAGTAAGAAAGGAATCATGACCATACCCTCCTCGGACAGTAAGGAGAGGTGATTTAGGAACTTGAAAGGTGGGAGAAGGACAAGCACCTTGGACTTCAAAGAGAGGCTTGTTATGCTCATTCAGGTTTATCATGTTAACCAATTTGGAAGTTTTGTTCTTGTTTAGAGATTTCGATAAAGCCACAAAGTCATCAAGAGCATCATCCAACAAAGCATGATCATATCTATCAAAAGGTTGATCTCTTGACTCAAAAGGAGATATTTCCTCATAAAGGGGATTATTGAAAACAACCATGTTACTAGATTCAATGGAAGAGTTGATAGGAATGTACCCTTGAGAGGAATCATTCAACTTATCTTTCTCATCACAACGAAATGGCATAGTAACAAGGTTTATGAGTTTTTGGTAAAATGAAGGTTTGGCCTCTTTAGGATTCAAAAACTCATCTAAAGCTTCATCTAATTTGTCTTGGCTATACTCATAATCAACATACTTGCACACATCATCATAAACATGAACATCTTGCAAATAGAAATCTGACATTTTGAAATAAAAGTTGCATAAAACTTAGACACACAATGCAAAGAAACAAAGAAACACACTCTTTTTTTCTTTTCCTTTTATGAAAATGAAACTTAAATGAAACACACTAAATCTAGATCTAGATCTAACAAATGCAATGCAAGAGAAAGCAATAATAAGATTCACGTCGGGTTCACCAAAATGTGTAGGAGAAAAAGCGAGACTAGGTTAACATGTCCTAATCCTACCTTTTGACACACATTGCGGAATACGAAAGAGCCTAGAGTTATCACACAATTGGCTACTTCTTTTTGTGAAAGAGAGAGCCACGGGCTACCTATTAGGGTTTCTATTCCTTTGTTGTAATTGAAAGGTAAAATTATGCAAGTTCAATTCCTAACCCCAAAATGCAAGTATGGACTAATAACAAGATTGCAGAATTGAACTTAAACTATGGAAAGCTGT
Organism: Cryptomeria japonica; assembly: GCF_030272615.1. Lineage (NCBI taxonomy): Eukaryota > Viridiplantae > Streptophyta > Pinopsida > Cupressales > Cupressaceae > Cryptomeria > Cryptomeria japonica. The sequence goes on from NC_081409.1 coordinate 172,967,631, forward strand.
AAACACAAAGATAAGACAAGAATGCAAATGCGTACCCGGAGTAAAAATCTAAGGGGAAATGTTCAGGACGGGGGCGCGGGCGCCACTGTCCTGATTCTGTTCCTGAAACTGCTGTTTTGCAACCTGGAAAACTGTCCGAACTGCCAAAACTTGTTGTCTGACAGGGGGACCAGGGCGCCCAGCGCCCCTGTCCGAGGGACCAGGGCGCCTAGCACCCCTGTCCTGGCAGGACCAGGGCGCCCCACGTCCCTGTCCTAGTCTTCTGCTCTAAAACTTGGTGTAGGGTTCGGTCTCCGTCTGCTTCTTTCGGATATGCAACTTGCGGCGTCGTCTGAATCCCGAAATCTGCACTTTATATCTGAAAAGGTGTTTTGGGCGGCTATATAGGGTTTTGCCTTAGTCAAACCCCCGCTTTGGTGATTTCAACCTCCACGAATAGCCAAGTTGTATTGTAAAAGTAATGTGTGTGCAGACCTTGTGTGTGTGCAAGATCTAAAATGCAAGTAAGCAAACTAGAGCAACCTAGAAAGTAAACCCTAATTGCTTGTAAATGACAATGTAAATGCTCCAAATCAAGATGCAAAGTGATCTAAAGCATAAATGCAAGTGACATAATGAGGCTTATGCAAAGACATGAAATCAACATGAAATCATACCCAACCCCAAGGGAGGGGTACAAGCCAATCTTCAGTGGGTGATCCCTTATTGCTCTTCAATGCCTTCAAAGCCCTAAATGGATGAATGAAATTGATGGATGCTTGATGGATGGATGTTGAATGTTGCTGAAGTCTTCAAAGATCTGCTCTTTCGCTGCATATGAGGTTCCTGAAAACAAAATTTGGATCCTTTCAAATGAAGAAAGAGAGCTCTTATGTATGAAACCCTAGGTCTTAATTCCAACTTTTGGCCGACCTAGAGATTGAATATCCCACCAATTTCTTGGGGTTAAGCCTTATTTTATGATTGGATCGCGCTCCTAAAATTTCGAGAAAAATGTCCAGGACCGTGTGCACTCCGGGCGCCACGGTCCCGACAACTTTTCACCAAATTTTCAGGGCCGTCGGATATGATGATTTTAGAGCGAATCCCGAAGTTACAGGTGATTTTGAGATGTTTTGACCCCCGAAATCAAGCCCCCAAGCTCAGAATAGGGCCTAATTAGGGTTTTTGATTAAGTGATGTATTGGAGGAATAAAATGAAAGGGGCACGCTTTAATGAAAGGGCCCGACTTTATGATGTGGAAGATGATGAAATGGAACCTTTAGACCTAATTAATTTGATTAATTAAGTGCTAAAGGGGAAATGCAATGGAAAATGCAAACTGTGCCAAGGCGGGTGCTAAACTAGGTGTGAAATTGTACTGCTTTAGCAAGTGCGTACAATTTATGACGTTACAGAGGGATGGGCTCCTTGGGAGTTGGGATCACACTACTACATATTTGGGCATGGGAGCATCTACCAATTACTTGACCAGTCAGTTTGAGATTCAGTGCAGTGGATCAACCCTACATATACATGTATGGAGGGATGATGAGTCAGCCCCACTTGGGGTATTTAGAGTGGTGGCGACGGGCACTGGATGACTTGGATACAGTGATCTGGAGACTGTACAATGAGTGTGAGCCATGGGAGGATGATGCGGAGGCATTTCCATATGTTTTCATGACTCGATTCCTCATTGGTAGGACAACATACAATGTGGAGAGACAGCTTTTGGGCCGGGTGTTGAGACAGTTTGGGCGGAGGCCAGGAGAGTATGCTTGGGTGGTCTGAGAGAGGTACTTATGGGGGCCAGTATTACCGTATGATCAGGCATTAGTAGAGTTTCGCACACTACAGGCAAGACCATGGCATATGAGGTCGGGGATGGTGGATGCTCGGGTGTCAGAGGAGTATATGCAGTATATTGTGGCTCATCTGATTCCTCGGATATCAGATCCGGTAGAGCCGATTCCAGATTTTGAGGAGGAGAGGGGACAGAGATGGAGGAGGAGAGGAGGTCATAGAGTAGTAGGTGTTCGGCGGAGAGGGGATGGTGGTGATGGAGATGGTGGAGATGGTGGAGATGGTGGTGGTGGGGATGGATGAGGAGGAGGAGGGGGTGGTGGTTTTGGAGGAGGTGGTAGATTTAATGGTGGGCGATTATAGCGGAGAGGGAGAGGTGGGAAGCCATTGTGGCTAACTAAGGGACCACTGATGTAGGGAGGTATGAGATTAGGTGGTAGGGATGCAGGTGAGGAACAGGCACCGATGGAGATAGAGGAGGGAGCTACGAGTGAGGGAGCCACTAGGGAGGCACCTATGGATATGGGGGAGGGAGCTACAGGTGGAAATCTGTGGGATCATATGATAGGATATTTACAGACTCGTGTAGAGGATTTGGAGGCAGAGGTAGAAGCTAGAGATATGCAACTATTTGCATGAGAGTCATAGCTTACTATGGTGTTGCAGGAGAGGGATGAGGCCGTGGAGAGATTTGCAACATTGCAAGAGAGAGTATAGGTGGGAGCAGGAATAGGAGCATAGGGTCCTACTAGGGATGCGATGAGGGAGATGCGACGAGCACAAGAGGAGATAAACTATTGGCGGGGGTTATATGAGCAGACATTGCCAGCTAGTTAGCGAGTACTTAGCTATTCACAGATGCGGCGGGCGAGATCAGAGCGGTCTCAGAGGATGCAGAGCAGTGATGGTGTGATGGGTCCTCCACGGAGAGGTAGATCAAGTGGTGCAGGGGCTAGTGGGGGAGCAGGTAGAGATGGGTTTGTAGCATCTAGTCAGAGTGGTATCTGAGAGATCATTTTGTATGCATGTATTTATATTGTCATTTTGGACAGTGTCTTGGATGGCTCTTGGTAGCTGATGTTTTGGACTTCATTGTACTCTGATACATGTATATTTTTGGTGATATGATATGATATATGAGGAGATCCCATTTTTGTGAGGATATGTATTTTGATGACATGTATGGATGTTTATGCAGGATGATGATTTTATGATTTTATGCTCAGATGGATACTTTATACTTGTTATATGTATGTGTTTTTATGAGACGATTCCTATATGCATGTTGTTATGATGATTTATGCCTATATGTTGTCTATATGAATATTGTATGACGTGATGCTAACATGTATATGAAGGTTTATATATATGTGCATGATGTGTTGGTTATGTAATGCCTTATGTATGTAATGCCATGATGATTATGTATGCATAATAAAATGATGATTATGATGTTTTTTTTTTTTGATTTTTGATGAGACAAATGATATGCAATGTTTTTAGGATTTTTAATGTGGTGAATGAATGATTTTTATATGTAAATGCATCTAGATGTTGAATGTAAGAAATGTAAAGTACAAAATTTTGAAATGATGATATCTAAATGAACGTATATGGATAATGTATATGAACCTATGTGGAAACAAATGGTTTTGTTATGATTCTAAATGGTAGAAAAAAAATGATGAAGTGAAATAATAATGCAATGATAATGTAACTCATGAATAACTGCATCTTAATGCAATTAAAAAATGAATGTATGTATGTAATGAATCTGAAATGAAAAACATTGAATGAGTATAGAAATATACTAAATGGATAAATGAATTCACTTAACTAATGGATAGATAAATAGATGTATGCAACGATAAATGATGATTGGTAACTTTACACTAAATGAATGCATAGTAATGGCTAATACAATTAAGGAAATTTGTACCATATGAATGAATCTAAATGTCATGATTTATGCAATGATGAAAATGATATAATAAGACTAATGTCAATAAATGATAATGAACTATATGTAACATTATGCATTTAAATGAGATGAAATGTACTTGATGTAAATGCAACTAAATGTAATGATGATGATATGATCATGATAGATGAATGCAAGGTTGGTTAGACTTTTGCATGATGCACTAATGATATATCAGAGTACTCTGTCGTGATTGTATCCAAGGCCTACTCAATTTTCACATAACTGCTTATATTAACTTTGTTCGCACTTGCATATAAAACCATGTATATGAATAATGAATGAGAAAATGGATGGGCGAGATGGAATGAAATGCAATATAAATAAATGAGATGGAATGACGATCCATAGTGCTTTATTTTCATCATTGAGCTTAAAAATGTTGTAATAAAATACAAGCAACTTGACATAATGATTCAAGATGACCTAAGTAGTTCTTACATGAATTTTGATAGAGCAAGTTAATACAAGCAATTTGATATAATGGATCAAGTTGACCTGAGTATTGCTTGCGGAACAAACAAGGATTATCTACTTTCATGCATGACTTGGACCGTACTCCTTGATCTTTTGCCGATCATATCCTGAGACAAGTTCATACCGTTATCAGAGATAAACCATCATCGAGTTTGGATGAGGTAGTAGGAACCAAAGATGGAGCATCGTACATGTGAACAAACAACATATATAATGAATAAAGAATATGTATCTTCAATAATGGTTCATGCTCATATGGTCGAGGTATACGCTGTAGTCAGCAAGCCATAGTGATCTATGACTGCATTTTGCCTATGATCACGTAGCTTAGTGAACTTCCCACGTAGACACCATTAGGACATGCCCCAGTACTTCATCGGAATAATTTGTAGAAGATACACAAACAATGTTGTAGGCACCTGATATATATAAATGAATGAATAACCTACAAATCAACCAAGTACTTGATAGCTTAAACAAAATTTTCTTGCCAAAGAAAATGTCATCTTGTCTTTGTTTTGGTAAGGAAGGATGCATCCTTGTTTAAAACAGTTTGGTTTGATTGTTGATTGTTTGGTTGATCGGATACGTGATCATCATTTGGAGTTTTTCATAATATTTGGTTGGTATCTTCTTTTGAAAAAAGTATGTACAGGGTGTTGCCATGTTTTTGGTTGATTTTTGATGTTTTTGGATTTTGTGAGATAGTTTCGAATGTTTTTGTATTTTCAGAGACAATTTTTTCAATGTTTTTGGTATTGTGATGATTGTTTTCAATGAAGAACTCAGTGAATCACAAAAAAATGTAGTATCCACTTCCATCAAACTAGATTAAGGGTATTGCCCCCAGTTAGACATGACTTCGAAAAAGCGGGATGCAGGACACATGAAGTACTATCCTTGATTGTAGATCAATAACAAGCCATGGTTTGGACGGATGGATGAGTGGATACAATGAATGTGATCGCCACAAGTTTGAAATATAATGGAGCCATAGCCTTTACGAGTGGCACCTCTTTGCCAATTTTTCACCATCGCACTTACCCAAGGTGCCACCGGAATGGTTGTTCACTGTTTGGATGTATGATTTTTTCTTTACTATTTTTGATGTTTTTGTATTTTCTTCGGGACATTTATTTGAATGTTTTTGTTATTTTGCTGGTATGTATGGGAGCCTGATGCTCTGTGCAGCTTATCTATAAAACTATTTGAGGTGCATGTTGTTGATCGAATCTACTAGCAGTTCTCCTTCAGAAGTAGCCAATTGGTATGCCCCGGACCCAAATGCAACAGTGATAACATATGGACCCAGCCAATTTGATTCAAAATTTCCCTGATGTTCTTGGTTGGGTTGCTTACGAGGATTTTATCGAAGAACAAGATCACCTACCTTGAATGTACAAGGTCTAACCCGATGATTATAGCTTCTGCTCATGCGCTGCTGATAGGCTTTGAGGTGATTGTATGCAGTTTGTCATTTTTCATCAAGTAGCTCTAAGTCATGAAGACGTGATACTCAGTATGTTTCATCATCAATGAGATTATGCAAGGAAACTTGAAGTGATGGTATTTCAACTTTGATAGGTAAGATAGCTTCTGCTCCATACAACAGTGAGTAGGGAGTTGCGCCTATAGGGGTTCAAATGCTAGTTCGATATGCCCATAGTGATGGATTCAATTCAACGTGCTAATCACGATCGACATCATTGACTGTCTTCTTGAGGATTCTTAATGTGTTCTTGTTTGATGCTTCGGCCTGACCATTTCCTTGTGGGTAATAGGGAGTGGAAAAATAGTGTTGGATGTGAAATTTCTCACAGAGTTCACGAACATCCTGATTCTTGAATAGAAGTTCATTATCTGTGATGATAGACATGGGTACACCATACTAGCAGATGATGTAATTAAGGATGAATGAGGCGATCTACTTGCCGGTGACTTGGGTAAGTGGAACAACTTCGATCCATTTTGTGAAGTATTCGGTGGCGGTAATAATGAATTTGTGGCCATTGGTTGAAGATGGATGGATTTTACCCACAAGGTCAAGGTCCCATTGACAAAAAGGCCATGGTGTTGTGATTGGTTGCAATTCCTGTGCTGGTGCATGTATCAGGTCTCCATGAACTTGGCATTTTTTGCACTTTCTGACAAAGTAGTAGGAGTCTTTTTCCATGGATGGCCAATAGTATCCAGTGCGCAGGAGTTTCTTGGCTAGTGAGGGACCGCTTGCGTGAGTTCCACAAATTCCTTCATGTACCTCTTCCAAGGCCTTTGTTATCTCATCCTGTTCTAGACATCAAAGGAGAGTACCATCAAGATTGCGTCGGTATAGGGTTTCAGCAATAATGGTATGTCAAGTGGTTTGGCGAATGAAAGTTTTACATTGGTTATTCGATTGGTTAGGAGGAAGTGTGTGATCACGGAGGTAGGTGTAGAACTCACCGTACCATGGGGATTCAGAACCGATAAGGCGACATCATCTCAAATTTGGGGATATCATAAGCAGGAATCCAAAGATGTTCGACCAAGAACTCGTAGCGTGTTGAATTTTGTGGAAGATCTAGGAGAGATGTGATAGTAGCCATAGCGTCAGCAGCTTGATTCTAATCTCTGAGTATTTACTCAAAGGTTTTAGTAGTGAATGATGCCTTTAATTTGTCCACCATTTGTTTATATGGCATGAGTTTGTCATCCTTGGTCTGATATTCATCTGTTGCTTGTCGAATGACTAGTCGCCATATACTTGTAGTTCTTGTAACTTCCATTATATGTCTAGCCTGAGTCCTGTGATCAAAGCCTCATACTCTCCTATGTTGTTTGTGCATGGAAATATGACCCTGTAAGACTTTGGGATGCTGTCACCTTGAGGTGTGATAAACAAAATACCTGCCCCCAAGCCATGCCTACTGTATGAACCATCAAAGTATAGTTTCCATGGTTATGTTGTGGTGATCATGAATATCTCTTCATCTGGAAAATTGGAAATGAGAGGATGATCACCTATGAGTGGTGCATTGACCAACTGATCTGCAATGACTTGTTCTTTAGTATCCTTACAGTCCACATACTTGATGTCAAATTCACTTAGAATCATCACCCATTTGACCAAGCGGCCTGTCAATGCTGCTTTGCTGAGTAAGTATTTGAGTGGATCAATCTTTGCAATTAACTGTACTTTATGTGTCAACAAATAGTACCTCAGTTTAGTGGTTGCTAGGATTACTACTAGGCAAGCTCGCTCAATAGGTGTGTAATTGAGTTCATAGCCCACCAGTGTACAAGAGATGTAGTAAACAACACATTATTTCCCTTCTACATTATGTTGTGCCAATAGTACACCCAATGATGTACTTGTTGCTGATATATAGAGTAACAAAGGCCTACTTGGATCTAGTAGAACCGGCAATGGTGTATTCATGAGATAGTCTTTAAGCATTTGGAATGCTTGTTGGCATCTGGTATCCCATTGAAAGCGGATGTTCTTGTGTAACAGGTGTGTAAATGGGTGACACTTATCTGCCAGTTTTGCAATGAATCTTTGAATAGATTGTAGCCGTCCTTGTAATGTCCTTAGCTTACTGATGTTCTTTTATGGTGGCATGTCCATGATTGCCTTGACTTTTGTTGGGTCGACCTCAATACCTTTTATTGAGACAATGTATCCTAGAAGTTTCCCTGAGGTTACTCCAAAGACACATTTCTTTGGGTTGAGTTGAACATGATATTGTTCCAGTATATCAAAGATTTTCTCTAATATGTCTAGATGACCTTCTCTTGTGAGTGATTTCGCCAGTAAGTCATCAACATAATCTTCCATTATGGTATGCATCATGTCACAGAAGATGGTAGTCATTGATCATTGATAGGTTGCTCCTGCATTCTTTAGACCAAAAGGCATTACATTCCAGCAGTATGTTCTCCATGGACATGTGAAGGTCATCTTATGCTGGTCCTCTGGTGCGATCTTTTTCTGATTTTACCCTGAAAAGCCATCCATGAGTGAAAGTATGGCATGTCATGCTATTAGGTCCACTATTATGTCGATGTTTGGTAGGAGGAATTCATCTTTAGGACATGCTTTGTTCAGATCTCTGAAGTCAGTACATATACAGCTACCCCCATTTGGTTTGCCGACAGGCACAATATTGGATATCCAATCTGCATAATCAATTGGTCTAATGAAACCAACATCTAGGAGTTTCTTAAGTTCTGCTTTGACTAGTACAACAATCTGAGGATGCATCTTGCGAAGCTTCTGCTTGACAGGTTTGGCTCCTTCTACTACGGTGAGGTGATGCATGACTAAATCAGGATCAAGCCCAGGCATGTCTGCGTATGACCATGCGAAGTTGATCTAATGCTTCTAGAAGAATTCTACAAACTTAAGTTGTTCCTTTGGAGTTAAAAGAGATGCCAGATGTATGTGATGAGGTGTTTAAGGAGTCACCACGTTGTATTCTTTTATCTATTCGATGAGAATTATTGATCATTCTTGCTGTGTACTAGAGGGGAGAATTTCAAACCTTTCATCCTTAGGCACCTCAAAGAGATTTTCACCATTGGATATGTTCTTTCTTTTTACTTTTGTGGGATCAAACAATGCCACAGTGTGGTTTTCACTAGAAGATCCATGTTTTATTGTTATATTTTTGCAACTGAAAGGTTTGGCATCCGTCCCAAAGTATGTTGCGCTATTAAGTTCAATAGTGAATCCAACTTTGTGATCCCCTCTTGGTATGTTATCCCGTAGTTCCAAAAAGTTAATGATCGCCTCATCATTTTGGAAATGGTCAAGACATGGGGGATTAGGTTGGTTCCATTCGATGAGTGTAGGATGGATAATGGACATTACTTCATCGATTAGGTTAAGTTCATTAGATGTGTCAATGAGGCTTAAGACATTATCATGAAGGTTGCTGATGGTACTCTCCCTATTAGAATCAGGCGTAGGATGTGACGTAGGGTCTATGGAAGATGTTTCCACCTCAGGAACCCAAGAGGTCTTTATCTGTGCTTCTCAGGGATGTCTTTGCAGGGTGGAGGTGGTGATGTGTCTTCCTCATCTGAAGTATTAAGCTGTATGGAATCAAATTCCCACTCATGTGAGTTAGTTTCTAGGTCACTTTCCAGTAATCGGTTATTGTACCATACTGGGATATCCTTTGAGTTAAATACTGCAGGTGTGATCGGTTGATGTACCTTTGTAGATGAAATGATCGGTGCTGCAAGAAGGATTATGGGGATCAACGAATCCGATACGAGGAGTATTGGTAGTGTTGAATCTGCTACTTTTGCTGGAACTGCTGGTGTCGTATATACTATTGTGGGTTCTGATATAGTTGTTGCTGGTAATGGTGCTATTGATGTTATTGTTGCTGGTGATGGGGTTATTGGTTTGATTGGTGGGATAGTGGGTATTGTAGATGGTTTTGCTAGGATTTTTAGCCTCAATGGGGCAGTTGCTATGGTGTTTGATGTTGCTTTTATAATCAAAGGTGACCTCTTTTTATTAGGCTAATATAGAGGTTGGGTGGGTTTTCCTTTGAATCTGAGCTTAGGAAGGATCTCCTTTTGAAAGCCTAGGCCAGTGTTATCTTTGGGCTTTAATTCTGGCTGCAGCGGTTCATGTTGTCCTTGCTTGCAAGGTCCTAAAGCACTCTAACCATCATAACCCATTCTTTGCATAATGAGAAGGCCCGTGCCATATTGATCTATGGGAAGTTTAGCTTGTGGGATGTCTGCGGTGATGGGATCTTTATAGATCCATCCTGATAAGTCTTCATCTCTGGTCTCTTCTTCTTGACTCTTTCCAAGGATGAACGACATCAAAGTACATGTTGGCTTGATCAGTGGTTGTTGAAGTAACCATTGAGGTTTACCATGTGTTCTAGGAGAAGTGGGCATTTGTCCAACATAAAAGAGTTGGCTGAGATTGTATTCCCCAGGACCTTCCTTTGATATTTTCATCTTGAGCTTCTCTTGCTTGGGTATAGTGGTGTTTCAACTTGAAAGAGAGGCTGGACTTACGTATGAGGTGGAGGAGATAGCTTCTCTATTTTTGGGAATGGTAATCTCTGGTTGATGACTGATATTATGACAATATGCAAAGGGGTTTGCATCGCCTAGGATTGTGATTTCTACATCATTATGTGGGAACTTGATACACTGATGGTAGGTCGATGGAACGGCTTGCATGGCGTGTAATCCAAGGTCTTCCTAACAATAAATTATATGGTAGAGGAAGGTCCAAAACTTGACAGATGATGTGTTTTACCACAGGGCCCACTCGGATTGGCAACACCACAACTCCTTTGGAGGAACGCTCTGCATCATCATAGCCTTTGATTGTGATCTTCTTGCGGGGATCCACTGATTCATTTGCATATCCCAAAGTTGTGACTAATTATAGAGTACAGAATTCAGGCTTGCTCCATTATTGATCAAGACTCACTTGATCCTATGTTGGTTGATAAACCCTTCAATGTGGAGTGAGGCGTTATGAGGTTGCTGGAAGGATGTGTTGTCACTTTCAAAAAAAGTGAGACAAGGTGATGACCTGAGATTTCCAACCATGGATTGAAACTGATCTGTATTTAGGTTTGCAGGGACTGACGCCTCTTGGAGAGCTTGATCCAAGATTATTTTATGGGGTGGAGATAGGTGAAATAGCTCTAAGATAGATATCAGTGCAGGTGTTTTGTCTAACTGTTCCACAGGGTTATACTACTTTGGGATAGATGGGGTGCCTTATGGAGCTTCTTTTATGGTAATCTTGCCACGACGTGTAACAACATTGCAAGTGGAGGTGGGATTTTTGATGGTTATAGTTACAATTTTTTCACTGGCATCATATAGGTGATTCACAGTGTAATTATATGCAGCTTGCGTATAATTGGTGGTATATGTGTTTCTCCTTGAAGTGGAAGGACCCCTTTGATCTTGTGATGGAAGCAGATTTTTAAACATGAGATGATCATTGTTTGTTGTATTTGGGTCATGTCCTTTGATTTTGACTTCACCTCGGTCAATAAGATCCTGAATAAGATCTTTCAATCTATGATAATTGCTTGTCTTATGCCCTTTCCCTTGATGGAAATCGCAATGTTTAGTATCCCTCCACCATGAAGGTTTGACTTGAGGTTCATAATTTGATGTTTTGGGTAAGGTCACTAGATTTTGAGAAACCAACTGACATAAAACCGTTTCAATGGGTTCCCCTAAGGGAGTGTATGTTCATTTTGGTTTAAAATTTTGTTGACGTTGTCTGGGTTCCTCTTGAGATGTATTGCGTCCTTGATTTGGAGGAGCAACGATGTTAGTCTTGGGTGGGGGGTTCTGTACTGCAAATCGAACCATAGGTTGTGCACTTTTGATAGTTCTTGCATCTACAACCCCGTCGTTGACGACATTTTTGTTTTTGTTCCAGAAGTTAGATTTGTCACTATTGAAGCATGGGCGAGGACCATCTTTTGGCTCATTATATATCTTGATAAGCCCTTTTTTGATGGGAGCCCACTCACATTATAAGCCTTTGGTGATCATGTCATTGAAAGAGTCTGTGTCTTTGACGTCTAGGTGAAGTTTCATTTCGTCATTTAAGTTGGAAATAACTATTTCCACTAGTTCTTGTTCAGGTAACTGAAGAGAACGTCTGCTAGACATTTGATGCCATCATTGCAGAAAGACTGAAAATAGCTCACCTGGTTTTTGTTTAGTGTTACATAGATCCGCCATTGTGATATCACGTTCAATGTTGTGTGAATAATGTGCCAGGAACTTCTAGACTAACTCTTTGAAGGTCCTAATGCCACCTGGTAATTGAGAAAACCATGATGTGGTTGTTCCTCCCAAGCTTTGGGGAAAAAGTTGCATTAAGTACGTATCCTCATACGCCACTTCGAGGCAAGCTGAATGGAATTCTTGAACATGATCACAAGGATCTCCTTTTCCTCTATACTTTTGAAATTTGGGTGTTTCAAACCCTCATGGAAAAGGTGGCATATGAAGATTCCTATCAAAGGGATAGGGACAAATGTCATTGAGTGAAAATTGATTTGTTTTTACACTACTATGAAGTTGTTGGGCAAGATATTCGACTTGTTGCCGCAACATGTCTATTTCATTTGGAGGAGGAGGAGGGGGATTACCTTGAGGAAGGTTATATCTGATATTATCTCAACCTCTTTCATCCTCATTATGACTTTGATGTTCTGATGCTTGTCTTAGTTGTGCAACATCAAAGTCAGAGGGTAGTTTAGACCCTTCTTGAGCAAGTCTTAAAAAGTGAGCATCAACATTGCTCCTGAGTATTTCATCAAAAAGTCTATTAAAGAGAGGGTTGTGTTGTGCCCTTTCTATTGCTGCTGGAGTAGGAGTGTTTGGATTTTCATCATTTATATTTCCTCCAATGGCTTCTTGGAACTCATTGATATTTTCCTCCTCTTCGTCTTTAATTTCTGGTTGTCTAGATCGTGATCTGGTATGAGCCATTTTGTTTACAATTTTTTGTTGAAGTTTGATGAAAATGATCATGAGTTGGTGATGGAATGACAGATTGATATTTGGTGAAGTGCTTTACATATAGATCCCTAGCACTAAAGGTAGATGCTACCAAAGTTATTTCTTGAATTGCTTGTTGTGTTTGATTGACAAAGTTTGATGTGATAAGGTTTAGAGAAATTTGAGATGTGTTACAGACTTAACTACCTATTAATGAGAGGATGCACTCATAGACTAGTTTTAACCTGCACAGAAATGTCTCATAGGATGAGTTTATCCTATATGTAGAGACACTCTAAAAAGTGATGTTTTTGTGTTTGATTCAAGCAATATTAAAATAGAACTTAGGACAAAAACCTTTTGATGTTTTGAGAGTTGGAATGGAGTGATGATATGTGAATGTGAGAATGGATGAAATGTTAACTTCAATAGAAACTTTGTGTTACATATGGAACAAATTCTTCCTCTTCTCTTTCAAGAGTTGGTGGTTCTTCCTGAGCTACGTTATATGTGATGCAAATGTCGGGAAAGAAGTTAGGATTGATTTTGCCTCCTTTGTTTTTGTGATAACTTAAAGCTCTATATTGCATAAAAGCTTTGTGATTCAATGACTCTTGATCAAATTTGTTTGATTTCCCTTGAAGATAGAGACCCGTGTGACATAGAAAAGCTCTGTTAGAGACAAAGATTTGTCTATTAAGATAGAAGAATTTTCTCCTTTTGATTAAATCCTTTGAGCTTAATGGTCTTTTCTTCAAGTTGATGTGTTGATGAAGATTCTTCTTTCTCTAGATGTGAAGAATGGTCATATAGTTGATACTCTTTGTTGTTTGCTCTTGGTTTTTTATCTTTTGTGTTTTGAAAATGTGTATGTTGGATGAATACTTGTGTTGGATTTTGGTTTTTATGATGTTTCTTTGACAAGAAAACAAATCAAGCACACAAACACAAGAATGTCGCCTCAAAAGGCACAAATAGGTGTGGGTCTAGATCAACCCAATCCTTTGAACTTTTTATGACCCTTTCCTTCAAATGTATTTTAGGTGTTTTTCCAAAGCCTGAAGTCAACTCAATTTGCACTTGGTCTTTGACTAAAATGAAAACACTTCAAACACTATTTATCCCTAAGGTCAAATGGCCAATTGTGATAATTTCAGCCCACATCATGATATTTCTTCAACTTTGGTACTACATACCTTATGAATCCCGTCGTGGTAGGTAAGGATGTGATATACTAAGTCTTGCATGAGCATAACAAATAGATGATCCCTATGATGGGGGAGTCACCACTTTCATTAAGCCACGAGTGATTTTTTAAAAAGCTATGTTTCTACTCAAGGAAATATGTATGGTGATTATCTTGGGAGCAAAACCATCTATGCTCTTGCACTTGAATTTATCACAAATATCTTCAATCAATAGAATGGGTGGGATTCTACTTAAAGGTGTTTAGTAATCTTCGATGTTTTTGGACATAAGTTCAGTTTGCAGTGACTCACTTAAGAGCCTTGTAACTTGTGGTGGGGCCCATTTGTCCTTTCGGCAAGTTACACTGTAGGAATAGCTATACCCAAGGCTACAGCTCTCACTCTCACCTGATTTCGATAGCGGCTTGAAGGATTTACCGCGCGAGGTCGTTCCCAAGAGTGATGTGTCTTTTGGCAGGCATCTCTTAAAAAGATAAAACTTGAGTGTTACTAACACTTTTCTCTTACACCTAGGACCACGAAAGCCAAGGGAGAGGAGTGTGTGTTAGAAGTAGGACTACTCGACCAACTCTTTTGCACAAGGGTGCCAAACACAAAAGACACTTGTTCTTTTTAACTTGTCATTGCAATGATGTTCTATCTAATTGGAGATGTTGCTCCAATTGTTGGTATTTTGGTATGGTTTTATCATTGATGTCAACACCTACTAAAACTCTAGCACTTTGGAGATCCAACAACATTCACCGACAAGCAAGTGACTTTTGCGCAGTCACTGATATATGGTACACCAACAGGAAATAATGATCACCGGCACTTGGAATGATAGGGAAAACACTTGATAAAGTCGAAGACATTGTTTGGACATCTTATCTTAGAGAATTGCTTATTGACATATTTGTATTTGCATATTTGCTGTTACCGGCAAATAAGTCCAGGTTATGCACCGACAGGTTTATCTTTTCCAGATCAGCACGGTACACTATGGAGATGATTAATTATTGTTATAAATGCATTAAGCCAACATATTAAATCTGTTATTGCATTGGATAATGTATTGTTTGTAAAATGATTTTATTGTAATATCTTGTAGAGCCAACCTACTAAAATTAGTCTTAGGTTATGGTATAAATGTAAGATCTTATTTGTAAGATCATGTGAGGAATGCGAAAAAGATTTATGTGAAGGTATATGCGAGATTAAGAAGAGTTATACATGAAGATATCATTTAAAGGTGAAGCTAGGTTTTTGTGAAAGCATATCAGAACTACACCGGTACTGAATCCAGCATATGAAGATGTTATTTTGTGTAGTACATTCTTATTGAATTTAACCATCCAATTGTAGTCAGTGTGACTCCCATTTGTGATTGAGCAGTGAGCTCTAGGCACTTGGCCTTTCTGCATGTGCAAACCCCATTTATGTACACTTACTATCTGCAGTAGTATCATCTAATTGTGGGTAAGGTTTCCCACCGTGGTTTTTCCCCTTATAGGGTTTCCACATACAAATATTGGTGTTATGTGTTGTGGATGACTTTATCCTTTTGTTTCATGCATTAATCTTTGTTGGTATTACATTTATCTGTTAAATCTATCCACTGGTATAACAGACTGGTTCACCGATATTAAGTAATAATTTGGTTAAGTTGTTTTCGGTAACATAGTATAGTATTAACCTTCAATCAACAACATATGTAGGATATCAAAACAATCTAAACATCGTGATCTCATCATTGTCTAACTCGGTAATAGTTGCCCAATGAATAACTTATTCTTCCCCTCATTCATCATATTCATTCTGTGTCTTTTACCGACATCTTAATTCTCTTCAAAACATACTTCTTAAGATATGGCAACATCATACTGAATTAGAAAATCAATTTCTTGACATCAATGAAAAAATAATAATATTAAGACAGTAAAACATCCTTAATCAGTTATATCCATAATCATCAACAACCTTCTCAATATCCTTATTGAAATGCCAACAATCTCTGATTGTAATTGGAATCCCAATAATCTCCCTTGTCTGTTATAATGCAAACATCAGTTGCCTCCGAGACCTAACACCAACAACCATGATGTTCTTTTTAACTTCAAGGCAAAATGTTTTGTAATCTAGGAACTTGAAATCCTGGTCAACTAAATTGAGAACACGTTTTTGCTTAAAGTGAAATCATTTTGCAAAATTTGAAACAAGTTGATTGTTCTTTTTACTTGCACAAAAATTGAAGTGTGGATTGTGATTTTTAAGTTTGATGCAAGAAATAAAAATTGTAAGAACCAAATTCAAATTGTCCCTAACTTGCAAAAAAAAAAAAACTGTTTGGTTTGGAGTTTTGTGGTTCTTTTTACCTTGACAAATGAGGTTCTTTTTTTACAAGCCCAAACAAAAATGTGTGATTATTTTTAAGAGCCCAAAATGGAAATGAAGTTTATTTTAACCAAGAAAAGAAAGTGAATTCATTTTATCCTAACTTTAAAGACAAAGTTAGCAACATAAATAAATTTACTTCCTAAGCTTAATTTCTAAAATCTTACAAAAACTGGGTTAGTCTAAACCTGCACAAAAGATAACAAGTTAGTAAAATTCGCATGTTTGGTGGGCTTATACAAGCCTAATATTTTTGGTTTTTAGGTTACAAGGAATTTTTTTACAACATTCTGTTACAATAGCGCTACTTTGTGTGAAAACAGAAGCGCTACTTAACACAAACACGCTACAATATAGACAAAAGCGCTAAAAGAAAAGATTTTTACAACAAAACAAAAGCGCTAATAAAGAAACAAAAGTGCTAGTTAAGACTCAAAAGCGCTAATATATTGACAATAGCACTAAATTTGAGACAATAACGCTATTCTAAAGACAATGCGCTAAAATACCAAATTATAATAGTGCTAAAGCGAGAACAAAAGCACCAAAGCGTGACCTGTGTGTCAAGTTAAACAATCAAAAGTTAGTTTTGAAAAAAAATAGAAATATTGTTGCGTGTTCGATTCACATCGGGTTCACCAAATGATGCTCTGCAAAATGGACAAGTGTTAGATTAAAACCTGTAGTCGTATAACACACAAAAACACAAGAAACAAGGATCAAAAGGTTAGTGTTATTCAACCAAAGACTAATCTATGTAGGCATATCAAAAGAGACATCAAAAACAAAGTAAAGCATTTAACTACAAATGTAAATGCAAGAAGACATCTCCAAATGCCTTCTACCATGCTCTTAGCTCCTTCTCCCTTGTTCCTCTCCTCTCCAAGTTCCAAATTAGTGTAGCTCTCAACAACTTTTTGCACTATGTATGCTTATGGAGGTTCAAGATTGTGGATGATTACTCCAAATGCTATGCAAATATGAATAAACTAGGAATGAGATTGTAATTTAGTCTAGTGTTGATTTTAATCCAAAAGAGTAAATGTAAATGCTAAATGCTCTCTAGAAACCACTATAACTTAGATGCATACAAGTTTTCAGTATCTGGATTATGAATAAATGGTCTCTATTTATAGGGAAAATGGAGAAATGGATGGTTGATATTGAGTAATCTCAACAAGGGTTAGGATTGAATGATATTCAATCCATGTGATGGCTTTCAACCCAATTCCAAGACGACAAGTGTCAATGTGAGATAGGTTGAGAGGAGAGGGAATAAGCATTAAATGCTTGACATGACCTGAGAGTTAACTTGGGAGTTAAGGTCAAGGTTGGGTTGAGTGAATAAATTATTTATTCAAAGAATAAAGTATTTATCCAATGGATAAACTCTTGTGCAAAGGTAAAAGAGATAACCATGGTCAAAGCAATAAATGTTTGAGGAGACACATGAGTCACATGAGGGTTGAGTTAGGGGTTAACCATAAATGGTCATGTAAGAGCCATTAATGGTTTGGAAGACTTTAGAGGTTAAATTGTTGAACACACAAAGCATTAATTACTTTTCAAAGACTTTGAAGTCTTTGAGAAGTGACTCCAAGTTGCTTAGGAATGTGACAATAATTAGGGGATGGATTAGGTTAATTAGGAAGGGTTTAGAAGAATCTAGAAGGGGGTTTAGGAGTGCAAGTGGATTTGGTGGGTGAGAGAAAATAAGATTTTAATTAAAATAAAATTAATTTATTTCAACTTGTGGTTGCAACTTGCATTTGTAGGAAAATGCAAGTGGGGGGTGGGGGGGGGGATTTATGATTTAAATAAATCTTTTATTTAATTTAATTAAAAGAGGAAAGGGGATTAAATTGAATAAATAGTATTTATTCATTTATTTGATTGTGAGTTTGGTTTAATGAATGAATTAAAATAAATTGAATAATTTATTTAATTAATAGAAGAATGTTTGAAGATGAATTAATTAAATATTAATTTAATTAACTGATGGCTAGTGGATTTTTAATCAAATAAATACGAAATATTCATTTAATTAAAATTGACAGATTTATGTGACTACAAATAGTTTGGGAAATAAGACCATGAATTTCTTTGAAATCTGATGTGTAAGGGTGAATAAAAGGATTTGTAGATGGAGAAGGAATATCATGTGAAAGGATAATCTCCTTTTATTTATCATGCTTATCCTTTTTGGGACATTGGGAATGAACATGTTCATCATCTAAGGGTTCATCTTTACTTAGTTCTTTGTGAGGGGAAAGATCATGAATAAAATGCATAACATCATCCTCTCTACATATATTTTGATGTTGAAGATAAGTCCTAGGAGAATAAGGACGGTCTAAAGATGTAAGAATGTTAATATTTTGATTTTGCCCCCCTTGCTCAAGGGTATGTGTATAAGAAGAAGATGGGCCCATATTGTTTTCCAATGCTTGTGATTTTCAAAAAGATCATTGGTTGAAGTATTATCTCTCATCCCATTCACACAAGATAACCTAGGAGAGGTACAAGGATTAGGAACTCTAATATTGTAATCTACAAAAGCCTTAAGCTGATTAACATATGAAATGCATTTTGTTAATAAAATCACCATAATGCAACAAAAATGATACATGAAATCTTTGAGATCAATTTGAAAAGGAAATGACTTTGAAATCCTAGCAGCACAATATGACCAAGTGCTATTAATGAAAAGAAGCAACATGAAATGAAAGAAGCCATTATCAAACACAAGATTGTAATAAATATATGTTAAAAATAATGTAATCATGTGTGAAATAAATCTAATCTATTAATTGCCATTGAAAGTCTCTTAATTAAAATCTTAATTTACTTGGAAATAAGATCTAAAATTAGGACCTTTTATGAAAATTAAAAGTTAAGAGTGTTGAAATTTGAATTTGTTTTTGACCTTAAGAGGTGTAAAAATTGATAAAGTATGCCAATTTTCTAGATTTAAGCAGAAAAATACAATCAATTCCGTCTCTCAAAATTTTGGGAAAAAAGCTAGGGACTGAGTGGAAAGTGTACCTAGTCTGACCATCTTTTTCTAAAAGTTTTAGAGATTATAGAAATTATGATTTTATTGTAGAATCCAAAAAAAAAGCTAATTTAGAAATGTCTAGATTGGTCAAATTAGTAGGCAAAGGTCGAAAATAGGAGATTCTTAAAAATTAGGGTTTCTCTTTTTAACCACTTAATTTTCAGAATGAAAAGACAGATTTGAATTCGAATTTTGAAATAGAAATCAAATCTAAAATAAGCAACTAAAATGCTACATTTTACAAGCTCAATTTTCTCAAAATGCAAAACCAGGGTTTTTTATGCAATTAATATCTAAAATTCGCAAAAAGATCAAAATTGGAAATGAAAATTTGAAATTCAAATTGCAATTATTCATATCTAATAATAAGAAATTAGAATTAAGATGTAAGATGTCGGGTTCACCAAAATGTAAAGGGGAAAATTGAATCCTAGTGGTTCCCCACCTAGGAGAGAGAAAGGAAACCACTAGGACGATTTTCACTTGGGAGATACTTTACATTCAAAAGAGGGGCTTAAATCCACTAGATCCAAATCCAAGGAGAATAAGGATGGGAATACCAAGTGGATTGCAAGGGTTGGAATATGATTTACCCTCTTTTGTAAATGGAAGGGTTGACTTGTTGACTATGTAGAAAAAGGAGACAAAAATGGATGAAATAGGGAGCTACCAATTTTTGGATCGCGTTGTAACTTTGGATCTGTGATATTTAGACTGATATGGATTTGTCCTACAGATTTTGAAAAAAAGTCGTTGGGACCAGGTTGAAAGTGTACTTGGTAGATTCCAAAAAATTCGCATGCCGAAAAGGGTTTTTCCGTCTCTACAAATGAAGTCCAAACCTACAATTATAGTTGCGCACCTACAACCTAGACATAAAAAAGAGGGGAAGAAGGGTTGTGGATAGGGGTTTACCTCAGTCAAACCTCGGTTGAGGAATCATCCTTCAAAGAAAGTAATTGCAAATGCTTAAATGTAAATAATGGAAATGTATACCTTGTAGATCTTCAATTGATTGATGATTGTTGCTTTGCTTCTTGAATGTAATCATAAGTGTTTTCTGAAATTGCATGTAACATGACAAAACCCTAACACATACACACACACATGCTTGTAAATGAATGTTATAATATTGCTCCAATGGATGAATGAAGAAGACACATGAAGAAGAGAACTTGATGGATGCTTGAAGACTTGAATGCTTGATGACGATAATGGAGACCTTCCGCTTGAACTTCGCTTATTATTCTTCTATATTCTTGTATATCGAATGAGGGAATTGAATCTCCTTTTATACATGCCCAAGAGGATTAATTTTTATCCCATCGAAGATCGACAAAGGATAGTTTAAGTCCCCAAAGAGTAAATTATGTTCAAGAGCCATATAGACCTATTTTAGGGCCACCCTAAGAGGGAGGACAGGGACGCCACGCCCCTGTCCTACCCTATCTTGGGGCCTAGACAAGGTCCTAAGGTGTCATCGGGGATGAGATGGGAGAAGTTCAAAATGAAGGTGCAGAGAGGCATCTCAATCAAGTAGAGAGATGCAGTTGCATAGGTGAGGGCCTAAGATGGGAGGTCGAAATTGCGAGGGTCGCAATTTTATGACTCTACAACTTCAAAAGGCAAGATTTTCTAATTTAGTTAGTTCAATTATTAGGGTTAATTTCAAACTTGGGGTTTGCCTATCCACAAGCCCCTTTCTTTCCTCTTGTGTGCAATTACAGGTACTTATTTGAGCCGAGAAGACCATAACAACATCAAGACCTAGAAATAGAGCATCCAACCAAATTTCAGTAGAAAGTGTCTAGACCAAAGCACTTTAGGGCACCATGGTCTGAACTAGGGCACTTTGGAGCACCATAATCCTCCCTGAATAGTACCAAATTTGACAAGTGTCTCCCAAAATGCATCAAAATTCAGATTTTATGACCAAGGTATTAGGCGCCTTGGTTTAGATACCTTGGTCATGTTAATTCAATTAAAAATTTCAATTAGAGGGGCATAATCAAATTCTCCTTCCATATCTATACTTGTTGTGAAGTTTATGTTTCATTACTAATTATGGTAATCAGTCCAATTTGCTAGTTCATGCATTTACCTTCTTACCCTAGGTTTGACATTCAATTAACATCTTTTCTATTATATTTTCAACTTGAATAAAAGGAGAATAGGACCTGAATCAATATTCAATCCTCTTCTTAATAGAATGTAGGTTGTATCTATTGAGTTCATTCTCCTTTTAATGTGATGCACATTAAACTTAGGTCATTTCCTCATTTACATAACTATGCTTGTGAAACCTTAATTCTTGTTTCATTGCAACTACAAAATCTTTTTTTCTTCGTTCAGAAATTGATTCATTATATTGATCTATCAAAAAGTTACAAACTTCAAAATTCTCTTATATGACAACAGTTCAAACCAAAAGAAACCAACCATCCAACCACCCACCATACAACTCAGAACAACATAAGTTTGATAAAAACATACAGAGTCTGACGAAGAAAGCAAAAACATCATTAAAAGGAAACTATTGTGGTGCACTGACCACCACGATCTCCTTGCCATTACCACTTCCATCCAATTTGCACATGTACTAGTCCACTTCATCAACATGATCATCATGAGCTTCCAAGGGGAAGCCAATCCACAGTGACCAACCACCTATGTTTTTCTTGGAACCTAGGCCGCTCTCTCTTCTTTTCGGGTGAAGAGCCTGAGCTAGAATCCTCCCCCACTCGCATTGCAGTGGAGGGATTCCATTTCTCCAATTCCTTTTGAATATATGATCTTTCCCACACTCAGATATACTCCTGCACTCTATACATTCCAATTTGGGCCGAAGCTTTACGTACTTCCTTGCTGCAATTTGCACTCCATAGAAAAGAAAAAAAAAGGCGTAAAGGGGGAAGAAACTCGCTGGAATTCAACCACACTCCATCCAGGAACACAAAGCCTTCTCCATCTCATTCCATCTAGATGAAACCCTCCCAACCACCCCTCCTTCACACTGTTGGAAACCACCGAGTGAACTCTATCTACCCCAACCAGCTCAAAAATCCATGTAGTGAACATAGACACAATATACTCATCTCTAAGAACAATTTTGATTCTATTAAAAAAGGCTTGGTCTTCAAACCTGAAGACGTTAGAGAGACGCTCATCATAAATAGAACCCCAAAATGCCACCATAGGACGTGAACCCTTACAGAAAAAATTTGGCTCCATGACTGCACAAAATAATCTACAACATACACTCCCCGAATCACCTTACAAAAGACTCACTAAGAACCGCTCGATAACCAAGAGCAATCTTAACTTCCCAGACATGATATTTGTATGCGGGAAAAGCAGGTCGATGAAACTCAAAATGTGAAAAATGAAGCTCAAAGAGGCTTGCTCACACACCCACTGGACTTCTTGGTGCAAGTTATGGAGTCATGAAGAATGACTCAACTTCCCAAGGTTGGTTCCATGCTTCTCTATCTCACAAGGTCCCTCAAGCCAATACCTTTCCTCTCAGATCATTGAGCAAAGTGGCTTAGGGATGACAAATCCAAGAACGAGGGATGCTTTTGATTGATTTTAACATGAATGCATCCTATCTATGCATGATTCTACAAATGAGTTAAACTAGATTATAAGATGACAAGGTTAGTATAAATACTATCCTAACATGATATACTAGTTAATAATTTAAGCTAATGATAAAGGAAATAGCCTAAAATGTTTATTAGATTAATTCCTATTGCAAAGAGAGAAGCTAGATGTATTGATAAAATTGAGCATAAATGAGATACTAAAAGCTTGCATGGATGGGATCTCTAAAATGGAGGAATGGGAGCTCTATTTATAGTGAAAATAGGGCAATGGATGGTCAGGATTGAGAGAGTTAATCAAGGGTCAAGATTGAAAGTTGTCAATCCATGTTTTCAATTTTCACCAATGAAATGGTGACAATTGTCAACATAAGGCTAGTTGAGAGGAGAGGTAAGAAGCATTAAATGCTTGAGAAGACATGAAGGTTACCCTAGGAGGTAAGGGTTAAGGTTAGGTTAGGGTTATTCAATGGATAAAGCTTTTACCCAAGGGGTAAACTCTTGTGCAAAGGTTAAAGGAATAAGCATGGTCAAAGCAATAAATGCTTGATGAGACCCTTGGGTTAGATGGAGGTTAAGTTAGGCAAAAATTATCTAACCATGCCACTAAGGGTTAGTTAACCATTAATGGTTTGAAGACTTTGGGGACAAATTTGTAAGTGTCCTTCCAAATTTGGGGGAATTCAACAAGTTAGCTTGTTGAATGGATAAAGGCTTTAATGCTTTTTGAAAACTTTACTTTAAATTTGAGAAGTGACCTCCTCAAATTTAGGGAAAGGGGATAATGAATAGGTTTGGGCTAATTGATTAGGATTGGAAGAATCTAGAAGAATTTAGGAATATGGTTTAGGATGCAAGTGGGAGATGTAGGAAAATGCAAGTGGGTGAGGGAAAATAGAATTAATTAAATTAATTTATTTATTTCAATTGGGGTACAATTTGGGAATTTGAATAAATTAGATTTATTCATTTTCGGGTAGACTATTAATTAAATGTAAATTTAATTAAAAGTAGAGAGAAGGGGTTTAATTAAATAAAATGATTTATTCAATTAAATGATGCAAAAGGATCTAGTAAATTTAACTAAATAAATTGAATAATTTACTTAATTAAATAGATGAATGTGGGTGATTTAGTTAAATTTGTTTTAACTAAAATAGAAGAATGAACATAAAATATTCATTTAGGAATATGGTCATTTTTATATGTCTACATTTTGCCCCTCTTTGAAGTGACGTGTGTGCACATGTTGATTCAAAGAAAATGATGTGTTGTCATGATTTAGTTATGATCAATTTTTATGTCGTTTTGAGATTTTCATGTCATGCCCCAGATTTGATAAATGATGCCCCATATTTGATAAACGATGTTGATAATGCCCCCTCAGGAGATGAATCAAATTTTTTGAAAATTTGATTTGATTTAGGTAAATTTAAAGGCATTTTAAATTTTGGTCTATGTCGAATGTGATAAATTGATTCATCTCCCAATAATGATGTTTATATGGGACACCACGAGAAATGTTCACGTTCCTCCACATAACCCTAATTTTGATTTACCCTATAAAAGGGAAAAAGTGATTCCTTTTTGTCTCATTTATGCTTGTTGACTTTGGAGAAAATGACACGTGGAGAAAAGTCAACATGTCGATTCCGTATTCTTCTCATCGATTCGAGTGTGTGCAGAGGTATTGGAGGCCCGTTGCGTATGGACCACCGGTAAGTCAACCTTTTTGACCCCTTTTTTATTTTTGATTTTGTCATTTTTAGTCAGTTTTTGCAATTTGTCATGCGGATTTTACGTTTTCGTTTGTCAAGTCCAAGAAATAGCGCATATGATAAATTTCGTAGCGCGTAGGATTTATTGAATTTAGGTAACATCCGAAAGAATTAGGGTAGCGCATAGGTAGACTAGGTTAGCACGTAGAATTAAGTTAGCGCACTAGGGGCACAGGGTAGCGCATAGGATAAAATAGGTAGCACATAGGATTAGGCTAGTGCATAGGGTGTCCAGGAGGTCGCATGGGTAGGTCCAGATAGCGCATAGGTGTGACTTAGCGCATAGGGTTAGACAGGTAGCGCAAGAGTAGGATAGGTTAGTGCATGGGGTAGTTTAGCGCTTAAGGTAAATTGGATGGCACAATGGAAGAAAAGGGTAGCACGTACGTGCTGGCTAGCGCGTAGGGTGAATTGGGTGGCGTGTTGGAAACAAATGTTAGCACATGGTACGCAGTTTAGTGCATAGGGAAAATTTTTTGGTATAGTGTGATTTTGTGAATGAAGAAAATTGGTAGGTTGATGCTGGTTTTGCTGGGATAAGTGCAATTTGTCAGTTGGCATGTCTGCTGTCGTTGTTTTGATAAGTTGTCCAATATGAGTTTCGATATAACTTGATTTGATTTGCCATGTTTCAAGTTGATATAGATTTGATGTGATTTTTATATGATGTGGTTGATATGAATTGTGGAGCTTGAGTTGTTTTACAAGCTGCATTGATTGTGGAACTTGAGTTGTTTTACAAGTTGATATGGATGTGAAACTTGAGTTGTGTTACAAGTTGATATGATTGTGAAACTTGAGTTGTGTTACAAGTTGATATGATTTGATGGAGTGGTATGATGTGGAACTCAATTTAAATTTTCAAAGTTTTCAAGTTTTTGAGATGAATTTGAATTTGATATCTATGTGTTTGATGAGGAAACTGATATTGTACTTGCTTTGCTTTTTGATAGGAGCGTCTGGGAGTAATTTAGTCGTGTGAGCAATTTTTGAGACCGTGGTCCTTTATACCATGATTGACACAGGCAGATAAAGACATTATTGAGGTGTGGCTTGACCTCGTTATTAGATATGCCTCATTTTATTGTAAACCGAGGTTTATTGACAGCATTGGCAGAGAGGTGGCACAATGATACGAACACCTTCCATATGGCAACAGGCGAGATGACAGTGACGCCTGAGGATTGTTATTGGATTCTATGGATTCTTGTGGTAGGTGCATTGATACCATATGAGGAGACTGAGGAGGGTGGGACTGAGGCACTTCGCCAGATCTTTCAGGATGATATTGTTTGTGGGTATGAGATCCCTTGGCAGGAGTTCTTGGATTTGGATTATGCTCCTCTACCATCAGTTTTCGCAGGTTTTATAGGTGGGTTCTTATGTCCCGACTGTAGGTCGAAGGGACTAGCAGTGGGGTGGGGATTGGTTCTGGAGGACATGGTGACACAAGGTCGCCGATTTGCATGGGGGTTGGCTATGCTGGCCCACTTATACAGGGATTTACATGATGTGGTATACTTGGGATATGGAAGTTTATCAGTTGGAGTGACACTGCTACACGTATGAGTGTGGGAGCATATTTCCGCAGCGAGGCCATTGGTGGACAAAGATAGGCCTGTTGGGTGTGTGTATGCATATGGATATAGAGGGATAGTTGTCCAACGTAAGCTGGGAAAACTAGAGCACTGGAGGAGAGTTTTGGATGACATTGATACGGTCGTCTGGTGACCATATATAGGTTGCGAGGTATGGGCAGAGGATGGGATGGAGATGCCCTATGTTTATATGACCAGATATTTGATAGGGCGAATTCCCTTTGTTATTGAGAGGTTTTTGCATAGCCGGGCGCTGTAGTAGTATGGTCGACAATAGGGGATTCCACAACGAGCATGCTTTTATGCTCGACGAAGATAGGACATTCTGGATTGGGGACCGACGATTGACAGTGGTTTGGCTATCAGAGTTGGAGGGGAGAAGAGGGTTGGGGAGGTGATAGCAGCGGTGGGAGGGCATGACGAGTTCAGTTGACCAGCCCAAAGGAGGAGATTTAATGTATTACCTCCACCAGCACCGAGGACAGGTAGAGGGATATGGGGTACCCCTTCATAGGTACCCCTGCAGATGCAGATTATGATGCATACGGAGGATGCATAGATTAGATCATTGTAGTTGTCAGTGCAGCATTTGTAGACACTATTGTTGGCACATCAGCATCAGATTACTCAGCTAACCATAGAGCATGATACGGAGATAGAGCGGCGGGCTCCAGCTGAGGAGCTTGCGATGAGTGTGCAGAGAGCGGCAGTAGGTGGTCCGATGAGAGACACCTTGAGAGAGCTAGCTTCGAGAGCCAAGGAGGTGGAGTATTACCGACGCCATTATGAGGATGCAGTGCCTAGGGAGCACCGAGTGTAGAGTTTTACACAGTCGAGATATAGTCGATCCCGTGAGACTGGGTCGGGGACGGAGAGCAAAGGCGTGACAGGACCTCCTAGACATGATCCACCTAGAGATCCAGGTGTTGGGACATCTGCAAGGAGACCTTCTCCCACAAGAGATAGTCATACTTGAGAGACGTTGTCTCCATTGTATTTTGATCATTTTGTTGTATTTGGCATAGACATGAGATATTTTGTACATTGATCATTTTTTGATATATATATATATGACACAATTTTCTTTGATCCTCATGTGATGTCTTTATGGATTATGCTTTCTATATGCTTTTGATTTTTCTATGATAGTGCAATGCTTAGTTAAAAGTATGTGAAATTTGATGAATATGATGTGATGATGCATGATGTTGTGAGATGTATGATATGATATGTTGTGAGATATATCTTGAAAATGAGATATATGATATGATATGATGTGAGATATGTCTTGAAAATGAGATGTATGATATGATATGTTGTGAGATATATCTTGAAAATGAGATGATATGCAACGTAATTGATTTGATATGAAACTATTGTAAAATGATATGTAACTATTTGTAAAATGATATGCAACTAAATTTAAAATGATATGCAACTAATTGTAAAATGAGCATCCTCATTTTGCATTTTTCATCCTTGTATAGCCACATGTTGTTTGCTTTCTTTGTATCTATCATCATTGAGCATTGATTTGTTTTGAGATATGTTGAAAATTTATACAAGCATAATGGTATAATTGAACCATAATGACCTGAGAAAAAATTACATGATATTTGATTTTGCAAGATAGCACAAGCGTTAAGGTATAATTGAACCCAGATGACCTGAGTGCGGATTGTGTAGAAACAGACAAGATTAAACCATTTGTATGCATAAAGTGGAATCATGTCTTCAGTGATATGAATCACGTCTTGAGACAAGTATTTACACAGTATAGATGATCGCCTCACAGACAGAAAACTAAGAAAATATTGGAGTCCCCGCGACGTTCTCTAGCTTTGAAGCATTGTGGAGAAAATATAGAGGATCCAACAATTCAAAAAGTTCAAGTGCAAACATAGTCAAAACTTTATGCAAGATGCAACATTTGATACTTCAAAAAATCATCCATCATGTTTTGTGAATCTTGTTAAGTGATCAATGTTTTGTTTTTTGTCATTGTGTTGTTTTGCTGGATATGATGTTCTGAGTTTGCAACTAGTTTTGACAACATGAATATGCTGCAAGTTTTGATTACTGCCCCTAGCCAAGTGTACTTCTTGATGTGGATATGTACAGTGATTACCAAACCATGGTGAGATGTGGTGAAAGGATATGCAAATAAACCAGGATAGTGACTACGCTAAGTATGTCCTGGATGGATAGCGTGCTAAAAATGTCGAGCGATGGCCGATAGTGCTTAACAGTGGATAATGGTATGGATATAGATAGAGGAGTCGTCCTCTCACAAATAGTGCCTGTTGCCAGGTTTTCACTAGTTGCTTTTATTGTACCTTTTTATTTGCTTTTTCTTGATTTTTTTATTTTTTTTTATTTTTTGACTTCTCCATGCATTTAGACTACTCAAGTGTAGTATTTCTTCAAATGGATGATGTTAGTTGGTTTGTCGAGCACATCTCCTTCTGAATTCGTTAGCTGATAGGCGCTTGAGCCATAAGCTGATATGATAACATAGGGACCTAACCAGTTAGGTTCAAATTTCCTTTTCTTTTCCCGATCTTGCTGATTTCTAGGATTTTGTTTGAGTACTAGGTCTCCAATTTGAAAATTTTTGGGAATGACCTTGTGGTTGTAGCTCCTGCACATGCATTGCTGATATACTTTGAGATGAGTGTAGGCACGTTGGCATCATTCATCTAGAAGTTCAAGTTCTTGTAGTCGGTTAACTCGATACTCTTCATCTAGGATTAAGCCTTTCAAAGAGACTGTGAGAGATGGGATTTCTACCTCCAAGGGTAAGATTGCTTCTGATCCATATACCAATGAATATGGTGTAGCTCCTGTAGGTGTGTGGATGCTAGTTCTGTATGCCCAAAGTGCTGGATTGAGTTGTATATGCCAATATTTGCCTGCATCATTCACTATTTTCTTTAGGATTTTCAATATTGTTTTGTTGGATGCTTCTGCCTGACCATTCCCCTGTGGGTAGTAAGGTGTAGAAAAACGATGTTGGATTTTGAAATTTTCACATAGTTCTCATACATCTTGGTTTTTGAAAGGTCATCCATTATCTGTGATGATGGAACTTGGAATACCATATCTGCAGATCAGATAGTTAAGGATAAAAGAGGTAATTTGTTTCCCAGTCACTGTGGTCATGGGGACTGCTTCAATCCATTTGGTAAAGTATTCCATTGCAGTTATAATGAACCTATGTCCATTTGAAGATGAAGGATGAATTTTTTCGACTAAGTCTAGTCCCCATTGATAAAAGGGCCAGGATGTTGTGAATGGCTACAGTTCTTGTGATGGTGCATGTATAAGATTGCCATGGATTTGGCATTTAGGACACTTCTTGGCAAAATGGTAAGAGTCTTTTTCTATTGTCGGCCAATAATATCCCATTCTTAGAGGCTTTTTAGCAAGAGTAGTACCACTGTAATGTGTGCCACAAATACCTTCATGAAGCTCGTGTAAAGCAGAGTCGGATTCATTATGATCAAGGCAATGAATAAGAGTACCATCAAGACCTCGACGGTATAGAGTATTAGCAGCAAGAGTATAACGGGCGACTTGTCAGATAAAGTTATGTTTTTGGTTTCAGGATAGGTCAATGGGTAGGATGTTGTTCTTAAGATAGTCATATATCAGTCCATATAATGGAGAGTCGGAACTGATGAAGGCATAGATAACATGGGATTAAGAGTGGTCATAGGCTTGGGAGAACAGTTGCTCTACCAGAAACTCATAACGACTCTGTTGCTCTGGGATTTACAATAGTGAAGAGATAGTAGCCATTGCATTAGTTGCTTTGTTATCCAACCTTGGTATTTGTTCGAAGGTGATGTGTACAAAATATTGCTTGAAATCATCCACTATACGCTTATATGGTAGCAGCTTGTCATCCTTTGTCTAATAGTCATTGTTGATTCGATTGACAACCAGTTGTGAATCCCCATAGACTTTGAGTTCTATGATTTTCCATTCTACAGCCATTTTGATGCCTATAACTAGTGCCTCATATTCAGCAACGTTATTTGTGCATGGAAACATAAGCCTATATGATCTTGGTATAGTGTATCCTTCAGGAGTGATGAACAAAATGCCAACACCTGAGCCATGTTGTGTGTAGGATCCATCAAAATACAAGGTCCATTATTGTGTGGAAATAGTAAGAACATCCCTATCTGGAAATTCAATCTCCATTGATTGTTTTCCTGGTAGTGGTGCTTCTGCCAGTTGATCTACAATTGCTTGTCCTTTGATAGCTCATCGCTCTGTGTAGTGGATATCGAATTCACTGAGGATCATGACCCATTTAGACAACCTTCATGTAAGAGCTTCTTTATTGAGTAAATATTTAAGACGATCAATTTTTGCAACCAGCTTTATTGTGTGAGCTAGCATGTAGTGCCAAAAATTTTGAGAGGCAAATACCACTGTGAGACAAGCTTTCTCAATGAAGGTATAGTTGAGTTCATATCCATTTAATGTCCTACTAATGTAGTATATAGCTCATTCCTTTCCTTGTTGATCTTCTTGTGCTAACAATGCCCCCAGTGATATGTCCATTGTTAAAATATAGAGAATGAGTGGCTTCCCTGCTATGGGTGGTACTAGAATTGGTGGGTTCATCAGGTATTGCTTGATTTGATAGAATGATTCTGCACATTTGGCTTCCCATCCAAACGGTACACTTTTATGTAACAAATGATTGAATGGGAGGATTTTATCTACTAATTGAGCGATGAATCGCCTGATTGATTGGAGTCTTCCTTGTAGAGATCTAAGTTGGCTGATGTTCTTTGGTGGTGGCATCTCCATAATGGCTTGTACCTTTGCTGGATCCACTTCAATGCCTTTAGCTGAAACTATGTAGCCTAGTAACTTGCCTGACTTGGAATTTCTCTAATCTATCAAAAATCTTTTCTAAGATGCTCAAATGTTCCACTCTAGTGAAGGATTTAGCTAGTAAATCATCCACATAGTCTTCCATGAAGGTATGCATCATATCATGAAAGGTTGTCGTCATTGCTCATTGATAAGTTGCTCCTGCATTCTTTAAGACAAAAGGTATAACATTCCAACAGTATTTTCCCCATGGACAGGTAAACATTGTTCTATCTTGATCCTCTGGGGCTATCTTGATTTGATTGTAGCCTAGACAACCCTCCATTAGTGATAACATTGCATGACCTGCCGTGAGGTCTACAATTATGTCGATACTGGGCAAAGGAAAGTCATTCTTCGGACAGGATTTGTTGACATCTCTAAAATTAGTGCATATTCTAATACTACCATCTAGTTTTGAGACTCGTACAATGTTGGAGATCCATTCAGCATAGTCGATGGGTCGAATAAATCCGATATCTAGTAGTTTCTTCAGTTCAGCTTTCACCATGAGTTCTACATGTGGATTCATCTTTCTTAGTTTTTTCTTGACTGGTTTAGCTCCTTGAGCAATGGATAAATGATGCAGGATTAATTGTGGATCAATCCCGGGCATATCTACATATGACCAAGCAAAGTTGATTTGCTTTTATTCAAAAAATTTGATAAATTCTTATCTTTCTTCCTCTGTCAGAGATTCGACAAGGTGTATAGTTTTGGCTGCTTCTATAGTACCAATGTTGATTGATTGAGTGAGATCAATCAATATGGGTGATTGCTCATGATAATACTCAGGAAGAGTGTCAAGTCTCTCATCTTTAGGTACCTTAAAAAGGTTTTCACCCTCAGATGCGTCCTTTATTTTTATTTTTGTGTGATCTATTGCTGCCATTGACTGGTTTTCAGCAGTACATCCTTTATTTTGCTCATTTTTGTGACTGAGAGACTTGGCACTCCCTTGATTGTAGACATCATTACTTTGTTCACTGGTAGAGTTTGTTTCTGGGTTAACGGTACATAAGTAATGGATAATGGATTCTTCATTTGGAAAAGTTGGTATATCTTGAGTTTCAGGTTCGTCCCAGTCTATTAGGTTTGGAAAGACAAGTGGTAGAGAGTCATTAGGTGGATCAAGTTCGACTGTTGTAAGTGTCAGGATGGAGGTTTCATCATGATTGGCTAAGGTTTTAAAGAAGTTAAAGATTTTTGTCGAGATCTTTGATGGTATCATCTTCCCTATAGACTTGCTCATAATATCGCTGCTCATTTTCCTTGGCGTCATAGATATTTTGTGGACCAAATTCAAGCAGTCTAGATTCTGTGTTGTGTGCTTCTTGAGAGATGGGTGTATGACTATCCTTTACACAAATTTCTTCAGTAATGTTAGAATAGATGCCCCATTCATATTCATTTGAATTAGTCTCAGAGGTATCATCCCAGATTCTATCAGTGTTGTGAACTGGTATGTTGTAGGGTGAGAATAGGTCTTCGAAGATTGATACAAGTTTGATATTTTTCTCTGATTCTGTATCAAATCCTGCTTCCACTTTTTGCATTTGTTCATATAATGTCGCTGCTCGAGGAGGAAAAATATAATCAGAAGGTGACTCCTCCTTACCAGATATTAGTTCTTGAATATGATTTACTTCTGTAGATGCTACCTTCTTTTGAATGATGTACTGCTCTTGATGTTGCTTCCTTTCTTGATATTCATGTTCCTTACGTATTGTCTCTACTGACTCATATAGTGCCTCCTGCAAGGAGTCTTCCTTGTACTTCTTCTTTTCTTTCCACTAAGGTTTTTGGTAGTAGAGTGTGTTCAAAGCCCAAGCCCTTTTTGTCTGTACTAAATTGTGAAGGAGGATCCAATGGTTCTGTGATGCCTTCTTGACGCTTACCAATAGGTCCTTTGCCATTCTATCCCATTTGTTGCATGATTAAGTAGCCTTTTCCATACAAGTGTGTTGGTATAGCTACTTCCATAGTAGTTGCTATGTCTTCTTCCTCATCTTTGTATAACCAACTAAGGATGTCCTTTTCTTCGGATTCATGTGCTAGAGTGCCGAGTTGGATAAAGGTGCCATCAAACTTGGTGATGGGCTGAGTTGCTTGATGTGTTGATGGAGTAGTTAATCCATGAGATCTAGGTGATGTTGGCAAGTTGGCTAAACACATGGGTTCTAAAGAGTATTCTCCCATGCCTTTTTCTTTGATTTTCATTTTCTGCTTGAAATCCATAGACAGTGATGTAGACTATTCTTGTTGAAGATCGGATGCTGAGGAATTTTTTTACTCTCTATTTTGCGGAATCAAGATATGTTGGGCTGCCCCCATAGCATTACAATGTTGAAATGGATTATAATCAGCTGATATAGAAACCTCCCGCCCATTGTAGGGGAATTTAACACATTGGTGATAAGTGTAGGGTACTACTTGCATTTTATGTATCCAGGGTCGACCTAATAAGATATTGTATGTGAGGTCTATGTCTAAGACCTGGCACATAGTATTCTTTTGTATCGGTCCTACCTGAATTGGCAACACCACTGTTCCTTTAGATGATCTTTCTTCATCATCATATGCCTTTATAGTGATCTTTTTGTGTGGATCAATAGACTCCTCAGAGAAGCCTAATGCATGGATAATTTTTAAGGTACAAATATTAAGGCCAGCTCCTCCATCTATTAATACTTGTTTAACTCGGTGTTTATAGACCATGACTTCAATATAGAGTGGAGTATTGTGTGGATGGCTCAATGAGATATTATCATGCTCAAAAAAAGTAAGGTTATGAGGCCCTATCATATGAGCCACCATGGTTTGGAATTTGTCAGCATCCAGATCTTGAGGTACATTTGTTTCTAGTAATGCTTGTTCCAATATGTCTTTGTGTTTTGGCAAAAGTTTTAGCAACTCAATTATAGATATTTGAGCAGGAGTTTTGCGCAGCCGACTAACTAGATCATATTGAATTTTGGGTATGGTGTTTGTTGTTGACATATGTCCCTTCAAGACATATTTTTGAGCTCTGGTTGTTACTGTAGACATATAAAAATGACCATATTCCTAAATGAATATTTAATGTTCATTCCACTATTTTAGTTAAAACTAATTTAACTAAATCACCCACATTCATCTATTTAATTAAGTAAATTATTCAATTTATTTAGTTAAATTCACTAGAGCCTTTTGCATCATTTAATTAAATAAATCATTTTATTTAATTAAACCCCTTATCTCTACTTTTAATTAAATTTACATTTAATTAAATAGTTTACCCCAAAATGAATAAATCTAATTTATTCAATTTCCCAAATTGCAACCAATCGAAATAAATTAATTTTATTTTAATTTATTCTATTATTCCTCACCCCCTTGCATTTTCCTACATCTCCCACTTGCCTCCTAAACCCTATTCCTAAATTCTTCTAGATTCTTCTAATCCTAATCAATTAGCCCAAACCTATTCACTATCCCCTTTCCCTAAATTTGAGGAGGTCACTTCTCAAAACTGGAGTAAAGTCTTCCAAAGGCATTAAAGCCTTTATCCATTCAACTTGTTGAATGGCCCCAAATTTAGAAGGACTTACAAATTTGTCCCCAAAATCTTCAAACCATTAATGGTTAACTAACCCTTAGTGGCATGGTTAAAGACTTTTTGCCTAACTTAACCTCCATCTAACCCAAGGGTTTCATCAAGCATTTATTGCTTTGACCATGGTTATTCCTTTAACCTTTGCATAAGAGTTTACCCCTTGTGTAAAAGCTTTATCCATTGGATAACCCTAACCTAACCTAACCTTAACCCTTACCTCCTAGGGTAACCTTCATGTCTTCTAAAGCATTTAATGTTTCTTACATCTCCTCTCAACCAACCTTATGTTGACAATTGTCACCATTTCATTAGTGAAAATTGAAAACATGGATTGACAACTTTCAATCTTAACCCTTGATTAACTCTTTCAATCCTGACCATCCATTGCCCTATTTTCACTATAAATAGAGCTCCTATTCCTCCATTTTGGTAATCCATGAATCCATGCAAGCTTTTGGTGTCTCATTTATGCTCAATTTTATCAATACATTTAGTCTCCCTCTGCAATAGGAATTAATCTAATAAGCATTTTAGACTATTTCCTTTATCATTAGCTTAAATCAATAACTAGTATATCATGTTAGGATAGTATTTATACTAACCTTGTCATCTTATAATCTAGTTTAACTCATTTGTAGAATCATGCATAGATAGGATGCATTCATGTTAAAATCAATCAAAAGCATCCCTCGTTCTTGCATTTGTCATCCCTAAGTCACTTTTCTCAATGATTTGAGAGCAAAGGTATTGGCTTGAGGGACCTTGTGAGATAGAGAACCATGGAACCAACCTTGGGAAGTTGAGTCATTCCTCATGACTCCATAGCTTGCACCAAGAAGTTTTGTGGGTGTGTGAGCAAGCCTCTTTGAGCTTTATTTTTCACATTTCAAGTTTCATCGACTCGCTTTCTCCATATACATTTCTGGTGCCCACCTTGGGGCTCAGCCCCATTAATCAAATCGGTTTTTAAAAATAATAACTTTTGCAGGTACGCGGGAAACAGGAATCAACACGTAGGGTACATCCCTTAGCGCATCTGGTTAATCTTTCAGCACATCTGGCTCTTTGTTTAGCGCATGGGACTCATTCCCCAGCGCGTGCAGACCATATTTTAGCGCATCATATTTCTAACAGTTTCCTGTAGGTCTCAGCGTGAGATAAAAATAGAATAGCGCATCAAGAGATCAACTTAGCGTGTCAGGTCTGTCCGATAGCGCATCCAGATTATATTGTAGTGCGTACAGTCTGTTTTGTTGCACTTCACAGATAGAGGAAAAAACTAAAATTGTAACTGAGCCTAAAAAATAGACTTGTTGAAGTCCACAAGAGCCTGTATTTTGCTAACTATTTTGGTTGGAATTTTGTAGGGTCTTAAACATTTTTCTTGCAGGGAGGAGTATAGTTTTACTTTTAGAGTTACAATAATTTAAGTTTTTACTAACTTAGTTAAGTTAGTTAAAATTTAAGGTCATTTAATTCTTATGGGGTAAAAATGAACTCACTTTTATTTTGGGCTTTAAAAGGAACCACAAAACAATTTATTTTTTTTGCTTTTCCAGGAGAGAAATTTTTTACATTGGGTTTTAAAAAGAACAAGTCAATTTTCAAAGTTTTGCAAACAAAATGGATTAAAAATAACTTCACCATCATTTGGTGTATAAAAGGATCCATTTTAGATTTTAGCAAAGTAAAGAATCACACCAAGTTTCAAAAGTCTTTTTCAACTAAAGAGGGAAGATCTTCCCCTTTCAGTTGATTTCTTTTGTTGACCAAGCATCACATTTATTTTGTTGACCAGGTTCCTTTTCAATAGATCAAAAAATCATTGCCTTGAAAAGTCAAAAAGACCAACATGTTTTCATGGAGCAACATCTCCATATAGTGTTAGCAAATCACTGCTTTGAAGGGCTAAAAAGAACAACTTGATTGCCTTGTCTCGAAAGTGGAAGGTATATGGTCTCCCCTTAACTGGGTGACCAATAAGCCAAATCACTCTTAAGCTTTATGTACTTCAAGCATTTACATCTTTTAGCAAGCTTGCCTTCCCGAGGGGTTGAAAAACTCTTAAAGCCATTCTTTGGCCAGTGTGAAGGGAATGACCTAAGTGGGAAACGACTTTGAAGCCAAGTGTTCCAACCCACTATAATCAAAAGTGGAAAGTGATAAAAGTCCTTTTCAACGGTTGCGCGTAGCTGTAGTCACATAAATCTGTCTAGTTTAATTAAATAAATATTTCTTATTTATTTGATTAAAAATCCACTAGCCATTAGTTAATTAAATTAATATTTAATTAATTCACTTTCAAACATTCTTCTATTAATTAAATAAATTATTCAATTTATTTTAATTAATTCATTATACCAAATTCACAAATCAATTAGATGAATAAATCATATTTATTTCATTTAATCCCCTTTTCCTCTTTTAAATAAATTAAATAAAACATTTATTTAAATCATAAATCCCCCCCACTTGCATTTTCCTACAAATACAACTTGCACACATTTATTGAAATAAATTAATTTTATTTTAAATAAAATCCCATTTTCCCTCACCCACCAAATCCACTTACACTCCTAAACCCCCTTCTAGATTCTTCTTAACCCTTCCTAATTAGCCTAATCCATCCCCTAATTATTATCACATTCCTAAGCAACTTGGAGTCACTTCTCAAAGACTTCAAAATCTTTGAAAAGCATTTAATGCTTTGTGTGTCCAACAAACTAACCCCTAAAGTCTTCCAAAACCACTAATGGCTCTTACATGACCATTAATGACTCTTACATAACCATTTATGGTTATTTCAACTTGCACTCGTGTGTCTCCTCAAGCATTTATTGCTTTGACCATGGTTATCCCTTTTGTCTTTGCATAAGAGTTTATACATTGGATAAAAGCTTTATTCTTTGAATAAAGATTTTATTCATTCAACCTAACCTTGACCTTAACCCCCAAGTTAACTCTCAGGTCATGTCAAGCATTTAATGCTTATTCCCTCTCCTCTCAACCTATCTCATATGGACACTTGTCATCCTGAGATTGGGTTGAAAGCTCTCACATAGATTGAATATCATTCAATCCTGACCCTTGTTGAGATTACTCAATCTCAACCATCCGTTGCTCCATTTTTCCTATAAATAGAGCTCATTTCTTCATAATCCAGATCTTGAAAACTTGTATGCATCTAAGTTATAGAGAATTTTAGAGAGCATTTAACATAAATCACTAATATCTTGTCATTTTGGTCTAACATAAACCATTTTAGCTTCATAGCATCTAGTATTAGCTTTTATTCACATTTAGAGTAAATATTTCATTCTCAAACCTCCATAAGCATCCATAGTACAAAAAGTTGTTGAGAGCTACACTAGTTTGGAAATTGGAGAGGAGAGGAACAAAGGAGAAGGAGCTAAGAGCATGTTAGGAGGCAGTTGGAGATGTCTCATTATATTTATTTTCCTAGTTAAATATTCTCTCATGTTTTTGGTATCTTTTTTGATATGCCTGTTTAGGATAATCTTTTATTGCTAACACTAACATTTGTTTTTTGTGCTCTTGTGTGTGTTGCCATCAAACAGATTTTCTAATCCTTTTCCTAGAGAATCAGCAGCAATTAGCCTTCCCCCAGTATCCTTGAGATACATAAAGCCTTTGTTCTAAAGGTTGGGAAGTCTCCTGAGGGAGTTTATCACTGACAGTCGAACAAGAAGCTTGATTATGAACCTTAGCATAGAAAGCCAAGTCAGT
This sequence comes from Cryptomeria japonica, assembly GCF_030272615.1. NCBI lineage: Eukaryota > Viridiplantae > Streptophyta > Pinopsida > Cupressales > Cupressaceae > Cryptomeria > Cryptomeria japonica. Next base: position 173,006,226 of record NC_081409.1, read on the forward strand.
AACAAGACATTTGTAATATCATAGTACAAGTGTGGGAAAGAATCCGCCCCCAAGATCGCTCACCATATATCTCCCAAGATAACTACTCAATTGTGAAGCAATTCACTTTGGGTTAATTTCTGGCAAAAGACAAAAAAATGGGCGCCCCCTAGGGGGTGACACGGCTATTTGAGTTGACGGAGTATCAAGACTAGTGGGCTATGATATTACTTATGACCCTTGAATAAAGAGTCTGATTTAAGTGCATGTTGTATCTAAACCTGTCAAAACTTAAGGATTTGAACACATCCTCGCAGAACATACACCTATTTGTTTAGATTAAGAAAAATGGTTGTCTTTTTGGTGTCGTGCTTTCATTTGTTACTTCAGAAAATCATCTATCAGCACTAGAAACTCAAGGGAAAAATTCCAAAATTGCAGAAAAACAACTAAGTCAATATATTTCAGGGCAGTTTAGCGTGTAAGAGCAACTTCTTAGCGTGTGAGAACCATCTTTTTAGCGCATCAAGTCTTAACAGTAGTGCTTCACCCAGATCTAAAAACCAACAATTGCAATTGGCGCATTTTGAAAATAGTTTAGCGCGTGGGAGCCAAACTATAGCGTGTAGGGTCTACCTGTTAGCGCACAGGCAACCCATATTAGCATGTGACCATTTAAACCAAGGCTGAAGCAAAGTTAAACCAGATTAACCAGTTAGTGTGTGGAAGCATCAACATAGCACATGGGGTCTTTTTGCTAGCGCTTTGAGAACTTTTTGTAGCGCATCGAGTCTATGTTTTAGCGCATAGCCAAAACCAGAAAAACAGGAGACAAAACAGAGGTCAATTTTGAAAATTTTGAGAACAATTTTGGAAACTTTCCTTCATCAGCCTGAACTTCATCAAATAGAAAAACCAAAAATAGAGTATAAAAAGCTATTTCTACAAGCAAATTTCCTTCAAGCAAGGTTGTCTCAAATCTCAAACTAGTCGCAAGATAAACATATCTATCATATCAAAATCAAGAACCATCATCACAAGTGGCAAACAGGTCCTTCAAATCAAACGGATTTCTATCTCAACACACACTTGTTTAAAACTCTAAGTTGTCAAATCGAGTTTCCATATCAGGAAAGCTCGTATTCCATATCATTTGACACACTTTGTCGTGAGGGGGCATCTAAACCTTCACTTTGATAAAGTAAAACTTGAGTTTCCAAAACAAGCTAAATTAAATTCAAAACAAATCAAAGGAAACCATTGATCGCTTGTGCATGACTAATCCTCATATTCTGAGAAGAAAGAATATTTATCATAACACTAAGTTGAAGAAACAACAACTGACTTCTTTGAAACTTGCCAAAAGAAATAAATTTTTATACATCAATCGTCAGCCCTTCAAATCCCATCGATCATTCCTTCATCATATACGATTATATCTTCAAAACAAAACAAACGAATTTGACAAGGAACCATTAAGGAGTAGAGCATTCTATCAGAAGTCCGCATTCAACCAGCAAATAAATCGCGGAGGAAATATCAATCCGGCATTTTTTCTGGATAAGTGCATCACTTACAACAAACCCCAATTCGAACCACCAACCCCTAAACAAAACATTGAAGGAGAGTTCATTCCTTTTGTCACAAAGAACTTCTACTAGATTCCCACTGTCACTCGCTCTCAGCGAAATAAACAAAGTGAAATGCAATGAAAATCTAGCATGAATCAGAGATTATCAAATCCTTTCGAGCATCCAAATCTAGAGGATGCCAAAATTTCTGAAGAACTCCTTCAAGAATGTCAAGAGAGCGCTTTGTTTCAAAAACTTGTGGAAAGACTCATGGAACATGACAAGGAAAAATATTTACTCGTGCTCACAAGCAAAGGAGTTAAACTTTCGGAGGACTTAGACACAGATATTCTTAGAACTGGATCTCAACATTACGAATATCAAGAAAGACAAAGAGAAGAAGAATCCTGTGATCCTGAACAAAACATACCTGAACAGAACTTAACTGAGCAAGGCATCCCTGAGCAAAACATCCCTGAACAAAACATACCATTTCAACCTAGAACTAATTCAAGGGAAGAATTCTTCCCTCGGAAAAATAATGCACTTTTGATTACTCTTACTCAACAAATGCAAATGTTACAAAGACAAATGCAAGACATGCAACAAGGGACAACAATACGGTATTCATTAAATGAAATTTGTCCTTATCCATTTGACAGAAGATTGAACATGGTACCTTTTCCTCCAAACTCTGATGTTCCCAAATTTGACAAATATGATGGGAAAAGTGATCCCCAAGATCATGTTCAAGAATTCTAAACAATGAGTCTTGAATTTGCCCATAATGATACCTATTTGATGAGGTTATTCCCAAGAAGCTTGGGAGGACAAACAATGGAATGGTTATCCAAAATCACACCTCCCGTCAGATCATTCGATGAACTAGTCAACAAATTCATAACTCAATATTCCTATAACATTCAACACGTTATCACCATGTTAGATATCTGTAACACCAAATAGAAGAACAATGAAATATTCATGGTATTCCTTCAATGTTGGCGACGTATGGTTTCAAGATATCCTCGAGATGTGCCTAAAAAGGAAAAGATGGAAATTTTCATCGATAACTTAAATAGTGAGATGAGTTACAGACTCAAAATCCAATGCATACCATCTTTTGCTAAATTGATTGAGAATGGCATCCAAGTAGAAGAAGCATGTGTCAAGAAAGGAACGTTGAAATTTTTCAAAGAAGGAACAAGTTCATCCAATTACAACTTGGACAAATCTAGATTCTGGACTAGAAACAAAAACAATGGAAATGAAGGAGGAAATGAGTCAAATGATCCAAAATATAAGCATCCCGTGCTCGCATTATCAGGTAATCCTCAAGCTACAAAGAATCCCAAAAGTGCTAACCCATGCCCTAACACCTATACACCGAATGCCAATCAAGATCAACTAAACACCAACAACACCATCAATACCCAAAACAATAACACCAATTGGGGACCTAATCCAAACTCACGTGGTAACACAAACAGCTTTCCAAAACGCATCTACACACCATTGGGGCAATCATTGGAGTCAGCATTCAAAGAACTTCTGGCAAACAAAATTATCTATTTACCCACAATCAACAACTATGAACCACAAATCAAACCACCCTGGTGGAATAACTCACACTTTTGTGATTTTCATCGCAACAAAGGTCATCAAACAAATGATTGCATGAGGCTGAAAAAAATTGTCTAGGACATGATCGATAGAGGTGATTTAACGGTCGATGGTCTCAAGACAAACAGTGACCATGAAGCTTTCAAGAATCCTCTTCAAAACTACAATGAAGATGGAGCTTCCACCTCAAACAATACACATGGAGCTCATATCAATCACATCTACAATAACACCATCAATCACATATCAGCTGAGGACAATCAAGTCAATGTTATCACAATCAAAGATAGATATGAACATGAATCCGTCAACGTAACAACCAAAGCTCAAAAATATGTCTTGAAGGGACATATGTCAACAACAAACACCATACCCAAAATTCAATATGATCTAGTCAGTCAACTGCACAAAACTCCTGCTCAAATATCTATACTTGAGTTGCTAAAACTTTCGCCAAAACACAAAGACATATTGGAACAAGTGTTACTAGAAACAAATGTACCTCAAGATCTTGATGCTGACAAATTCCAAACCATGGTGGCTCATATGACAGGGCCTCATAACCTCACTTTTTCTGAGCATGATAATATCTCATTGAGCCATCCACACAATACTCCACTCCATATTGAAGTCATGGTCTATAAACACCGAGTTAAACGAGTATTAATAGATGGAGGAGCTGGCCTTAATATTTGTACCTTAAAACTTATCTGCGCATTAGGCTTCTTTGAGGAGTTTATTGATCCATGCAAAAAGATCACTATAAAGGCATATGATGATGAAGAAAGATCATCTAAAGGAACAGTGGTGTTGCCAATTCAGGTAGGACCGATACAAAAGGATACTATGTGCCAGGTCTTAGACATAGACCTCACATACAATATCTTATTGGGTTGACCCTGGATACATGAAATGCAAGCAGTACCCTCCACTTATAACCAATGTGTTAAATTCCCCTACAATGGGCAGGAGATTTCTATATCAGCTGATCACAATCGATTTTAGCATTGTAATGCTATAGGGGTAGCCCAAGATAGCTTGGTTCCACATAATAGAGAGAAACAAAATTTCTCAGCATCTGATCTTCAACAAGAACAATCTACATCACTATCTATGGATTTCAAGCAGAAAATGAAAATCAAAGAAAAAGGCATGGGAGAATACTCTTTAGAACCCATGTGTTTAGCCAACTTGCCAACATCACCTAGATCTCATGGATTAACTACTCCATCAACACATCAAGCAAGTCAGCCCATCACCAAGTTTGATGGCACCTTTATCCAACTCGGCACTCTAGCACATGAATCCGAAGAAAAGGACATCCTTAGTTGGTTATACAAAGATGAGGAAGAAGACATAGCAACTACTGTGGAAGTAGCTATACCAACACACTTGTATGGAAAAGGCTACTTAATCATGCAGCAAATGGGATGCAATAGCAAAGGACCTATTAGTAAGTGTTAGGAAGGCATCACAGAACCATTGGATCCTCATTCACAATTCAGTATAGACAAAAAGGGATTGGGCTTTGAACACTCTCTACTACCAAAAAGGGGACCACACAAATACCAAAAACCTTAGTGGAAAGAAAAGAAGAAGTACAAGGAAGACTCCTTGCAGGAGGCACTATTTGAGTCAGCAGAGACAATACGTAAGGAACATGAATATCAAGAAAGGAAGCAACATCAAGAGCAGTACATCATTCAAAAGAAGGCAGCATCTATAGAAGTACATCATATTCAAGAACTAATATCCAGCAAGAAGGAGTCACCTCCTAATTATATTATTCCTCCTCGAGCAGAGATAGTATATGAACAAATGCAAAAAGTGGAAGCAGGATCTAATACAGAATTAGAGAAAAATATCAAACTTGTATCAATCATCGAAGACCTGTTCTCATCCTACAACATACCAGTTCACAACATTGATATAATCTAGGATGATACCTATGAGACTGATTCAATTGAATATGAATGGGGTAGTTGCTCTAACATTACTGAAGAAATTTGTGCAAAGGATAGTCATACATGCATCTCTCAAGAAGAATGCAGCATAGAATCTAGACTGCTTGAATCTGGTCCACAAAATATCTATGATGCCCAAGAAAATGAGCAACAACTTTATGAGCAAGCCTATAGAGATGATGATACCATCGAAGACCTCAACAAAATATTTAACTTCTTTAACACCCAGACCAATCACGATGAAACCTCCATCCTGACACTTACAACAGACGAACTTGATCCGCCTAACGACTCTCTACCACTTGTCTTTCTAGACCTCATAGACTGGGACAAACCTGAAACTCAAGATATACCAACTTTTCCAAATGATGAATCCATTATCCATTACTTATGTACCGTTAACCCAGAAACATACTCTACCAGTGAACAAAGTAACGATGTCTACAATCAAGGGAGTGCCAAGTCTCTCAGTCACAAATATGAGCAAAATAAAGGATCTACTACTGAAAACCAATCAATGGCAGCAATAGATCAGACAAAAGTAAAAATAAAGGACGCATCTGAGGGTGAAAACCTTTTTAAGGAACCTAAAGATGAGAGACTTGACACTCTTCCTGAGCATTATCATGAGTGATCACCCATATTGATTGAGCCCACTCAATCAATCAACATTGGTACTACAGATGTAGCCAAAACTATACACCTTGCTGAATCTCTGACAGAGGCAGAAAGATCAAAATTTATCAAATTTTTTGAAGAAAAGCAAATCAATTTTGCTTGGTCATATGCAGACATGCCCGGGATTGGTCCACAATTAATCATGCATCATTTATCCATTGCTCAAGGAGCTAAACCAGTCAAGCAAAGACTGAGAAAGATGAATCCACATGTAGCACTCATGGTGAAAGCTAAACTGAAGAAACTACTAGATGTCGGATTTATCCGACCCATCGACTATGTTGAATGGATCTCCAACATTGTACCATTCTCAAAACCAAATGGCAGTATCAGAATATCTACTGATTTTAGAGATGTCAACAAAGCCTGTCTAAAGGATGACTTTCCTTTTCCCAGTATCGACATAATTGTAAACCTCACAGCAAGCCATGCAATGCTATCACCAATGGACGGTTTTTCAAGCTATAATTAAATCAAGATCGCCCCAAAGGATCAAGATAGAACAACATTTACCTGTCCATGGGGAATGTACTATTGGAATGTCATGCCTTTTGGCTTAAAGAATGCAGGAGCAACTTATCAACGAGAAATGATGACAATCTTTCATAAAATGATGCATACCTTCATGGAAGACTATGTGTATGATTTACTAGCTAAATCCTTCACCAGAGCGAAACATTTGAGCACCCTAGAAAATATTTTTGATAGATTAGAGAACTTTCAAGTAAAGCTTAACCCTAAGAAATGTGTCTTTGGGGTTACATTAGGAAAGTTACTAGGCTACATAGTTTCAGCTAAAGGTATTCAAGTGGATCCAGCAAAGGTACAAGCCATTATGGAGATGCCACCACCAAAGAACATCAGCTAGCTTAGATCTCTACAAGGACGACTCCAATCAATCAGGCGATTCATCGCCCAATTAGCAGATAAAAGCCTCCAATTCAATCATTTGTTACATAAAAAATGTACCATTCAGATGGGAAGCCAAATGTGCAGAATCATTCTATCAAATCAAGCAATACCTGATGAACCCACCAGTTCTAGTACCACCAATAGTAGGGAAGCCACTCATTCTCTACATTTCAATAATAGACATATCACTAGGGGCATTGTTAGCACAAGAAGATCAACAAGGCAAGGAACGAGCCATATACTACATTAGCAGGATATTGAACGAATATGAACTCAACTATACATTCATTTAGAAAGCTTGTCTAACAGTAGTATTTGCTTCTCAAAAAATTTGGCACTACATGCTAGCTCACACAATAAAGTTGGTTGCAAAAATTGATCCTCTCAAATATTTACTTAGTAAAGCAGCGCTTATAGGCAGATTGGCTAAATTGGTCATGATTCTCAGTGAATTTGATATCAACTACACAGAGTGACGAGCTATCAAAGGACAAGAAATTGCAGATCAACTGGCAGAGGTACCACTACCTGGAAAACAATCAATTGAGATCGAATTTCCAGACAAGGATGTTCTTACTATCTCCACACAACAATGGCCCTTATATTGTGATGGATCATACACACAACATGGCTCAGGTGTTGGCATTCTATTCATCACTCCTGAAGGATACACTATACCAAGATCATATAGGCTTATGTTTCCATGCACAAATAATGTTGTTGAATATGAAGCACTGGTTATAGGCATCAAAATGGTCGTAGAATGGAGAATCACCAAACTCAAAGTCTATGGAGATTCGCAACTAGTCATCAATCAAATCAACAATGACTATCAAACAAAGGACAACAAGTTGCTACCATATAAGGGAATGGTGGATGATTTCAAGCAATATTATGTACACATCATATTCGAACAAATACCAAGGTTGGATAACAAAGCACTTGATGCAATGGCTACTATCGCTTCACTACTGCAAATCCGAGAGCAACAGAGTCGTTACTAGTTTTTGGTAGAGCAACTATTCTCCCCAGCCTATGACCACTCTAAATCCCATGTTATCTATGCCTTGACCGGTTCCAACTCTCCATTATATGGACCGATATATGACTATCTTAAGAACAACATCCTACCCATTGACCTATCCCGAATGCAAAAATGTAACTTTATCTGACAAGTCACCCATTATACTCTTACTGTTGATACTTTGTACCATCGAGGTCTAGATGATACTCTTCTTTGTTGCCTTGATTATAATGAATCCGACTCTGCTTTACATGAGCTTCACGAAGGTATCTGTGGCACACATTCAAGTGGTACAACTCTTGCTAAAAAGCTTCTAAGAATGGGATATTATTGGTCGACAATGGAAAAAGACTCTTACCATTTTGCCAAGAAGTGTCCTAAATGCCAAATCCATGGCAATCTTATACATGCACCAGCACAAGAACTATAGCCATTCACAACATCCTAGCCCTTTTGTCAGTGGGCACTAGACTTAGTTGGAAAAATTCATCCTTCATCTTCAAATGGACACAAGTTCATTATAACTGCAATGGAATACTTTACCAAATGGATTGAAGCAATCCCCATGACCACAGTAACTGGGAAAAAAATTGCCTCTTTTATCCTTAACTATCTAATCTGCAGATATGGTATTCCAAGTTCCATCATCACAGATAATGGATGACCTTTCAAAAATGAAGATGTACGAGAACTATGTGAAAATTTCAAAATCCAATATCATTTTTCTACACCTTACTACCCACAGGGGAATGGTCAGGCAGAAGCATCCAACAAAACAATATTAAAAATCCTAAAGAAAATAGTGAATGATGCAGGCAAAGATTGGCATATATAACTCAATCCAACACTTTGGGCATACAGAACTAGCATCCGCACACCTATAGGAGCTACACCATATTCATTGGTATATGAATCATAAGCAATCTTACCCTTGGAGGTAGAAATCCGATCTCTCAAAGTCTCTTTGAAAGGCTTAATCCCAGATGAAGAGTATTGAGTTAACCGACTACAAGAACTTGAACTTCTAGATGAACGACCCCAACGTGCCTACACTCATCTCAAAGCATATCAGCAATGCATGTGTAGGAGCTACAACCACAAGGTCATTCCCAAAAAAATTAAAATTGGAGACCTAGCACTCAAAGAAAATCCTAGAAATCAGCAATATCGGGAAAAGAAAGGGAAATTTGAACCTAACTGGTTAAGTCCCTATGTCATCATATCAGCTTATGGATTAGGCGCCTATCATCTAACAATTTCAGAAGGAGATGTACTTGATGAACCAACTAACAACATCCATCTGAAGAAATACTACACTTGAGTAGTCTAAATGCATGGAAAAGTCAAAAAATCAAAAAAATCAAAAAAAGCAAGAAAAAGCAAATAAAAAGGGACAATAAAAGCAACTAGTGAAAACTTGGCAATAGACGCTATTTGTGAGAGGACAGATCCTCTATCTATATCCATACTATTATATCCATAATCAAACACTATCCATCCAAGACATACTTAGCGTAGTCACTATCCTGGTCTATCCGCATATCCTTTCACCGCATCTCACAATGGTTTGGTAATCATTGTACATATCCACATCAAGATGTACACTTGGCTAGGGGCAGTAATCAAAACTTGCAGCACATTCATGCCGTCAAAACTAGTCGCAAACTCAGAACATCATATCCAACAAAACAACACAATCACAAAAACAAAACATTGATCGCTTAACAAGATTTACAAAACATGATGGATGATTTTTTGAAGTATCAAATGTTGCATCTTGCATAAAGTTTTGACTATGTTTGCACTTGAAATTTTTGAATTGTTGGATCCTCTATATTTTCTCCACAATACTTCAAAGCTAGAGAACATCGTGGGGACTCCAATATTTTCTTATTTTTTTGTCTGTGAGGCGATCATCTGTACTATGTAAATACTTGTCTCAAGACGTGATTCACATCACTGAAGACATGATTCCACTTTACGCATACAAATGGTTTAATCTTGTCAGTTTCTATGCAATCCGCACTCAGGTCGTCCTGGTTCAATTATACCTTGACGCTTGTGCTATCTTGCAAAATCAAAAATCATGTAAATTTTTCTTAGGTCATTATGGTTCAATTATACCATATGCTTGTATAAATTTTCAACATATCCCAAAATAAATCCATGCTCAAATGATGATACATACAAAGAAAGCAAACAACATGTGGCTATACAGGGATGACAAATGCAGAATGAGGATACTCAAAAACAATAAGTTGCATATCATATTACAAATAGTTGCATATCATTTTATAATTAGTTGCATATCAAATCAATTACGTTGCATATCATCTCATTTTCAAGCTATATCTCACATTAATATCATATCAGACATCACATTTTCAAGATATATCTCACAACATATCATATCATACATCTCATTTTGAAGATACATCTCACAACATCATGCATCCTCACATCATATTCATCAAATTTCACATCACTTACATCTAAGCATTGCATCATCATAGACAAATCAAAAGCATATAGAAAGCATCATCCATAGCATATCACATGAGGATCAAAGAAACTAGTGTCATATATATATATATATATATATATGTGTGTGTGTGTGTGTGTGTGTGTGTGTGTGTGTGTGTGTGTGTGTGTGTGTGTGTGTGTCTCAAAAAATGATCAATGTACAAAATATGTCATGTTTGTGCCAAATATAACAAAATGATCACAATACAATGGAGACAACGTCTCTCAAGTATGATTATCTCTTGAGGAAGATGGTCTCACTATAGATATCCCAGCACCTGGATCTCTAGGTGGATCATGTCTAGGAGGCTCTATCATGCCTCTGCTCTCCGTCCCCGACCCAGTCTCACAGGATCGCCTCGATCTCGACTCTGTAAAACTCTACACTCGATGCTCCCTAGGCCATGCATCCTCATAATGGCGTCGATAATACTTCACCTACTTGGCTCTCTAAGCCAGCTCTCTCAAGGTGTCTCTCATCAAACCACCTACTACTGCTCTCTACAAACTTGTCGCAAGCTCCTCCGCTCAACCCCGCTACTCTATCACTGTATCACGCCCTGTGGTCAGCTGAGTAATCTGACGTTGATGTGCCAACAACTATGTCTGCAAATGTTGCATTGACAACTGCAGTGATCTAATCTGTGCATCCTCCGCATACGTCAGAATCTGCATCTGTCGGGGTACCTGTGAAGGGGTACCCCCTTTTCCTCTACCTGTCCATGGTGATGGTGGAGGTAATACACCAGATCTCCTCCTCTAGGTTGGTCATCTGAAGTCATCATGCCCTCCCACTACCACTATCACCTCCTCAACCCTCTCCTCCCCTCCAGCTCTGATAGACAAACCTCCTCTCTCTCTATCCACCACCACCCGCCACCCTATCCTCTCACCCCATACCCCTCTGGAACCACCATCTCCACCTCTCTCTCCTCTCCTCCCCTGATCAAGTCTCCCTTGCACCAATCTCCCCCTCTCCTCTCGCTGACCTCGACCACCTCCTCTATCATCACCTCCTCCATCATCCCCCCCTCTGCCACCACCTCCATCCTCTATCTCCTAACCAGCCTCTCCTCACTGATCATCCTCATCGTCATCAAAAGAGGGAATCATCTCCGCTGAATCTGAAATCCGAGCCACTCCACGCACTGCGAAGAGTGCTGCAAACTTGTCTGTCATCTGTGCAACAAACTCGTCCGTCATCCCTGCATCCACTATCTCAGGGGCATAATCCCAAATCTGGCTAGCTAAATGAAATAACCCCTCCATTGTCACCGTTCTGTCAATCGTAGGTCCCCAATCTGGAATGTCTTGTCTCCATCGAACATAAAAGCATGCTCCCTGTGGAATCCCTTGCTATCGACCAGACTGCCTAGTGCAGGAGCACCTAGCTTCATTCTCAACTTCATTTTCATCTTAGGTTTGATTTTTGTTGTTTTAAGTTGGAAAGTTGTTTAGGATGTTTTTGAAGTTGTTCTAGGTTGTTTTGATGAGTTTTGAACTCATTATGGGATTTTGGTTTCTTGTTTTCATCTTTTTGCTCAAAGTTGCCAGTTTGGTGTTGCCTGGCAAAATGATGGAAAAATGAGTTTTTTTTGTGTTTTTTGTTTTGAAAAGGTTTTAGACATGTTTCTTGTTTGGTTTTTAGGTTTGAGAAGTATTTTTAGGTGATGATGAGTTTTGGAGGTCAATCTTGCATTTTCTAGGCACCAAAAGTTGTCATTTAGGCATCAAAATGTCAAAATTAAGTGCCCTTGGACATGTACCTATCCGTACAGGAGGTTAACCAACTTGCAGAGTTATTTAATCTCATGTTTTAACTATTGTAAGGGTTGATCATTTGAAGTAAAGAAGCATTTTGCAAATTTACACTAGTTTTGTTTGGTTTTCTCTAGTTTTTGGCTCCATGTGAACAGCAGTCCGTACACCAACTGTACTTGGCTGTACTATTCTTGCATTTTCTATTTCTAATATGTTTCCTTAAACTTTTCCCTTTGGTGGCATTTTATTTTATCAAGTTTTGAGTTTGTGGCAAAATTAGTTTGATTTGACAGTTTCACTGCCTTGTCTAAGAATTGGCAAGGATGCTTGACCAACTTGGCTTCTTGGAGTCCTAAAATGCTCATGGCTTCCCAAGAACCAGTTGGTCAACTTGTAGACTATTTAAATACATGTTTTGTTTTCAAGAATGCAGGTGTAAGGAGTTTGGTGGCCATTAAGCCCTAGGCAAGTGTGCCATTTGGCTAGGGTCTTGAAGAAATTTAATGCTTTGCTCTTCTATAGAAAGTGCATTTAAATGTTGAATAGACTTGCCTTGATGTTGAAGTTTGTATGCCAATGAAAAGAGGCTTTCTAAGCCATGAGGAGATTGTTTGCAAGTTTAGTTTGTGAAAATAATGTAAAAAATAGCGAGTCACTGTTTTAAAGGCAATTTTCTTTCATTAGCCTACTCTGAGCTTGTAAGGTTGTTGTACCTCCTTCTAATGGCTTGCAAAAAAGCACATAGAGTGTTATTTATTTCATCTATGAGTTTGAAGTTTCCAAGATCAATCAATGATCTTTGAGGCAAGAATTTTGAATGCCTATTCGCTGTCACAGTCAACTAGGACTGAGTTTTACATTTTCTTGAAGTTATATTTGTAATCTCCTTCTTCTAAATGGCAGGTATGAAGGTTAAAGAGCCATTGAAGACTGAGCCTTATTAAGGAGCACAAAAATAGACTTTTGTGAAAGTGTTCTAACAGTGAAAGTGCAGGTCATAGTGAACTACAAAAAAAAACAGTGAAAGACAAAAGGGCAGCAACAGTCAGTTTGACAATGAAATAAACCATTTTTTTTTGTAATTGACTAATGCTTGTATGCAGGGCTAACAAGATTCCTTTTTTTTCTAAATGATAGGCATGCTTACATGTTGAATGTAATTGGTTTTGTTTGCAAATGATGTGTTTGAAAGAGGCAAAATTGGAAAAGTTGTAAAATGTTGCATTTTCCTCATAAGCAACTTTTTGTAAAATCTTGTTCTTCAAACTTTGAAGTGTAAATTTTCTTGTTTGTCGCTTAATTAATTAGTACTATGATGGCACTAAGGTCTCTTTGCCATATTGGAGGTTTATAGGTTGATTCTTGGTTTTTCACCATCAAAACCCTTCAAAACCCTCCTTTTTCACCCATTTTTGGGACAGTCATGGAGAAGGCCTGAGAGACCCTAAAACTTTATGAATCTTAAATTTTTCCCAAAAGGGTATCCATAAATGTGAATATTTTGTTCTCAAAGTCCATCGTTTGAACAGGGTGAGCACAAAACCCCTAATGGAGGGCTAATTCCTTGTAGCCTTTTTAGGCCTCAAAAATTAAGTTTTTGTCAAATCGGGTACAAACATGAAGGATGTAAGGCATAAAGCTCAACAAAAATAGTTGAAAAAAGTTGTCCATTTGTGAATTTAACCCTTTTGGTGGGGAAGACTCCAAAATTTAGGTTGCAGCACTTGTGAAGGCTTCTACACTCCAAAACGTAGAAGACCCACAAACATCCAAGGAAACAAAACTTGTCCCAAACTCATAATCCACTAAGAGAAGTCTTTGTGCAGTTGGAGAGCAGATCTGGAATAGAGGATAGAATTCCATTTGGGTGAGTAAGGAGTTGGATTACCAAATGAGAGAGATTATGGAGTTGGAGCTTTTGAGTAGCCAAGGAGAGCTTGACATAGGGAGGTGGAGCAAGGTGAGTTGTTAGACTGCCTTTGAGCTATTTGCACTCTGACCTTGGTGTTTACACCTTGAAAACAGTAAGGAACTATTACCTAGCAAACATACTAAACGCCTAGCAACCACCTAGCACTATCCTCCCTATCATAGTGGTATTAGAGCACAGCTACACTTGGGAAGAAGTAGCAATTTGGCAACCATGGTGACGAATGCAGAATTAGCAAAGAAAGTGGAAGACCAGGAAGAAGAAAATAGGTTACTCAGAGTGAAGCTAGACCTCTTAGAATAGAAGTTGGTTGAAGTAGAAGTGAAGGCAGATGAAGCCAACAATAAGATAGAGGGAACAAAAGGTAAGGGTAAGCTATTAGCTATAAAGGATGAGACCCCTATACCAGACCCTGTGATAGAGAATGAACCCTTTTTGAAAGCCTTGAAGGTTATGAGTGGGAGAACACTAGAAGGAGTCCCACTATTTAGTGGTAAAATGGAGCTAGAAGTGGTCATGGAGTGGATTGAGGGGCTTGAGAACCATTTTGAGTGTGATGGTGTGACAGAGGCCCAGAAAGTGAAGGTGGCTAAGTCCAGGTTGAGAGGAGCTGCCTTAACATGGTGGAAGTTCATTCAAGATGAACATGAGAAAGAGGGCAAAAGGCCCATAGCAACTTGGAAGGGAATGTTGTCCAAGATCAGAGAGGCTTACATTCCAGAGGACTATGAAATACAACTCCATAGGAGAAGGCAAAACCTTAGGAAAAAAGAATTAGATGTCAACACCTACACTGAGGAGTTTCAAAAGCTATGCCTTAGGTCAAAGATCCAAGAGGATGAGAATGTCAAGGTTTCTAGGTATCTCAATGGTTTGAGATGGAACATATAGGAAGAGTTAAGTTTGTTGTGCCCTACAACAGTCCAGAAGTGCTATCAACTTGCAATCAAGGTAGAGGAAAGGAGTAGGAAGAAGCAAGAGCAGCATAACAGAGGCAAAGGAAGAGGTAAAGATGGTCAAGGCCATCGAGGTAGTTTTGGGGGAAGACACATAGACCAAAGGTCCTAGGAGGAATCTAAGCTTATAGAACAAACCGGGGATTCTCAGAGCAAACCTAATTATAGGGGAAGGGGATCAAGCAACCCAGGAAGGGGTAGGTCTAGTGGCCCAGGTAGAGGGTCTTATTTCTCCATAATGAAATGCTACAACTGTCAGAAATTGGGTCATCCTACTTATAGGTGTCCTTAAAAGCCTAGTTCTTCCCATGGAGGTGAAAAAAAAGTGAACTATGTGCAGGAGGAAGGGGGTAGTACAAGAACTCCAGCAATGCACTTAGCACCCGAAGATGGTGAAAGTCTAATGATGAGGAGAGTATTGATGCAAGAACCTCATAAGTGTGAAGTGTCTCAGAGAAGAGCATTGTTCAGGATCAAGTGCAAAATCTTTGGCAAGGTATGTAAGGTGGTTATTGATTCAGGCTCCATAGATAATATTATCTCAAAAGAGGCAGTTAGCAAATTGAACCTACCTAGAATGAAGAACAGTGAACCCTACAAGGTAACCTGGTTAAACAAGCATGTGTAGACTTCAATATAGGTGAATACAAGGATAGGATACTACGTGACATCCTTCCCATGGATGGTTGCCATCTACTATTTGGTAGACCTTGGCTGACAGAAGGGCACACCATGATGGTGAAAAAAACACATATTCCTTTCAAAAGAATGGAATTGTCTACAAAATTCAGTTCCTTAGTGAAGAGACAGAGAACAGAAAACCATAGGCACCTAAAGTGCTATTAGTCAATGAAAAAGATTTCATCCAAACCAAGAAAGAGGGAGATGGGATTGGTTATGCACTTGTAGTAAAACCTAAGGAGGATAAGAAAGAAAAACAAGTTGAGATCCCACAAGAAGTGCAGCAACTTCTTGATAACTTTAAGGGCATCATCAGTGATGGACAACCAGCAACATTACCTCCTCCTAGAGCCATTAGTCATCAAATTGACTTTATACCAGGAGCTTCTTTGCCAAACAAAGCAGCATACAAGATGACTCCTGAGCAGAACAAAGAGGTAGCTAGATAGATTCAAGAGTTATTTGATCAAGGATTAATAAGAAAGAGTATAAGTCCTTGTGCAGTACCCACTGTGTTAGCACCTAAGAAAGGGGGCACATGGAGACTATGCACAGACTCTAAAGCTATCAAGAAGATCACAATAAGATACAGATTCCCTATTCCAAGGATAGAAGATTTGATGGATTGTTTAGGGGGTGTGAGGTATTTCTCCAAAATAGACTTAAAAAGTGGTTACCATCAAATAAGAATAAAAGAGGGTGATGAGTGGAAAACTGCTTTCAAAACAAATGAGGGTCTTTATGAATGGTTGGTTATGCCTTTTGGACTCTCTAATGCTCCCAATACCTTTATGACGTTAATGAATGAAGTATTGCAGGATTTTCTCAGTAAGTTTGTGGTAGTCTACATAGATGATATACTCATTTTTAGTAAGACTAAAGAGGAGCATTTGAAACACTTAGCTATTGTTTTGCAAAGATTATCTGATGAGAAGTTAACCATAAATCTTGAAAAATGTGATTTTATGCAGCAAGAGATAGTATATCTTGGTTTTGTTGTGTCCAGTGGAGATCTTAAGATGGATCAATCTAAAGTTGTAGCCATAGCAAGTTGGCCAACCCCACAATCAGCCAATGAAGTTACAAGTATTCATGGTCTAGCCCAATTTTACAAGAAGTTTATCAGAGGTTTCAGCAAAATTTGTGCACCCATGTTAGATACAATAAAAGGTGGTCATAAAGTCAAGTTTCAATGGACAGAAGTAGCCAATAAGGGGGTTGAGTTACTCAAAACTAGAGTTGCTACACAGCCAGTGCTAATCCTTCCTACTTTTGATAAACTCTTTACAATAGAATGTGATGCTAGTCATCTTGCAGTAGGTGCAGTCTTGAGTCAAGATAATAGACCAATTGCTTTCTTTAGTGAAAAACTGAATGATGCAAAGAAAAAGTATTCATCTTATGATTTAGAGTTATATGCATTGGTATAGGCACTCAGGAAGTGGAGGCATTATTTGCTTCCTAAGGAATTTGTTGTGTATACAGACAACCAAGCAGTCAGTTTCTTGAATTCTCAGGATAAACTCAACCATGGACATGTGAAATGGGTAGAGTACCTACAAGCATATACATTTACTCTTAAGCACAAGAAAGGCCAATGTAACAAAGTAGTTGATGCTTTAAGTAGGAGATTGTTAACTATTCAGGAGATCCAAGTAAAGAGTATTGGGATTTGATTGCTTTCAAGATTTATATCCTAATGATGATGATTTTGTTGCTGCTTATAAAGTTTGTCTTGCTTTTGAGAATCATTTTCATAGTGAGTGTGTTGACTATACATTGTAGAATGGTTTTTTATTCAGGGGAGGACAACTATGTGTTCCTAAAGGTTCCATGAGAGAAAATCTCATTCAAGAGAAACACAATGGGTGTTTGAGTGGCCATTTTGGTCTCAACAAGACCTTAGAGTTGGTTCAACGCTTTTATTATTGGCCTAAGATGCAAAGAGATGTCCGAAGGTATGTTGAACAGTGCATGGTATGTCAGAAGACAAGAGGTCATAGCACTAATGCTGGTTTATATCAGCCACTTCCCATTCCTTCTAGGCCATGGGAGTGCATCAATATGGATTTTGTTGTAGGTTTACCAAGGACAAAAACAGGGCATGACAGTATCTTTGTGGTTGTTGACAGATTTAGTAAAATAGCTCACTTTATACCTTGCAAAACTACTAATGATGCTATTCATATTGCTTTCCTTTTCTTTAAAGAAGTTGTTAGAATACATGGTTTGCCATCTAGCATTGTATCAGATAGAGATGTTAAGTTTTTGGGTCATTTTTGGAAGACTTTGTGGAAGAAATTGGGTACTAACTTATCTTTTGGCTTAGCTTACCATCCATAGACAGATGACCAAACAGAGGTGGTGAATAGAATATTGGGTAATCTACTCAGATGTCTCACCAAGGAGTATGGACAAAGGTGGGATCAGCTCATCCCATAGGCAGAGTTTTCCTAAAATGACAGTGTAAATAGATCCACTGGTAAGAGTCCATTTCGGGTTGTTTATGGTATGCATCCAAGAGGTGTTTTTGAGTTACATGATGTGACTACCTTGCAACATGTTAGTGGGACAACAGAAGATATGGCTCAATCTCTGAAAGAGATACATGAACAGGTTTAGCAGTCTTTGTAGGACACTACAACAAGAGTCAAGGCAAGGGTGGATGCTTCAAAGAGGGATGTCCAATTCTCGGTTGGAGATTTTGTGATGGTACATCTCAACAAGTCTAGATTGCAAAAGGGAGTTCCTACCAAGTTACAAATGAGAAGAATTGGACCTTGCAGGATTTTGGCTAAGTATGGTCCAAATGCTTATAAAATTTATTTACCTGCTGATGTTTCTTTGTCTCCTATCTTTAATGTTTCAGATTTGGTACCTTTCAAGGGGCAGCTTCCAGAAGAGACTCAGAGAACATCAGACATTTCAGCTTCCCTTTCTGATCTATCTATCCCCTCTTCTTCTTTTCCCATTCTTGAACATGTACTTGATTCCAGGATCATCAACAAGACTAGAAGACATGACTACCTTGAGCATTTGATCAAGTGGAAAGATCAAATAGGTTCTGAAGCCACTTGGATACCAAAAAGTGACTTCACCAAGGCTGGTATTCCTCTCTCTATTCTTCCCAAAGGAGTCACATGACTTCTTTGTCACCGGGGGAGTATGGTGCAGGAGCACCTAGCTTCATTCTCAGCTTCATTTTCATCTCAGGTTTGATTTTTGTTGTTTTAAGTTGGAAAGTTGTTTAGGATGGTTTTGAATTTTTTCTAGGTTGTTTTGATGAGTTTTGAACTCATTATGGGGTTTTGGTTTCTTGTTTTCATCTTTTTGCTCAAAGTTGCCAGTTTGGTGTTGCCTGGCAAAATGATGGAAAAATGAGTTTTTGTTTTTGTTTTTGTTTTGAAAAGGTTTTAGACATGTTTCTTGTTTGGGTTTTAGGTTTGAGAAGTATTTTTAGGTGATGATGAGTTTTGGAGGTCAATCTTGCATTTTCTAGGCACTAAAAGTTGTCATTTAGGCATCAAAATGTCAAAATTAAGTGCCCTTGGACATGTACCTATCCGTACAGGAGGTTAACCAACTTGGAGAGGTATTTAATCTCCTATTTTAACTATTGCAAGGGTTTATCATTCGAAGTAAAGAAGCATTTTGCAAATTTACACTAGTTTTGTTTTGTTTTCTCTAGTTTTTGGCTCCATGTGAACAGCAGTCCGTACACCATCTGTACTTGGCCATACTGTTCTTGCATTTTCTGTTTCTAATATGTTTCCTTAAACTTTTCCCTTTGGTGGCATTTCATTTTATCAAGTTTTGAGTTTGTGGCAAAATTAGTTTGATTTGACAGTTTCACTACCTTGTCTAAGAATTGGCAAGGATGCTTGACCAACTTGGCTTCTTGGAGTCCTAAAATGCTCATGGCTTCCCAAGAACCAATTGGTCAACTTTTAGACTATGTAAATACATGTTTTGTTTTCAAGAATGCGAGTGTAAGGAGTTTGGTGGCCATTAAGCCCTAGGCAAGTGTGCCATTTGGCTAGGGTCTTGAAGAAATTTAATGCTTTGCTCTTCTATAGCAAGTGCATTTAAATGTTGAATAGACTTGCCTTGATGTTGAAGTTTGTATGCCAAGGCAAAGAGGCTTTCTAAGCCGTGAGGAGATTGTTTGAAAGTTTAGTTTGTGAAAATAATGTAAAAAACAGTGAGTCACTGTTTTAAAGGCAATTTCCTTTCATTAGCCTACTCTCCATCATGCATTGGAGCTTGTAAGGTTGTTGTACCTCTTTATAATGGCTTGAAAACAAGCACAATGATTTTTCTTTATGTCATCTATGAGTTTGAAGTTGCCAAGATCAATCAATGATCTTTGAGCCAATAATTTGGAATGCCTATTCGCTATCACAGTCAACTAGGACTAAGTTTTACATTTTCTTGAAGTTATATTTGTAATCTCCTTCTTCTAAAAGGCAGGTATGAAGGACAAAGAGCCATTGAAAACTGAGCCTTATTAAGGAGCACAAAAATAGACTTTTGTGAAAGTGTTCTAACAGTGAAAGTGCAGGTCACAGTGAACTACAAAAAAAAACAGTGAAAGACAAAAGGGCAGCAATAGTCAGTTTGACAGTGAAATAAACCATTTCTTTTGTAATTTCCTAATGCTTGTATGCAGGGCTAACAAGATTACCTTTGTTTCTAAATTATAGGCATGCTTACATGTTGAATGTAATTGGTTTTGTTTGCAAATGATGTGTTTGAAAGAGGCAAAATTGGAAAAGTTGTAAAATGTTGCATTTTTCTCATAAGCAACTTTTTGTAAAAACTTGTTCTTCAAACTTTGAAGTGTAAATATTCTTTTTTGTGGCTTAATTAATCAGTACTATGATGGCACTAATTTCTCTTGTCCATATTGGAGGTTTATAGGTTGATTCTTGGTTTTTCACCATCAAAACACTTCAAAACCCTCCTTTTTCACCCATTTTTGGGACGGTCATTGAGAAGGCTTGAGAGACCCTGAAACTTTATGAATATTCAATTTTTCCCAAAAGGGTATCCATAAATGTGAAGATTTTGTTCTGGAAGTCCATCGTTTGAACAGGGTGAGCACAAAACCCCTAATAGAGGGCTAATTCCGTGTAGCCTTTTTAGGCCTCAAAAATTAAGTTTTTGTCAAATCAGGTACAAACATGAAGGATGTAAGGCATAAAGCTCAAAAAAAATAGTTGAATAAAGTTGTCCATTTGTGAATTTAACCCTTTTGGTGGGGAAGACTCCAAAATTTAGGTTGCAGCACTTGTGAAGGCTTCTACACTCCAAAACGTAGAAGACCCACAAACATCCAAGGAAACAAAACTTGTCCCAAACTCATAATCCACTAAGACGAGTCTTTGTGCAATTGGAGAGAAGATCTAGAATAGAGGATAGAATTCCATTTGGGTGAGTAAAGAGTTGGATTACCAAACCAGAGAGATTATGGAGTTGGAGCTTTTGAGTAGCCAAGGAGAGCTTGACATAGGGAGGTGGAGCAAGGTGAGTTATTAGACTGCCTTTGAGCTATTTGCACTCTGACCTTGGTGTTTACACCTTGAAAATAGTAAGGAACTGTTACCTAGCAAACATACTAAACACCTAACAACCACTTAACACTATCCTCCCTATCACTGCCGCAACACCCGGCTATGCAGAAACCTCTCAATAACATAGGGTGTCTGCCCTATCAAATATCTTGTCATATAAATGTAGGGCATCTCCATACCATCCTCTACCCATACCTCGCAACCTGTAAATGGTTGCTAGACGACCGTATCAATATCATCCAAAACTCTCCTCCAGTGCTCTAGTTTGCCCAACTTACGCTAGACAACTATCCCTCTATATCCGTATGCATACGCCCACCCAACAGGCCTATCTATGTTCACCAATGGCCTAGCTACGGGAATATGCTCCCATGCCCATACCTGTAGTAGTGTCACTCCAGCTGATAAACTGCCATATCCCAAGTATACCACATCATATAAATCCTTGTATAAGTGGGCCAGCATAGCCGACCCCCATACAAATCGGTGACCTTGTGTCACCATGTCCTCCAGAACCAATCCCCACCCAACTGCTACTCCTTTCGACCTACGGTCGGGACATAAGAACCCACCTTATAAACCTGCCAAAACTGATGGTAGAGGAGCGTAATCCAAATCCAAAAATTCTTGTTAAAGGATCTCATACCCACAAATAGTATCATCTTGAAAGATCTGGCGAAGTGCCTCGGCCGCACCCTCCTGAGTCTACTCATATGGTAGCAATGCACCTACCACATGAATCTGTAGAATCCGGTAACAATCCTCAAGTTTTACTATCATCTCGCCTGTCGCCATATGGAAGGTTTTCGTATCACTGTGCCACCTCTCCGCCAATGCTGTCAATAAACCCTAGTTTATGATAAACCGAGGCATATCTAATAATGAGGATAGGCCACACCTCTCAATAATGTCTCTATCTACCTGTGTCAATCGTGGTATCAAGTACCACAGTCTCAGAAATCACTCACGCGACTGAATCACTTCCAGACACTCCTGTCAAAAGCAAAGCAAGTCCAATATCAGTTTCCTCATCAACACATAGATATCAACATCAAATTCATCTCAAAAACTTGAAAACTTTGAACAAATTTAAATCAAGTTTCACATCATACCAGTCCATCAAATCATATCAACTTGTAACACAACTCAAGTTTCACAATCATATCAACTTGTAACACAACTCAAGTTTCATATCAACTTGTAACACAACTCAAGTTTCGCATCCATATCAACTTGTAAAACAACTCAAGTTCCACAATCAATGCAACTTGTAAAACAACTCAAGCTCCACAATCATATCAAACACATCATATCAAAATCACATCAAATATATATTAACTTGAAACATCGCATATCAAATCAAGTTATATCGAAACTCATATTGGACAACTTATCCAAACAACGACAGCAGACATGAAGACTAGGAAAATTGCACTTATCCAGGCAAAACCAGAATCAACCTACCATTTTCTTCATTCACAAATCACACTATACCAAAAAAAAATTCCCTATGCGCTAAACAATCTTGTCTATGCACTAAATGCGTACCATGCGCTAACTTGTCTTCTCTACGCGCCACCCAATCATCCCTATGCGCTAGCCAGCACCTACACGCTACCCTTTTCTTCCATTGCGCCATCCAATTTACCCTAAGCGCTAAAACTGTCCCATGCACTAACCTATCCCGCTCTTGCGCTACCTGTCTAACCCTATGCGCTATCTGGACCTACCCATGTGACCTCCTGGACATCCTATGCGCTAGCCTAATCCTATGCGCTACCCTATGCACCTGGTGTGCTAACCTAATTCGATGCGCTAACCTAGTCTACCTATGCGCTACCCTAATTCTTTCGGACGCTACCTAAATTCACTAAACCCTATGCGCTATGGAATTTTTCGTATGCGCTATTTCTTGGACCCGACATGCTAAAATGTAAAATCTACATCACAAATTGAAAAAACTGTCTAAAAACGACAAAATAAAAAATCAACAGGGTTCAAAAAGGTTGACTTACTGGTGGTCCATACGCGGCGGGCCTCCGATACCTCCGCACGCGCTCGAATCGATGAGAAGAATATAGAATCGACATGTTGACTTTTATCCACGTGTCACTTTCTCCAAAGTCAACAAGCACAAATGAGACAAAAAGGAATCACTTTTTCCCTTTTATAGGGTAAATTGAAATTAGGGTTACGTGGCAGAATGCGAAAATTGCTTGTGGTGTTGCATATAATTATACCAAACATCATTATCGGGAGATGAATCAATTTATCGCATTCAACATAGACCAAAATTTAAAATGCCTTTAAATTTATCCAAATCCAATCAAATTTTCAAAAAATTTGATTCATCTCCCAAGGGGGCATTATCAACATCGTTTATCAAATCTGGGGCACGACATGAAAATCTCAAAACGACATAAAAATTGATCATAACTAAATCAAAACGACACATCATTTTCTTTGAATCAACATGTGCACACACGTCACTTCAAAGAGGGGCAAAATGTAGAGATATAAAAATGACCATATTCCTAAATGAATATTTTATGTTCATTCCTCTATTTTAGTTAAAACTAATTTAACTAAATCACCCACATTCATCTATTTAATTAAGTAAATTATTCAATTTATTTAGTTAAATTCACTAGAGCCTTTTGCATCATTTAATTAAATAAATCAATTTATTTAATTAAACCCCTTCTCTCTACTTTTAATTAAATTTACATTTAATTAAATAGTTTACCCCAAAATGAATAAATCTAATTTATTCAATTTCCCAAATTGCAACCAAATGAAATAAATTAATTTTATTTTAATTAATTCTATTATTCCTCACCCACTTGCATTTTCCTACATCTCCCACTTGCATCCTAAACCCTATTCCTAAATTCTTCTAGATTCTTCTAATCCTAATCAATTAGCCCAAACCTATTCATTATCCCCTTTCCCTAAATTTGAGGAGGTCAATTCTCAAAATTGGAGTAAAGTCTTCAAAAGGCATTAAAGCCTTTATCCATTCAACAAGCTAACTTGTTGAATGCCCCCAAATTTGGAAGGACTCTTACAAATTTGTCTCCAAAGTCTTCAAACCATTAATGGTTAACTAACCCTTAGTGGCATGGTTAAAGACTTTTTGCCTAACTTAACCTCCATCTAACCCAAGGGTCTCATCAAGAATTTATTTCTTTGACCATGGTTATTCCTTTAACCTTTGCACAAGAGTTTACCCCTTGAGTAAAAGCTTTATCCATTGGATAACCCTAACCTAACCTTAACCCTTACCTCCTAGGGTAACCTTCATGTCTTCTCAAGCATTTAATGCTTCTTACATCTCCTCTCAACCAGCCTTATGTTGACAATTGTCACCATTTCATTGGTGAAAATTGAAAACATGGATTGACAACTTTCAATCTTAACCCTTGATTAACTCTTTCAATCCTAACCATCCATTGCCCTGTTTTCACTATAAATAGAGCTCCCATTCCTCCATTTTGGTAATCCATGAATCCATGCAAGCTTTTAGTGTTTCATTTATGCTCAATTTTATTAATACATTTAGTCTCTCTTTGCAATAGGAATTAATCTAATAAGCATTTTAGACTATTTCCTTTATCATTAGCTTAAATCAATAATTGGTATATCATGTTAGGATAGTATTTATACTAACCTTGTCATCTTATAATCTTGTTTAACTCATTTGTAGAATCATGCATAGATAGGATGCATTCATGTTAAAATCAATCAAAAGAATCCCTCGTTCTTGCATTTGTCATCCCTAAGTCACTTTGCTCAATGATCTGAGAGCAAAGGCATTGGCTTGAGGGACCTTGTGAGATAGAGAACCATGGAACCAACCTTGGGAAGTTGAGTCATTCCTTATGACTCCATAACTTGCACCAAGAAGTCCTGTGGGTCTGTGAGCAAGCCTCTTTGACCTTTATTTTTCACATTTCAAGTTTTATCGACCCACTTTCCCCGCATACAGTTACGTTGACGGATTCATGTTCACATCTGTCTTTGATTGTGATAACATTGACTTGATTGTCCTCAGCTGATATGTGATTGATAGTGTTATTATAGATATGATTGATATGAGCCCGACATATATCGTTTGAGGTTGAAGCTCCATCTTTGTTATAGTTTGGAAGAGGATTTTTGAAAGCTCCGTGGTCACCATTTGTCTTGAGACCATCGATCGTTAAATCACCTCTATTGATCATGTCCTGGACAATGTTTTTCAGCCTCATGCAATCATTTGTTTGATGACCTTTGTTGCAATGAAAATCACAAAAGTGTGAGTCATTCCACTAGGGTGGTTTGATTTGTGGTTCATAGTTGCTGATTGTGGGTAAAGAGATAATTTTGTTTGCTAGAAGTTCTCTAAATGCTGACTCCAGTGATTGCCCCAATGGTGTGTAAATGCATTTTGGAAAGTTGTTTGTGTTACCTCATGAATTTTTTGACTAGTTCATCGAATGATCTGATGGGAGGTGTGATTTTGGATAACCATTCCATTGTTTGTCCTCCCAAGCTTCTTGGAAATTATCTCATCAAATAGGTATCATCATGGGCAAATTCAAGACTCATTGTATAGAATTCTCCATCTTGATCATGGGGATCGCTTTTTCCATCATACTTATCAAATTTGGGAACGTCTGAGTTTGGAGGGAAAGGCACCATGTTCAATCTTTTGTCAAACGGATAAGGACAAATTTCATTTAATGAATACTGTACTATTGTCCCTTGTTGCATGTCTTGCATTTGTCTTTGTAACATTTGCATTTGTTGAGTAAGAGAAATCAATGGTGCATTATTTTGCTGAGGGAAGAATTCTTCCCTTGCATTAGTTCTCGGTTGAAATGGTATGTTTTGTTCGGGGATGTTTTTCTCAGGGATGCCTTGCTCAGACAAGTTTTGTTCTGGTATATTTTGTTCAGGTATGTTTTGTTCAGGGTCATGGGCTTCTTCTTCTCTTTGTCATTCTTGGTATTCGTAATGTCAAGATCCAGTTCTAAAAATGTCTGTGTCTAAGTCCTCCGGAAGTTTAACTCCTTTTCTTGTGAGCATGAGTAAGTATTTTTCCTTGTCATTTTCCATGAGTCTTTCCACAAGTTTTTGAAACAAAGCGCTCTCTTGATAGTCTTGAAGAAGTTCTTAAGAAATTTCAGTGTCCTCTAGATTTGGACGCTCGTAAGGGTTCGATAATCTTTGATTAATGCCAGATTCTGATTGCATTTCATTTTGTTTGTTTCGTTGAAAGCGAGTGACAGTGGGCATCTAGTAGAAGCTCTTTGTGACAAAAGGAATGAAATCTTCTTTAATGTTTTGTTCAGGGGTTGGTGGTTCGATTTGGGGTGTGTTGTAAGTGATACACTCGTCCAGAAAAAATGTCGGATTGATCTTTCATCCGCGATTTATTTGTTGGCTGAATGTGGACTTCTGACAGAATGCTCTACTCCTTAATGTTTCCTTGTCAAATTCATTTGTTTTGTTTTGAAGATATAATCGTATATGACGAAGGAATGTTCGATGGGATTTGAAGAATTGACGATTGATGTATAAAAATTTATTTCTTTTGGCATGTTTAAAAGAACTCGGTTGTTGTTTCTTCAACTTAGTGTTATGATAAATATTCTTTCTTCTCAGAATATGAGGATTAGTCATGCACAAGCGGTCAATGGTTTCTTTTGATTTGTTTTGGATTTAGTTTAGCTTGTTTTAGGAAACTCAAGTTCTACTTTATCAAAGTGAAGGTTTAGATGCCCCCTCATGACAAAGTGTGTCAAATGATATGGAATACGAGCTTTCCCAATATGGAAACTCGATTTGACAACTTGGAGTTTTAAACAAGTGTGTTTTGGGATAGAAATCCATTTGATTTTAAGGACATGTTTGCCACTTGTGATGATGGTTCCTGATTTTGATAGGAGAGGTATGTTTATCTTGTGACTAGTTTCAAATTTGAGACAACCTTACTTGATGGAAATTTGCTTGTAGAAATAGCTTTTGATACTTTGTTCTTGGTTTTTCTATTTGATGAAGTTCGAGCTGATGAAGGAAAGTTTTCAAAATTGTTTTCAAATTTTTCAAAATTGACCTCTGTTTTGTCCCCTGTTTTTCTGGTTTTGGCTATGTGCTAAGACAGAGATGCGATGCACTACAGAAAGTTCTCAAAGCGCTAGCAAAAAGACCCCACGTGATATGCTGATGCTTCCACGCACTAACTGGTTAATATGGTTTAGCTTTGTTTCAGCCTTGGTTTAAATGGTCATGCGCTAATATGGATCACCTATGCGCTAACAGTTAGACCCTACACGCTAAAGTTTGGCTCCCGTGCGCTAAGCTGATGCTTCCACATGCTAAATTCTTTTCAAAACACACCAATTGCAACTGTTGGTTTTTAGATCTGGGTGAAGCACCACTGTTAAGACTTGACACGCTAAAGAGAAGGTTTAATGCGCTAAAAGATGGTTCCCACGTGCTATGAAGTTGCTCTTACCCGCTAAACTGCCTTGAAATATATTGACTTGGTTGTTTTTTTACAATTTTGAAATTTTTGCCTTGAGTTTCTAGTGTTGATAGATGATTTTCTGAAGTAACAAATGAAAGCACGACACCAAAGAGACAACCATTTTGCTTAATCTAAACAATAAGTGTATGTTTTGCGAGGATGTGTTCAAATCCTCAATGTTTTGACAGGTTTAGATATAACATGCCCTTCAATCAGACTCCTTATTCAAGGGTCATAAGTAATATCATAGCCCACTAGTCTCGATACTCCATCAGCTCAAACAACCGTGTCACCCCCTAGGGGGCGCCCGTTTTTTTGCCTTTTGCTAGAAATTAACCCAAAGTGAATTGCTTCACAATTGAGTAGTTATCTTGGGAGATATATGGTGAGCGATCTTGGGGGCGGATTCTTCCCCACCCTTGCACTATGATATTACAAATGTCTAGTTACTGACTCGGCTCAAATTTTCTATGCTAAGGTTCATAATCAAGCTTCTTGTTCAGCTGTCAGTGATAAACTCCCTCAGGAGGCTTCCCAACCTTTAGAACAAAGGCTTTACATATCTCAAGGATACCGGGGGAAGGCTAATCGCTGCGCGCAACCATTGAAAAGAACTTTCATCACTTTCCACTTTTGATTATAGTGGGTTGGAACACTTGGCTTCAAATTCGTTCCCCACTTAGGTCGTTCCCTTCACACCGGCCATAAATGGCTTTAAGAGTTTTTCAATCCCTCGGGAAGGCAAGTCTGCTAAAGGATTTATTGCTTGAAATACTGAAAGCGTAAGAGTGGTTTGGCTTTTTGATCACCCAATTAAGGGTAGAGAATATAACTTCCACTTTCGAGTCAAGGCAATCAAGTTGTTCATTTTAGCCTTCAAAGCAATGATTTGTTAAATCCTATATGGAGATGTTGCTCCATGAAAACATGATGTTCTTTTTATCTTTATAAGACAATGATTTTCTGATCTATTGAAAAGGAACCTGGTCAACAAAATAAATGTGATGCTTGGTAAACAAAAGAAATCGATTGAAAGGGGAAGATCTTCCCTCTTTAGCTGAAAAGGACTTTTGAGACTTGGTGTGATTCTTTACTTTGCTAAAATATAAACTGGATCCTTTTATACACCAAAGGATGGTGAAGTTATTTTTAATCTATTTTGTTTGCAAAACTTTGAAAATTGACTTGTTCTTTTTAAAACCCAATGTAAAAAATTTCTCTCCTAGAAAAGCAAAAAAAAATTGTTTTGTGGTTCTTTTTAAAGCCCAAAATAAAAGTGAGTTCAGTTTTACCCCATAAGAATTAAATAACCTTAAATTTTAACTAACTTAACTAAGCTAGTAAAA
Source organism: Cryptomeria japonica (assembly GCF_030272615.1). Lineage (NCBI taxonomy): Eukaryota > Viridiplantae > Streptophyta > Pinopsida > Cupressales > Cupressaceae > Cryptomeria > Cryptomeria japonica. The sequence continues at coordinate 173,035,261 of NC_081409.1, forward strand.
ACTTAAATTATTGTAACTCTAAAAGTAAAACTATGCTCCTCCCTACAAGAAAAATGTTAAAGACTGTGCAAAATACCAACCAAAACAGTTAGCAAAATACAAGCTCTTGTGGACTTCAACAAGTCTTATTTTTAGGCTCAGTTATAATTTTAGTTTTTGCCTATGTTTATGATGCGCTATAGAATAGACTATACGCACTATAAAATAGCCCGGATGCGCTATCGGACAAGCCTGACGCACTAAGTTGTTTTCCCGATGAGCTATTATGTTTTTCTCCCGTGCCGAGACCTACAGGAAATTGTTAGAAATATGATGCGCTAAGATATGGTCCGCACGCGTTGGGGAATGAGTCCCATGCGCTAAACAGTGAGCCAGATGCGCTGGAAGATAAACCAGATGCGCTAAGGGATGTCCCCTACGCACTGATTCTTATTTCTCGCATACCTGCAAAAGTGATTATTTTTAAAAACTAATTTGATTAATGGGGTAGTGCCCCACAGTGGGCATTAGAAATGTATGCGGGAAAAGTGGGTCGATGAAACTCAAAATGTGAAAAATGAAGCTCAAAGAGGCTTGCTCACACATGCACAGGACTTCTTGGTGCAAGTTATCAAGTCATGAAGAATGACCCAACTTCCCAAGGTTGGTTCCATGGTTCTCTATCTCACAAGGTCCCTCAAGCCAATGCCTTTCCTCTTAGATCATTGAGCAAAGTGGCTTAGGGATGACAAATGCAAGAATGAGGGATGCGTTTGATTGATTTTAACATGAATGCATCCTATCTATGCATGATTCTATAAATGAGTTAAACTAGATTATAAGATGACAAGGTTAGTATAAATACTATCCTAACATGATATACTAGTTAATGATTTAAGCTAGTGATAAAGGAAATAGCCTAAAATGCTTATTAGATTAATTCCTATTGCAAAGAGAGAAGCTAGATGTATTGATAAAATTGAGCATAAATGAGATACTAAAAGCTTGCATGGATGGGATCTCTAAAATGGAGGAATGCGAGCTCTATTTATAGTGAAAATAGGGCAATGGATGGACACGATTGAAAGAGTTAATCAAGGGTCAAGATTGAAAGTTGTCAATCCATACTTTCAATTTGCACCAATGAAATGGTGACAATTGTCAACATAAGGCTAGTTGAGAGGAGATGTAAGAAGCATTAAATGCTTGAGAAGACATGAAGGTTACCCTAGGAGGTAAGGGTTAAGGTTAGGTTAGGGTTATCCAATGGATAAAGCTTTTACCCAAGGGGTAAACTCTTGTGCAAAGGTTAAAGGAATAACCATGGTCAAAGAAATAAATGCTTGATGAGACCCTTGGGCTAGATGGAGGTTAAGTTAGGCAAAAAGTCTTTAACCATGCCACTAAGGGTTAGTTAACCATTAATGGTTTGAAGACTTTGGGGACAAATTTGTAAGAGTCCTTCCAAATTTGGGGGCATTCAACAAATTTGAGAAGTGACCTCCTCAAATTTAGGGAAAGGGGATAATGAATAGGTTTGGGCTAATTGATTAGGATTAGAAGAATCTAGAAGAATTTAGGAATAGGGTTTAGGATGCAAGTGGGAGATGCAGAAAAATGCAAGTGGGTGAGGGAAAATAGAATTAATTAAAGAAATTAATTTATTTCAATTGGGGTGCAATTTGGGAATTTGAATAGATTAGATTTATTCATTTTGGGGTAGACTATTAATTAAATGTAAATTTAATTAAAAGTAGAGAGAAGGGGTTTAATTAAATAAAATGATTTATTCAATTAAATGATGCAAAAGGATCTAGTAAATTTAACTAAATAAATTGAATAATTTACTTAATTAAATAGATGAATGTGGGTGATTTAGTTAAATTAGTTTTAACTAAAATAGAGGAATGAACATAAAATATTCATTTAGGAATATGGTCATTTTTATATGTCTACAATATCAATCACTATAAATGCATATCTTTGTCATATAATTTTTGAAGCATGCACCTGCAACATGGCTTAAACGCATGTACCACCTTTCTTACCATCTCCACATTTGGCCTAAGATCAAAAATCTATCACCATGCCCAAGAAAGCTAACAGTTATGCGGAGGAATAAAGATATCCACTAACTACCACCTCGTACCGTCGCCAAGATCATACAACCACCTCCATTAAATTCTTATCACCTCAAGGATAACATATATCTTCAGCCAAAAATGAGCTCAAGGATACCAGTCTTATTCATACACAACAATTCTCGTATCACCTACCCTCAATTCCAACGCCTCATTCTCACATCTATCAGCCTCTGCATTGCCACTTCAAAAAATGTGAGATATCTTGAAATCTTCAAAATGCACCATAATCGACGTGATCTTCTCAATGTCACAGTTGATTCTCCAACTAAGCGAGATGCCATGGATGATAGCATTGACTATCACTTGGGAATCCCCTTCCAAGTGGATCTTGGTCACCCCTAACCTTCTTGCGAGATGAATAGAAAGTACAACAACTTTGGCCTCGACTTCGTTGTTAGGTCCATCTGGAAATATTTGCCAACCTGTTCCCACTCTAACCCCTAGGGAATCCTTCACCACACACCCTGCACTCAATGGGCCCAGGTTACCCCTAGATGCACCGTCGGAGTTAATCTTTATCCACCCATTTTTTGGGGGAACTCACTCTACCTCTCTCTTCCCTTGGTATACCAATTTAACTAGATCAAGAACATTAACGGGTGACAATTACCAAATCTTTCATCTACATTGGAAATATTCTTTTTGATTCATATGATCAAGATGAATTTTTTTCATAGCTCAAGAAAAAGTGCTTCAATTTTTATCAATTAACAATTAGTCTAAAAGCACCCTTCCCTTGCACCAAGGTCTTATTTTACACCATTACAATTTTCAAATGGGTTTAGCCCCAATTTATTGCCCTGTCATTAATCATATTGGCTTGGCCTTGTGTTTTGAGTTAGCGGTCAACCAAATCAATTTTAAAGCAACCCCGAAGCCTCAAAATAATCCTATATGAGTTAACCCTTCCAGGACTACTAAATCAAATAACCCCTTGACCCCCCCTATTGGTGAATGCTCTATTCAAAAACCTGAAATTATTGAGCACGATTCAAAGGAGACATCTTCTTCTTGGTCCACAAGGTTTGGATGGACCCCTGATAAGTGTGCAAGCAATGTGGCTACCTTACCCACCCCTCCTCCCCATGGTTCCCCTCATTCTCCTCAAGTGAAATCTCTATTTAAGGATGAATTTCCCCTCTTTGGGGCAAGTCAATGAACTCTACAAGGGGTTCAACAAGCATAAACCTCCCATCCATTGGCTCCTAAGATAATTTGAGGTGGTGAAGAAAAAAATAAATAGACTCAAAGCCCTTGCTGAAGCAAATGCCAATGCATCGAGTTTGGATATGGATGAAAAAGACAAGGGTTTATGGATGACGATGATAAAATTTACCAAAATGGTTGAGAAATGGGAAGACTTGGAGAAGAATGTGAAGGAGCTAAGTGAGAAAGTTGGCTAAGGTAATGACACAAAGGATTTAGCGAATATGGTTGAGGCGTTACATATTATCAAGACTCCAAGAAAAGGAAAATGGAAAATATGTTTTCTCATAACATGGAGATGACCAAGAAAAACTTTGCTACTCTTCAAGCCATTCAAGATGAAATTGAGAGTAGGTGAACAAAAGAGTGGCACCATTTAATGTCCTCCACTAAAAATGGGTTGGAGGCATTAGTGTCGAAGTTTAAGGCAACCCCAAATTCCTTGACCATATCCTTTGGGAAAAGTTATAATAGAAATCTCTCCTTCTCAAAAAAAGGCAAAGAAATTATCTAGGATAAGGAGTTGTGTTGACCCCCACCAAGTAGGCCATCAACTCATGCCTTCGGTGTGGGTATGTTTTGATTTGTTTTTGGTTTACTAGTTCTTCTTGTTAGTTTTCTGAGTTTGTATATGGTGTTGGATGTTTGTTGGTTTTTGTTCATTTTTGGTAGTAAGAATTCTAGTCTTGGGCCTTCACCCCTCACAAGCCCTTCATTTTTGTCTCTCACTAGTTTTGTGGTTATGTAAAGATATAAGCCTCTCTAAGTTTAATTTATTTAAAACAATTAATCTATAGGTTCTTAGGCCTTTTAAACACACTGGCATGGTCTAATTTGACCAAAAATAATATTAACTTGTACCTACCTTCTAGATCTAGTAACAATTTATTAACGTCAAGCTCGGGTATGTCTATCCTCACATGTCAAATTTGGATGAATTAAAAGTATGTTAACCTTTTTAAATACCATAAACTTAATGATGGTCTTAAACTTACATAAAGATATAATATGAAGACCAAAGAGGAATCCCCAAAATCTAGTATTTCTATTAAATTTTAATAACTCATCGTGTCATCATTTGATACAAGATAAATGTATACTAAAATTTTCAACATATTCTAAGATCTATAAGCTATATCTTTCAATACAAACTAATAAGAAGCAATCCCATAATCTCTAGTACCATGCAAGGGTTGGTATAAATATTCTATACCATGCAATATATTGATATTGATGTAGCTACCTAAAATTTTAGGAGATTGAATGAAAGCATGAGAGAGATCAAATATGAGAGAATAATATTATTCTAGTGAAGGATAAATATGAAATGTTAAAATATATTAAGAATGCATAGAGAATCCCTTGGTTATATAGACCAAGATGAGAAGCAAGATTAGATAAGGTTATGATGTTTGTCTTAATCTCATGATTTGATGCATAAAGTGACAAGTATATTATGTGTATCCTAAGTAACCTTAAGTAACTAACATGAATATGACCTACGTGACAAAACTATTGGGTGAAACACCCCATTCATACCAACTACTTATGTAAATGAATGGTTTATTATCCCATCACTTCTTTAGCAAATATTCGCATGCTTTCCAAATTTATTGGTGGGTTGCACAACTTCTACTAGATCATCAATCATTGTGAAGTGGAGTGGATAGTTCTATTTTATATATAATATAAAGATGACACTCCTATAAATTCTCTAGTGATATTGACTTAATAACCTACTTAGATATCTCCCCAAAATACTGAGTACAATAGATTTCCTATGTCTTGATGGTTTGAAACCATACCTTTTTTAGTTTTTGCTAGCTATCTAACAAAAAATAATCATATAGAGAATGTTTAATTTAAGTGTTCAGTATATAATCATCCTATTTACATCCATGGAGAGGTTAATTTTAACATAGACCATCTTCTAGGGTTGAACAAAGAACTTGTCAAGTTCAACACAAATGAAGTTACTTAGAGAAGAGTAAAAATGATGCATGTACATACCAAACACCATGCTTAGGATGGAGTGTACATGCATATCTTCAACAAAGTAATTGTGAATTTTAATTTCTTGCACGTAATGAAGGAAAATCAAATGGGCGATACAAGTGTTATTATTTCACTAAAGAACTAATTTTTCTCAACTACCATCCCTACTATTGGACCTTGCTCCACTATAGGGCCCTCTCCCATAGCTTTAAAAGTATCTAGTCTTAAATGGATTACACTTATTTCATAGATATAAAGAAAGAGAATGAAAATAAGAATTTTTTATTATTTATTGATTCCTCAAGTGGGATAAATATAAATATTTGATAATTTAAGACATAATATAAATGTTCACTAAAGATAACATATAAAAAAGATTAGAAACATAAACATATAAAATTAGTCTTAAATATAAAGTAAATTATTTGATATTATTTTTATGATTATATTTTATTTTATATTGGATATCGAGAGACCAAAAAAGGTTTTATATAACTGAGTTTAGGGGAGGCAGGGCCTCAACCGTTGAGCAGTGAAGTCATTCAAAAAACTGAAACGAATATCATATAATGTGCACTACAAAAAGAGTCAGAATGCTTGCTGCTAGTAGAGGAATTCATCCTGGTCCTCCAACCATGTGGTCCAGCCCTGTGGTCCTTCCATCCAGACCACCTTCTTCCTTTCCATGATCTATAGGCACATGTCTATCCTATTGAAGGGGGGGACTTTGGTATCTTGAAGCTCCTTAATCAGTTTCTTTACAACACTCTTAAAGGCGGTTTGATTCTCTGCGATCCTAGCCCATTCATACCCATCTTGCATTTCATAGACGAACATGGTGGCTCGGCCTTCTTTGAGGAACCGCAAGAGTTTGTTTCGTTCAACATTCATCAGGAAGCAAACCTGTACAACAATTTTGTAATGTGTGAGTTTTTTAGAAAAACCAGTAAGTTCCCTAGCATTACTTGTAATTTCTCCCCATTTCTGAGTTTCCAAATAAACCACAGGATAAAGGAATTTTTTTTTTCCAAATTAAGTTAGCATCCTTTTTAAGATTATGGATGAAACCAGTAACTATATCATAAGTAAAAACATGTTCAGTAATAGATATTCCAAATGTTAACTAGATCTCCCTAGCGAAAGGGCAGTCAAGAAAGATGTGCCGAGCAGACTCAGGCTTATTGTAAACAGAGCAGAGATCATATGCAACCACGTTATTCCTAATAGGCAATCTATCCAGTAAGAGCTACCATCTGAAATACTTAATCTTAGGGGGGATGGGCGATTTCTAGAACTTCTCAAAGATTTTATGCCAGGCAGTGGGGCTATGGTTAACATTCCACAAGGTATTAATATGATCAATTACTGAGGTGTCTTGGTTAAGAAGGTTGTAGATAGCCTTGGCTTTAACTTTGGGGAGGGGGAGCCATCCATCCATAGGAATGAGAGGTACCTGTGGGTGTCGACATGAGTGTGTCTAGGCAGGTTGAGGTTCTGACAAGCATTCCTAATCATATTGTATGTTTGCTTATGCAAAGCAGGGAGATTATACTTTCTACTAAGGTCATCCCAGGTGATGAGGTTGTCATTTTTCAGGATATCCATAAGATAATTGATCCCTTTAATATGCCAGAATCTAGCAGAGCAGCCTTGGGTTAAGGCCAAAGGCTTAGAGTTATGGTAGAGATTCCACCATATTGACCTTTCACCATGGAGAGTGTTATCAAAATCAATGCTAGAATTGCCAATAAGTCTACGCACATGCTCCCAGGCTTTCAGATGGACTTAAAGACCCAGGTGCCTTAGACAGACACAGAGAAACTACCAGTAACTATATCACTAAATGGGGGGGCTTTCCATGATTTGGCAACCTTGGGGAAGCTATTTAGAATGTTGTTTCTGACAAGAATCTTCCAAGGTTCTTTCCCTTCTAGTGCATGAAATATCCACTTGGTGGCGAGGGAGATTCCTTGCATCTTTATATCCTTAAGGCCCAAGCCTCCAAGGTTTTTGTCTAGGTGGCACTAGGGCCATTTCACCACATGGGGCTTTCTTTTGCCTTTACCATCAGACCAGAGGAAGCGTCTGATAGCCTTTTGGACTTCAATTTTTTTTTAATTATTAAACATCCACACTGAAGAGTTTTAGATATTGTGCGAGGAGAGGATTTTTTGACATACTTGAATCTTACTGGCTAGGGAGAGGATCCTATTATTCCATTTGTTAAGTTTTTTACCTATTTTCCCTTTGACCCAGGTCCACATGTCTCGAAGAGAGGGAGATATAGAGAAGGGGATACCGAGATACCTGACTATTGTGTTGGGTCCTCCCCATGAGTATCTGAATTGTTGAAGCCAACTTGGTGGTTCATATTTCTATCCAAGTAGGATAGATTTGGAGCTGGAGATCTGGGCTCCAGAGACTTTACCGAAGGCATAAAGTTTTAGATTGAGGGAATCAATGTTATGCCTAGAGAGCTCCACGAAGAGAGAGGTATCATTGGCAAACTGGATATTGAGCAATTCAAACTCATCCAGCAACCTGATACCATGGACTCTAGGGGATAAAGTGTCATCTCTAAGGAGATAAAAAAAGGCATCTGAGGCAATAACAAACAGAGCAGGGGCAAGAGGGCAGCCCTGCCTAATGGATCTAGAGAGAGGAATAGGTTGGGACAGGGTTCCATTAACTTCAATTAGGGCGGAAGCATCTTTGAGGAGAATACGAACATAGTCGCAAAATTCATTAGGGAAGCCAAAGGCTTGGAGAATCATGAGGATGAAGACCTACTCGACTCTGTCATATGATTTTTCAAAGTCAACAAGGAACATAGCAGAGTCCTGGTTAGATGTTTTGGCCCATTCCATGGATTCCCAGCTAGTGACAAGGTTTTCCAATTTATACCTGCCTTTAATGATTCCAGTTTGGATAGAGCAAATGAATTTTGGAAGAATCTTCTCGAGGTGGGAAGCTAGGGCTTTGGCTAGTATTTTATAAGGTACGTTGAGGAGGGTGATTGGTCTCCAGTTTTTAATGAGTTCTTTGTCCCCTTCTTTAGGGATGAGTTTAACAATACCTTTATTTATGAATTCCCCTAGGGTACCATTGTCAAGAGCTTCATTGTATATGTCATAGAGGTCATGTGTGACCCATTCAAGATTGGCCTTGTAGAATTCCATAGGGAGTCCATGGGGGCTTGGGGCCTTATTATCCTTGAGAGCCTTAATCGCATCAACAATTTTCTGTATAGAGATCTTGACTCTGAGGAGGAGAGCATCATCCTTTGAGATTCTTTTAGGGATAATGGTACTACATTTATGCCAAGCCTCTTTCAAGGCATCATTGTCTTATGAGGTAAAGAGAGTCCTATAGAACATTTCAAAGGCTTCTTTGATATCATTAAGATCCAGGAGTTCCTTGTTGTCTACAGTTATTCTATCAATTTTTTCTCTATTCTGCTTCTGCTTAAGAAGGTTAAAGAAGATTTTGGAGCCTTTCTCTCCAAATTAGAGCCAGTGGTTACGGGCTCTAATGAAGGCTCCCCTGATTTTGATCTGCTGATGTTTTCTGAGGATATCTCTGGCTTTAGAGACAAGCTTAGCTAAGGTAGGGGAGGAGGGTTGAGCTTGGATATCTTTCTCTAAGGACTGGAGATGATGGGTGAGAGTTTTTTCAATGGCTCTGGCGTCCTTGGCTTTCTTTTGGCCAATGGTTTGGAGAATTTTCTGCCAAGAGAAAACATTCCTAGTCCATCGAAGGGTGCAGGATTGGGGGAGCTGAGGCTGAAGGTTGAAAAGCCTGACCACCTTAATGGCCCCAAGGACATCCTTGTCCTTAAGCAGGGAAGTGTTGAGAATAAATTTCTTACTACAGGCGTTGTTGTTAGGGATGGCATTTTTGGTGTTAATGACCACTAGGATAGGACAATGGTCAGAAAGGGTAACAGGCAAAACATCAACAACATTCCCCAAGTGGTTAGGGGAGAAGGAGAAGAAGTCATTATTAACATAAAATCTATCTAGTCTGGAGAAGATGTGATTGGGGCCTTGCTGAAAGTTGCACCAGGTGTACCATAGGTTAGAGGCATCAGATTTAGTGCCCTCAAGGGGGTCGAATAGCTATAATTTTTATTTAAATCTGTCCCAGTGAGGTTTTTTTGAGCTCTTCCATTCAAAAGGAAGTCCCCCAGCCTTGTCATCTTGATGCTCAGTCATATTGAAGTTTCCAGCCACAATCCAGGGGATATTTGGGAGGGATGCCAACCAATTCCAAAGGGACACTCTTTACTTGTAGTCATTAGGTGCATATATGGAGCATATGCCAAAGCAGGAGCTCCTAATATCTAGGGTAACCCAGGCTACTATATTTTGTAATATTGTATATATTTATATATATTATTATAGTAAAATAGATTAAAAAGCACCTTATATCTATTATAGATTATTGTTATAATGTGAAGTTACAAAGTAACTTTTATAAATATGAAAATTATTTTCAAATATCTATAATCTTTGGTTGAATTTATAGAAAATATAAATTTGATTTAAAGAAGGGAAAAAAGAACGAAAATTATTAATAAGAATTATATATATAATGTACATAATTATATAAAATATTTTATAGTTAATTATAAACAACGATGACACAAATATGCTAGTAGTTGCGTATCAACTCTTTTTCAACATTTCTAAAAGAATATCAGTAACAATATCATTAGTATGCACAACTTTGATTATATTTGGTGATTGTAGTAGTCATTTTTAATTATGAAAAAAGATTGAATTTGCTAATTAAAATTTATTTTTCTCTTCTCTTTTTTTTTTTTTTTTTCTTATTATTTTTATATTCTCTTTTAGGAATACATTATAATGATCTATAAATAGTTGTGTATTGAATTTTGAGATAGTGAATGCATTGAAATAAATATCTTATAAAAAATATAGAGATAATATAATGTTGTTGTGAGATTTATTGGACAAATTGGGAACCCATAAACTATACATAGACACAATTATTTAATGTGGTTCAAGAATTTGGTTACATCTATAGGGCAGTAGGACATTAAATTTTATTACTTATTGCAAGGGTCAAGGTATGTATGTCTAGTTTGTAGAACAGGTAGATGCCTTTAGCAAGGAGTAAGGGGTAGTCCTATATTGATATAAGCCATCTATAGACCCATATACAAATCATTCGGACTATAACAAAAAGTTTCTTTCTTTCTTTGAAGTGCTCATTTCATCAACATGAGCTTAAAGGAAACTTACTCATAGAATCATTGAATTTATGTTGAAAGGAGCAAGTTGCATTTTCATAATTGTCAAACAATAGCAAATTTAATTTCTACCAAACAATTATTTTGATATATATCATTTATGATAAACATTTTTTAGCTAGAAAATTATATTCATATATTTTTTTATAGTCCTAATGACGTTGAATCAAAAAAATCATCTTAGTATAGAAAATTCACAATAATACTTCTAAAAAGAAATTGTAAAGAAAACACAAACAATTTGCTTAATAATATCAACAATTGTGCAAAACCTAGAACACTTATGTCAACTGTTATTATAGGTAAAATCAACTGTATTAGGTATATTCAGATATGTGAAATCTGAATGCAGATTTCTGTCGTGTAGTACTGAGCCGCGCATACATATTTGTCTCCTCACGTGCATACATATAATTTATCTCTGCAGCAAATCTACTCATTGTAAGGTGCAGAATCCCAGTCCGTAAAGCCAGCTTGCAGTGTCGGTGTTGAAGAGTGGACAGTGCAGGTTAAAACCAGGGGAGTTTATACCCTACTCTCCCTCCTATTTAATCCCCACTTCCACAGCTCTACTTCTCATTGTAAGGTGCAGAATCCCAGTCCGTAAAGCCAACTTGCAGTGTCGGTGTTGAAGAGTGGGCAGTGCAGGTGAAGGCCAGGGGAGTTTATACCCTACTCTCCCTCCTATTTAATCCCTACTCCCACCGCTCCACTTCTCATAACAAAAAACTTTCTCAGAGTTTTGGTAGAGCATTCCGTAGGCTTTTAATTTTCTGTTTTCATCTTTATTTTTCATGGCTGCTACTACCGCCCTTTATGCACAAAATAGGCTTACATGTTTGTATAAAACATAGTTTCTCCTTTCTGCGATTTGCATGTAATCTCAGTTTATGTTCCTTGTGGCGCATGAATTGGTAGGAGTTACTGTGCATTTTAAGAACTTTTTATTTTGTGTTGATTTTCCTTGTGGCGCATGAATTGGAAGGCAGTGAAAGTGGGGGAGCTTGTTATGGAGTTTAACTCTCACAGGCCAGTTTTAATGTGGATGGAGACGGCTATTTTGTTCAAAGCATTTCATTACTTTACTTTTTGTTTTCTACGGCTTGCGCTGTTTCTTTATATTTTCTGTGTATTTGTGTTGATTTTTCTTGTGGCGCAGGGAATGGCTGGTACTGAAAGCAGGTCAAGCTTGTTATGGAGGCGGCATGTTTGTTTAAAGCATTAAATCATTACTCTTTGTTTTCTATGCCTTGGCCGATTTAGGGTTAAATTATGTATTTTTATTTTTTTATTGCAGGTTGCACGGCTCCCAATATTTCAAAACTTAGGATTTATATAAGTTTTATATAATAAAATATGTTTTTCTATAGTTTACAGTTTTATTTAAAATTATTGTATTTTGAGTTGAGGTTGGGATAAAAGTAATTAATGACTACATTTAACATTTTAATCTTTAAATGATATTTTAAAAATGATGTGTTGATTTATTTAATTATTTAATATAATTTTAATAATTTAGCAGTCTAATGCAATTTGCAAAGAGATTGATGGAATAAAAATATCTTTCCAAAGTACAGTTTATAATATTTATTTATTTTTAAATATAAAATTAATTATTTTTTAAAAATATTATTTTATTTATCATTCATTTGCTTAAATATATTATGGTAATTTATATTAAATAATTGATATATGGTAGCCAACATTTAAACTGGTTCAAGAATTCAAATATGGTCAATTTAAGTGTAATATATACTTATAAATCTATGCTAAATAATTGATATAAGATAGCCAATATTTAAATGGCATAAAGAGTCTCCATATAATCTAAATAATTATTATATTAAGTTTTTTTTTGTTAAAAACAAATTAATTGAAATTGTCCTCCAACACAATATTTAGTAGAAGCAAGATCGCTTTATAAAAAATATTCTTTCAAATTGGTAATATTCCATAAGAGGTGCATGTGATCTTGTCAGCTAATATTCTAAGACTAAATTTTCTTAATGAATCTAGAGATCCATAATTTAATTACACAAATTGTACTTGATTAAAAATTTAAACACTTAATTCATTTTTTAACATTTAGTCTTATGTTTCAAAGAATTATAATATTGCTTATGGTGGGGCACATATATTTAGTGACAAGACATGTGATGGTGGTCATCTATTCTATTTTAGAAACTCTTCCAATCATTCTAAATTAGGTATATATTTTTTATTTTATTTTCTAAATGTTTTTATTAAATTGTATGTTTTTAAGTGATCAATATTTGGGTGATGGTGATCATCCATTCTATTTTAGAAACTCTTCCAATCATTGTAAATTAGGTATATATTTTTAATTTTATTTTCTAAATGTTTTTATTAAATTGTATGTTTTTAAGTGATTAGTATTTGGATATTATGTTAAATAGATTATGTCTTGGTGTGAAGTGTCTTTATAGAAACTTGGTCTTATGCTTGTGCTTCTTAGCGTAAAGTGGCACTATAGAATTTTTTTTGTTGGAGTTAAAAGAGTATATAATCATACACCAAGTAATCATTAGTTGGATGATATTTTATACAAAAAATTTATCCTTAGCTCGAAGTTCCTCTATGAAAACTTTAAATTATGTTGGTGTACTTGAAATAGTAGTTATGTCTTAGTTTGAAGTGTATAGAAGCTTGGTATTATGTTGATGCTTCTTAGCTAGAAGTTGCTCTATAGAAAGTTTTATATTGGAGCTAAAAAAAGCATATAATTATACATCAGGTATATGTATTTAGTGACAAGAAGTGTGATGGTGATCATCTATTCTATTTTATAAACTATTCCAATAATTATAAATTAGGGGAAAGGACCCAGTAGTTGAGCATGTTCCAATTGTTGTGAGGGTTGTTGATACCTTTTGTTCCAAAAATTGAACAAATAAAACTTATTGTTTGAAACAAAAAATATCAATTTTTGTTAGGAAATGTACCAACAGTTGTTAGGAAATGTACCAATAGTTGTTAAGAAATTTACTAATATTGTAAAAAGTAACCAATCAGGTGATGCCACATCGGCTGCACAACTATTGGGGTCTCTTTTGCACGCCTATTGGTCTCACTTTTTTTTGGGGCTGTTTTGGACACCTTGGCAAAAAGCATGCTGATGTGGCATCATATTTGATGATGTGGCCCTGAAACCTTAGTTATAAGCAGGGGACTTGCCAAGTAAGCTGCTGTAAAAAAATCGGAGTGATTCGAAATTTCCAAGTAGGATTTTGAGAAGCGTGAAGTTAGGGTGCACGACTACTGGGTCCTTTCCCCTAGGTATGTATTCATGATATAATAAGTGTTTTTTAAAAGATTGTACATTTTTAAGTGATAAGTATTTGGATATTAAGTGAAATAGGTTATGTCTTAGTTTGAAGTGTCTTTATAGAAACTTGGTATTATGTTGGTGCTTCTTATTTTGAAGAGGCTCTATAGAAATTTTTATGTTGGACTTAATAAAACATATAATTATAGACTAGGTAAGTAATCATTAGTTGGATGATATTAGACAAGAAATTTTTATCCCTAACTTGAACTTCCTCTATGGAAACTTAAAATTATGTTGGTGTACATGAAATAGTTATGTCTTAGTTTGAAGTGTCTTTATAGAAACTTGGTATTATGTTTATGCTTCTTAGCTTGAAGTGGCTCTGTACATCAGGTAAGCAATCATTAGTTGGATGATAAATTATTCAGTACTTTTTTTTCCTGAGCTTGAAGTTCATCTATAGAAACTTGATATTATGTTGGTTCTTCATGTCGAATCTCAAAAAACTATATAATTGAAAATTAACTATATATGTTTTCTACACAACATAATATTTTTTATTATAAAATTATACAATTATAATTAATCGTTATTTAGATATATTTGTGATATAATATATGTTTCTTCTACACATTATTATAAGATTATACATTTCTAATTAAACATTATTTTGATCTCAGAGGACTTTGCATTTTCGGAGCGTTTCTTTTCTGTGTTTCTGTTCTGCGCTGATTTTCCTTGTGTGTATTTTAAGAGTGTTTGGAACAACTTTTAATTTTGTGCTGATTTTCCTTGTGGTGCAGGAAATGGCAGGCGCTGAAAGTGGTGGAGCTTGTTATGGAGTTAACTCTCACGGGCCGTTTTTAATGTTTGTTCATAGCATTACATTACTTTACTTTTTGTTTTCTATAGCTTGCCCGATTTATGGTGAAACGCATTTCTGTTTTTTATTGCAGGGTGCAGTGCGCAGGGAAGAGAGAACGGATTATTTTTGACACTTAATTTATATTTTTATAAATATAAACATGTCTTTTACAGTTTTTTGTTTTATTAGTTTTTTTTTTTCTAATATTTTAAATTTTAAATACATGTATGCGTCTGGATTAGATTGTGAGTTTTTTTGCATCAACGTTTTAGATCACAAAGAAAAATAGGTAAAAACAAATAATTTGATTAAATTTATTTTTTTAAAAGTTGTTTTGAGAGTGGGTAAAAACGATTAATTTGATTACATTTACCATCATAATTTTTAAGTAGTATTTAACAGATTTGGTGTGTTGATTTGTTTAATTATTATTACATTTTTAATTGAAATTGATTAAAGTTTAAAATTTATTTTTTATTTTTATTAGTAATAATAAATTTTAGTTTTTGTTAGATGGCTATATGTATACAAAGTTAATATTAATCAAGTTTTGAGATAATGTTATATGATATGAAGACATTATAAAGAAATCTAAGGAAAATGAAGATATGAAGATTGTTTGTGATAGAAGAAATGAAGAGATGGGGAGCCTTGGAAATTATGGAAGCTAAGACTATTGAAGAAGATAAAGATGAACATTTTTCAAATCTTCTATACTCATTTCCTTTACCTTTATTTTATAATGTCTTTGTATTATGTAATATTTTTCTTGAAATCTTGTTTATATTGATTTTGTATACATCATGGTTATCTAACAAAAAATGAATTATTATTTTTTGTTACTAAAAATTTTCATCTAATTGATTTATAAATTATTATCAATGTTTTTATATAATTATTACTAATCTATTAACAAATTTTATAAATTGTTTTACATTTGTTTTATTAATTGTCATACTAACCTTATATGGAAAAAATTGTAACCTCAAAAAAATGTTAAAAAATATATTCTTAAAAATTGATGGGGGATCATTTATATATTCGATTTAATGGTAATATTTATTCCATAAAGTCTAAATATCAAGTATACAAATGATTTTAAAAGAAATGAAATAATTATCTATCTCATAAAACCAAAAAAAAATTGGAGATAAGAAGAAAACAATTTTGAAGTGGGAAATTTAATATCTTATTACAACATTGTTGTCTTAATTTCAAAATTAATGTAACTGTTAATAGCACAACAAATCTTTATTTGTAGAATTTTGGTACTTGTATGCATAATAGAATTTTTTTCATTTCAACACACATTAGATATGTGATTTTTAACATTTTATAAGAGGAGCATTTGATCATGGGATTTGTTAGCTACTTCCTCTAGGACTTTACAAATTATTGTGTTGATAAAACTTGGGTAAGTTTTTTAAACAGTTATTCTCTCTTGGCATTTACTCTTATGTTTGCTAGAAGTATAATTTTAATGCTTTGATTCAATATTAAAAAGTATTTTTTTTTTTGTAATGGTGGGCTATAGATGTTGAGCACAAGAACTATGCTGGTGGTCATCTATCTTGTTTCACAAGCTCTCCAAATCATTATTGATTAGGTATATGTTTTTCCCACATAATCTAATAAATATTTTTTTTAATAAGATTTTACATTTCTAAAAGATCATTATTTGGATGCTTGAAGTGCTTTTATAGAAATTGTGTATTATGCTAAACTTCAAAAGAATATGTCATTGTATACTAGGTATATATTTTTCTACACAATACAATAAATATATATTTTTATATATTATAAATTTCTAAATGATCATTATTTTGAATGATATTATAGGAAAAAATTGCATTCCCTAGCTTGAAGTGCCTCTATATATTTTTCTACACAATACAAATAATATATATTTTTATATATTATACATTTCTAAATGATCATTATTTTGAATGATATTATAGGGAGAAATTGCATTCCTTAACTTGCAGTGCCTCTATGAAAACTTGGATTTATGTTAATGGTTCTTGGCTTGAAGTATATACAAAGTATGTATTTATATTAAATACAACAATAAAAAAATTTCTCTAATAATATTGTATATATCTAACTCAACATTTTTTGGATGATATTACAGGAAAAAAATTATGTGAATTGTGGTTCTTAGCTTGAAGTGGATTTATAGAAATTTCATATTATGTTGGAGCTCAAAAGAATATATCTTCGTATTTTTAGAGCTCTTGTGGTTGTTGATGGCCATGTGAAGGATATTGAGAATTCTGCATTGGTGATTCTTAGCTTGAAGTGGATTTATAGAAATTTCATATTATGTTGGAGCTCAAAAGAACATACCTTCATACTTTTAGAGTTGTTGTGGTTGTTGATGGCCATGTGAAGAATATTGATAATTTTGCATTGGTGGTTCTTAGTTTGAAGTAGATTTATAGAAATTTCATATTATGTTGGAGCTCAAAAAATATATCTTTATATTTTTAGAGATCTTGTGATTGTTAAAATTTTGTCATGTATTTTACAATGATATTAAGGAAAAGTTTTATCCCCTAGCTTGAAGTGGAGTTTTAGAAATTCTATATTATGTTGGAGCTCAAAAGAACATACCTTCTTGTTTTTAGAGCTCTTCTGGTTGTTGATGGCTATGTGAAGAATATTATTAATTTTTTTTAAAATAGTAAATTTCTTACAACTTGCTCATCTATTTTACAATGTAGATACAAAATTTTACTCTATTCATTTATTATTGTACTTATATTTAAGAATGATAATTCCTTTCAATATCTTCTACATCTAAAATTTTGAATTAATCATATATTTTACATAAAAATATATAACAATTTTAATATTACATTACCTTTCATTTTATTTATTATTATTTAAATTTTAAAATAAAATAAAAAATATTTAATTGATAAAAACATAAAGATTTATATATAATATTATGAAAATAGAATTTTAAATATCTAAAGAGAGTATATATATGAAAAAAAGGCTTAGATTAAGAGATCAAAGGAGTTAGTAAAGATAAAGGTAGGAGGTTAAGAGGGGGAAAGCAAAAAAATAAGGGTGAATGTGATTGAGAGTTATTTTTAAATGAAGGGCTAAGATTAAAGAGCGGGTAATTGAAATAGAGAAAGTACCTTACCCTTGTACCTAGTAGAGGCTAGATCTAGAAATAAATGTTGAATTAAAATGTTTTACTTTCATTTACGAATTTCCTTTTACTTGAAGTCCTCATAAAAAGTTTGATCATGGATGCCATCTTGAATGCTTCAAAATCTGAATACTTCTCCTCTCCTTCACTGCCTTAATGATGCTTGATTTGTTAATCACTTTATTTGAATTGGAAACTTATAGAGAGATATTTCAAACGAGGGAATAGACCTACTTTTATACCTATCCTCATGAAAAATATTAAAAATTATGAAGAAGTCTGACATAAAAAATAATCTTTCTCAACATTCTATGAACATTAGATGATTTAAAATGGTCTATTTTGGCTTGGACTATGGTTCTTAGTGGTCCATTCTAAGAGGACAAAGGTTCTAGCATCCTAGTTGATGCAAGGGCATCGAGTTATTATTTTATTTCAATCTTATTGGTAGGAATCAATTTGGGTAAAGGAAAACCCTGATGCCACATGGGTAGGAAATTGGATAGTTGATATAGTTGCCTTTGGTAGGAGGAAGTGAATGCTTGAGGACGGTTGGAAGATTGACAATTAGAGTAGATAAAGTGGAATAGATTGGAGGAAATGAGCCAGGTTAAAAGGATCAATTATGATTGATTGTGAAATGCTCAAAAAAGGAAGAGAGAAGATGAAAGGCCAAGGGGAGAATAAGAGGAGGTTGCAAGTAGGAACTTTAGATGTGTGGCTGATGAGAGTAATGGGAAGAGGTCAGATAGGCTAAACATAAGAAAGTTCGGGCCAAGGAGGAGCTTCGAGTGTGGGACTTTATATTGAGGGTGTCGACCAAAAGAGGTGAAGGGGCTACATAGAGGAAGAAAGGATAAGTTGGGAGACAAAGAAGACAATATTTGGGAAATGATCAATCGTTTGTCTTTGTAGAAATCAAACAGTGTTTGGAACTGATTGACGAAGGAAAGAGGAGTTGAAGGTTGAGAGAAAGAACGCGAGTTTGTAGAGATGCTTTATAAGAGAAAGGGGAGAATTATGACTTGAGTAAGAAGAAAATGAGATCAGTTGAAGTGAGTCAAAAGCGCCAAGGAGAATATCGATTGAACTAGCTTATGGTCAACATTGTTGTGTAAAGATCCATTCATTTAATCATCAGTGTATATGTTGAGGGAATAAACAAACATTTGGGTATTGTCTGAGTAAATGGTCCATGTTTTCTGTTGATTATCGATTGTTTAGTTGAATCACTATAATTCCTATTGCAGAGTTGTGACTATGTATTCCTAATCTAAAAACTATCTTTTGATATGTGATGTTTGTGTCACTATTTTTTAAAGTGTCTGTGTGAGAGCATTTTTGCTAATATTTTGGTATCAAAATATGTGTATGTGAGGTTGTTTCCATCAAGTGGTATCAAATCTTTTTGCTAACATTTTGGTATCAAAATATGTGTATGTGAGGTTGTTTCCATCAAGTGGTATCAAATCTAGTTTGTTTGAATGTGCAGGAAGATTCCTCGAAGGGTCATAGTTTTTGTTGGACATTGTTGCTGCTAGGATATGTTGTTGTCATTGATGTCAACATATTCCTGTGATTTATTGCTCCACCGATTGCAGATTGGTTTATTGGGATCATGGTTTGGTGTATTGATTACTTCTAGTGTTATTATATCTTTTATATTGGTTTTGTTGATTCGGGAAGCTTAATTGATTATATCATATGATCCACTTTACAGTTGTCTTTTTGATCAATGCTTTGCAGTATTCAGTATTTCCGCGGGTATATTCCGGTGTGATCAAATCTTGAGCTGAGATTTTGGGAGATTTTTTTGGGATGGTCTTGTGTATCTTCATTTCAGATGGTTCGTGATTTGGTGCTCCGTAAGCTATCTTTCTTCATGATAGTTGTTGTTGTTTGAGTGTTCTTGAGTTTCAAATGTTGATCGATGAAGATTTGATAAGTGGTGTTGGTGCAGGTATTGTTGATTATTCTAATGTGCTTGTTGGTGTAGCTATTGTTGATTATTCTAATGTGCTTGTTGGTGTTTCCTAATTATGTCCTATTTGTTTTCATGATCTGCATTGATCGTTGTGCGAGTTTTTGGTGATTTTGTTGAATCGGTGATGTTCTTCTTATTATGCGATATTCCTGGTGGTGTAGCATGTTGTGGCTGATCTTGGCATGATTTCCTATGGTGTTGTGTATTTGGAGATTTGATTTAGGTCCTTGTTATATCATGCATATCATTATATTGGCCTGGTGGTTGATCTTTGTATCACATGATGTACTTTTTGAATTGTGAGTTGAGGGTTTAGCCGACCTTCTTGTCAAGGTTAATGAATTGTATAAATAGATGATATTGTTATGTAATTTGTGTATCAATGTTGTGTCTGCATTATCAGAGAGTGGTGTATGTGTGAACAAGGATTCATCTTTTGGTGTGGTGCATTGAGCAGAGATTGGTGCAGAGCAGACATATGTGCTTAACCATAATTGTCATCAGGCATTAGCAGATGCTATTATTGCAATTCATTTCTTCCGGATTGTAGTCTAAATCTTGTTGTAAGCCAATGAGACTTCCTTGAGGGTTGTAGCCTTCCAGGTTATTATGTCTTGAGCTATGAGCTCTAGGCAGTGAGCCTGAATGTATATGCATTCCATATTGTAATATTTTCACATACTAATGCAGACTATCATCTTATTGTGGGTAGGTACCCACCGTGGTTTTTCTCTTAATCGGGTTTTTCACTTTAAAATCTTGGTATTGTATTTGTGCTTATCTTTTTTGTTGCTACAATTTATCAGATTTGTATTTGTGGTTAATTTTGTAGATCTGGTGATAACTGATTCAACCCCCCCCCCCCCTCTCTCAATTTTCCTTCATTGTTGTTGCCAACAGTTTTCACTGGAACCTGCAGGTGAAGATTGGTGAAGGGATGCATAAGAATGAAAGTAAAGTGCAGAAACATAAACCAATCAACAATAAAACCATAACACCAGAATTTTTACGTGGAAACCCGAAAAGGGAAAAACCACACTGGTATTTGAACCCACAATATTATTATACTATGATTAAGAGTGTATACACATAAAAATGGCTATGAGCAATTAAATTAATATTTTATATTTATTTAATAATTGTTCTTCTATTAAATAGTTAATTTGAAAAGGTCAATCTATTTAATTCATACCGTATTCTTCTATTACTTAATTTAATTAAAATATTTAATTAATTAATTAATTAATTCTTTTCTTCTAATCAATCAATTAAATATCTAATATTTAATGGTTATTCTTCTATCATATAGTCTCAAATATTAGATAATTTCTTAATTATTTAATCCCTTTTCCAACTCACCTTTCATCTCCACTTCATCTTTCATTTGCCAACTCATCCATATCGTGGCTAAATTAATTCAACAAAATTAAAATAAATAAAACATTTACTGGCCACTTATCTCAAACTTCTAAAATAAATGAAATATTGTGTACGTACACATATTTCCTAACCTTCTTCTATATTCTCTCTAACATCCCTATATCTTAGGAAGGACTTGAGTCCAATTTTCCTCTCATGCCTAACACTTCTCCAACCATCCCTAGATTCCCTTAGTCTACAACCCAATCAAGGTGAGATGAGTGACACTTGTTTTCTCCTTCCCCCTTTCTCTCAACCTTAACATTTTCTCACAACCATCCAAATTTGCAGATCTGATCATGACCATTGATCTTAGACACATCATCTTATCCTTTAAAAAGTCTATAAAAGTAGGAGTTTGAGTTGAGAAAAAGTTAGTCTTCCTATTAACAATTTGAGTAAACTTATGCATCCGTGAGTTTTTTATCTTGAAGAAATTT
Organism: Cryptomeria japonica; assembly: GCF_030272615.1. Lineage (NCBI taxonomy): Eukaryota > Viridiplantae > Streptophyta > Pinopsida > Cupressales > Cupressaceae > Cryptomeria > Cryptomeria japonica. The sequence continues at coordinate 173,057,020 of NC_081409.1, forward strand.
AATAAATTTAGCATTTCTCATTTAGCATAATCATTTAGCTTTAAATCATTTGAATTGCATATCATAGTATCAGTTAACTATCAGTTATCAGTCCATTCTTCATATGCCATCTTGGAAGCTACCATTGCTTGTCTGAGAGAAAATTATTTGCAACCAAGAACAGTGGAGTTAGGACACAATGAGACTTAAATCATGAAGGTAATAATATGGTTTTTATTTTAATATTCATTTATGTAGTTTCATTGGTTGAGTTTGGATTTCTTGTAGCATTTCCTATGTACTTTGTGAAACTAATATGCCACAGGTAGTATTCTGATGATGAAATTCAAGTCGACACAAGGAGTATGATAGTATTACAAAAAGGGGAATGCAAAAAGGGGAATACACTTGCATTTAAGCACACTGCCTAGAGCTCACTACTCAAATACAAAGGAGGGATACAACCTTGGAGGAATCACTATCATACAAGTGATTACAAATGATTATGATAGTGAATTAACTAAAGAGTAACGTCTACTAATGCCAAATAGAAGTTTCGGTTAAGCTCAATTAGTCTTCTGCAACTGTTTTATCTTCCTGCTTTGTTCTGCTACTCTGTCATAAATGAGAGCACCAAATTTGCATACTGATGCTCATTCGCACATCACACATCAATATTTGTACATATACCACACATCTTTCATACCGAAATGATCATACAAGTCGATCTTATATATTCACACTGCCAAAATAGATCAATTCCCATGTCGGCTTCCAAAAACCACATAACACGCAACATGAAACATGTAACCAACAAGTCGGCTCAATCCATCCACAAAGCCATATACGGACCTAAAAAATATGATAACAAGCTTCACATTTGTTGGCTCAATTACCTTGAACTCGAAACCAACCACCAAAATCAACTTAAAGATTTTGCACCACACGTTACATCAAAATAGATATGTTCTTCCTGAATTACTAGTTACCGAGCCTTCAATCTTTCTCATGAATCAACACTGGAAACTAGGATTACAAGATACGATTCCTCAAGGCTCGAACCTCAAATCATCTGCCTCTATTACCACAACAAAAGTTATGCAACCAAAATCGAGATCTATTCATTGTACTCATACTCTGTTGGATACTGTATTCCACCTTCCACACGCATACATACTGATAATTCTTCTTCCGATAAATCAAATCTATTTATATCGGATATGATTTCTAAACTAAGTTGTCATCAATGACAACTCCTAAGCATCCCTCATGCATAAATCCTTACTGGAACAGTGTCTCTTGCCAACAAACTCCCCATTTGGCATTGATGGCAACACTGTGAAAAATGATACTATACACTCAAAACTATAAAATTCCAAAACTCAAAAAACTCCAAAACTCAACAAGACTCAAATAACTCTCCTTAAGAATATACACCATTTTTCACCTCTCTCTCTCCCCCTTTGATAGTAATGTCAAAGTTAGGAACCTGCCAAAATTTATATAGAGGGGTATATACAATTACTTACAAAAATTTGAAGATATTAGCAAAAATTGTTTTTAGAGACAATAGATGATCATCCCAACCCTTCTTCAAATTCTCCAAAATATTGATTAGACCACTAAGAAGATAGGTGTTCATCTCAATGATGGTATGATGAAATAACAAGGATCTGATCAACTATTGAGAGGGAGGGATGAATCAGTAGATAGAAAAACTGATAATATTCACCAATCTCAAAATCAATCTCTCAAAGTAAACTTAGAACTATCAATGCAATATCACTATCAAGATAAAATTGTCAAGCTAAACCGGTTGACTGTTACAACAGATTAATAGTAAACAACTTATAACTCTCAAACATCCAAACAATTTTACTGACATAAGTAAAACTTCATTTCATATTGTTGTCGGTTATCATGATTTATCAAAGTGGATTAAGTAGTTAAGAAAATCAACCATAGAAAGCATAACCACAAAAACATTCACCACTTGACACAATATTTTTGACATGGGAACCCAAATGGGAAAAATCATGGTGAGATGAGACTCACAAGATAACTATCTGAACTCTTCTGAAGTTCACCTTGTTAGGAGCCAAGCTTGTTAAAGCTTTTACAAAAAGTCCTGTTAAGAATAGATCCTGTTAGGGACCACCCGGTTAAGGGATTGACTATAATGCCTTGTTAGAAGCAACACCCTGTGAGGTGTAACCTTTGTAAAGGATTTAGAATCCAAGCTAATGGATCACCTTGTTAGAGGATTTGAATAGCACCAAGCTTGTTAGAGCTTACCCGGATAGGGAAATTCTAAATCCTTTACAAAGGTTACACCTCACAGGGTATTGCTTCTAACAAGGCATTATAGTCAATCCCTTAACCGGGTAGTCCCTAACAGGATCTGTTCTTAATAGGACTTTTTGTAAAAACTTTAATAGGCTTGGCTCCTAATAGGGTGAACTTCAGAAGAGTTCAGATAGTTATCTTGTGAGTCTCATCTGACCATTGTTTTTCCCATTTTGGTTCCCACGTCAAAAATATTGTGTCCAGTGGTGAATGTTTTTGTGGTTATATTTTCTATGGTTGGTTTGCTTGTAATTGTTAGAAACCAACATGAGTTTGCTGATTTGTTTGAATAGCACTACACTTCCTTGTTCAGATCCTTTTCATGCTCCTATCTGCCTTTACTCAAACTGCAGATACATCATCCAGTTCGGCAATCACACACTCAACTGAAACTTTGCCAACTCTAAAACTAAACAACTCATCGACCTTATAAACAAATCAACTAGGTTGGTAACACAACAAAAACCTGGTTCACATAGAGATTACAAACAAGTCGGTTTAAGTATGATCATTGGATTACATAACAATCTTTACACATCATTCAAGAAATCTTTGACCGCTCCTTGATCACCGCTTCATCGAACTTAGTGACTCATCACGCGCTTTGCATTACATTAAATATACTTTCTCATTCCTAAGACAGAAACCGTTACCTCAACGCGCCAAAATCACTTTGAAACTCTCTTCATACAATATGCATAGGTGTCATAATCATTACTGCTCACCATCAGATCATAAACCAATATAACCAATTCACCATACTTAATTGGTTAGGGTTTATCAAAACAATAGGTAGGGTTTACTAATTCAACTCTCTAATACTTAGCAATACCGGTTTACTCCACAAACTTACCTACCGGTTATAGTTTCCTTTCACTAGCTCTTCCTACCGGTTACAAAACAACATTACAACAATATCATTACCGGTTAATTAATATCAATGACAACATAACATTTCATTAATGCAATCTTCATGCAAATGCCAAAAATCTCCCCCTTTGGCATTGATGGCAATGAAAATATCAATACCATTGATTGTTGTGATTGTGAATAGGAATCCTGGTTTACATTTTATCATGTACTCTCCTTGTCTTCAGCTTGTCACTGGTTCTTCTCTCATAATCACATTGTTCTTCTCCCCCTTTAACAACAATTCCAAAGTGAAAGTAAAACATGCAATGTAAAACTTCAATGTTCAACATCAACAACCTGCAACTTGATGCTCCCCCTCTAGAACAACTCCACTTCTACATCAATCCTGCTGAAAAATTATGCAAGTAGATCCGGGACTGATGTAATCTACATCATGCTCAATTCACCTCATGAAGGGATACAACCGCTAGCTAACTTCTAAGATACTCAAAAGTAGTCTTAGGAAGAGGTTTAGTAATAATATGTGCGAGTTGCTCCTTGGTAGAAACATGCTCCAAGATCACATCTTTACTCTGTACTTTTTCCCTCAAGAAATTATACTTCAATTCAATATGCTTGGTTCATGCATGCAAGATATGGTTTTTTGAAATATTTATGACACTGGTATTGTCACATAAGATCTTTATAGGTTCTGTAAACTTCATCTTGAAACCTTCTAAAATGTGCCTCATCCAGATAGCCTGGGTACAATTCATATAAGCTATAACATACTCAGTTTTAGTAGCAGACTGTGAAATACAACTCTGTTTCTTGCTACTCTATGAAACAAGTCTTCCTCCCAGAAAGAATGCTCCACCGGTTGTGCTTTTCCTATCATCAACATTACCTGCCCAATCTGCATCTGTGTACACCTTCAAGTCAAAGTTTCCTTCATATGGATACCATAATCCATAGTCAGCAGTACCTTTCAAATATTTGAATATCCTCTTGGTTGCTATCAAATGTGTTCCCTTCGGATTCTTCTGAAATCTAGCAACTAGACCAAATACATGAGCTATATACGATCTACTATGAACAACATAGTGCAATTTTCCAATAATTGACCTGTACTCCTTCTCATCAACAGATGTGGCCTCATCTTCCTTAGACAACTTACAATCTGTAACCATTGGTGTCCTAGCTAGTTTACAGTCACTCAAACCAAATGTCTTTAATACCTCTTTCACATACTTAGACTGTGTGATGAAAATACCACTCTTCATTTGCTGTATTTGCAAACCTACGAAAATTTTTATCTCTCCCACTAGAGACATTTCAAAATCACTTTTTATTTCATTTGCAAAGTCATTTCTCATGTCATCATTCCCTCCATATATGATATCATCTACAAACACTTCACTAACCAATATTTTATCTCCTTCAGATTTAAGATATATGTTACTATCTTCACTGGTTCTCTAAAAACCTATCTTCATCAAGTGTGAATGAAGCCTTTCATACCATGCTCTCGGTGCTTGCTTTAATCCATATAATGCTTTATGCAACTTACATACCATGTCTTTTTCGTCAATCAGAGCATAACCTCTAGCTGCTCAATGTATACTTCTTCTTCGAGTATTCCATTAAAAAATGCTGACTTTACATCCATCTGGTATACTTTGAATCCCTTATGTGCTACAAATGCAAGTAAAGTTCTGATACCTTCCAATCTAGCCACTATAGCAAAAGTCTCACCATAATCTTCTCCTTCTTATTGTGCATAACCTTTGAAAACCAATCTAGCTTTATTGCAAACTACAACACCATCTTCATTCAACTTGTTCTTGAAAACCCACTTAGTACCTATCACATTTTTATTTACCGGTCGGGGTACTAGGGTCCATGTGTTATTCTTCTCGATTTGTTCAAGCTCCTCCTTCATAGCTTTAACCCAATGATCATCTCCAATTGCTTCCTTAGCAGTTCTAGGCTCAATAGTGGAGATCATGCAAGAATTCTCTCTGATTATTCTTGTGGTTAATACTCCAACATCCTTATCTCCAATAATCTGTTCAGGATTGTGATTAAGTCTCACATACCTCAGAATAACATGATCATTATCTTCAGGTTCTTCTTCATTTTAACATCATCTTCTTCTGAATCTACCTATTCCAATTGAATTGGTACAACAACATTTTCTTTACCAGTTTCAGGTTTCAGAGGTTCTGGTTCCAGAAACAAAATGCAAGGATCTTCATCCTTTTTCTCCACAATGGTTTCTTTTGATACTTCAGGATACTCATCCACTCTAACATAAACACTCTCAATGATTCTCAGTGTTCAATTGTTATAACATTTGTAGGCCTTACTCTTGGTGGAATAACCAAGAAATATACCTTCATCACTTTTAGCCTCAAACTTGCTAACATAGTCACCTCTCTTAATAAAACATTTGCTGCCAAATATCTTGAAATAACTAACATTAGGTGATCTACCATATTGGTATTCATAAGGAGTCTTGTCCTTACCTCTTTTTACCAAAATCTTGTTCATAGTGTAGACAGTTGTGCTGACAGCTTCTCTCAAAAACGTTTTCGCTACACCTTCTTGTATCAACATCATCCTAGCAGCTTCAACAACTGACCGGTTGTTTCTCTTTGCAATACCATTCTGCTAGGGTGTCCTCGGTGCAGAAAGTTGCCGTTTGATACCATTTTTTTCACAATATCTAGTGAATTCCTCAAAAGTGATTTCTCCACCTTGATCAGTCCTAAGACACTTTATCTTCTTACCACTCTCCTTTTCAGCTAAGGCCCTGAATGCCTTGAACTTACCAAATGCCTTTGTTTTATCTTTCAAGAATGTGACCCACATCATTCTTGAGCAATCATCAGTGAAGATCATGAAATATCTGTCACCTTGAATACTTTTAGTCCTTATTGGTCCACAGAGGTCTGTATGAACCAAATCTAACAAATGTTCTGCTAAAAAAGATTTGCTCTTGAAAGTTGAGGATGTCATCTTTCCCAACTGATAATCCTTACATAGAGCATTAACTGGTTTGTCCAATTGAGGCAAACCTCTCACTGTCTTTGACTTACTCACTTTAACAATGTTATCAAAATTTATATGACAAAATCTCCTACGCCAAAGTCAACTATCATCTACTTTAGCGATTAAATAGTTGTTGACTTTAGGATTCAAGTGAAATAGGTTACCTTTAGTCTGCTTGCTGATTGCAATACGTTCACCTTTGCTCCCATAGATTTTGCACATACCATTTTTAAACTCCAATGGGTATCCTCTATCATTGAGTTGTGCAACACTAAAAAGATTGTGCTTTAGACCTTCAACCCAGTAGACATCATCTGCACTGCTCTTTCCATTAAGGGTTAGTGCAGGATCATGGGGGGCCAAAAAGTGGCGATGTGAAAAAAATAGCCTTCTCCACTCGCCTTAAAACACAAAAATCCATGTTGAATTTTTGCTTGGCCTGGGTGTCAGTACACCTTGGCATGGTAAACGCCTAGGCAAATCGGATATCGAATAAAATTGGATGTCCGATTATCCGATTTTAATAGGTAATTTTAAATAAAAAAAGGAAATTAAATAATATATAATGTAATATAATATTGTATTATATATTACATATTATATAATATATAATATATTATTATATTATATAATACATAATACATAATATAATATTAGATTATAAAATATTATATTATATTACATAATACAATAATATATTATATAATATATTATAATATAATAATATATTATATAATATATTATAATATAATAATATATTATATAATATATTATAATATAATAATATATTATATTATTATATTATATAATATGTTATTATATTTTATATTATATATTATTATATTATATTATATTATATAATATATTATTATATTTTATATTATATATTATATTATTATATTATATAATATAATATTATATATTATATAATATAATATTATATATTATATAATATAATATTATATATTATATAATATAATATTATATATTATATAATATAATATTATATATTATATAATACGTATTATTATATAATATATTATTATATTATATAATATATTATTATATTATATAATATAATGTTATTTTAAAATAATTTAAGTATAAAAATCAGATATCTGATTTTTTTAGATAATATAATTAGACTGTGACAGCCTGTGAGTTATTTTTAACCCACGAGGTACGCGATATTTTTGGAATCCGATATCCGATTGGACCCAATATCCGGTTATTGGACCCAAATTTGTTAAAAAATACATTAAAAGGTAGGATTTTTATTGTTTTCAATCATTTTCATTCAATTTTTGTATTTTTTTTAATGTTTATTTTTTTTTCCATTGAAAATATGGTTTTTTTAAATCAAATATAAAATTGTTCAAATTTGTTAACTATATTCAATTGTTTACTTTCAATTAGGTTAAAAATGGGGGATGACAGTGAAAACATTTATCAACCACAACCACAACAACCAAACCCTCCTTTGCCAAACCCCCCCTCAATTCAGGATTTAATTGCATAAAATTTGAACCAATTGAGGGGGATTGCAGATGTTTATCATTTGATCCCTCGTCTAAACCCAATGTTTGATCCCCTCACGTTCATCATAAAGAGTATGGAAACCATCACTGAGGAGCACAATGCCGCTCTTTTGTGGCGAGATTCTATGAGGGAACAATATGCGGATGGCTTGTCCTAAAACGAGATCAAGGATCTCAAGATAGCCAAAGCCGCTATCATTGCATTGTTTGTTAATCCCCGCGTTGGTCAACCCGTGGACCCCCAAAAAATAAAACTTTCAATTAAATGGTGCACAAATGATGGTATTGTGAAAAACATTTGGGATCGTTGGTGGATGGTCTTTAATAAACCACCCACCTATGAATGATCTGTTTGAACCTACAAGTCCATGAGAGGAGTCCCTACAAAATCCTATCTTGTTTTTTTAAGTTTCCCTATGGTTTTATTAGGGCAACATTTTTTCAGTTGGCGAAAAAATCATCAGTCTCATTCAATCAAATGTTGTCGCATGGCCAATTTCTTGTTCTGCTCATCGTGATAACAAACTGTCGGCTCTGACATGTGCACTTAGGCATTATTACCCTATGCATGCTCCCTTTTTTCGCCCCCACTTGGTCAAACTCTCGGGGTCATACCCTACTGGCGTCGTCCATTGAGCACCCTAAGCGCTAAAAATTGTCAAACTTTGATGGGCCCTAACTCAGAATCCATGGCACTTGCAAATGATCTGTTTGAACCTACAGGTCCACGAGAGGGGTCCCTACAAAAGCCTATCTCAGTTTTTCAATTTTTCTTACGGTTTTATTAGGGCAACATTTTTTTAGTTGGCAAAAAAATCGCTAGTCTCATTCAATGAAAAATATAGATAAACAAGCATTGCATTGTAGACACATAATGATCATCAATATTTCCATGTATTGTATACACATAATTACCATTACACTTGCATGTGACATCCATGAAGGGATATGCAAACATGATTTTTTTCATTATCAATACAACTACACCAATGTACTCATGTACAGATACATTGTATATCATCAATATAACGAAACCAATTTGCTCATGGACATTGTATATCATCATAACAAAGTTACATCAATTCACATCCATATACAAATACAACATCCCAATTCGTCTACATTAGACATCCTCATGTCCTAAGAGAAAAGCTTACGTACAACAATGCCTGCATATAAATGGAGACCAAAATAAGCAACCTTTCTTTGCGGATTGAATGTGCTACAAGAAACAAATTATAACACTTAATACAAATTATTTTGTCAAATTATAAATAGATCATTTGAATTTTTTTTAAGATGTACAAGATTGTATAATTATGAAACTTACCAATTTCTTTGCAAAGTATACAGGCATAACTTTGAAGAAAGACGCATGTTGATTAAAGCCCTTCTCACTACATTTCTTTGCATGGTTGAAGATGATGGTAGATATGGTCATTTATAAATAACAATACATTCACTTGACTTGGTGTTTATGCACAAAATTTAATCTCATTAATGCACAAAGGAATATGTACCATCACCAAGAGTAAACTAGTCAACGGAGAATGATCTAGCATCAACCTGTATTTTTAAGAATTGTTAGTCTACACATAAAATGCATGGATGAACATAAAGGCTTTATGATAATCACTTCAACTGAAATGCATGATAATAAATGAAAAGGTGGGATTATATACCATAAAAATATGTCCCTTCGAATTATATCAAGAGAACCCTCTATGTTGACGCAAAAATCATAATGAGATACTGTTGTATTTCATCAAAAAAGGCTTGCATGAGCATAAAGGTTTTGCGATAATTATATCATAAAAAAATGTCAAATAATGTTGTCTAATAACAAAAATTGTAAAGCTCATCAAATGCATGATAATAAGTTGTGTTGCAAAAATACGTCCCTTCCAATTATATCGAGTGTACCCGCTATGTGCATGCAAAAACCGTGTTGCCAAAAAAAACATTCATCAATAAACTTGCATTTTGAACACATCCTTAATATACACGTAACAAACTTCAACATTAAGATTTAATGATCATTGTTTGAAATAAAATGCATGATAAAAAAAATAAGGCACCATTAAAGACCTACTACTCAAGTATGCCTGAAGGGTCATCTCTTTGCTTAAGAGTATCCTGTATTGCTTCATGATCAGCAGTAGTCACTGTCCATACCTCTTTGGTCTTCAGTTTTGCTTGATGCTTCCATAACTTCACATTTTTAGCTATAATAAGGTGTGAATACATTAGAATGGTTTTGTGTCTCTCATTCTCTTCAAATGTAGGTATGCCATTCTTTCTAATCATGTATGATCGCAACCTATTTGAAAACCCGTGATCATTGACAGAAAACAAAATGTGAAGACTGTGGGTCGTTGGAATTTACAAAATGGCCCACAAGGCTCTTTTTCATTTACAAAAATCGGATATCCGATAAAATTAGATATCAGATATCCGATTTTAATGTATAAATTTGTGGTCCCAAAAAATTTTCACATTGCCGCCAATTTTTTTACTATTGCCACATTAATGGCAGTGACAGAAATCAGATATATGATTTTATTACTTATATTTTAGAGAGAGAGAGAGAGAGAGAGAGAGAGAGAGAGAGAGAGAGAGAGAGAGAGAGAGAGAGAGGAGAGGGAGGAAAGGGAGAGAGGGGGAAGAGAGAGAGACAAACATTAGGGGAGGGGGAGAGAGAGAGATTAGGTGAGAGAGAGATTAGGGGAGAGAGAGAGAGAGAGAGAGAGAGAGAGAGAGACACCATGACCCCTTAGGACACCATATGACCCATAACGACACAATTTGGTGTCTTAAGGGGTCATATGGTATCCTAAGGGGTCGTAAGACACAATATGCCCCTTAGGACACCATAAGACCCATAACGACCCAATATGGTGTCTTAAGCGGTCATATGGCGTTCTAAGGGGTCGTAGGACACAATATGATCCCTTAAGACACCATAGGATCCATAATGACCCAATATGGTGTCTAAAGGGGTCATATGGTGTCCTAAGGGGTCGTAGGACACAATATGACCCCTTAGGACACCATAGGACCCATAACGACTCAATATGGTGTCTTAAGGGGTCATATGGTGTCCTATGACCCCTTAGGACACAATATGACCCATAACGACAGAATTTGGTGTCTTAAGGGGTCATATGGTGTCTTAAGAGGTCGTAACACACAATATGACTCAGGGTCACCATATGACTCATAACGATCCAATATGGTGTCATAAGGGGTTGTATGTTGTCCTTAGGGGTTATATGGTATCTAATGACCCCTTAGGACACCATATAACCCATAATGACACAATTTGGTGTCTTAAGGGGTCATATAGTGTCCTAAGGTGTCGTAGGACATAATATGACCCCTTAGGAAACCATATGACCCATAACGACCCAATATAGTGTCTTAAGGAGTCATATGGTGTCCTAAGGGGTTGTAGGACACAATATGACCCCTTAGGACACCATAAGACCCATAACGACCCAATATGATGTCAAAAGGGGTCATATGTTGTCCTTAGGGTTCATATGGTGTCCCATGATCCCTTAGGACACAATATGAACCATAACGACATAATTTGGTGTCTTAAGGGGTCATATAGTGTCCTAAGGTGTCGTAGGACACAATATGAACCCTTAGGACATCATAGGACCCATAACGACCCAATATGGTGTCTAAAGGGGTCATATGGTGTCCTAAGGGGTCGTAGGACACAATATGACCCCTTAGGAAACCATAGGACCCATAACGACCCAATATGTTGCCTTAAGGGGTCATATGGTGTCTTAAAGGGTCACAAGGTGTCCCATGACCCCTTAAGACATAATATGTCCCATAATGATAGAATTTCGTGTCTTAAAGGGTCATATGGTGTCCTAAGGGGTCGTAGGACATAGTATGACCCCTATGGACACCATATGACTCATAACGACCCAATATGGTGTCATAAGGGGTCGTATGTTGTCCATAGGGGTCATATGGTGTCCCATGACCCCTTGGGACACCATATGACCCATAACGACACACTTTGGTGTCTTAAGTAGTCGTATGGTGTCCTAAGGGGTCGTAGGACACAATATGACCCCTTAGGACAACATATGACCCATAATGACCCAATATGGTCTCTTAAGGGGTCATATGGTGTCCTAAGGGGTCGTACGACATAATATGACCCCTTAGGACACCATAGGACCCATAAAAACCCAATATGGTGTCATAAGGGGTCGTATTTTTTCCTTAGGGGTCATATGGTGTCCCATGATCCCTTAGGACATAATATGACCCAATAACGATACAGTTTGGTGTCTTAAGAGGTCATATGGTGTCCTAAGGGGTCGTAGGACACAATATGACCCCTATGGACACCATATGACTTATAATGACCCAATATGGTGTCATAAGGGGTTGTATGTTGCCCTTAGGAATCATATGGTATCCCATGACCCCTTAGGACACCATATGACCTATAACGCCACAATTTGGTGTCTTAAGGGGTCATATAGTGTCCTAAGGGGTCGTAGGACACAATATGACCCCTTAGGACACCTTAGGACCCATAACGATCCTATATAGTGTCTCAAGGGGTCATATGGTGTCCTAAAGGGTCATAGAACACAATATGACCCCTTAGGACACCATAGGACCCATAACGACCAAATATGGTGTCATAAGGGGTTGTATGTTGTCCTTAGGGGTCATATGGTGTCACATGACCCATTAGGACACCATATGACCCCTAACGACACAATTTGGTGTCTTAAGGGGTCATATGGTGTCCTAAGAGGTCGTAGGACACAATATGACCCCTTAGGACACCATAGGACCCATAACGACCCAATATAATGTCATAAGGGGTTGTATGTTGTCCTTAGGGATCATATGGTGTCCCATGACCCCTTAGAACACAATATGACCGATAATGACACTATTTAGTGTTTTAAGGGGTCATATGGTGTCCTAAGGGGTTGTCGGACACAATATAACCCCTTAGAACACCATAGGACCCATAACAACCCAATATGGTGTCTTAAGGGGTCATATGGTGCCCTAAGGGGTCGTAGGACACAATATGACCCCTTAGGACACCATATGACCCCTAAAGACACCATATGAGTCATAAGGGGTCATATGACCCATAACGACACCGTATAGAGTCGTAAAGGGTCATATTGTGTCCTAAGGGGTCATATGGTGTCTTAAAGGGGTCGTATGACACAATATGACCCCTTAAAATACAATATGATCCATAATGATACAATTTTGTGTCTTAAGGGGTTATATGGTGTCCTAAGGGGTTGTAGGACACAATATGACCCCTTAGGACACCGTACAACCCATAATCTCTCTCTACCTCTCCCCTAATCTCTCTATCTCTCTCTCCTTTCCCTCTCACCATCTCTCTCTCCCTTCACTCTCCCCATCTCTCTCTCTCTCTCTCTCTCTCTCTCTCTCTTTATCTGTCTCTCCCTTCCCCCTCTCTCTCTCCCTCTCCCCTAATATATCTATCTCTCTGTCCTCTCTCTCTCTCTCTCTCTCTCCCCCCCAATTCCCCCTCTCCCTCTCCCTAATATCATATACTAATTTATTTATAAATTAATATATTAAAATATTATATATTAATATATTAATAAACAATAGATTAATTATGTGTAAATTTAGTTAGTTAATTTACTTATTAAAATTGGATATCCGATTTTTGTTATACAAATTTCAAATTTTGGCTCGGGAATGCTTTGGGATTTGGCTTGGAAGTGACAAGCCTGGAAAGTCAACTGAAAAAACGTGTTTTTCAGTATTCCTTGATTTTCCAAACTTTACACTGGTGGCTGACGACTTTTTTTGTAGCCAAAATTGATAAAACAATTTTATTTTTTTAAGGACGTTCTCAGCTTTCCAAAAATATAAGGCTTGTCTTATTTCGACTTTAATAAATAATTATTAATTATTTTCTAATTGAATTCTGACAATAGTCCTGATTGATAAACTGATTGAAAAACAATCATAACTTTCAAACGGTATAACATTTTTTGAATCCGAAACATGAATCACATCCTATTCTTTGTCTACTATAGGAAAAAATAAAATCAAATTAAATTTCATAAGGTTTTGACCAAGTTAAGGTTTAAGGTGGTCAGATGTAGGAGTTTCTGAATTTCTGAAAAGCTGTAGTAAAAAATTCATAAATAATTATTTACTTTATAAAAAAATATAAAAAAATATGTGTCACATCCGGACATGATTCTAATACTTATATTATAAATATTATAAAAAATAATTATGATTTGATTGTGATTAGGGTGGTCAGACATACATCTACTTCTTATCTTTTTCTTGAAATTTTAGTACCACTACATTGAAATTTGAAATTTTTATCAAATAATTTTTTTTTTTTCAAAAAACAGCTGATATCTTAGAAACTACATTCAATTTCTTATAGATTCTCTTCTTACATATTTTAAAAATAATGTTCACAACTTATTCAAATTTTCATGTCAAGTTGCATAACTTTAATTTTCTAAAATTTCATTGCCACTTAAGGGCTTGTTTTGGGACACCATGATCCTACACATACCCTTAAGAGAAATAGTTCCCTTACCTTTAATCATGCAGGGTGAGTCATTACTAGATCTTACAACTCCACCATCAAATTCCTTCAAGGAAAGAAATTTTCTTCGGTCACCTGTCATGTGATGTGAGCAACCACTATCAATGATCCAATCATCAGAATTATCCATTCGTGAAACTAAAGCATTCTGATCAGATGCTTCCTCTTTAATGGCTATAAACACAATGTCTTCATTAGCATCACCATCAGAATCCTCATCAGTGATACCACCATCAACTGCAATAAGACAATCTCTTTTGCCTTTTTCTTTGTACTTCTTGAATTTCTCTTGCTTGTGCTCATTATCACCATTAGGATAGTTAGCAGCTATGTCACCAATCTTGTTACATGCAAAATATTTCAAAGGTAATTTACCTCTATATTTACTGGTACCTTTGGGCAACCGATTGGCTAATAATGCTTCAAGTTCAACCAAACTGTCTTCATCATTAGCTTCTCTGCTGGATCTAGATTCATAACTATGACTGACATCTCTACTTTTCCTCATAGATGGGTTAGAAACAAAAGCTCTAAATGCTGATTTAGATTTCAGAATACTACCATCATAACCATTTAATTCAAAAGCAGTAAGCTTACCGATGATGGAGTCAAGGGTTACCTTGGTTTTGTCAATAGATTTCAATTCCTGAATGGCTGAAACTTGGATAGCGTAGACCTATAGCAGGGTTATCAATACCTTACTAACATCTATGGCATCTTCCACTTTACCACCAACACTTTTGATCTCACCAACTATCTCTTTTATCCTCTGACCATACTGTTGAATATTCTCACCTTCAGCCATTTGCATGTCATCAAACTTTCCTCTTAGACTCTCTTCCTTGGCAATCTTTACATGTTCATCATCGCTATAAATCTCTTCAATTTTATTCCATACCTCATATACAGTCTCTAGACCATGGACATCTACATACTCTGCATCAGACAAAGAACGGATAATAGCCTCCACTACTTGATTGTTTTCTTGTTGCTCTTTCTTCTAATCATTAGTCATAATCCCACTAGGTGCAACATATTGAGTATTAACATGTTCCCAGTATTGACTTCCTAGACTCTTAATATATATTTCCATTCTATCACTCCATATCTTGTACTTCTCTCTATTAAACTTCGAACCTTCCTTCATGCTCTACAAGATCTTTACCTCAAGTTGTTAGGCTTAGACCTTAGAGGACTTGAGACGCCCTGATACCAATTGATGGTATGATGAAAGAGTAAGGACCCGGTCAACTTACTTAGAGGGGGGGTGAATCAGTAGATAGAAAAACTAATAATAACTTCACCAATCTCAGAATCAACCTCTCAAAGTAAACTTAAAACTGACAAGTTAAACCACTGAATTGTAAATGCAATATCACTTTCAAGATAAACCGGTTGACTGTTACAACAGATTAACAGTAAACAACTTCAAACTCACAAACATCCAAATACTTTTACTGACATAAGTAAAATATCATTTCATATTGTTGTCGGTTAACATAAATTATCAAAGTGGATTGTAGTTAAGCAAATCAACCATAATAAACATAACCACAAAAACATTGACTGCTTGACATAATATTTTTGACGTGGAAACCCAAATGGAAAACACCATGGTGAGATGAGACTCACAAGTTAACTATCTAAACTCTTCTGAAGTTTTCCCTGTTAGGAGCCAATCCTGTTAAAGCTTTTACAAAAAGTCCTATTAAGAACAGATCCTGTTAGGGACCACCTAGTTAGGGGATTGACTATAATGCCCTATTAGAAGCAATACCCTATGAGGAGTAACCTTGATAGAGGATTTGAAATCCAAGCTAATGGACCACCAGGTTAGAGGATTTGAATAACACTAAGCTCGTTAGAGCTTACCCGGTTAGGGGATTTTATTGCTGTAATTGTTAGAAAATAACAAGGGTTTGCTGATCTGTTTGAATAGCACTGCACTTGCTTGTTAAGATCCTTTTCATGCTCCTATCCGTGTTTACACAAACTGCAGCTACATCATCCGGTTTGGCAACCACACACTCAACTAAAACTTTGACAACTTTGAAACAAAACAACTCATCGACCTTATAAACAAATCAATAGGTCGGTAACACAACAAAAACCTAATTCTCTCATAGAGATTACAAACAAGTCGGTTCAAATATGACCGTTGGATTACGTAACAATCTCTGCACATCATTCAAGAAAACCTTGACTGCTCCTTGATCACTGCTTCATCGAACTCAGTAACTCATCAAGCAATTTGCATTACATGCAATATATTTGCTCATTCCCAAGATAAAAACCATTATCTTAATGTGCCAAAAACACTTTGAAACTCTTCTCATCAAACATGCATACGTGTCATAATCATTACCACTCATCATCATATCATAAACCAATACAACAAACTTCATCGGTTAGGGTTTATCAAATCAATAGGTAGGGTTTACTGGTTCAACTCTCCATTACTTAATATTACCGGTTCACTCCACAAACTCACCTATTGGTTACAGTTCCCTTTAATAGCTCTTCCTACTAGTTACAAAACAATATTATAACAATATCATTATTGATTAATTGACATCAATGACAACATAACATTTCATTAATGCAATCTTCATGCAAATGCCAACATATTGAGAACATAGTAAGTCAATATGTTACTTAAAAGGATGACTGCACCACCTTTCCCTTTAGTGTGATTGGTGGAAAACTGGGTTGCCTCTTTCAAGTTAACTTCAAGTGTGAAGCTGACAACTTTAACTTCTTGTAGGAACACTGCAGATGTCCTTATTCTTTTCTTGATTTAGGAATCTTTTAACCACATACCTCCTATCAGAGCACTCAAGTCCCCTTACATTCCATGAAGTGCAATTCATTTACATAGAAATCATTAGTTGGTGGTATCCATTGAGGTCGTAAAGCTATTAAAGCATTAAAGAATTTTCTCTTTATGATCCTTCTTTTTTAGGAAGAGGTGATGACATGCTCTTAGGGTTACCTCTCTTTCTTTGCAGCTCAACAGAGGTTTGACCATATCCAGTTAGGATGATTTTTTTAGTGCTATTTCTTTTAGATGATTTGGAGCTCTCCTTCTTAGTTGTCTTCACTTCCTTAGTGATATAATGGGTGGTCATCTCCTTTGTTATACTAGTAGGTTTAAAGTCTATCCAAAGATCTCCATCAAAAAAATAAGATATGATTGTTTCCTTGAGGGAACTATAGTATGGTCCATGGAATTGCCAAAAATATCATTGATCATAATGGGGTTCATGATGTTATCTCCCTTATTGGACAAATTACGATGTTCTTAGTGCTGAATTCTACCTCCTTAGACATATAGATAGTGGTATATTTCAAAGGAGATATGCCTCCATGAATAATCATGGGGAGTAACTTGTGTGTCCAACAAGCAGGTAAGGGGTTGGATGTCATATGGATTCACATCCAAGTTAATAGCAAAGATCACATCATCAGATAGTTCGAACAAGGTGCCAAAACTATTAGAAAGTATAACCTCCTTATCCTTTAGCTTGTGGGCACTAAGGTTGCACATGTTGTGGGGGCTCATTGAGTCATGTTTATTGTTTTCTATATATCTAACTATATACATCACAAAAGAGTTAGATTTCCTAGGCTAAGAATCAACATCCACCTCTTTTGGGAGAGAATCTTTATCTTTGGCCTTATGAGGAATGTCCTTGGAGATATCAGATCGAGTAGGTTGGTAAGTGGATCCCATACTCAACTCCTCTTTGGCCCTCATATTAGCCTTGTTTCTAATTTTCTCTAGAGCCAACTATTGGGTATTCTTCCTTCTGTTCTTATTAGGCTTGAACGAGGGAAGGAGTTCGCATTAAGTTAAGATAGGGAGATAGAAATGGCTGAATGTGGGGGATCAACATTGAAGGAACCAAACTCAAGAGAGTCACTAAGCACAAAGAAATTCTCAGGAGCGGGATGGTCAAGGTTCGTGGAGGATGTTGAGCAAACAACTTGATGAAGATCATTCAACTAGGAGAAAAGGGACATGGCAAGAGGATCAAGGGGAGAGTGAATAGGGATGGGTGATGGGTTGGGAACCCTCATAGATATTTTTTAAGGGCGGGTCAAGGGGAGAGGAGGGTTGGAAGGAATGGGGGGATCGGGGGATTGCCCAGGCTTCGTGATAAGAGGAAAATTCTTGTGGATATGCCCTTCTTTATGGAAAAGAAAACAAGCATTAATACTGCCTAGGATATCAATAGGGAAAGAAAATAATTCTCCATCTATAGGAATGTCCATAACCCTAGAAATCTCAACACTAGTGTTTATAGATAATAGAACCCAAGCATCCATATGGGGAAGAATGGAGTGGGAGGCATTAAACCAAATAACCTTGTTCGATGGTTTGCATGATTACGCTCGAGAGAAGAGGGGGGAGGTTTTGAATAATAATCCACCTAGGGCATAAGAGTGCTAGTTTCTCATCATTCACAACCTCAGGGGTCCAGTTAAGAGCTCTAAAACAACAATTTACAATAGACTAGTATTGCTTAATAACAACATTTTGAATTTCAACATTCTTAAAAAATATTAAAAACAAGCCTCTTTGTATCATTCGACATAATGAAAAGAAGAACCCTATTGTTTATCCAAAATTCTGCAACCATTCATTCATAAACTTGCGAGTCGACATCTTATTGACATCTACAACTACTAGAAATATAGAAGTATTTTTTAATCTATGCTTTTCATTCGAAAATGTTTTATCATATCATAATTAGGGATAATAGTAAGGCTAGGACCACTAGGGTCCTTAGCTTCTCCTCCATTGGCGAATGTGTTACCTTCTTCTTCAACCTTGAAGGAAGCAATGAACTTGGCAAAATCTGACACTAGCAGAGAATCTTGAATTAGAGTGGCTCTAAATGATTTCTTCTCATTTTCATTAACATTAGGTAATACACTATTCTTATTGGATGGATTTCCATCCATATTGAAGAAGAAAAAGTAGCATTAATGACCAACAATTCTTAATTAAATGTAGAGGACTAGAGTAAACAAGGGATGCTTACATGGGTGGAGGAGGATGCCTACCTCCTTCACATTGGATGTCCAGCCCAGTTGCTAGGGTTATGGTTGATGACACATAACTTCGATTGCCTTTGAAGCTATATTCATAGCTTTACCAAATTTGGCATTGAAACTTAAAATACTCATTAGATCTTTTATTAATATTACTGAACTCATTAATAATGAATCTAAGACTAGTTCTATCTCCATACTATTCCTCCACAATCCTTTTCAATTTATCACAAGAGCCTATACGTTCATCAAGTAAGCTCTTATACCAGTCTCTTTCTTCATCACTTAGTAATTAAAAAATAAATTTCATGAGAACAAATTCATCAAAAAAGAATTCAAATGCTCTTCACTAGATAGTACATTATTCAATTTTTAAATTTTTTTTTACATTGAAGAAGCCAAATGAAAACAGTACAAAAGAATAAATAGTCCAACAATAGAACTGCATAAAAGGAAATATAGACTGTTCACTAACAAGACTAATACTTACTAAAACAACTCTTATCTCAATTGAAATAGGGTTTGAGTAGCCTCAAATACTAGTAAAATCTACTATCTTTACCTCTTAAGATTTAGAGGTGATCTAATAGGAACATGAGCATGACCACAACTCGCATGTGGATTATTCTTTTGTCTAGTAGAAACATGAGCACGAGGTTGTCTAATAGGAAAATGCGCATTACCTCCACAACCCACATGGATTATTCCGTCTAGAAAGAACATGTCCTATAGCATTGTCATTCACCCATTTCAGTGGGGTTAAAATTTCAACATTAACAATTGCAGAGATGATTGGCTAGGATTAGTACAATTACTAGATCGATCTAGGGGAAGAGTACCAATAGCCATCATAGTTCCAATACCTACCATCTTATTGTCATAGTGACCCCCCAATAGCCATCATAGTGAAAAAACCATCAATAAACTTGTTTTGTACCAATAGCCGATCATTTTTTGTAATTTTTTGTTCATAATTGGCCCATTTGTGCACCACTATCTGAACATTTGTGCAAAACTATTGGGACATTTATCCACAAAGACTGGCGATTTTGAGTGGAAGGTTATTGAAACATCTTTAGTTAGGTATCAGGTGACACTTTGAAATGTGTACTTTTTGACCTTTGTGCGCATAACTAATTTCATATTGTGCATCGTTACTACCCAGAAGCTAGATCAATAACTTTAAGCAGTTAACTCCATACCTAGACAACCCAAAAAAAATTCAAAATCTGATATACCATTTACGATCTGTGGATGCATGAAATTAACTATGACAGCTACTCGTGCTCTTCCCCTATGTTTGTCAAAGCATCAATTCTCTTTTTAAGATCATCCCTTATTTTCTAGTTTGGATCATATTCAATTCCGCTTTAAGCTCATAAAAAATAAGAACGTATTTCTCCGAAACAATTTAAGGTTACTTTGTAGCTTCTCAACCCAGAAAAACTTATTACATGGTACGAAAGTTGAGATCACATGTATCTTGTTTTGAAGACATTGCAGAGACAGGCAGAGATTGTCGTACATGATTTTCTACATATGGTCATATCAATGTACACGGTAGACCGACCAAATGTGAATGGTTTACGAATTTGGATCTCTCGTGGTCCCAATGGCGTACACATAAATCTCACCCCATATCTATTTACAGTCAGAAAGATTCGACTTGTTCAACAAATCTGGTCATGTACGGCTTTGTCCACCTGGAAATTTGCTCACAACTGTAGCCGATCTGCTTCTCTGAATTTCTAAGATTAGCCGATCCGCTTCTCTGAATTTCTAAGATTAGCTTAGTAATTTGTTCAACTGCGCGAATTTTCAGGTGTGTGATCTCTATTAACCATCAAAAGTTCTACATTACACCCTTCCCACTGCAAGAACCCTAGTCTCAGAAAGTCAAGATCAGGTAGCATATTTTATTCTTCTACTGTTTGCCCTAGGGGAAGAGCATCAGTAGCCGTCATAGCTAACTTCGCGCACTCACAGATCCTAAATGGTACATCGGATTTTGATTTTGATTTTTTAGTTGTCTTCGTATGTGACTTAATTGCTTATAGCTATTGATCTGGCTTCTTCTGGGTAGTAACGATACACGCTGTAGAATCAATTATGCGCACACAGGTCAAAAAATACACATTTCAAAGTGTCGCTTAATACCTAACTAAAGATGTTCCAGTAACTGTCAACTCAAAATCGCTAGTACTTGTTAACAGATGTCCCAATAGTGGTGCACAAATGTCCCAATAGTGGTACACAAATGGGACAAATGTTCCAATAGTTGTGCACAAATGGGCCAATTAATTACAAAAATGATTGGCTATTGGTACAAAACACATTTATTAATGGTGTTTTCACTATGACGGCTATTGGGGGATCAACATGGCAATAAAGTGATGGTTATTGGAACTATGTTATTTATTGGTCCTCTTCCCCTAAAACGATTCTAATGCTTGACATATTGGTTTATGGTTTTCATGCTATCCTAACTTTTCTAAACTGTGCTGATGGTTTTCACGCTATCCTCTCTTTTATTCATAGATTACTCATCAAGTTTGATGACAGGTGACTGTAGGGGGGTTTATATGCAGCAGTTTGGAGGAGTGTGGCCTTCAACTAAACAATGTCTTGTTTTCTCTTGTTCCTTCTCCAGTTTAACAGATCTAATGATGGATGGTTCAATAATAGGATGCTTGATTGGTAGATAAGTGCAGGTCACTTGATTTTTTTTCTAATATATTTTATTAACTTGTAACAATTTACATGGAGTTTTGCTTCCTTCTCTTCTTTGTCTACACCTGATGCATACCTATCTGCATATTTGGCTGCACTTATAGGTATGGGGCTGAAGCCAAGGTCATCAAAGACCTGCAGAGTTTAACTCTATTCCCTCGGTGATAGCTATATGATATTTTACTATGCAGGTGGTTTGAAGGAGTATTCCGTTATGCTGAATTTTACTTATTTAGTATTATGGCTTATAAACCCTAATGTTGGTGATCTATAATGTTTAGATTATATTTCCTTTTTTTTTTTTCAATGGAAACATAGAAGGCGTTAAAATAAATTAGTTATGCCATTGTTGGCACAGACCAGGAGAAGTTTCCAGACATCCCTGCAATTCACGTGCAGCCATCTTTTGGTGTCCACGCAGATTCTCACCTTCTGTCACTTGTCTGCTATAAATAACTAGCCTAATTCTTATTGAAATGCAATTAGCATTTTTTGTATATTTTATCTATAATTACAATGCATTAGCCTCTGTGTTTCTGTCTTTGGTTTGTCTCTGATTTTATGTGAAGTATTCTGCTGTCTTTGGTTTGTCTCTGTGTTTCTGTCTTTTTTCATGGTATCAGAACCATGGTAAAAAGTTGGTAACTTCAGATTCAAGCAGAATCCTTGAGGTTCAAAGGGTTCGTTTGCTATGATTAAATCCTTTTGTAGTTTTTGTGAGCAGTTTTTTTCCTTCCTCTCTTGTTGCAGTTGTTACGTGGCAGATCAGTGAAGGGAAGATTGGTGAGCACCAGCCTACAAGTGAGTTTGTCAGGGAGCTGTATGTTGTTAGTATTACTGTGTAAAGAAGACCGAGTTTCAAACGAAGCAATAAGAAAAGAGTTCATATCAGCCAGTTCTGCTCTATTTTACCGCTCTTGATCAAGCAGATTTTCAAATCATAGATTGCAGAGGAAAATCTGCAGGTAAGCCTTGCTATTGCTGTATGAAGAAATTGTTGCTATTGCAGGGGTTTATTAAGCTCCCAAGAGGTGTCCATGAGTGCCGTATGTCGAAAGGCATCATGGTATGAAGTGTTTACTCAAATTTATGAGGAAAGTGGAAGATGAAATTGTCATGTTTGACAGATTATGAAGAGAGTAGAAGATAAAATTGTCATGTTTGGCAAATCTTGTTGAAGAGTGATAAAAACTCTCTTAAATTTGTAATTCACAAAAATTGAAAAGTACTAGTTTGTTTGGATCATAAGAAGGTCAACGTCAAGGCATAATAATATAAAAAAATTTATTGTGCATGGGATGGAAGAGGCTTCATCTTAAACCCTCTGTGTTTGTGTCTCTTCTAGCCATGGCTGCTTCTGAGATTTCAAATATTGTGGTCAGTGAAAATTTAGAGGGTTCTAATTATGCCAGTTGGAAGTATGAGATAGAAATTTATTTTGCAAATGAAAGGTTTAATCTACAGATGAAGTAAACTTGAAAAATGGGATGAATGTGCATGCTACTATCTTATGGAAAATTAGTTCAAGGATTAGGTCTCATGTTCGAAATTTGAAAACAACAAAGAAAAAAATTGCAAATAATGTATGAAAGAATTAGCAAATCAAAAGTGATGGATATTAAAAGGTAATTAACTCATTTGAAATTGAAGGCAAGAAATAGCATGAATGATCATATTGTCAAATTTAAAAACTATTCTTCCCCCCCTTTTTTTTTGTGTCGATTCAAATCTGATAGTAGAAAGTTTTATAGATGAGTAGGGTAGATAGTGACACAAACAATTCTAGAGTTTGAATAGGCAAAAAACCTTAGACTAGAGCAAGCAACACGTGTTCAACACATTTTGCTATACACACCAAACTAGAACTTTCAAGCACAATTTGTATTTCTAAGTATATTTATGTGTCTTATTTCCAGATTTGTCTTGTTGTGTTGGTTTTTTGTTTCATGATTTATTATTACTGTTGAAAATCATCATTTTTCCATTATTAAACCTATAACTTATACACACATTTCATAATCTCAATTCTATTGCAAGAATGGAACAAAAACCAAGTGTTGAACTTTCCTATTAGGATTGTAGCTAAACCTATTCATGTTCCAATGTTATGTAATAAAGTTTTAGATCTTGTTTTGCGTCCATAGGCCTAGGATATCATTTCCATACATATCATTTTGGTGAGCTCAACTTGCCTTGATTTTTCGTAACTTTTGAAATTAAGACATAGATTTGATTTACTTGCATAATAATTTATGATTCCATGATTTTTGAAATTTATTTGTTACAAACTTGGATTGGTTAATTAATCAAAACATTGTAAAACTTAGAACTATTTCATATTTTTTAATCATATAATTGTTGTCCCATATCATTTGATTGGTTGATTAATTGCATATGTTTTTGGAGAAAGAAGATAACACTAGCACCTTTGTCAATGCTCTCTCTTCTAGAGATGAAGCATTAATGAATCATGCTTGTTCCTCTATCAAAATTGGTCTTATCCACGAGGTTATTTTAGTGCAGAGGATGATACCATTAAGACTTCCCTTAATAACACTTTACCTCCTATTCACTTAAATGAAATATCTTCTATAGATGAAGCATTGAAGAATCATGCTTGTCCCTATTCCAAATTTGGTTCTACTCATGTGGATATTTTGGTGCTAGAGGATGATATTACTACCACTGTTTAAAATTATCTAACATCTAAAGATGAAGATTTAGTAAACAAAGATCCAAATTGAAGTTTAGTACACAATTAATTTTTTTGGTAATACGCACATAAAACTTCTAACTATTGTTGATCTTCATCAAGTGATCTTCCTCAACCTCAAAATAAATTGGCTATTACTATTAGAGGAATCCCAAACCCCAACCTAATCTAGTGAGCGTTGTCCAAGGTGTTAAGAACCCACCTAAACCTCTCAATTACTACTTAAACTATGCAAAACAACTCACTCAAATTAGTAGGCTTATTCAACAAGTATCACAACAACCCCATTATCATATTGTTGGTCACACATGTGAAACTCAAAATAATATACACGATACAAATGTTCTTCCTCCACCCCCATTGTCTTTCACAACACGCTGGTAAGGAGTATGATCTTTTTGAGTAGATTTTTGTTACCCTAACTAAGATCTCCATTTGGGAATTGATTTGAACATCACCTACATGTCGGATGATGCTCGAAATAGTTGTTCCACTTAAGACCAAATTATATAATAATTGTATTTGACTGTATGTTGGAACAAAACGTATTGTAGTTATACAACTTGAGTGATCTTCTATTTAAAGAATGATTGATAATCTTGATGAGATATTTATTTTGCTTTCTAGAGCCTTTGTAAGTTTTATGAGAATCCTCAAACTTATCCGACACAAATTCCCCTATAGTGTGGGATGATTTGGACCCACCCATTATATTAAAAAGTCATCTGCCATTGGCTTATGTTTTTTGGGGTTTAAGAAATGCCCTACACATCTTTCACCTTTGATTAAGATCAGATGCTATCACTCAGTCGATTGGTCAATAATTAATAATGACAAGAATTGGCTCCCCAACCATTGGAATGATCATAAAACTATTATCCAACTTTCAAATTTAGTTGTCTATTTTTTGCAGACTAGAGGAAGTTCTCTAATTTTTGTGACTTCTCACTTATCTTGGGTCTCTTTAACTCAAGACGATGGACAATTAGATAGAGAGATGGACAATTAGATAGAGAGAGAAAAAAAAAAAAAATTTAAGTGGAATTTTGTTGTGTGCTTCCCTCCATATTTACAACAACCATTTAAGTATAATTTGTATAGATGGAAATAAATTATTATAGCAATAGGATAGGGATGCTTAAAACTATATAAGCATTGTTATCATGTATTTATTCACATTTTTTATAATTGATTAAAAAAGATAAAATGTTTGATGTTTAAATAAATATTGATCATTATAGTTAAAATCATGAACACAATTGATGTGAAGGACACTTTATTTTCATCATCATATTATTTAATATGCTCAAATTACATTTGAAATAACGAAATGACTATGGAGTCTCTAAGATGCACCAATGCTTAAGATATAGTGTATGAGCATAAGTTATAAGATAGACATAGATACATGGAAAATAATCTATATCTAAATAAATTCTATAATTGATAATAAAAATCTTAGATAAATATATCTAAAAAAATATTTAGAACTATTATTTTAAAATTATTTTATTGAATTAAAGAGTTTTTATTTTTTAAAGAGTTATTTTGTTTTGTTTTAGAATTATATAATAAATTTACTTAAGAAATGTTTATAGTTTTTAAACTTATTTTAGATTTATTTAAGAATTGTATTATAATAACGATTTAAAAATATATATATGTCAATTGTGTTTTAATAGTTTAAATTTTATGGAGTAGTCAAACACAAAGTTATTTTACTTTATTTAAAACTATTTTAGTTAATTTGAAAACTATTTTATACTTTTAGTTAAGAAAAAGAAAATGCTTTTTTCCATATGATCATGGTTTATCAATTTTTCTTTTTGAAATAATTTAGTGGTTGGCTTGTTCAAGTCTCCTATCATGCTTCCATTTTTTCATTAATTAAAACAAACAACAAAAAACTTAATAAATTTATGAAAAAATAATCTATTTGAAAATTATAGTTAGACAATTAGAAAGTTATAAATAATGTGCTGAGCATAATTGATACTATTGATAGTATATGTTGGACTAAATGATTAACCAAGGTCAACTTCTAATTTGAATATAAACTGATTGATAATATTGTAATGAGCTAAATAAGAACATACTAATATCTATATGATTCCATTATGTCTATTTAAAAAAACAAAAAACTTTTCAGTCATTTGAGTTATTTCTCTATGTTAGAGTCACTTTTTCATGTTCTAACAATAATCATTTCTAGTTTGTTGGTTTTGCTCATTCTATCCAAAATGTAAATTTAATAATCCATATTATCTATTAAATATTTTTTATTATACTTATCATATGAATTACTCTTCAAACATTAAAACACGTCTTCTTATAAATAAAATCAAATATAAACATTTATTAAATACTTCTTATAGAAATTTTTGATAGTTATTAAAAATCTCTACAATTTTAAAATTGTTAGATATAATCATTGCCATCAAAGTTAGACCTTGACTTCATTTCAATTTCCCAAACATCATGTTTATTCCACTACAAGGCAAAATCATTATCGCTTATCGTCTAGTGTATTTCACACTAGACGATAATGATTTTCCCCTTGCATTAACATAAACATAGCTGACACAAAATCGATCTGATTCAATGACCTGCAATAGTTTTTAAGGGGAGAGAACCCAATAGTTGAGCACACTGCAATTGTTGTGATAGTAGTTGTTGATTTAATACCCATACTTTTGATTTAATGTCCATTTTTTTTCACAACATTGCACCAATAGTTGTCACTTTATTATCCATAATTGAATAAAATGTACCCTTTGTTGTAAAAAGCAACCAATCATATGATGCCATGTCAGCTGCACAAGTATGGGGGGGCCTTATGCACGGCAATTGGTCTCACCTTTTATTGGGCTGTTTCGGACACCTTCACAAAAACACATGCTGATGTGGCATCATATTTGACGATGTGGCACTGAAACCTTAGTTATAAGAAGGGGACTTGCCAAGTAAGTTGTAAAAAATTGAGAGTGATTTGAAATTTTCACATAAGATTTTGAGGAGTGCGAAGTTAAGGTGTTCAACTACTGAATCCTCTCCCCTCCTTTTTTTAATTAGACAAATTACCCTTCTAATTTATTGCTTATATTTGCTCCATACCAACTCCCCAATTCCTATGTACATATGTATACATTGCATTTGCATTGTAGTCAAGGCAAAACGTGTACTTCGGGAATACTTCACACTAGATGATAATTACCGATTCATGGGAATTATGAGAATACATCTGGCATGTATCTCGCATAGACCAACGAATGTCAAGAGAAAGAGAGAGTAGCAAACTGTAAGGTGGCTCTGAAATTGACTTCCAAATTTGTAAGAATCCAATTCATTCACATCATCCCACCATCTGTAAGCCAGGGATTTGAGGCTTTCTACTTGTCGCTCCACGTCAGAAAGGTCATCAGTTCTTTTTGAATGTAGTCCTTTGGAAAGTTGTGCGATTCCATGAAATTTATTATATGCCCTGCAATTCTAAGTTGCTAATATTTTATGACGTTTTTACAGTCCATTTCAATGGAACACATAGCTTTTGAAAAAAAACAAAAAAATGTGTGTTCTGTTTACATCAGCCTTTTGATCAGAAGTCCAATGGATCATAATGTAAAACACTGATATAAACAAAATACCGACTTTACATTTCAATCTGCTGTTAGCTTTTTATGCCTTCTTAACAATTTTCTTGTGTGTGTATAATGCAGTAAGGAGCAAATTACTAGACTAGCTGAGAAATATACTTAATCAAAGTTCAGTGGCGAATTACCAAGATGAAGTCGGATTCCATAAACCCTAAACCTCCAAAAGTCTATACTAAAAGGCTTATCAGTTACAACAACAATCCAATGCTCTGTATGGAACTTCTAATTTTGAACCAGATGCCATTAGACCATTCATTCATAGACCTCAATATCATACTCCCTTCTTCAATAGCATTGAGCTTCTACATTCCATAATACATTCTTCTGCCATACCAGACTCCAGACCTAGCAGCCTAAAACCAATAAACAGACATATCTGCCTAAAACCCATAAAATTAGAGAGTTGACAGAAAAATTGATTGAGTTAATAAAGATTATGGCATGTGTTTTAATTATGTTATCTAAGAAGAATCAAATCCTTCTGAATCGAATTTGACCCTAGACTAAATGTCCTCCACAGAGACCCACTTATAAATGAGAAAAATACAGTAATCCATTCAATTGATTTCATCTAAAAAAATTGCTCTACTTAACCATCATTATATGTTCTAAATCACATCCCTTTGGACCTAAGAACCATTCAGTCACCCATATAAGGCTAAGAAATCATACTCACATCCATGGAATAAGACCAAATCAGATATCTAAAATCAGTATCAAGACTGTGAAATTTTCAGCTAAACCTGCTTAAGAGATTATGGATCTAGCTAGAAAGGAAATTTTCAGCTAAACCTGCTTAAGAGATTATGGATCTAGCTAGAAATAAAGGAGAAACTTGCAGAATGAAAACATAACAAAAACAGAGCATAAAGAAATCTGAATCAAATGAAATTCTTAAATTAATTCATTGTTCTTTACAGTAGCTGAAAGCATGATTTATACAAAACTTGAACTACCCCATGATCTAACATTACGGTGAAGGCAAGAGAAGACTGAAATTAACAACCTTAATTCAGGCAGAAAGAATGAATCTAAACCTAACAGAGATCGGTGAGTGATCCACAATCTGCGGTAGTGAACTAATAGTTATTTGAAGTTGGAATTAACCACCAACACCCCCCCTTAATTCTAACCAAGGAAAGAGGAAACAAGAAAGAATTGAGGAAAGAGGAAAGAGGAAAAACCCAGTGGGAATAAAACCCCTCCTCAAAATTAACACTAACTCTGCTCGATACCTAATATGCTACAATGTCTTGCAACCAAATATCATGTAGAAAGTGGCTATTTGTGCCTTCACAAAGAAGAGAAAGAATGTCAATACAGAATGTAGCAAAACAAATGCTGTAGTAGGTTCCCCTGAAACAAATGATGCCTCTTCCTTTTGGAAGATAGAAACCTCAAGCTGTCAAACCGCTGGATTCCCACTCAAGTGAAATGTATGAAGGAATAAGCTGAATGGTTCTAGAAAATACTCATGTTTCTCCAATCCGATGCTCAACTGTGACTTTTCTATACAAGATTCAGGAACACTGACAACTGAAGTGAGAGATTTGTTCAGATGTGAATCAAGATGTGTCAAGATAGTAGCATGGAGTGGCTGAGAGGGAACAAGAGAATCCAAACCAAAAGAAGACGCAACTTGATGTGAGACGACATCAAAGAGAAGACATGTGTGCTCAAAATTGTCATCATCATCAAGGAGAGATTCAACAAACAAATGATAAATGTCTGATAGGATGATATCTCTCTCATCAAGTGGACAAGAATGAACCTGCTGAAGAGAAGCTGAAGTAGCATTTAGAGAAACCAAGATCTCTATCAAAATGGTAGTTGGAAGTGACTGGACATCTACCAATACTGGAGGTGTGGAAAGAAGAGAAGTAGGAGGAGATGTCTTTGTGTAATCAAGACAATCAAGTCTCTTCTAATAAGCAATTTCCTCTTCAGCGCTATCGTCATACATAGGATCATCATCATTATCAAGGGAGAGAAGCATGTCTTCATCTAGAAATGGAGGCTCATTGGGATCTCCATACATTTCCCTTAAAGTGGCCCAAAGAGTGTGAGGGCACTCAATGTCTAATAGAGCCCATGATGTATAGTCCCCAACAGTTAAACCAATTAATCCTAAGACATGATCATTTCTACTTTCCCATGTAGATTTCTGCCAACAAGTACTTGGTTTGGGAATAAGTCCACATAAATGAGGCAAAAGATGAATCTAGCGACAATGCTTTAGGATTCCATTACGCCAGGACTTGTAATTTCCTTCTCCCAAAAAGATGATAGATGGATGATATCTAATTCCAATTTTAGACTAGACTACCCCTTTAGGAACTTTATTTCAGTTCATTTTTAATACAAAAATACCAATAAATTCCCCCAAAGCAATGATAATTTCATTCTAAAACAGCTCAAAATTTCAATACTTGCAAAAAACAAATGTTCTTCTCCTTTCTTCTAGCTCCTAGGCTCTGATACCATGTGAAATTTTGCAACTATAGCTACATAGTACAAGATAGATCTAGCTAAGAAAAAAAAGACAAACTTGCAAATCCAATGCACAGAAGATAAAACAGAGCAGCTGAGAAAGGAATTGTATTAACCATCTTATGATTTATAATATGCAAATATAGATTTATACAATAGTAATCGTAGAAATGGCAGTGAAGTTTTCAGAGATTGTGAAAAATAACTTGTTGTTCGCATTAGTTAGCTTATGACAAAGAGCGCATAAATCATGCAAACAACATGCAATCACAAGTTTTTCATAAGTCACAGCTTATTGTAAGGAGCATGCATCAACAGTTATCTGTAAATCACTGAGAGTTGATACCATGTAAAATTTTCTAACCTGCACAATATGGATCTAGCAAGAAGAGAAGAGCAAAACTTGTAGAAGAAAAATCAGAAGAACAAATGAAAGCAATTGAACCATTTTCATTATCACAAATTTGTATGAGTACACATGAAATATAGATCACATGAGCAAAAATTGTGCATGAGATGCATGAAATTTCTGAAGATGTAGATCAGTTAAACTGAAATAATGAGGTAGATTGAGTTTAAAACTCTTTAGTTAGCTTTAACTGATCTACATCTTCAGAAATTTCATGCATCTCATGCACAATTTCTACTCCTGTGATCTATATATCATTTGTAATCATACAAATTTGTGATAATGAAAATGGTTCAATTGCTTTCATTTGTTCTTCTGATTTTTCTTCTGCAAGTTTTGCTCTTCTCTTCCTCCAATTGACAGTAAAAAATGATCTTTTGTTCTAAATTCCTATCTATATGAGATTCCAATATTGCAACTTTGTTTGCTCTTAGAGATTCTTTCTACTAGGGTTCCTGACTACATGAGATTCCAGAGTCGCATCCTTGAGTGCTTCTAGAGTTTCTTTCTAGTGGGACATTATTGAGCATTGGATATGCAATGGCATCATCCTAGAGGCCATCTTTGCATTTCTTCAGCTTGGAACACATTTTTGCAGATTCATATCTTCTACAAATGATCAGTTTTTGTATTCAGAGACCTTGTACCTGTCTGCTCATCCATTTGAGCAATGCAGAATATGTACAGCTGCATTTTGAAAGTATCCCAAAGGTACTCATGCAGTGGTTTCTATGATTCCGTACAATCCTATTACAGTGTAGATGCAAACTTGCAGTTTGCAGCTTTCTTCTATAGTTTGAATAATGGTTAGGAGTTTTTCTCAATTGGGTTTTCTTCTTTCTTCTTTGTAATTGGGTTTCTGATTAGGCTTTGTTGCTTGGACCCATATCTCTACTTAGTTAGACTTAAGGGGCAGTATTAGCGCACAGTAAACTCTTTGTTTTGCCCATGATTTACGGAGAACACGCGTTGGATATGCGTTGCGAATGTAAGCTAACTAAAGAGTTTTAAACTCAATCTACCTCATTATTTCAGTTTAACTGATCTACATCTTCAGAAATTTCATGCACCTCATGCACAATTTATGCTCCTGTGATCTATATATCATTTGTAATCATACAGATTTGTGATAATGAAAATGGTTCAATTGCTTTCATTTGTTCTTCTGATTTTTCTTCTGCAAGTTTTGCTCTTTTTCAACACGTTCTTTAAACCTCTTGAATGTAACAAGGGCTTCATCTTTGGCCTTTAGAAAATATACCCAACATTTTCATGAGTAATCATCAATAAAATGAGAAGGGGTGCAGAATCAAATGTTTAAGGACTGGTCCTGCAGGATCTAGCTAGAAATAAAGGAGAAACTTGCAGAATGAAGACAAAACAAAAACAAAGGATAAAGAAATCTGAATCAAATGAAATTCTTATATTAATTCTGGCAGAAAGAATGAATCTAAACCTAACAGAGATCTATGAGTGATCCACAATCTGCGGTAGTGAACTAACAGTTATTTGAAGTTCGAATTAACCACCAACAAAGACCACCACTCAGAAAAACAATGCAGAAGAAAGAATAGCTAATAGTACAAATAACTAGAATTACATGGCAGAAGAGTAGAATATAAATAATCTGCTTCCAACTTGTTGTCTAACATAAGGCTACCCATTTAACAACTCAAATCTAAGAATGCATATCAATGACTATTCTCTCAGGAATATGATTAGAGTTATTGGGTTCTTGTTCTTGATGTTCCTCATGTTTGGGAAGGGCATTGCGCCTACAAACAGGATAGATGGGGTGCTTGGACAACCATGCATCTGCACAGTCAAGATGGAAGCAGTGCCTGCAGGAGGGCATCAACAAACATTTGTCTCCATCCTTAAACTTCTCCAAACACACAGTACACTCCAAATCCCCATTGCTACACAGTTCATCACAATCCTTCTTCTCATCATCCCCATCCCCATTCTTGTGGGTATTGCTGCAGACTACTGTGGGGAGCTTCTGAATATCAGATTTAGACAACCCATGCCCACCCTTACTACTACTTGTGTTCCCAACATTTGTATGCCCATGACTGTTTTCGTGGAGAGAGGCATAACAGGCCAACAACATATACACAAGAACCAGCAAAGTCATTCCTCCACAGAGCATCAGTATTGCCAGAAGCACATTCCAGATGCTTCTCTTAGCCAAGTTGTGTATTGTAAATGCCATGCTAATTCAATAGGATACAGGGGAAGAATTGGGGTAAACCTAAATGGCCCTTTTTATTTTTTTTTTTGAGGAATTTCAATAGAAATTATTACTCCTATATAAATATCCCTAGGCATGGAGGGTTAAAAGAGTTGTTCGATTTAGGAGGCGAGGAATCCCAAGATGCCAGTCATGGAATTTGATCTGGGTGATAATTGGGAATGGGAATTGAGGTGTCACAATTTGACCAATCTCGAGGGTGAGTTAATGTCCTACAGTTTTTTTTTATAATCCCATTTTGAAGTCAGAATAGCTACATCTAAATTAATGTGGGTGAAAGGTTGTTGCGTGTTATATACTACTCTACATTGGATGTGGTGCCTGTTTGGGATTTTTAATATGTTTTTCCCCATCTTTTTCCATTTTCTTGGGGAATGGCTGCTATCACAGAAATGGTTTGGAGGGAAGCTATTAAAAGGTGTTAGCTATTGAGTTGAGTCAAGTTATGAAAGGCCTGTGTTTTTCAAGGGAGGTCTCAAGTTTATTGATGCACTATTTCTCACATTTGACTCTTTCAAGTGACGGTTGGGACATGCAAATATTTGAGAAAGTTTGAGTTGGAAAGATTGGTTTGATAGCATCGTCACTTCAGCTTGTGGAGGGTTTGAAACTTGGGAAGTCAGATGCGAGGAAATGGCATGGATTCTTGGAGAAATAAACACACTTATTAGTCAATGGTAGGACAGGTTGCATAATACGAGGGGATCATTCAAATTTGGAATAAACAAAGTAATGACCCTTGAATTTAGAAAGTAAACATCATTGATAAAATCCTATTGAGAGACTTGTCAACATGATCAATTTTCAAGAGGGAAAGTTGATGGAGAAGTAACCAGAAAGTAAAATCTAGAAGTGAAGCTAGATTTAGATGAGGGTGAAGGAGTTTTCATAGGGTGAAGGAGTTTTCATAGGGCTCTGGTTATGTGTGTTTGTTGTTTGTCAAATTTTATTGGTTGTTTTCTTGAGTTTTGGGGTTTTTTGGTAAGTGTAGTTTTTATTTTTTTTTAAATTTTAATATTGTAGTAATTGTTATTGTTTTGGAAATGTAAGATAATGTCTTCTCAAAGTATATTCAAAATATTGTTTTGAAAGTCTCTCATGAGATATCTTGTTTAAAATATTAGTTGATATGATTTAGCCTATTATATAATTTGATAATGTTTTTAAGGTTCCTTCTTAAATTATGCTCAAAGAATAGGTCAATAGGATCTAGATTTCTAATGGAGTCTTCTTGGTTGTACTTCAAAATCTGACTAGGATTTTTTTGCTTTTCAGATTTGCAAAACCTAGTCAAATAGAAGGTATCCTCAAGTATGGTCCATGGTAAACATATAATTATTTGTTAGTATTCATACTGTAAACTCAAGATTTTGTTGTCTTCAAAGGAAGATCCCTAAAAGTCCTTGTTTGGGTTGGTTTTCTTGGACTTCCATTACCTCATTGGCCTATTGTGACCTCTTTAGACCATGTCATTTGAATTGAGCCTAACATATTTTTATGTACCCAACCATCAAAATATGTCTATTTTGAGGTTGGTTTCTCTAAATATTTAAAGGATACCATGGTTGTTTGAATTGGATAAACATGCCCTACCCAAAGGGTGACTTTCTTTGACTTGTTGAACATTTGTATAGATGTCAATCTCGAGGAAAAGTTTAAGGATGTCCCTTTATTACTTCCAAAATTAAATTTGGGCTTAAGCCTTTAATGGTGTTCCTCCTCCCAAAAAAGATGAGGAATGGTTACCAATTAAAAGATCCAAGGAAAATAACAAAAAATAGGCAACAATCTTAGCCCAGTTATCTAGTTGTTATATCTTCAAAACCCTTGGTCAAAGGGAAGGAGATTAGCATGGCTTCTCAAGAAAAGTCTTTTAAAAAGGCTAGTAGTCCTAAATTCATTCAAAACCTGTCTATGTAAAAAGTAGCTTTCATTTTCATTTTAAATAGGTACATAAGAGACTTGATAGGGTTATGATGTCAATGTAAAGCTTTTCTCTTTTTCTAGTTAATTTTTCTTGCAAATGTGTTTTATCAAATGTTGTCCTTTTAGATCAATTTCACATAAGATTTTGGATTGAATGGTGATTTTTTGTAGCCAAAATAAAAAAATTATAATTTTTTAGAAAACCTCTTTCCTAGGTCATCAACCTACCCTAGCACATGTTTGATGCACATCTATAATCTTGACCAATGTCTACATCTTCAAACTAGTAGGATTTATTGGTGGAATGATGCAATTAAACACACCTCTAGATTTTACACCTATATGGGAACCAACTACTTGGGTTTCATCATTGCGATTATAAATTCCATCATTTTGTTAATAAAAATAGATTAAATATAACTACTTTGGTAGAGAAGCTCAAATTGAGACTCATACATATTGGCTAAAAATTGGTGATAAGTTTCCAAGGATTTTTTTTCTTTAAGATCTCACTATTGTTTAAGGCAATCAAATGAATCAAAGAAGGATCTTAATTTGTGAAGAAATTTATTTCCATTACTTAGGATTTTTTAGCATTATTTTTTAAGCCTTAAGATCCATCCTTGGACTGTTAGATAGCTCAGATAGCCGGTGGACAACTGAGAAGTGGGGGGGGGGGGTGAATCGGTTGTCAATAGATTATAAAATTTTGAGCATTACAACCTTATTACTAGAATACATAAACCAAATATCCAAATAGCAGATATAACAGTTCAGCACAAATATAAGACACATAACATTTATCAACCATCCACAAAAGATAACACCAATATTTGTACTTGGAAAACCCGGTAAAGGGAAAAACCACAGTGGGAAGCTTACCCACAGTCAGATAATACTTCTACAGTAAGTATGTAATTACAAAAAGAGGGGGTTGCACATGCATGAAGGCCAACAGCCTAGAGCTCCCTACTCATCAAAAAAGGAGCCTCACCGACTACAAGATAAATCTAGACTACAATCCAGAAAGAAGAGTGAACTACAAGAATAGCATATCCTATGCTTGAGTACAGTTCCGGTTAAGCTCAGTACCAGATGTCTTAAACATCTTTCACCAATCCAATTCGATCACCTATGATCGACCAAAACCTTTGCATATGATTACAACCTTATTCGCACATAGATAATCACATAAACCATAAACCCATCACCATAACCATGACATGATCTACAAAGAGATCTTACATCATATTTATACCAATCTGAGACCTAAACAATTAGGTCGGCCACCTACAAGATAATATAATAAATTCAAAACATAAACCCGCAATCCAATGATTGACCAAGTCGTCCTAAGACCTAAAAAACATAATCCAATCAATAAATCGAACCGATAACGCATCAGGATCATCCACCAACTTGTTACATAAACCAGTCCATAAGCTAGTAGAATAAGATAGCATTAGGTCCGGTCCTAAATGCAACACCACCGATCAACAGGAACATGAACAAGATAACCAACAACATCCCAAAAGCCATCTAGAAGTCGCACCAACACCCCTTATCAAGTGCATCAAAAGATCTTCAACAAATTTCTGCCGATAAAACCCTTGCCAATGACCAAAAGGCTTACTAGAACAAATGATAGCTTCTGAGTCATCAAATCCCAAACCAACTGATCGTGATATGCATCTGAATAACATGAATGACAGATCCAAACCAATTCCACAAACCAAAGCATACTAGAGAATACCAGATTAATATCATAATCCAACCGCTCTACCAGAACCTACCAGAAACCAGTAAACAACCAAAACAGTTCGTGTTGCCATCAATGATAAAAAATCAATGTAGCACATAATGAATTCCTCCAATTTTCCAACAATCTCCCCCTTTGGCATTGATGACAACACTAGATGTGAAAAAAATCCAAGTGCTAAGAAATGCCAAACAAGTCTCCCCCAAAGGAAGACAACCAACAATCTCCCATAAAGTGATATTACAATGAAGTTAACAAACTCCCCCTATGAATGATATCCCTATTAAGCTTTGATATGTCCCCGTTAACTGATATTCTGTTAAGCTCTGTTTTTCACATATATCTCTCCCCCTTTGACATCAATGCCAAAAATCTGACATAAACGTCAAAGAAAAATCATAAATACACTGAACCACATAACTGACTACTACCCCTGAGTAGTAGCACTGACACATGAATCCCGAATGAATGGTAGCTCTATAAATACATACCAGACTGATGCCAAACATCATCACTCAAGTTGGAGCACAAGTCTCATCATAATCAATTCCTTCTTTCTGAGAATATCATTTACAAACCAATCTAGCTTTATTCCTCACAACTTGTCCATCTTCATTCAATTTGTTCCTAAAAACCCATTTAGTCCCAATAACATTCTTATTTTTAGACTGGGGCACTAAAGTCCATGCATTATTCTTTTCTATTTGATCTAATTCCTCTTCCATAGCTCTCATCCAACATTCATCTTTACATGCTTCAATTACTGATGTCAGTTCAACTTGAGCAATTAAACATACCTCATTAGCTGCCAACCTTCTTCTTGTCATCACTCCTTTATTCTTGTCTCCAATGATCTGATCTTCTTAATGGTTTAACCTAACATACTTAGGAGTCTTCTGATTTTCTGTTCCTCTGCTCTGATCTTCAGTTACTATTGAATTTTCTGATATTGCCGGAGTAACTAGTTCAACATTTTGTTTCGGTGTAGGTGCTACCAGTTTAGTTATGATCATTTCCACTACCGGTTCTCTCTCATAAGTTCTGATTTGACTTCTATTCAGCTCATCAACTTTGACATTAGTGCTCTCCACAATTCTTTGCAATCTTTTGTTATAACATCTATATTCTTTGCTTTCATTAGAATAACCAATAAATACCCCTTCATCACATCTAGGATCAAACTTTCCAATGAAATCATCTCTTTTGATATAACATTTACTAACAAAGATTCTAAAATACTTAACTATAGGTGTATGACCAAACCATAACTCATAAGGTGTCTTATCGGTGTCTCCTTTGATATGAACTTTGTTGAATATGTATACCGCTGTGCTCACAACTTCTCTCCAATAGATATGAGGCATATTATCTTCCATCATCATAGTTCTAGCCACATCCAAGATAGTTATGTTCTTCCTTTCCATAATACCATTTTGCTGAGGTGTACAGGGTGCAGATAATTATCTTTTTATCCCATTCTTTTCACAATAATTGTTAAATTCACCAGATGTGAATTCTCCACCGTGATCAGACCTTAAGAGTTTAATATTTAATCCTGTCTCTATCTCAACTTTAGCTTTAAATATTTTAAACTTTTCAAAATTTTCAGATTTCTCCCTTAGAAAAGTAACCCACATCATTCTAGAATTATCACCAATGATTAGCATAAAATATCTATCACCCTGAATTTTTTTTATTCTAGCAGGACAACACAAATCAGTATGAATAAGATCTAGAACATCCTTAGATTTGTCTTGTATACTCTTAAAATAATTTTTGACTTTCTTTCCCATTTGACATTCCTTACATATCAAATTACAGGGCTTCACAATCTTAGGTATATCTCTAACTGCCTTAGTAGAATTGATCTTTACAATGCAATCAAAATTCACATGATACAATCTCTTATGCCATAGCCAACTTTCATCAATTTGTGCAATCAAACATGTCTTCTCACTGGAGTTCAAATGAAACATGTTACCTTTAGTCTGAGTACCAGTTGCAATCTCCAATCCAGATCTATTGATAATCTTGCATTTTCCATGAACTATAACTGAAATCCCTTATCCACCAATTGTCCTACACTCAAAATACTATGCCTTAAACCTTCAATATAATAAACATTATCAGTATCATGCTTACCATCCAATGATATAGTTCCTCTTCCCTTGATCATGCATGCTTTGTCATCTCCAAATCTAACCAGACCGCATTCTTGCAAAGATAGAAACTTCTTTTTATCTCCAGTCATATGATGTGAACATCCACTGTCTATCACCCATTCATCCTTGTCTTCAACTTTAGCAGCAAGGGCCTTATCTTCAGCTACCAGATCATCTTCTTTGATATCCAATAATACCCATTCCTTTCCATTATCGGATCCACTAGTTGAATCTTGTGTCAGTTCATCATTAGAATCAGTCACACCTTCCTCATCTGCATAGTAGCATGATTTGTCTTTGTTCCTCCTATACTTATGCTTGTTCTGATAATCATGGTTAGGCCTAAAAGATCTTCTAGCTCTTTCCTCAAACCTTGAATTCCTTTCAGGATATCTAGATGCAAAATGACCTATCTTATTACATGCAAAACATTTAAAAGGTGATTTTCCTTTATACTTACTTCTTGTCGGACCTTTAGGTACTCTTCTAGAAAATAGGGCTTCAAGTTTCTCAAACTCTTCATCTTCTTTCTTCATTGAGTCTAGTTCCTTAGCATATAAGGCTTTCCAATCAGTCTTGCTGGTAGATGATGTAGATGCATGAAAAG
Organism: Cryptomeria japonica; assembly: GCF_030272615.1. Lineage (NCBI taxonomy): Eukaryota > Viridiplantae > Streptophyta > Pinopsida > Cupressales > Cupressaceae > Cryptomeria > Cryptomeria japonica. The sequence continues at coordinate 173,097,169 of NC_081409.1, forward strand.
AAGGTTCAAATTTAGCAATTCCAGAAGGACCAAATTCCTCAAGCTCAAAAGCAGATAACTTCCCAACCAAGGTATCCCTATTAATAGAGGTGTTTTCCATTATTCTCAACTCATTAATTGTAGTAGCCTTCATCTTGTAAGCCGGTGGCAAAACTCTCAATACTTTAGAAACTATTTCATCTTCACTCAAAGATCCACCACAACACTGAATTCCCAGAACAATTTCATTTACTCTCTCCATAAAAGCAAAAATCCTTTCATCTTCTTCCATCTTCAGGTTTTCATATCTCACCTGGTAACCATCAAGTTTAGTAATTTGAACAGTAGGTTCACATTCATTCAGAGTCTCCAATTTATCCCATATAGCCTTTGTAGTTGATTTGTGAGTTAGTCCCATAACTAGCTGATTAGAAAGTGCACACAAAAGGGCTTCTCTAGCTCTACAATCATTTTCAATATCCTTATCCAATCCTTTTGAAGGAGGATTTCCAAATTTTGGATTATGAGGTGCATATCCTTTCTCAATGATCTCCCAAATATCCTTACCAAGACATCTTAGATGAGTTTCCATCTGAATCTTCCATACTCTGTAATTTGTTCCATCAAGCCTAGGAATTTCTCTCCGGAAAACTGCTACAGATAAAATTGATGAACTTGAACTATTAGATGCCATAGGATCTTCCTCAAGCAGTAAAGCTTCTGCAGAGATGAGCAAGCTCTGATACCAATTGTTAGATAGAACAAATAACTGGTGGACAACTGAGAGGGGGGGGTGAATTAGTTGTCAATAGATTATAGAACTTTAAGCATTAAAACCTTATTACCAGAATACATAAAATGAATATAAGAATAGCAGATATAACAGTTAAGCACAAATATAAGCCACAAAACATTTACCAACCATCCACAAAATATAACACCAATATTTGTACGCGAAAAATCCGGTAAAGGGAAAAGCCACAGTGGGAAGCCTACCCATAGTCAGATAATACTTCTGCAGTAAGTATTGTTGGCATATGCACACTCCAATGAGACATTGTAGGTGATTGAAGGTTTTGTCATTGATGGAAACCTTACAATCCCATGACACCGGCAAGACATTCCACCGGCACCAGCAAAACAGACTCTACACCGACATTCAGACTAACGACACCGATAGTGAAAGGAAGCATACCGACACAGAGGCCGACAGGATTTTTGTTGTAATATATTTTGTTTAATATTGTAAAATCATTGTAAGCCGACTTGGCATGATGTAAAATGACTCCTCTATAAAGATAGATCATTATAGAACATTGTTAAGGAGATGTAAGCGAGATATGGAATGTAATTAGGCAGACCTATTATGCGAATTATAGGTAAAGGGTTTATGTAAGAAGCAAAGTAGAAACCGGTATTGGATCTGACATCATAGATGCTATTTTGAAGCAGTGCAAGACACTAGATTTATACAATCCATTTTGTAAGTCAGTGAGACTTCTATTTTGAGCAGTGTGCTCTAGGCACTTGGCCTTCCTACATGTGCAGGCTCGTCTTGTAGCAGTAATATTCTCTTATTGGCCAGTAAGTGAATATTGTGGGTCACAAATCCCACTGAGGTTTTTCCCACACTGGGTTTCCTCGTTAAATCATTGTGTTATGGTGTGTCTTTCATGTGGTTTCTTTTATTTCTGTTTATTGAATTATTTTCTGCTTACCGGTACACAGTTTTAATATGCTCTACATGTTTTAAGTTAAGAAAATCTAAATACTGGTTAGATACTGATTCACCCCCCCCTCTTAGTATCTATGGGAATCCTAACAATTGGTATCAGAGCATGGTCCTCTATTTTCAGAAGCCTAAATCTTGAGGAAGATCTTGACACTGGTAGACATGGAAAATTTGATGAAGCAATTGGAAGCAGCTCTCTCAGATTTTGATACAGAAAAGTTGAAAAATATCAAACTTGAAGATGATCTAAAGGCAGCTCAGGAAATTATTCAAGCACTTCAAGAAAATCTTACCATTGCAAGAAACAAGAGAAAATAACTCTGTGAAAAGATGCAAATTGAGGATGATGAAAAAGAAACTCTTAATGAGCAGATATGCAGGCTAAAACAAGAGAACATGACAACAAAGAATGAGATGCAGGATATGACTATGAGATTTTGTAAAGAAATTGAAGATAGAAAGAAGAATGAAGAAGATTTGACCAGAAGACTAAGTGATGCAGCAAATGAGAACACCAGACTTAGCTATGAAAATGATTTGTTAAAAACAGTTCTGATGCATACACAGAATGAATCCAATGAACTGATGAGGCAGAAAGAGATCTTAGAAAGAGAACTGGATATTGCAAATCAACACAAATAAAAATTCAAAAAAAGCTCAGAAGAACTTGGTAACTTGGTGAAGAATCAGAAACCCAAAGGTGACACTTGTGGAATTGGCTTTGAAGTAGGAGAAAGCTCCAGTACTACAAACACACATGATCACACTAAACTGGTAAGACAACCTACTGCTTACAAATTTAATGGAAAATTCTTTAACTGTAATAAGTATGGTCATAGAGAAAATCAATGTAGATCTAGAAGTTATTAGAACAACAATGCACCCACCGGTCAATGTTCAAAATGCAACAAAATTGGTCATAACTTTGAAAATTGCAGAATGAATGTTAGATGTTATGTTTGTGGAAGATTTAGACACCTATCTAATCAATGTAGAACACAAACCGACATAGGTTATGGGAAAGCTATTTAGAAGAATAATGTGACTTGTTATGCATGTAACAAAATTGGGCATATTGCTAAATTTTGTAGAAGCAAGTCCTCACCGGTAAACAACAATTGTCCTAGCTTGAAAGGAAAAGAAAAAGTTGAAGAAGTTAAGCATGAATTTTCAAAAAAATGGATTAGAAAATCAGACTTAAATAATGTTGGAAATGCTCCTCCATTGGTAGAACCAATCAACACTCCACCGACAGAATAGAGTAGTACTCCACCGACAGGAAGCTCTTCATCAAATTGAAGAAAGTTTCCTTGAGGGTTTGGCAATCAAATGAGACATATGCTCTTATTCCCTCGGTTGATGGTAAATAGAAGAAATTACTTCTATATTGGCATGCATTAAATGTGGTAGTTGGTGGATTGACATTATAAATCAGTGGTTTTGGCTCCATTTCACTTCACCGTGAATTCAAACACTCGAAGACCGTGAAATCTCTAGAGCTAAGGCATTTCGAGTGAAGAAGCAAAGGATTTCAGCATTCAATCTTTCCAAAGGTAGAAAAAGGTATTTATAATCATGGCATCCTCCTCTACATCTGAATTTATAGTAAACCCTACTGTAGTCAAGGTTATCAATCGCCCTAGGCTAATATTTTAGCTAGTTCCCGAGATAGCTAAAAAGGATGACAATATTGGTGCATTCTCCCAAATTCCCAAAGGAGTTGTTTATGTAGAAGACCCTATAATTTATATCCATTGCCACATAGAAGAACTAGGAGATGAAGAAATCAAGGACATGTATAAAACTATTATCTGTGATGATTCCGGAAATGTGAAGCCTGAACATAAAATTGTTGAAACCCTAGGATTCACTGAGATCCTTAGCATTCCGGACTTTCCTAAGGATGTTATTAGGATAGTATTGAGCAGGGTACATGGTGCCTTCTTTTGGCTAGATTCGGTCCACAAAATCACAAAGGAAGCTGTGAAAGCTATAACAGGGTTACCTTCCACCAATAACAGGCCAGACAAAACAAAGAAGGTCTCAAATGACCTAGTAACAAAACTAACAGGTGCAACATTCGACAAGAGATCATTAAGGGTTAATGATGTAACTGATACAAATGTGAGATTCATTAGCATGATTCTAGGTTACAAAGCAACTCATGCAAACTGGCTCAATTCAGTTTCAAGTTTATGCATTAAGAGTGCTTATGACATGGTTAAGGACAATGTAAAAATTGATGTATGTGAATGGCCAAAGGATGAGTTGATTGATAATTTAGGAAAAATCAAGAAAGATAAGAAAGGAACTTTTAGATTTGGTAATTTACTTGTATGCTTAATGCTACACATAACCAAACAGTTTCCCAATATAGGCAACAAAAGCCTTGGATTTGACATACTAGTAGGGAAATAGTTCTCAGAACTATTCAACAACATGGGTGAAAACAAGGAAAAGAACATTGGTGAGTATTTTCAAGCACTTAAGGCCAGAATGAACAAAAGAATCAGATTGTCACAAAAAATTGTTGACAAGTATAAGGATGATATATGCTTTGTGATTAAAAAGGATGAGATTTGGATGGAAGCAGTGATCCCAAGAACAATTTGGGTTACTGAGATGGGATATGAGACTGATGATCATATCATTGAGACTTATGCAAAAGCCCTTCTGGAAGCACCTAAGGAACCCAAGGAAGAAGTATTCGGTAGTGCAGAAATGATTGAAAGAAAAATTCAATCTAAGAAAAGAGTAAATAAAGTTGAAGCAGTTGTGAGAAGAGGCTCAAGACAGGCAAAGGCCATCAAAGAAGATGTACTGAAACAAACCGGTATCACTGAAGATGAGTTGGAGGCATTACAACCTGAAACTCACCTATCACCGGTAGCCACTTCTTCTGAAAGTGATATGCCTACAACATTCAAAAGAGTTGTAAGGAAAAGGGATCCTTCATCGGCATCCACACCTTTGTCTAGAAGAACTAGACAAAAACAACAGGCAGTGAGGTCACCGGTAAAGAAGACAACACCAAAGAAAAATCTAACACCTAAGAAGAAAAGGACTCAAAAAAATATTGCTCCGATTGACAGACTATTAGATGAGATCATTGAAGAGGGAAATATCAAAAACATCAATAGACTATATGACTCACTATTGGTTGATGAGAAAGAGCAAGTTGAAAATAGTGTTATTTTATACTTGGATATGTATAAGAAGTTCTTAATGGAAGTTGTAGATGAAATACCAAGTAAACTATATAAGAGACTGGAAACAAGGAGACAAGCTGTTGTAGAGCTTGATAAAAAGATAAAAATTGAAAAATTACTTGTTGTTTACCTAGTAAACTCACCGAAGGAGATAGATGACTTAATTGCAGAAGCCAACCGGTTAGTATTCTCTACTACACACTGACATATTGCACTAATGGTAGGAAGAGTAAATGAGGTAATAGAAGAAATAGAAAATGTATGGGATATATTCCTTGTGGAGAAGGAAAAGCAGGAAGAGTACAGGAACCCCAAGCCTATCAAAGTCTATCAAAAGGACAAAGATAAAGGTAAAGGCAAGGTTGGTGGTCCTCCAAGTTTAAAAATAAAAGTAACTTATCCCCACTACTTCTGATTACTCCATCGATAACGACATTTGAGGATAAATCGATAGATGAAAGGATGGGTATAGAGGATACCAATCCTAATCCTGAGGTACTTTACACAGTTAATGTTGATACTCAAAAGATCAACATTGTGGTAGATAAAGACACAAATGGTAAGACAGAAATGGCTAGTGAGCCACTGGTAACTGACAGAACTGATGACATAGAGAAACAAACAGAGACTCAGACATAGAAAGAGATAGATCAACAAACAGAGTGTCAAGTAGAGCAACAAGCTCCGAAACAGGAATAGGTTCATATGGAAACAGTTCCACCGGCAATAGGAGAGAAACAAAAACGCTTGCTTAAGGAAATGGAAACACAGACTGACCTACCAGAGGTCACTACAAGCATGGTTACTTCCTCCACTGGTGGAATTCAGAATGTTGGTTCCTCCTTAGCAGGTTATAAATCAACCAATGTAACTGAAGTTCTTCTAGATTCTTTAAAGAAAATAACAGATTGTAGTTCACAAGCTTATAAAGCTATAGATGACACAATCCCAGTTTTGAAGATGATAGCTCCTAAATGCAATATAGATAACAAGGATTCTTTAAGTCAGCTTGACACCTTGTCAAAGTACATTACTGACAACACAGTAACAATTAAGAAAATAAAGGAAGATGTACTCAAAGAGAAGTTGGAAAAAGAAAAATAGAAATTCTTTGATGATCAAATAAAGAAGTGTACTAGGGAATTTGACACACTTCTACTGGAACTTTGCAGCACACTAAAGGAAATTAAAACTCTATACAGAGACATGTGCAAGACAAACTTTCTAACAGTTGACATAGATAAGAAAATGAGCAAGGCACAGGATGAAATCAATAAACTTGCCGACAATTTTGTAAACTCAACTGATATATTATCAGTTTTTGAGCAAAAGGTAACAGGTTTTGAAGAAGAATTATTTAAGTTAGGAAGAGAAAAGGAGATAATAATAAACAAAGCTAAGAATCTGAGACTAAGACTAAGTCCAAGACTGGATTATCTAGCATCCTTAAGGAAGGAAATATCTGAGGCATTAGTACAAGGTCAGAGAACACCGACAGAGCATATGCAGCAACTCACCAGTATAGTTCAAAGAATAGAGACAGAATTGAAAGACAATAAGAAATTTATGGAAATCATAAATTTGGTTTTGGTGAATATTTTTCAAATTGTAACCACCCAGTTACAAGGTTGACACATGAAACCATACTCTATTGACACCTTGACAACCTTTGTCATTGATGCCAAAGGGGGAGTAGTGGTATGAGAAAATAATCAGGTAAAGACTCATCTGCTCAGGGGGAGTTCACACATTTTTGGTTCACATATTTTTGGACACACAATTTTTTGGATGACACATTTTCTCATGAGTGTTGCCATCAATGCCAAAGGGGGAGATTGTTGGCATATGCACACTCCAATGAGACATTATAGGTGATTGAAGGTTTTGTCATTGATGGAAACCTTACAATCCTATGACACCGGCAAGACATTCCACCGACACCAGCAAAACAGACTCTACACCCACACTCAGACTACCGACACCGGCAGTGAAAGGAAGCATACCGACACAAAGGCCGATAGGATTTTTGTTGTAATATATTTTGTTTAATATTGTAAAATCATTGTAAGCCGACTTGGAATGATGTAAAATGACTCCTATATAAAGAGAGATCATTATAGAACATTGTTAAGGAGATGCAAGCAAGATATGGAATGTAATTAGGCAGACCTTGATCAGGATTAAATTGGGAAAATATTGAAATCTAATTTTTTCAAAATTTTCTATGTTTTAGTAAATTGCAATTTTGAGGGTCTTCGGTGCATTTTTGGACAAATATGCTGCGCGGAAACATGACGAGACATCATCGATGTTTCCAAAATTTGGTTCTAGATTATTTGAATACCTTTCCAACGCATCAAACGGTTTGTAATTCGGAGCTAGGATGAGAAAGTTATGCCTTCTTAAAGTGGACTAAAATTTTATATTTAGTTTTTTTGATAATTTTGATAGTTTTAGTAGTTTAATTGTAATAAACATTATGGTGACTCTTCGTTTCAATTCCAAGGGATTTGTGTGACCCTTGGGATACATTCGACTTGTATAAACTCCAATTTTGAATAGAATGGAGACAGTTTTTGGTTTGCAATCTTCTTGTTGTCAATTTTTGTGTTGAAATCTACAATACCGCAGGTATCACACCAAGTATTGTAATCTGATTTTCATAAATCAGATCAGTGGTATCAGAGCGGGAACGCTCCTTTATGCCAATTTACACAAGGTCTTCCTACCAAAGATTAGGATTGGATACACAAGATTTGTCAAAATACCCACCTTTGAGATGCACACAATCGAAGATGTCAGACAATGATGTTAAGAAGTTGGTCGAGGAAGCTTTAAATAAGCAACGAGAGGAGATGATGAGTCAATTTTCAAACCTCCTACAGAAGCAAAAATCCTCTGAATCTGAAACACCATTTCGTGGAAATACCCCTTTCAAAGTGCAGGTCAATTTCGACATCCCAAATTTTGAAGGAAAGGTCGATGCTGAAGCTGTTGATAACTGGTTATCAAAGTTGGATAGGTACTTTTCTGTAAATAATTTCTCAGATGCTGAAAAGATAACATTTGCTCTCCTCAAAGCTGAAACCCATGTGAAATTAGCATGGGAAACCAAAGTAGCAAACAAAGAACAAGAATCAGTTGCTGAAGATGATTTTATACTATCTCTTGATAAGAAGCCCACATGGGGAGAATTTGTGGAATATATAAAAGAAGCTTACCTCCCGGAGGATGTATATGAACAAAAATACATAGAATGGCAGCTTCTTCGCCAAAGGAGGGATCAGTCTGTGCAAGATTACACCAATACATTCCATTCACTTTCAGCAAAACTCGGTATTAATGATTCAGAGAAGCATAGAATTTTAAAATATCGGAGTGGACTTCATAGGTATATTCAAACAGAGATGGATTTTTTAAATATTGAGACATTGGCAACTGCCTATAAATATGCTACAAAAATTGAAGAAAAATCCAAGCAAAGATGGAAGAGGGACTACTTTGCAAACAACAAGCCAAGGGCTGAAGGTGGCAATAAATTTGCAGGGAAACAGGTGACCAAGGAACCTCATTCAAATTCACCCAAGAACACATGGTGGTCTACTAAAAAGACAGACACAGGCATGTGATGTGAGCTGCATAGGTCCCCAACCCATAATACAAAGGATTGTCGAAGTATTAAAAATTTGATGACAGAAATACGAGGGGAGGAAGCTGAACCTGAATCGCCACCAATAGATAATTCTAAGAAAGAGGAGAATGATTCCATCATAGAAGCAAACCCATATGCCATAGTTGGAACTGCTAAAGTATTTCCCCGTGAAGATGAAGAGAGACTTTTTCATTCACAGATGTGGGTTGATGGAAAGCCTCTACATTTTATTGTTGACAGTGGGAGTCAAAAGAATTTGATCTCTAGGGAGACAGTCAAAAGATTAAATTTGAAAGTGACAAGACACCCACAACCATACTCTATGGGATGGGTGAATGAGGGACAAGATATTCAAATCAATCAACAATGTCGTTTGCCATATTCAATCAAGCCTTTCAAGGATGAAGTGATATGTGATGTAGCACCATTGGATGTATGCGATGTCTTGCTGGGGCAGCCATACATGTATCAGAGGCATGGGGTGTATGAGTCAAGGCCACGTAGTGTTACAATCAAGCTTGGTGAGAAGAGGTACCGAATACCAGAGGTATGTCCAACAAAAACTGCATCTTTAATTAGTGCTAAACAATGTAAACGCTTGATTGCTCAAACTGGAGCTTTTATTGTACTCATGATTCGCCCTGAACAAACAAAGTCAGTTGTTCTTAATACACATGCTAAGGTAACAGAGAATCAACAAAATCAAATAGATAAAATTTTGAAAGAATATCACAATGTGTTTACACCACCAGTGGGAGTACCAACACACTGTCAAGTCAAGCACTCTATTGATTTAATTCCAGGCACACCGCTACCACATGAGCCAATATATAGGAGGTCAGTTTTGGAAAATAATGAGATTAAGAGACAAATTCAGGAGTTGATTCAGAAAGGACACATTCGTCCAAGTGCTTCACCTTGTGGAAGTCCAATTGTCCTTGCTAAAAAGAAAGATGGGACATGGAGGCTTTGTATTGATTATAGAGCATTAAACAAAATCTCTGTTAAAAATAGATATCCAATCCCTCGAATTGATGATTTGTTGGACCAACTTAGGGGGGCTAAATTCTTTACAAAAGTTGACTTGAAGTCTGGATACCACCAAGTACCAATTGATCCAGCAGATGTGTGGAAAACTGCATTTAAATCTAAGGAAGGTTTGTTTGAATGGTTGGTCATGCCTTTTGGCCTAACAAATGCCCCAGCCACATTTATGAGATTGATAAATGATGTGCTTAGACCATTCATTGATTCCTTTGTAGTTGTTTATTTGGATGACATACTCATCTTTAGCAGAACTTGGTCTGAGCATTTGCAACATGTTGAACAAGTTCTTTCAACTCTGCAAAAACACAAACTTTATGCCAACATTGAGAAGTGTTCTTTTGGTACGCAGAGTATTCAATACTTAGGGTATATCATTGACATTGAGGGTGTTCATGTTGATCCAGCAAAGATTCAAATAATTCAAGATTGGCCATCTCCTAAAAATTTCACAGAGCTTCGCAGCTTCTTGGGCTTAGCCAACTTCTATCGTAGATTTGTGTTTGGTTTCTCACACATATCATGGCCTCTTAATCAATCACTCAGGGGTGGAGCACAAGCAAAATTTCAATGGACAGAGGCACAACAACAAGCATTTGAGGAGTTAAAGAAAAGACTATGTTCAGCACCAGTATTGGTCCTTCCAGATCTACACCAAGCATTTGAGATAGAAACAGATGCATCAGATTATGCTCTTGGTGCGGTACTCACACAAAATGGGCATCCTGTTGCCTATCACAGTGAAACTTTTTCTGATACAGTACGTAAGTATCCCACCTATGATAAGGAGTTGTATGCCATTGTTCAGGCTTGCAAACAATGGAAACACTATATACTGGGAAAAGAAACTGTTATACATACAGACCATAAACCACTCCAATTCTTGCAAACACAAGGAAAGCTACAGAATGATAGACATCAACGGTGGTTAGTCTATTTACAACAATTTCACCTCAACATTCGTCATAAAAAAGGAAGCAGTAACAAGGTGGCAGATTGTTTGAGTAGGCCTCCAATTGCAGGTTTGACAATAGTGTTGGATTCATGCGGTCATCAATCATCCACTTGGGAACAACTATATAGTACTGACCCTGATTTTGCTAACATCTATAGTAATTTGGTAGAAGGAAAATCTGTCTCTGATTTTCACTTGCAGGATGGGTTTCTTTGCCATAATGGTCACATATGTGTACCCACCGAAGAACGGAAGAAAATGATATGGGAAGCTCACTACAGTCGTGTTGCAGGACATTTTGGTATTGCCTGTGCGATTGCAAAACCAGCAAACCGTAAGTTGGGTCTATACTTACCATTACCTATTCCTGATAAGCCATGGCAATCTATTTCAATGGATTTTATGTCCGGGCTTCCAACTACCAGGCGGGGGCATGATTGTGTATATGTTGTGGTAGATAGGTTTTCTAAAATGGCTATCATGGTGGCATGTAAAAAGATGATTTCTGCAGAAGATACTGCCAAGCTATTTTTTGAACATGTGTGGGTTCATTTTGGTTTGCCAAAAACCATTATTTCTGATAGGGATAGCAGGTTCATCAGCAAATTTTGGTCTGCACTATGGGCTAAAATGGACACGAAACTGACAAAGTCCACAACATTCCATCCTCAAACAGATGGGCAGACAGAAGTGGTGAATCGAATGATTATTCATATTTTACGGATGTATCATTCAAAACATCCTCGCACGTGGGATGAAAGCTTACCCTATGTGCAACACAGCTACAACCGTGCACTCCATAGTACTACAGGGCACAGTCCATTTGAGGTTTCTCTTGGGTACCAGCCATTGGCACCTATGGATGTAGCAATACCATCTCTACAGTCTAGTAGTCCATTGAATGGTGACAAGGAGGTAGATAAAGCAGAAAAATTCATTGATAACATTAGACACCTACAACAACAAGTTTATGAGATATTGGAGCAGAGTAATCAGAAATATAAGGAAAGACATGATAAACATAGAACTCCCCATCAGTTTCAGGTTGGTGACAAGGTATGGTTACATTTTCAGAAAGAGTGTCTGCATGGACCAAATAGGAAGCTTCGACCTCTTCGTTATGGACCATACACTATTGTGAAACAAGTTGGTGAGAATGCTTTTGAACTTAATTTGCCATCCTTTTTGGGACTGCATCCAGTTTTCAATGTGGAGTTGTTGAGACCCTATTTTCCTCCTTTATTGGATATCTCCCAAGCTACTGAATACATTCAAGCTGCAGAGTTAAACCCCTCTACTACTGCTCCAGTCCAGTGTGACCATGTTACTGAAGCCATTTTAAAGACTTTGAGAAATCAGAAAATCCCTTTGTATTGGGTGGTTCGAGCTGGTCAGCATTCTCATCAAGGCAAGTGGCTTACTAAGGAACAAATTGAAGAACAATTTCCTCATCTGTTGCAGCAGATTAGTGCAATGGGGCCCATTGCCTCTTAAGGGGGGAGGAATGATCAGGATTAAATTGGGAAAATATTGAAATCTAATTTTTTCAAAATTTTCTATGTTTTAGTAAATTGCAATTTTGAGGGTCTTCGATGCATTTTTGGACAAATATGCTACATGATGAAACATCATCGATGTTTCCAAAATTTGGTTCTAGATTATTTGAATACCTTTCCAACGCATCAAACGGTTTGTAATTCGGAGCTAGGATGAGAAAGTTATGCCTTCTCAAAGTGGACTAAAATTTTATATTTAGTTTTTTGATAATTTTGATAGTTTTAGTAGTTTAATTGTAATAAACATTATGGTGACTCTTCGTTTCAATTCCAAGGGATTTGTGTGACCCTTGGGATACATTCGACTTGTATAAACTCCAATTTTGAATAGAATGGAGACAGTTTTTGGTTTGCAATCTTCTTGTTGTCAATTTTTGTGTTGAAATCTACAATACCGCAGGTATCACACCAGGTATTGTAATCTGATTTTCATAAATCAAATCAGACCTATTATTCGAATTATAGGTTAAGGGTTTATGTAAGAAGCAGAGCAGAAATCGGTACTAGATCTAGCATTATAGATGCTATTTTGAAGCAGTACAAGACACTGGATTTATACAATCCATTTTGTAAGTCAGTGAGACTTCTATTTTGAGTAGTGTGATCTAGGCACTTGGCCTTCCTGCATGTGCAAGCCCCTCTTGTAGCAGCAATATTGTCTTATTGGCCAATAAGTGAATATTGTGGGTCACAAATCCCATCGAGGTTTTTCCCACACCGGGTTTCCTCATTAAATCATTGTGTTATGGTGTGTCTTTCAGGTGGTTTCTTTTATTTATGTTTATTGCATTATTTTCTGCTTACCGGTACACAATTTTAATATGCTCTACATGTTTTAAGTTAAGAAAATCTAAATACCGGTTAGATACCGATTCACCCCCCTCTCAGTATCTGTGGGAATCCTAACAAGTATGTGATTACAAAAAGAGGGGCTGACACATGCAGGAAGTCCAATATCCTAGAGCGAACTGCTCATCACAAAAGGAGCCTCATTATCTACAAGATAAATCTAGTTTACAATTCAGAAAGAAGAGTGAACTGCAAGAATAACATCTCCTATGCCTGAGTACAGTCCCAGTTAAGCTCAGTACCAGAGGTCTTAAACCTCTTTCACCAACCGAATTCGATCAGCTATGATTTTCCAAAACATCTGCATATGATTACAACCTTATTCGCACACATATATTCACATAACCCATTAACCCATCACCATAACCATGACATGATCTACAAAGAGATCTTACATCATATTTATACCATCCCAAGACCTAAACAATTAGATCGACCACCTAAAAGATAATACAATAAATTCATAACATAAACCCACAATCCAATGATCGACCAAGTCATCCTAAGACCAAAACAACATAATCCAATCAATAAATCCAACCGGTAATGCATCGGGATCAACCACCAACACGTTACATAAACCGGTCCATAACCTAGCAAAGTAAGATAGGATTAGGTCTGGTCCTAAATGCACCACCACTGATCAATAGGAACATGAAGAAGATAACCAACAATATCCTGAAATCCATCTAGAAGACGCACCAACACCACTTATCAAGTGCATCAAGAGATCTTCAACAAAGCTCTGTCGGTAAAACCCTTACCGGTGACCAAAAGGCTTACTAGAATAAATGATAGCTTCTAAGTCATCAAATCCCGAACCAACTGATCGTGATACGCATCTGAATAGCATGAATGACATATCCAAAGTAGTTCCACAAACCAAAGCATACTGGAGCATACCAGATCAATATCATAATCCAACTGCTCTACTGAAACCTATAGGAAACCGGTAAACAACCAAAATAGTCGGTGTTGCCATCAATGAAAAAATATCAATGGAACACATAATCAATTCCTCCAATTTTCCAACATGGAGTAGTCTAATGCTTCAACAACGCATTCAAGTAGTCCCTTGTAGGTTGCCACCTTCTCAAAGGAATCGACCAACACAAACAAATTTCTTTTGCTTCCACCATATATAAGTGGTCTTTATGTTTGAAGTTTTAAAATGATGTTCACTAATGAAATGTAGGAATCTTGATGAAGTTTATGCAAAATTTAAAAAAAATTGTTTGATATTTTTTTATAAGTTTAAAGTAGGGAATTTGAATTGCTAAAAATTTTAGAGCAAAGTGAGGATGAGTTAACATCACAAAAAGGAAAATGAGAAAACAATTTAATTTTTTCCTATTTATTTGCTTCAAATAGATAAATTCATTATATAGTGCATGCAAATAAAATTTATGTTTTTATGAATATTTATTCCATAATAACATTTTAAAGTCAAACTAACTAAAATAGCATAGTTTTCATATAATGTCAAATTTTGTCTTATTTCTTAATAATTTTCAAAAAATAAATTATACCCTTTTGGAGATGATTCTCTCCTCTAATACATTCTATATTATTTATTTATTTATTAATATGTTTATGTGTGTGTGTATACATACATACATACATACATACATAGATACATAGATACATATATAATTTCTAATTACCCTCATATTTGATTATAAAATCCTACTTGCAATATTTAAAAAAAATAAATATTAAGAGTAATGAAAATATGGAAAAAAATTGGATTCTAGACTTTGCCCTCTACAAAAGGGTATTTTCAAAAATTTCATGAATTTTTCCCTAGTTATATAGAAATTTAGATTTTTTGATCTAATAAGCAAGGAGAGGGCCCTCGTCCCATATAAAAAAAAAAAGTTCTGAAAATCCACCCAAAGAAAAAAAAACTAGCTCAGAAATAGATAGAAGTAGTTGAACTATCAATAACCCCAAACAAAACCCTCATTTATGCAACCAAAACCATTATAAATATAACTAACATTTATAGAGAGCATCAAGATAGATAACTTGGTACTTAAACTAGAAATATACCTACTAACCATTAACAAAATTAGGCACTTAGGCTTGAATAAAGTATTAGGAGTTAAATTTTTCATATCTAAACTAATAACATCAACTAAACTATTACTACTAAAATGGCATAGAAGCCACCACCATATAAAGAGAAAAAATGAAAAAAAAAACTATGAAAGTCTTAATTCTTCGAGCTAAATTGACTCTCCCATTCTTTGCCAATACCTAGGGGTTGTCCTTCCTATCTCCCTGTGAAGAAATATGGCCTTTAGTGTCTCATCCAACTTGTCCTTGCTATTCCTTGTATTTTTCTTGAGATTTTTATTTATCTTGGTTTAACTAAAACCATGCCCACTATCACTTTGCACGTTATACTATTAGTGATAATGGTAAGGTTTTTTTTATAGTAGTTTCAAAATGTTTTTTACTAGCTCTAGAGTACTTCACCTTTTCTTCCACATCCTTCATTTTGCATGTAGATCCGCCACTTGGGCTTTCAGGTTAGCAACCAATTCAATGTCCATATTATTATCATTTGCTATCTCCTTAAAATCCTCAATTTTTTTTTTCATAACTTCTTCCTTTCCATCTAAGATCTCAATATCTTGTTCCACCTAATCCTCTTAAGCTTCATCCTCATCTTCCAAAACAACATTGTCCCTACTTATATCTTTGGTCTCCTCCTCTTCCTCACAACAATCCTCAAATTCTAACTCCTCACTATTATTCTTTTTTTTAGGTAAAAATTCCTCATTGGAAGGAATTTCATTTGCAACATCTTTTTCTTCTTTTGTATGTCATTTTTTTTTTATATCCTTCTTCTTAAGCCTAGCAGAGAAATGACTACCAAGTTTGGTCTCTTGTTTAACCATCTGTTATTTACTATTCTCCTCTTCTCTCTTATCCATAACTATGAGAATAACTAGTTGATTTATAGGGAGAGATTAGGGGGAGAAACAGAGATAGAGAGTGGTAAGGAGAAAGAGATAGGAGATAGAGATGGAGATGGAGAGGGATATAGAGAGGAGAGGGAGAGAAATATAGGATATAAAGGGATAGATAAAGATGAAAGATAAATATTTATATATAGAAAGGGGAAGAGGGAGGGAGAGATAAAAAAGATAGAGATAGGAAGTGATGTATGGAGAGAGGTGGAATGAGGGAGATATGTAGGGGTAGAGAGAGATGGATCTAGATAATGAGATAGTGATATAGGGGGATATGGAAGAATAAATATGGGGACATATAGAAAGAAAGTCGAAGGGATATAGGTATCTGGAAGTCTAGCAAGAGGAAGAGGGGTGAAATTGATGGATAGAGAGAGGGAGGGGGAGAAAAATAGACAGAGAGAGTTGGGGGGAGAGATAGAGAGAGAGAAAGATGAGGAAATAGAGAGGATGAGATAGAGAGATATAGAGAAAGAGGAGACAAAGAGTGAAAGGGATATATATATATATATATATATATATATATATATATATATATATATATATATATATATATATATATATATATATAGAGAGAGAGAGAGAGAGAGAGAGAGAGAGAGAGAGAGAGAGAGAGAGAGAGAGAGAGAGAGAGAGAGAGAGAGAGAAGTGTTGGAATCAATTATCACTAAGAGGGGGGAGGTGAATTAGTGTTATGCAATTTTAAGCATTCATTAACTGATTCTTAATCTGTTTGCAGCAACTAGATGAAAGATAGATGCATAACATAAAGAAAACAATCATAAACACAATAACACCAAGATTTTTACGTGGAAAACCGGTTAAGGAAAAAACCACAGTGTGATTCAAACACACAATATTATTATATACTCTGTTAGTAGTATAAAAATATTACATAAGGGAACGCACATGCATTCAGGCACACTGCCTAGAGCTCACTCCTCAATTACAGGTAAGGGCTACAACCATGGAACACTTGCTGCATTAGAAATGTTTTTAAGAGATTACAATGAAGTTTGAACTATGAATTAGCATCACCAAATGCTTGTATATAGCTTTGGTTAAGCATAAAGTACTATATCTTACTCAACTCTGCAATACTGTTGTGTTTTGATATTCTACTTCAATCTAGAGCATAATTTTAACACTTGCACACGTGAAACTCCACAGAATCGGTCACACCCATCACTAATTAAGAACCCTTTCATGTCGGCTTCAAGACCACATCACAAAAGATGAAGCTTGTAAATAAGTCGGCTCAAATATATCTCCAATGCATATGCGGACCAAAATAAAATGTCCACATGCTTCCCTTATGTTGGCCCAATATCCTCAAACATACAAATAATCGTCAAAATCAATCCGCAAAATCTGTAAGATGAATTTGCACATGTTACCGCTGATATGCATTGTTCTTATCAATAACTAGTCTACCAAATCTTCCAATTATCACCAAACTCATCATCGGAGGCCACAAGCCAGGAATAAGACATATTACACATCTATAAGTCATCTCCGAAATCCGCAAAGAAAACTACTTAACCAAAATAATCTGCCAACCAAAACTTGAACACTCTACCAGATGCACTATTTCTACCAGACCTCACTAATCTTCTAACATTTTTTTAGAATGATCACATCATGAACTGTGGATACAAAATCTGATATGAGTTGCCATCAATTACAATATCTCATCATTCCTATAGTGTCTCTTGCCAACAAGAAGATGAGGAAGAGATACAAATATGTGGGAAAAGAAAGAGATACATATAGAAAGATGGGAAGAGAAAGACATGGATAGAAAGAGATACAGAGAGGAGTGAGAGCAGAGGAAAGATGGAGGTAGAGATGGAATGAATGAGAGAGAGAGGTCTTAGAGGGAGAGATAATTCAATTAATAGAGATGGGTAGAGGGAATGATATAGATAGAGTAAGATATAAAGAGAGAGAAGGGATATAGAAAGAGATAGGTAAATACAGAGATAAAAAAAGGTAGATATGGATAGAAAGAGATGTTTGGATTAAGGTTTCTCAAAATTTGTAAATCCTAACATTGATTTTGTTATAATTATTTATTATTTTAATTTATTAATTGCCTACAAATATTTAGTCATACAGTGCGACCCACAGGCTTGGTGATATCCTACTCAGTGATGACTCTAGGACACATATGTTGCACATGTGGTAGCAGGCATCCCACATTGAGGATCTTGATAAGTGTCATGTTATGACAACCTATGGTAAATTCTATAAAAAATTGGACAAGTAGTAGGGGATACCTTTGATTGGAGAAGGTGGGTGCCCAAGTTGGGCTATGATAGGTTGGAGGAGAATCAACTCATAATAGTTAGTTATCATGGATTCTCTTATAGTTGTAAGTGTTGTAAGTTATAATATTTGTAAAATGCATAAAAGCATCTGTCATACATCAAAATTGTAAATTTTGTGTGCCCAACTTAGGACACTTTAATGGGAAGTCATTTGGAGATGTGCATGTGTCATTTGCATGTTTTTTTATGGCTAAAAAATAGAGCCAAATATTTTGCATGACCCCATTTTCTATCTTCATCTAGCAACTACCTCTTGGATTGTGTTTCTCTCTATATATAAGGTGTATTTGGAGAGTATTAGTTATGTTATTTTTTGCAAGTGAAGAGTTATGCTGTCAAAATTGATCCAGATTGTGAGTTGTTAGTTGTAGACTATTGTTGAAGAAGCTAAGTGTTGAAATTGTATTGTAATAATTAGTTTACTGGAATACAAATTTATGTGCTTTTGGAGTGTAGTGTTTTTCTCCCAAAAGGGTTTTTCCCATAGTATATATTGTGTTCATTATTTGTAGTGTCCTAAAATTGCACCCTTCGCAATTTTGACCATATTTTGGGCCCTCACCTTAGTGTTCTTATCCTTATGCTTGATCGAGATTTATTTATGTCTCTACCATGCAATAAATGTCATATTTTCATCTTGTACCTTGTTGGGACCCCTTAACCCTGGCCCAATTTGGGGTAGGACTAGGGCGTGGCACCTTGGTCCTCAATGGGACCATGGCACCATGCCATGGTCCTCCCTAATTGGGGCCCAATTTGAATGCTAGGCCCTATCAAAAATTTGATTGGGAATTACCTCTCCATATCGGCCTATGTTGGAAAATTAATATATTTGATGACAATTTAGTATATAAGGAGGTCTTTCCCTCTCATTTGGGCATAAAGGCGAATAAAAAGAGAAGGCAAGGAGAACTACATTCAAGCATCGAATAATTCATCATCAGACATTTCTAGAGGTCTTCAAGGCTACATATTCTTCATATATCCATTATGGAGCAACATTACATCATTCATTTACAAGCATGTGTGTGTGATTAGGGTTTTGTCATGTTTATGCCATTTCATACAATATATGTGATTACATTCAAGAAGAAAAGCATTATTAGTTATTGCAGATATGAGGTATATCCTTCCATCATTTTATTTCAGTATTTACAATATTCCATTCAAGGTTATTCCAAACTAGGGTTTGACCTAGGAAAACCTCTATTCCCAACCTTTTTCCCCTTTCTTTTTGTGTGCAGGAAACAAGTGTGCTACTATACTTCTCAGAATAAGCTTTAGACACAAAGACAAATCAACCATTTTTGGTTTGCAAAAAACTCGGAGGACCATGTTGCCACATCACGATCTCTTCTTTTTGGGGGCATTTTTGTAGGGAAGATCCAAATCAACTTATATTAATCAGATCCAGGTGCATGACAAAATCCTAGACTTGTAGCTCATTATTTTCTCAATTTTGTCTTCAATTTCAACACTTTACCCTAAATCAGTGTTTCAACTTACAAAAGAGGGAAAAACACATCATAATTAGTCAATCCACTTAGTACTCAGTCCTTATCTTATTTGTGATTGAATCTAGTGAATTCCTCCCCCAAAGCGAAAAGTGATTTGGTGGTTTCTCCTTCTATGTTACAAATTGCCAAATCAAAATTTCCCCTTTACATTATTGTATACCTGTTGGAAACTTGGGTTATGTTAAGATATGTTGTTATTTATCTCAACCTATCTAGTGTTGTCATTGATGTCACTATGTGTTTTAGATGGTTCATAAGTGAGTATCTTGATGTTGATGTGTGGTTTGGTGGGGATGTTGAGGTGTTTTGGAAGGCTAGGGTAGTAGAATTTTGAATAATGTAGGAAACAATATCTATATGTAGGAAATAGTATTTAATGATTCCAGTGGAAGAATTCTTTGCATTACTCTGGATTGTGAATATATTATCGATTATGGTTTTGGATGTAATATCTATGATCTATGTATATTGCGCTATCAAGCTTTCAGGTCCTCTATTGCTCACATGGTAGAGTTTGTTATTGTTGTTTCTGACAGTGAGGTTGTCTATCAGAACTAGTCTAGAGAATGCTTGGTGGTTCTCTGGTCTATGTGGATTCAAGTGTTGTGTCTTGGAGTATATGTTCATTTAGTTTGTGTAGTGCTCCAGTTCCTTTTTCTAGTGCTAGTTTGATAAGAAAGTAGATTTATGTTGTTCTGTGTTTCATGTTGTCAGCTGGTTTGTCTTCTGCCTAATTGAGGTGGTGTATCTTATTTAGATAATGCTCCCTTGGTCTGAATACGCATTGAAGGTTGAGTTTGTATGTTGATATGGGTCTCACCATGGTACGTTTTTATCCACATTGTGTATTTTACATAGGAGGATGTCTTTGGGTTGACTAGTTAACATGTTTTATTGTTTATCCATGCATTTCATTTGATGCCAACTTTGGAGGTCATGTTGGTGTGTGTGGATCATTGGAATCACTTTAGAAGGATGTGTTTTGATGTGTTAGGGACCCCTCTATCTCCTTGAGTGGATTGCATTACGTATTATTAGTTTGGCTGGCTTAATTTATGTAATCTTGTATATTTTTTCTATGGCTGACATAGTCACGAGGTGATCCCACAATGGTGGGTTACACTTTCACCCACGAAGGAAAAACATAGGTGGGGAAATTGTTTTGTGAAGTGCATTCAATAGAACACCCACCCATGTTCGATCAAGCAGGGGGCGTTCAATCAAACACCATGTTTGATCATACGGTTGACGTTAGGGGGTTTAATCAAATGGGATATTTTATTATGCAGGAGAATCCCCAGTCGATGAGAAATCTTGCATCAACCAAAAACATTTCCTTTCAGTTTTGTTCTTGTTTAGTTCTTTGTGCAGTCTTAGTATTCTTACCGGTATGTACCGGTAGTTGCTTGTTCTTCATGACATACCTTGTTTGTAGTTTCCTAGTGGTTTCATGTGGTTGATTCCATATTTATTGTTCATTTGGGTTCTTCTCCGATCAGTTATCACTTCCGGTTGGCTGTTTTTGGGTTCTCGGGACAATTCTTGTGCTTACCAGTTTTTTTTCCTTCATTACTGGCATGATTCTTGGAGTGTGGATCCATCTTGGGTCTTATCTAATGTTTTTTGGTGTGTGGTCGGCCTTCCTACTGAACCGCATCACTTGGTTGTTATTTTTTGAAAATATTTCTTAAATATTAGGGCCGACCTAATTACAAGTTTCATTTTCCTGCATTGGTGAATGTAATCTTTTGAGGCTGACTTGGATATGTTCCAGTGGGTATAAATATGATGTTATGCAACCATTTGTGGGGAAAAAGGAGGTAGAACTGAGAATAAGGATTGAGATTTGCATGTTGTGATCTAGTTGATTCTTAGAGTCTCGGTTGGATTGTATCTGGCTTGAAGCCTACATGTAACCGATAAAGTTACTGGATGTTCTTTGATGATAATATGAAGATTGTCGAATGATTTCCAAAAGTTCTAAGGTTGTAATATGATCTATTTATGTGAATTTGTTATGTTTTCTTACTACTTCCATTGTGTCTCTCTTGCTACATAAGCCAGTTGCTTTTTGAGGGTTTTTACCGGTTATGGCTGCATCATTTTATTAATATTTTAAGGAGTTTGATCGAACACCCCCTTTGATCAAACCCCCTTTAAACCATTTTTTTTTAACAAACAGTATATGAACCCAAGGTGACAATTATTTTATCAATTTCAACTGTCTCTCTATGCTCCGTAGGGCATTAGATCGAACCCCCTATCCTATTTTTGGCCACCAGGGCTCCTCAACACTTGACACCACCCACTATTCTAGCTTTATTATACCAAGTGCACCAAATTCTTTTTTTTCTTGTTTAAAATTGCTCAAGTACATTGTTTTTTTTGTTTTTTTATTATTTTTTGTTAGATTTATACAAAAAAAATTAGTAAGTACAAATGTTTATTGTTGTATTTTTGTATTTTTAGATAAATAATTACATATTTAAATCACATATAATTCATTAAAAGAACTTAGAATTTAAAAAATAAAACCTAGATAACCTAAAATGTTTTTAGAAAACCTTAGAAAAATCTTATAAGACCATACAAGTTTATAAGAAAACCTTAGAAAATGTCTTGTATTACATTATAAAACCATATTAAAATCTTTAAAAACCTTAAAACATTTTCATTAAAGCCTTCCTCTCTCCGTTTTCAATTCTTTTTCTAAGCATATTTTGCTTTCTCCCTTTGCCACCTTTAAGTCTTTTTACTTTGCCTCTCTCTCTCTCTCTCTCTCTCTCTCTCTCTCTCTCTCTCTCTCTCTCTCTCTCTCTCTCTCTCTCTCTCTCTCTCTCTCTCTCTCTCTCTCTCTCTCTCTCTCTCTCTCTCTCTCTCTCTCTCTCTCTCTCTCTCTCTCTCTCTCCCCCCTTTAAGTCTCTTTATACACTCTCTTTCAAAATCTATCTCCCTCTATGGACTTTAAGTATTTCTAAAAACTCTCTCTAGATATATATCTCCCTCTCTCCTCTTAAGCCATCTCTCTCTCTCTCTCTCTCTCTCTCTCTCTCTCTCTCTCTCTCTCTCTCTCTCTCTCCCTCTCTCTCTCCTTAAGTGTTTTTACTCTCTCTCTTTGTCTCTCTCTCTTCCCCCCTTAATTATTTTTACTCTCTTTCTCTCTCCCCCTTAAGTATTTTTACACACACTCTCTCTACTTTTCTCTCTCCCTCTAGTTAGCTCCATTCACATGGAGAGACTATTAGCAATGCAACAAACTCCACCAAAATAAGGAGGGTATTCTGAGATCTAGACCTGTATACTTGATAACTCTATGACAAACAATAATCTATAGGTTCAGAAAAGGTGGATATGTCTCAAATATATAGAAATTCCTCACATAAACTCATATTAAATCTTAATCCAATTGGCCTCAAATTTAATTGATAATAATAAACTATGCATCTCTTAAAATATATGAGGGAATGATGGAAATACACTTTTAGATTTATACTCTAAGACCTTTAATGTCTGTGGAGATGCAACATTTGAAACAAATTAAATAAGAAAGTAGAGAACATGAAAGGAAATGAGATGTTGATTTTTTGATGTGTTTCCAAAGCAAACCCTGGACAACTTCACAGACAAGTGTCTACTCCCCGGGCAAGGAGTCAAATCCTAGATTATGAATGCAAACCCAAACAATAGATTACTTTAAATTAGTGAGCCCTTTGGGCATTAATACCTAACATTAACACAACTCCTCCTATTGTTCCATAAACCATTCTTGTGAATCCATAATATATTTCCAGATTCACTGTAACCTGCAGATAGACTTTAATTCCTTCCTTGAAGGAAACCCATATAAATAGTTACACGTTAACAGGGAAATTGTCTAGACAAATCAAAATACCCTTAACATTATGATTCATATGAAAACTGAAAATACAAATGGAGACAACCTTTGCAACAATTTAATAATCTGGTCACATCAACTAATTGAAACTACTGGGAGAAATTTGTACATTCATCCACTATGAAATTATCCAAACACTAGATTATACACAACTCTATCCTACTTGCCCAGAAGATGAGAAAATTCAGAACCCTTTACAATTTGAAAGAAGGAGAATTTAAAGAAAAGAAAGAAAGCCCTAAAGTGCATCTGGAGAATACACTTAAGAATATCCTTTGCACCCGATTTGGAATTTGAATCTAATTTTATTTTCCTTTCCTTCTCTTATTCTTTGCCTCCAGAAAATATCTGATCCTTAGTTAATTTAATCTACACCTTTCCCTTTTGGTTTCAAGTATTTACTCATTTTACTTAGCTTTTTCTGATGAAGACACTATGCACTTGATGAGAATATTAGTGGGAAAAAGCATGGATTTGTGTCACACTTTGGGCCAACTGAGGGTAGTTCGACCGGACTACCCCCGAGTTGTGTGGTGCCCCGTGGTGCCAAAGTGGCACAAGGAGTCTGACCTAGACTGTCGGTTTTATAAACCAATTTTTCGTTGACCGACCCTCATTTGCACTCTGAAGAGCTTTTGGAGTTTGGCTAGACTCATAAGTAGCTTATTTCTAGCCCCCATTTTTCTAGGTAGGTTCATTTTTTTTCCTATTTTTGGGTTTTGTATTTGTAATTTAAAAAAATATATTTATTGTTATAATTTTTTTTATTCTATAATTTATTAATTTTTTGAATAGTTTTAGAATTAAAACATTAGAAAAATGTTAAAAAAATTAAACCTAGTAAAATTTGAAAACTGACACTATGAAACTTTTAGAAAAATATGCACATATACCTATTAAATAATTAAAAAAAATATTATTTTCTCACCCTTACATATAAACCATAAAAAATTATAATTAATATACTACACATAAAAAATAAAATCCTCGCACTCATACAAAGACATAGACACATACACCTACACCCACACCCACACCCACACCCAGACTCACGTGCACATACACTCAAATACACATACACACACATACTATACATACATAGATGTACATGTGTGTGCATGTGTATGTGCGTGTATGTATGTGTGTATGTACATGTTTATGTATGTATGTATGTGTATATGTATGTGAGTATATGTATGTATATGCACATATGTGTGTATTGATAGATTTGATACTAAATGTTTAGTACATACGCCAAGCTAACAAGATGAGAGGGGGGGGGGGTGAATCATACAAACTTAGTCTTCCATAAAATCAACTGATTTAACCTCGGTAACATATACTTCAGTAATATAACCAAAACTGCTAAACATGCAAACTCAAAAGCATATAAACATCATAACACTTATAACACCAGATTTAATGTGGAAACCCAAATAGGGAAAAACCACTATGGGATTTCGGACCCACTAAGAAATATACTCTTCTAGAGTATGCTCGGTTAAAAGCAAATCCTGTTAAAGATTACAAACACATTGCTAAATGTGACCCAGTTAAGGGATTTCCCTCAGATCTGTTAGGATCTTCACTTTATTAGAAGTGACCTTGTTAGAGCATTTCAAACACTCAATAAGAATGTCACCTTGCTAGAGGATTTTACAAATAAGACTGTTAAGTCCACTCGGTTAAGAGATTTTCTGTTACTCCACAAAATAACAGTAATAAAAATATATCTGCAACTTCACATCTAAAAATGCTAAAGAAGATTCTTATTTGCTCAATACAATCTAGTCATAGAACTTGTCTTGACCTTTGTTGGGCTCTATACACTGTTAATCAAACAATTCTTCAAGCTTATGTGCTCAGTGATCACTATGTAGCATCCCTGTGCTTACATTTGCCCGCATACATTGTTTATCAACAGTTCCCTATTTATAAACAATATCTAACCGCTTAATCTCCTTGATCACATATCCCATGATCAATCATAGCCATTAGATCTTCAAACTTGACTAGGTTCAATGTATCCTTCGATCTAAAAAACATTTTACCTTGCCTTGGAACTTGCATACATTTCTTAGAACTTGTGCTAAGGTATTGCGGTTCAATCTGAGATGTAGATCTTTTTGCTGATCTTTCATTGCCATAGATTCTTAACAAACTTCATACACGTTGTATCAATCATTTAATCATAAAATAGCTCATCAGCTTCCATCATTAAATAACACTTTTATTCATTCAATGCATTCTGTTATTACTCGGTTGCAGCTCGGTGAATACTAAACTTTACTCGGTAGACATTCTGCCTTCATTAACCGATAGCGATAACCTTAGGGTTTACCGATTAGGTTCCTTAGCATTTATCGACTAGGTTCTTTGCTCGGTAACATAGTACAGTATTAACCTTTCAATCAACAACATATGTAAGATATCAAAACAATCTAAACATCATGATCTCATCATTGTCTAACTCGATA
Source organism: Cryptomeria japonica (assembly GCF_030272615.1). Taxonomy (NCBI): domain Eukaryota; kingdom Viridiplantae; phylum Streptophyta; class Pinopsida; order Cupressales; family Cupressaceae; genus Cryptomeria; species Cryptomeria japonica. Next base: position 173,123,345 of record NC_081409.1, read on the forward strand.
ATAGTTGCCCAGTGAATAACTTATTACTCCCCTTTATCATCATATTCTTTCGGTGTCATTTACCGACTTCCTAAATCTTCTCAAAACATACTTCTTAAGATATGGCAACATCATACTGAATTAGAAAATTAATTTCTTGACATCAATGACAAAATAATAATATTAAGACAGTAAAACATCCTTAATCAGTTATATCCATAATCATCAACAACCTTCTCAATATCCTTATTGAAATGTCAACAATCTCTGATTGTAATTGGAATGCCAATAATCTCCCTTGTCTGTTATAATGCCAACAATATCCCCCTTTGACATTGATGGCAAAACCAATTGATTTGACCTAATTGATTCAGATTCAGATTGCTGTGAAATTCTGAAATGCTGAAATGCTCTCCCCCATACATTGGTCTTCTCCCCCTTTGACAACAATGCCAAAAAGTAAAGAACTAAAACATGATTTCTTCCCCTGAGAAGTGAATTCCTTGCTATTCAGTATCTACTCAGTCTCGGTCAGAGCATTTTGTCTTCAATGCCTGTTCCCTATATTGTTTCCTATATTATTTCCTGTACACCTTTAGAAAACCTCCTTAAGTGTGTAAATAAGCATCAACTCTAAAAGATATTCTATAGAGTCATCAAATTGATGCTTTCACCGAACTCGGTTAGTGAATGGAAGATAGGGGTAGGACCCCTAACTTGCTTCTGAGATACTTAAAAGTGTTCTTAGGTAGTGGCTTGGTGAAGATATCTGCTATTTGTTCCTTTGTGCTAACATACTCCAACACCACTTTCTTGTCTTGAACTTCTTCTCTAAGATAATGATATTTGATAGAGATGTGCTTTGTCTTAGAGTGCATAACAGGGTTCTTTGAAATGTTAATAGCACTAGTATTATCATAGAATATAGTTACTGGCTCGGTAACTTTCTCATTTATACCTTCCAACAGTTGTTTGATCCATGCTATATTAGTGCAATTTAATGCTGCAACAACATATTCAGCTTCTGCTATTGACTGTGAAACACATCCTTGTTTCTTGCTAAGCCAACTCACTAGTCTTTCTCCCAAAAAGAAAGCTCCTCCACTTGTTCTTTTCCTGTCATCAATGTTGCCTGCCCAATCAACATCAGTATAAACTTTTAAATAAAAATCATTTCCTTTCTAATATACTAAGCCATAATCCTCAGTGCCTCTCAAGTATCTGAAAATTCTTTTGATTGCTGTCATGTGTGTTTCCTTGGGATCTACAGAAAATCTTGCAACTATACCTACTGCATGTGCTATATCTAGTCTACTGTGAACAACATATTGCAACTTTCCAATCATAGATCGGTAAAGTGTCTCATCAATAGATGCAGATTCATCATTCTTTGATAGTTTACAATTGGTAGTCATAGGAGTGCTTATAGGTTTTGAATCCTCCATTCCAAATTTCTTCAAGATTTCCTTTATGTACTTGGATTGGGTAATGAAAATCTCATCTTTCATTTGCAGTATCTGTAAACCTATAAAATACTTCATTTCACCGATCAGTGACATCTCAAATTCTTTGCTCATTTCATTTCCAAAGTTCTTGCATAAAGAGTCATTTCCACAAAAGATAATATCATCAACAAATATGGTTGAGATCCGTATTCCATTTTCATCATTCTTCATGTACATGTTACTGTTTTCACTTGTTCTTATAAAACCAATTTTGATTAAATATGAGTGCAATCTCTCATACCATGCTCTAGGTGCTTGTTTCCAACCATATTAAACTTTGTTCAATCTACATACCTGATCATTATTCTTGTCTTCAACAAATCCTTTAGGTTGTTCAATAAAAACTTCTTCTTCTAATATACCATTCAAAAATGTAGATTTGACATCCATTTCATATACCTTGAAATTCTTAAAAGCAGCATATGCCAACAATGTTCTTACTGCTTCAAGTCTAGCCACAGGTGCAAAAGTCTCACCATAATCAATTCCTTCTTCCTGAGCATAACCTTTGCAAACTAGTCTTGCTTTATTTCGAATGACCTCACCTTTTTCATTTAACTTGTTTCTGAAAATCCACTTAGTACTGATTACATTTTTGTCCTTCAGTCTTGGGACCAGTGTCCATGTGTCATTCTTTTTGATTTGATCAATCTCTTCTGTCATAGCATTTATCCAATCTTCATTGTTGAATGCGTCTTTCACTATTCTCGGTTCAAATTTAGATATCAAACATGTGTTCTGTCTCAGTTTATTCCTTGTCATCACTGGATCATCCTTATCTCCTATAATCTGACTTGATGCATGATGTCTTCTGACATACTTGGCTAATACAGGCTCGGCAGGCTCTGTATGATCTTCTTCGTCACTCAATAATTGGATATCCTCTTCATTTCCTTCTGCAGTCTTCTTGGTAGAACTTTTCGGTTGAACATATACAAATCCTTCATAATCTTCTGGTTCTTTGGAGTTCCCTTCATCATTTCTTTCTGCAAATTCATCAATTTTCATATTTGCACTTTCTACTATTTTGTTAGATGATTTGATCAGACATTTAAATGCTTTGCTTCTAGAAGAATATCCTAGAAATGTTCCTTCTTCACTTTTCTGATCAAACTTACCATATTTGTAATCTTTGTGAACATAGCATCTACTCCCAAAGATTTTAAAATAACTTACATTAGGTTTCTTGTCATACCAAATTTCATAAGGTGTCTTCAAAGTTCCTTTCTTCAGTTGTACTCGGTTCAGGGTGTAAACTGTTGTGCTTATTGCTTCTCTCCAAAATGTTTGTGGCACTTTCTTTTCAATCATCAGGGTTCTGGCACAATCCACAATAGATCTGTTTTTTCTCTCAGCTATTCCATTTTGTTGTGGAGTTCTAGGTGCAGAGACTTGTCTTTTAATACCATGATCATTGTAGTATAAGTTAAACTCATCAGATGTGAACTCTCCTCCTCTATCTGATCTAAGACATTTCAGTTGTCTTCCTGTTTCATTTTCAACTCTTGCCTTGTACCATTTAAACATTTGAAAAGTTTCTGATTTTTCTTTTAAAAACATTACTGACATCATCCTTGAATAATCATCCACAAATAATATGAAATATTTATCACCATAATAACTTTGAACTTTCATAGGACCACAAAGATCAGTATGCACAAGATCTAAAATTCCCTTAGAAGTGTAAGACTTACTTGTAAAGCTTGATCTTGTCATCTTACCCATTTGGCATCCTTGGCACATAGCATTCTCAGGTTTCTCAAGACTCCGTAGACCTCTTACTCAGTGCTTCTTGCTTATTTTGATCAGATTATCAAAATTTACATGACAAAACCTTTTATGCCATAACCAGGTATCATCTATCTTTGCATATAGACAATTCTTCTGAGTTGAGTCAAGGTGAAATGTGTTACCTTTTGTTTGTGTCTTGGTAGCAGCAACTTTTCATGCTTGTCATGAACTTTGACAATTCCTTTTGGAAACTCTATTCGGTCGCATGTGTTGTTTAGCTGTGCTACACTCAACAAATTGTATTTCAAACCTTCAACCCAATAAACATCATTGGATTTTGCATTGTAAAGAAGTGTTATAGATCCTTTACCTCTTACCGGATATGGTGCATCATTACCAACTCTTACATAGCCTCCATCATAATCTTCTAATATAACAAACTTGTGTTTATCACCTGTCATGTGATGTGAGCATCCACTATCTATGATCCAAGAGTCATTAGTATTTATATGAGATACTAAAGCTTTTTCTTCATACCTTTCTTCATCTGATCCATCTTTAATAGCCACATAAACAAATTCCTCTGTATCAGTTTCATCTAATTTATCATCATTAGATTCCTCATCAGCTATTAGACATGTCTTTTTATCTCTTCTCCTGAAGTCTCGGTGTCCTCTATAATGATTATCTTTCTGTCTGTCATCTCGATAATCTCTCTTTTCACTAGATTCTTTGTTAGGACAATTAGAAGCCATATGTCCAATTCTATCATAGTTAAAACATTTCAAAGGTAACTTTTCTTTATACTTATCTTTTCTTCTCGGTAGCCTTCTAGCTAGTAATGCTTCAAATTCTTCTTGCTTTCTGATTTCCTCATACAGTTTGTGCACTGTTTCCATATTCTTACGAATCTTTCAATTGCTCCACTATGATTTCTTTCAGAGTATTTACTCATTCTATCATTTTAATCATCAGATTCATCGATATGAAAAGAACTGAATGCAGACTTTACTTTGTTTACCGAAGACCCACTGTTATCAAAGTTACTTAACTCAAATGCATGTAGCTTAGCAATAGTAGCATCTAAAGAAACTGGCATATTGGGTATAGACCTCAATTCATTGATTGCAGAGACTTGGATTTCATAAGCTGGTACAAGGGTTCTTAACAACTTACTTGTTATATTCTTATCTTCAATAGTTCCACCTACTCCTTTGATTTGATTGACAATCTCCTTTAATCTTGTACTATACTGGGTTATGTTCTCACCTTCATTCATCCTCATAGATTCTAGTTGTCCTCTTAGACTATCCACTTTTGCTCTTTGTACATGTTCATCTCCACCATACATAGATATGAGCTTGTCCCACATTGCCTTTGCATCATTGCAACCTTCTAGATAATTAAACTCTGAGTTGGTCAATGCAGATGTTATTTCAATCATAGCTTGAATATGTTCTTGGTTTTCCTTTATCTCTTCCATTGTCAATGGATAGGTGCTTGGTGTGATGAAATCATTCTCCAGATAATATACATCATATTCTCTAATTCCTGATAAGTGCAGCTTCATCCTTTTCTACCATGTAGAGAAACTTGTCTTGTTCAACTTTGGTGCATCCCTCTTATACATCTTCCGATCTTTGCCTCAAGTGCCTTTAAACTTTTTCTTCCGGAGTCCAAAGCTCTGATACCAATTGATAGATCTGATACTAAATGTTTAGTACAGATGCCAAGCTAACAAGATGAGAGGGGGGGGTGAATCATACAAACGTAGTCTTCCATAAAATCAACTAATTCAACCTCGGTAACATATACTTCAGTAATATAACCAAAACTGCTAAACATGCAAACTCAAAAGCATATAAACATCATAACACTCATAACACCAGATTTAACGTGGAAACCTAAATAGGGAAAAACCATTGTGGGATTTTGGACCCACTAAGAAATATACTCTTCTAGAGTATGCTCGGTTAAAAGCAAATCCTGTTAAATATTACAAACACATTGCTAAATGTGACCCGGTTAAGGGATTTCCCTCAGATTTTTTAGGATCTTCACTTTGTTAGAAGTGACCTTGTTAGAGGATTTCAAACACTCAATAAGAATGTCACCTTGCTAGAGGATTTTACAAATAAGACTGTTAAGTCCACTCGGTTAAGAGATTTTCTGTTACTCCACAAAATAACAGTAATAATAATATATCTGCAACTTCACATCTAAAAATGCTAAAGCAAATTCTTATTTGCTAAATAAAATCTAGTCATAGAACTTGTCTTGACCTCTGCTGGGCTCTATACACTATTAATCAAATAGTTCTTCAAGCTTCTGTGCTCGGTTATCACTATGTAGCATCCCTATGCTTACATTTGCCCACATATATTGTTTATCAACAATTCCCTATTTATAAACAATATCTAACCGCTTAATCTCCTTGATCACATATCCCATGATCAATCATAGCCATCAGATCTTCAAACTTGACTAGGTTCAATGTATCCTTCGATCTGAAAAATGTTTTACCTTGCCTTGGAACTTGTGCTTAGGTATTGCGGTTCAATCTGAGCTGTAGATCTTCCTGCCAATCTTTCATTGCCATAGATTCTTAACAAACTTCATACACGTTGTATCAATCATTTAATCATAAACAGCTCATCAGCTTCCATCATTAAATAACGCTTTTATTCATTCAATGTATTCTGTTATTACTCGGTTGTAGCTCAGTGAATACTAAACTTTACTCGGTAGACATTTTGCCTTCATTAACCGATAGCGATAACCTTAGGGTTTACCGACTAGGTTCTTTGCTTGGTAACATAGTATAGTATTAACCTTTCAATCAACAACATATGTAGGATATCAAAACAATATAAACATCATGATCTCATCATTGTCTAACTCGGTAATAGTTTCCCAGTCAATAACTTATTACTCCCCTTTATCATCATATTCTTTCGGTGTCATTTACCTTCTTAACTCTTCTCAAAACATACTTCTTAAGATATGGCAACATCATACTAAATTAGAAAATCAATTTCTTGACATCAATGATAAATTAATAATATTAAGACAGTAAAACATCCTTAATCAGTTATATCCATAATCATCAACAACCTTCTCAATATCCTTATTGAAATGCCAACAATCTCTGATTGTAATTGGAATGCCAATAATCTCCCTTGTCTGTTATAATGCCAACATGTATGTGTGTGTATTCACGTATGCATTCATTGGTATGTGTATGTGTGTGTGTGTGGGTGTATGTGTGCTTACATGTATGTATAGATGTGTATATGCATGTATGTGTGTTTATGTGTATACACATACACATACACATACACATACACATACACATACACATACACATACACATACACATACACATACACATACACATACACACACATACATACATATTGATACACATACACATATAAACATACACACACACACATGCATACATACATACCCACAGATATACATACATACATACATGCATCGATATGCATATATATTGATATACATACACTCATACACACATACACACACATACATGCACATACACATACACACATGCATTACAGACACATACACCTACATACATACATACACACATAAACACATAAACACACATACATACATATAGACATGCACCCACATAAATACATACACATGCATGCATGCATATATATACACATATACACATACACACATACATGCACATACACACACATACATGCATATGTACACACATACATGTTGGAATACAAGGAATACAAGAGCACTGATAGGGGGGGTGAATCAGTGTTCTACTGGTATTATAAGATTATACCTTATTACAACATACACATATAAACTGGTAAATGAAGAAACATATAAAATGAAGTAAATAAATCAGCCACATGAATGAACACCATAACACATTGAATTTTATACGTAGAAAACCTCAAAGAGGAAAAACCACAGTCGGATTTGTGATCCACAATATCAATTCACTAGCCATATGAAAGATATTACATAGCATGGGGGCCTGCACATGTAGGAGGCACACTGCATAGAGCACACTACTCAACACAAAAGAGTCTCACTGACTACAAGCTTTTGCTAAGATAAACACTAATGGTGAACTCACAAAATGCATCTGCAATGCCAAAAAGAGTTTCGGTTATAGCTTTGTTCTGTACTGGTTCATAAACCCTAAAACTTTTTACCAGTATCTCCTTTCTTCCAAGAATGCTTTAGAAAATATCTACTGATTATTGCATGATATAAATTTTGCATACAGATGACGTACATACATATCCTTCACAGCACACTATTCTACTTCCTTGTCATATATCAAAATGACCTAATAAACTGACTTATATACCCTTCACAAACAATATGCCTTATTTTGACTTACAATACATTACAAAAAGGTATTCAATGTCGGTCCTATACAATAATTAAAAAATGATTTTACAAATAAAACCTATTGGATCCCAAATAGATGTCAGCTCCACTAAAGTGTTGGATGTCGGTGCCAGTGCCGGTGCCAGTGGTGACCTTGAATACTCCAATGTCGGTATATGTCAGTGTCTGCCTCCAATGCTAGTATCTACCAGTATATGCCTTCTAGAGAATCTTGTTGCCATCAATGACAACATATGAATCCAATGAGTGTCAATTGCCAACAATCTCCCCCTTTGGCATTGATGACAACACTCATGTGAAAAATGGATTCCTTGCCGGTTCAACTGAAATATCAACTAAACCATGCTCCCCCTGAGCTGATTGACTATGTTTGCAATATATTATCGGTTTGATATCCTCCCCCTAGGATTATATCCATATACATATTTTTCACATACATATACTCCCCCTTTGGCATCAATGCCAAAGACCGGTGAAAGAATTATTACAGATTACTTTACTAGAGCTTGACCAATTTCAAGATTTCCGGAAAAAATTTCTCTAGAAACTGTATATAGGTATCCCAACTAGTTTTGAATGTTTTAGATATGGATACAATTCCACTCAGTAAATGTGCAACTGTTTCTTTCTTAGTGATTTCTGCCTGTGTGGGCTTTGCAAGCATATCCATGCATTCCCTCTTATGTACACCAAGTGAATCCAATCTTGGACTCACCAAACCTCTGAGACTCCTTGATCTCCGAATAATCTTGTTTCTTTCATTTTCAAAAGAAAAAATTTGGTTCTCCAAAGTCCAAATTTGTCCATAATAGATGTTGTAAGTGAAGTTAGTACATCAAAAGAATTTGCAATATTAGCAATCTTTTCTTGTAACTCCTTTATCCTCTTATCTACATTTGTTGTAAGAATATCTATATTACAATAGACCCTATAGATGTTAGTACATTATTTCAAAGATTTTCAATAAGTATAAGTTTCTCTCCAATCTTCCTCTTTTCTGTCTCAATAGTCTAGTCAAAAGTGGCTTTCTTAGCCAAAGTAAATCTTTCAAGTGCTTGCTGGTCGGAAATTTGTTGTAATGATTGAAAGTTTTTAGATATGTGCTTTGTCAATGCCTTAAGCTTGCCATAAGGGCTTGCTTCATTTTCAATCATACATTTTGGAATCAATCTATGCAAAATTGTTATTGACTAATCTATTATTCCTTTGTCTGTAGATCCCTCCTTCATTAGTTTTTGAGCAACCATCATCATTAGCTCTGTGGGACTCATCTCTGTGATTGATTTCTTCTCAACTTGAGTAGTGTCAATTGCCAAAAGTTTTGTTGAGGAATCAACTGTCGATTCAATCTCCTTTTCCTTTTCTTCCTTCTCCTTATCCTCTCCCGGTGTATTCCTTTTCTCATTTTCTTTTGCACTGGTGGCTTCGCCACTTTGAGCAACATCTGTTACTATCGATGGATCATTATCCACAATATTATTTGTATCATGTACATTACCTTTCTCATACTGTACAAATATTGTCTCTGTCTATATAATCTATACACTCTCATCAATTTTAGGTTTATCTGTTGGTTCATTCAAAATTTGATCTGAGCTTTCCAAAATTTCTTTTCCTTTAGATCTGTCCAGAATGGTGGGAGTTGTTGCCTTAGAAAATTCTTCTTGAGAAGTAAGGAAATTAGGATTCTTTTGGAAGAATTTAGCCCAACTATCTCTGGTCTCACTTATTATTTCGTTGACTCTGCCCATCATTAAGCTTATTTGTCGGGGTTTGCTGCTAAAGATTGTTCTATTTGCAACTTCTATACATCTTTTCATTTCCTCATTATTTATAGTACGACAAATGCCTAAAAGTTCATCTTCTTTGATCTCTCTGTCCCTCTTGATTGCATCTAATCTCCTTGCATCTAACTTATTATATAATGATAAAGGAATTTCCTTCAAAATTTCTACCAAAGCCTTCTTATATATGTCTAAATGTAACAAAATTGCTTCTATTTCATTTTGTTCATTGTCATCTAAATGCTCATATAAATTTGACACATTCTTCAAAATTCCATCTTTTGTTACCTCGTCAATTAACTTTGCACAAGTCATTGGGGGGATGATGGTAACGTTACCAGATTCAATTGCTTCATCTATCACACTCTTACTATTTTTCTTGCTGGGGGGTTGTAGGAGCAGATGGAGCAGGCTTCCTCTTCTGAGTAGGTTTCCTTGCCGGAGGTGTGGATGTTGTTGTTACCTTTCTTACTATCTTCCTCCTTGGCTCCACCTTCTTCTTTTCTACCAGAGGCTTGTCAGCTTTCTTCCTTTGTACCCTTCTGAATACAAGAGGTTGATTATCCTCTGCATCAGAGTCAGAAGTGATAGAAGATATGAAAGTTGTTGGCCTCTTTACCATAGGAGCACTTTTCACTTCCGTTGTTGTAGCTGCCATTGTCGGTTGATCTACTAGTTTAGATCCAGAACCTAGTTCTGTATCTATCCTATGAATTACATTCTGAATGAAGGTAGACATTTTGTCTATTTTCTTTTCCCTCCTTTTCTTATTGAAGCCAATTTTAACTTCAAGAACCTTCTCCTCTGCAATACCAAAGTGTTTAGCCTTATCATCCAAATGAGCATCAATCAACATTTTAGCATATAGTTCCATAATTCTATCATCAACTTCATACCCCAATTCAGTGACCCATATTGTTCTAGGTTCCACTACTTCCCGGAGAGTCTTATCTGTTTTTACTATGAAGCAAATTTCAGTGGAGTATTTCTCCACAACGTGTTTGGAGATTCTCTTCCTCAGTCTCATGTTCTCTTCAAAAGTTCTAAAGAAGCCCCAAAGCTTCTCATCCCTGTTGCTACCAAGATCTATGATTGCATCTTTAATCTGCATGCCTACTGGTATGTCATGAGCCCATTGTTTCTTTCCCAAACTTGGTAGCTCATTCATGAAACACATCATTAAGAAGACAATAAGATTTCCAAACCAGAATGTTCTTTTCTTAATACCTTTGATTTTTCCAAGATTTATCATTAATTCACTTCTTAACCATTCACAAATCATACTTTTCATTATTCTTTCTCATTTGAAATGCAACATGGATCATACATGAACTAGCAACAAAGTTCAATCGACTTGATTGTGTTACCTTGTAGCCGATGATCATGCTGGAAAATTTTACATCTATATCTTTAATGGTGCTGACCCTCATCGATCTTCCATCATAGGTTGCGTCGGTGAGCTTTTCAACCTCAGTGGTGCAGATCTTCTTCACTGGTTCCTGCCTAAATTTGGGTAAGCTGGTGGCCACCATAATTTCTTCTTTGGTGATCATGTGAGGTCGGTCCATCCAGATGAATTCATTATGGACCCTGCTCAGAACATATCTAATTATTCTATCCTTGAATTCCGGTATATACAGGATTCCGGTTAACCCTAAGTCTTCAATGATTTGATATTCTGGCTTGATTGTTCCAGAGCTGCCTAGTATCACAGATTGATACATTCCCTTGATTTCATTAGTGCCTAAATCCTCCAAAGTGCATTGAATATAAGCTATGATATCTTCCACATAAACTACGTCATCGAGAACCCTCGAAAATGCACCAGTAGAGTCTTCCTTCATTAATGTTTGAGGAACTTTTTTGAAAACGGGTCCAAGTCGTTCCTTAACCTCAACAACAGTGGGATTCACAATGAAAGTAGGGGCAGATGATGATCCAGATGCCATTTCAAAGAAATACCTAGATAACGATCGTCGGTTTAAAGATCTTGATTACTGTGTGTGTGAAAAGTGAACCTGTATCTATATTTGTATCTGGAATACACAACACTTCAATTAAGTCATTAGATGCATGGTTAGTAAATCAATAATTAATGAATAATAAACCATTAAAAATTGACCCATTGCCTTCTAGTAGATGCGAGTTAGATTGCTCTCAGAGCTAAGCTATCTAGTGACTAGACAACACCTAAACAAAGGATTTTTAAATCTATATGAGCATGAATATGAGCTAAATGGATGCAAGATTTAAGTTAGATATGCAAAATTAATCTAACATGATTTAAGTAATATATGAGATAAATGATCTAAATATGTATGAAATAACTAATATGCAATATCTCAATGCAAATTATCAATGAACCTAGAGCAAAAACAACATAATAACAATATATTCAACAAGATTTTTGAATGAGAGATGAGATCCTGAATTTATAGAAAATTCAGAAAGAAACCAACGGTTGAGATCAAATGATGATGAGCGGTCAAGATTTTCCAAGAGGAAGCACAATCCAGGTGAAATGATGTAATTGGATGCTTTTCTCAGTTTTAAAGGAAATTGAACTAAAATTAAGATAAAATCAAGAAAAACTGATTTATTCTCTATTTCATTCAATTTTGAGATTTAATTGTTTTAATTGCTTTTCTCTGAGATTACTTATCAATTTTTAATTTTTTTTTCAAGATTATCTCCAATTGATTTCTTTTCTCAATTTTTAATTCTTTTTTGCCAATTAATTTTTTTTTTTGATTTGTTTCCTTTTTTGAAGATTTATGGCAATTTTTATTTATTTTCAAATTAATTCCTCTTTTTCGATGATTTAATGGCAAATTGATTTATTTAATTAAATATGCAAAAGATATTTAATTAAAATAAATAAGATAATTGTTTAAAATGATTTACTTGGAATGATTTAATTAATTAAATAAATATTTAATTAATATTGGTTGATTAATTTTGCCATGTGACATTTGATGATTAAGAATTAATTATGTGCTCAAGATTGATTTTAATTGCCTTTGGTTAGGACCTTGGCGACGTTGTCGAGATTAGGGGCCCATGGTTTAGATGACCATTTTTAGGGTATTAAATTTTCCCCTCTTTGAAATAATGTGCGAGCAGCGCATTGGTTCGAAGAATAGTTGATGTCTAGAAGATGCTAGTTCTAAACTTGATTGATCACGAACCAGATGAAGAGTGAGGTATTCAACTTGTTTTGAAGTGATGAAACTGAATGGAGTTGATTAAAGAGAAAACGATCCCGAACTTGATTGAACTAGGATCGATAGAGAGGAAAGATACTGAACTTAGACTTGATTGATCAAGAAGTGGATCTTATTGATCTAGTACTTGATTGAACTAGATACAGTGAGCGAGGATAAAATCAATCTCGAACTTGATGGATCAAGATACGATGAGTGAAGATAAACTATCCAGCTTGATTCGATGCGATGAAACTGAACACCTGCTTAGATTGATTAAAGCAAAATCAATTCTAAACTTGATTGAACTAGGAATGATAGAGAGAAAAGATACCAAACTTGAACTTGATTGATCAAGAATTGAATCTTACTGATCTAGAACTTGATTGAACTAGACACAGTGAGTGAAGATAAAATTGATCTTGAACTTGATGGATGAAGACATGATGAGTGAAGATAAATTGTCTAGCTTGATTCGATGAGAGGAAACTGAACACCTGCTTAGATTGAGTGTGATCAAAGATACTCTTTAAACCCTTGATTGAGTTTAAATAAATAATCAGCTTCATGAAAAGCTATGAAACTGATAAACATTAAGAGACTGATTCAGACAAAGACAATATCAACTTGATATGAAGCGATAAAAATGATATTCCCCTAATGATTGATTCAATTCAGATGGTCGAGAAATCTCAACTTGATATAAAGCGATGAAGTTGAGATGCCCCTAGCAATGAGGTCTTGTTTAGTTTTTAGAAAAGATTAGTTGCTCGACTTACAACGAAGATTTTTGAAATAAATTCTCAACTTTGAGGTCATGAGTATGCCCCCTCGGGAGCGAAATCGAAAGATAGCAAGGGTTGTGCAGTGATTGTATGCATTTTTTTTTTGTAGCGATGATAAGTTATTTGAGCACAAAGATTAAAATCAGAGTTAATGTGAGAATGCAATTGAGATTTAGTGTTGATTAAGGATAAATTGAGCGCAAATTGAATTAGAGAATGAGAAGTTCATGAAAGCACTAAGTGGTCAACATCATGAAATTTCGATGAGAGAATTGATGTCAGATTTCGATTTCAATCCCGAAAATGGACTCTGGACAGCCGATTTACGAGTTCTTGATTTGATTTCATCGTACTTGTGTTGATTGATTATGAGATGTTGTTCTATATGCTTTATTCTATATGTATGCATATCTTTTTAGTATAGATGAATGAATGCAAATGGAATATGGGTGTTTATTTTTGTTTCTTTTTATGCAAATAAATGATGATGCAAATAAATGAGGAGAATGAGTAACTAGTAATGCAAATGCTTATTTTTCTTCATGCAATAATATGAATGCAAATAAGTTTAAAATGAAATGTATGGGTCTATAGAAGATTCTCATGTATGCAACTAATATCTCAATACACAAGTACTCGACCGGAGAAATGATGATGAAAAAGAGACCACTTAGATGAGAAATGATGATGCTTCCAACTTCTCATTCAGAAGATCAAGAAATCAGTGTTACCATACCGAGATGCAAAATGAAATGAAAAATGAGATGCAAAATGAGATGCACAATGAAATGCAACCTAAACCTAGTCACTGGATTTGAAATGCTTAAGTTTCATCAATGAGCATTTTACAACCACAACAGACAGATTAGAGTTCCTTGCTTTTCATGTGCAGCATTAATTATCTTGTCCGCAATGACCCTTTTTTTCGTTGATATCCTTGGACAAATTTCGCAGGGACCTGGATTGCAATTCCCTCAAAACAGACAAAGAAATGATGGGAACATCCCTATAGCATTCAAATAAGTGGAGTCGAGGTATGTGTGGCGATTTCACCTTAATGTGAAGGCACTTATCACATACACCCAACTGATTAGATGTTTTCAGATCATCAGAATCATTCCTACAAACATAAAACAAAGAAAATATTATGCCCCCAATCCTTGCTCCTCTTAGTCAAGATAGACTGCCTCGAGTTACTTAGAGGGAATAATAAGTGAAAGCCAATGTCAAAGACAACACACAAAGAAAATGCTCCTCAAGATAGACTTCCTCAAGTTACTTAGAGGGAATAATAAGTGAAAGCCAATGTAAAAGACAACACACAAAGAAAATTTTATGCATATCTCAAACAATTTAGTGATTGTTTTCAATAGTCTTGTTTTGCTTGTGTACTCAGTGATAAAACTCTTCAGTAGTCAGGAGATATGTGACTGACTCGAAGTGGATGACCGGGTACCACTAACTAAAAGATGACCTGGGTTATACTTCTTAGGATATGTAAGTTTCTCAATTGATTACCCTAAGACTGGGACAATATTCGGTTTCAAGCCATGAGGGTTCTAAAAGAACCAGGATGTCACAAAAGTGACTAAAAGATATGTACAAGCGAAAGCAAAGATACAACATTTCAGTACAAGAGATAAGACTACCCTGGACAAAATTCAGCAGCCATACTGATCTATGTCATTGTTTTGATTTGTGTGATCATTGATAGGAATGTTTGGTTTCAATGAGTAAGTACCTCGTATAAGACCGATCTATTTGGTTTCGAGTGTACCCTTCCTTGTATAAGACATGTTGATGCTTGATAGAGTTTGATAGATTGATTAACAAGACATGGGATAATTTTGATTGTAGACCTTGAGAGTTTGTCTGATGTTGATTTAGTTTGATGGATAGTCTATGCTTTTCTTGCTTTGATTTTTTCAGTTTTTTTTATTTAGTGAATTTTTTTATTTTTAGGATTTTGTTCAGGACATTTTATGATTTTTAGGAGTTTGTTCAGGATATTTTATGATTTTTCTAGGATTTTGATGTTTGCCCCTAGTGTCTAGCAAGGCAAAAGGTATTTTGAGTACATGAATGGATAAGTGAATGATGGTGGACGCTTTCAAGGACTATCTCACAATGTTAATCCAAGCACAGGGTCCAGATATAGAAATGTAAAGCAAGGATTTTAGCGATGTAAAGCAAGGATTTTAGCAATGTAAAGAAAGGATATAGCGTAATGAAACCATATGGTCCAAATAAGTAGCCATGTCAAGAGGTTTGTGGAAAGCATGTTTTTGCATTTTTTCCATAGTGTTGATCAAGATCAAGGAATAGATTTGGATAGGAGGCATATTTGATAAGCAAGATCAAAAGGGAGTAATGAAGGATGTAAGAGAGCAATGGAGAGGAGCTAAAGGGTCTAGATCAAGTGTAATAGATAGGACACATGAAGCCTAAAAAGATCCTTAACCTTTTCAAGGTCAAAAGGCGGAAAAGGAATATGAATGTAGATATTGCGAATGAGGGATAATGGAGGAAGAAGGATAATAGAGGATGTACATGGATGGAACTTTCCCCCAATGTAAAGTGAAAAAGGATAGTGGATTATGCATGACGTCTTTTTTCCAGGTTTTTATCATGGTACATGCCCAAGGCGCCACAAGAAGTGGTTTTCACTCGTGGACGAAATTATTTCTCTTTACTTTTTTTTTTGTGAATTTTTTTTTCATTTTTTCATCATTTTTTTTTCTTTTTTGGAAGATAATAGAGGCTTGACAAGGGATGGGAGAAGGACCCCAATGTCTCACTTCTTTGGATGGTACCCTTGGAATATCAGTTGCAATAGACCATGGCTATGAAGGTATGCTCAAGATGTTGGCAGGATAATGAAATGAAACTAGGGCAAGGATTTATGCAAAGGATTGGATAAGAGGGATGGAAGGATGAAAAAGAGGTGTTAGATAATAAATGGTATGTTGTAAGAATTGTGTATGGATCGATGGAAATGTTGGAAAGATTAACATTGGCACACATCTTGAGGGATGGTGGACATATGGAAGAGAAGTGAATCTTAGATTTTGAGATTTGGATGGAGGAAAGGTTACAAATTTTGGGGCATAACAACCCAAAATGGATGAAGGAGGTGATGGAGGAATAGACTCGGAAGGTTTGGATGGAGGAACAACAAATTTGGATGTCAATTTTGATTTTTCTTTAGACTGTTGTGCTTCAAGGAGTCGCTTAGGGATCCACATGGTTTTTGATTTTTCATGCTTTTGTAGTTCCTTAGAGCACATTGCTTGTATAAGTGCCTTAGGAACCCATATAACTTTTGAATTTTCTTCTTTCTTTGTGGGCCTTTGTGGAGTTTTGTGTTTTTCTTTTTCTTTTTGGATCATATTTTGCTTTGTTTTGACATGTCGATTAGATGGGACATGTTGATCCTTGAATACATGCGGATTGCTTGATTTATGACTTTTATGCTTGGCATCCAAATTGCTTGGAGGGAGAAAAGAATGTGTGGATAGATAGGAGTGATATGGAGGTCTTTTAGATGGATGGAAGGTACTCAAATATGTGTGCCTTTATTGATCCTGCATAAGGGATGGAGGGATATAGGGACCTAGAATGGATGGAAGTGACGAAGGAGAAGGCATGTATTTAGATTTGACTGGAGAAATGTAGGATTTATCAGAGATACCAACATCTTGAGAGTGAGAAATGTACCCAATATAATCAAGATTTTCTTTTATAGCAGGGGTTTCTAATATACCATATTCATGAATGTCTAACCCTTTTCTTTGATAATGCATGCTTTGAAAGATCTTTTTAACAAAGGGTTTCTTCTTACTTTTAATGCTAGAGGCAAGTCCATTTTGAGGTGGAGGTGGCTTGCAAGGTATGATAGGATCATGAAGTGAACATGAAGGATTATGACAAGGAGACGAAGGGATACTTTGATCTTGACATGGAAGATGACCATTGGATAGAGTAGGAAGGGTGTTTGACTCTTCATTTTGAATAGGATCGTTTGAAAAGGCAGAAGAGGCATCATGATATTCCTTAGGAAGTGGATTAGGAATGGGATATGGAAGGATGCTTTTCTCTTGAGATGGAAACAGATCTTCCTGGAAGAAATGGAAAGGTAAAAGGGGATCATCATGGGATTCTATAGAGGTAGGATCTTTTTCAACCATTGGATGGGATTGAAGAGTTTTGGTGTCTTGATCTTGATATATGATAGGACTTGTTTCTTCATTTTTCAGATTATCCTCTGGACATTGAGTCACTTTTAAGGAAGGGGTAGGATCGTGCATAGGCGTAGGGGATTCTTGGAAGGTCTTCATATTTTGGTATGATAGGGAAGCATTTTGAGTGGGACTCTCTAGAGTGGGTATGTTTGGAATTGGAGTGCATGATGGCATAGGATTTGGAATTTTTAAATATTTAGAGTAACTTGTATCAATATTGGCATTAACTTGGATTTCCATAGGAGATAGCCCTTGAAGGTAAACATGAGAAGTTTTATTGTTTGAAGGAGATGGTATGGATTGTTGCTGAGAAGTTTTAGTAGATGAAGGCATCATGGAAGGGATGGAGGCCACATATGGATCCTTGCTAGACATAGGTCAATGATTCTGATCATGCTTAGAAATAGTTACTTCTTTTTCTTTAGGTGAGTCATTAGGATCTTCAATTTTAATGACACCATTATCAATGAGATCTTGAATCTTATGTTTTAATTCCATGCGTTTCAAAGTCTTATGTTAATTTTTTCTATGATATGCATAATAATTACTCACAAATTCACATCCCCATGTGGTCTTTTTAGGCAGCATGATAAGATTATGCTCAAGAAGCTCTTTCAAAGTCAACTCAATAGATTGCCCCAAAGGTGTAAACTATCTATCTAGAGGATATTTAGAGGAAATGTCTTTATGTCTTGGTGAAGGTGTCTTGTGAGCTTGTTTGAGATTTGGCTTTTGATTGTCAATTATTTGTTGGCTTTTGATTGTCAAATCATATAATCATTTTAGCATTCCTTTAAGTTTCTCACTCTTGATATCATGGATTTGTTTTTCTAATGGAGTCATTGATTTATTTTGTTGGGTTTTCATGTCATATATTTCCTTCTTGATATCTTGAAGCATTTGAGCCAAGGTAGCCATGGGAATTGGAGCTAAGGTAGCCATGGGATTCTTACTTTTGTCAAAAATTTTAGAAGAGCTTCTAGTTTGAATAGGCATTTACAACGACGGGATCGAGAGTTAGATGTGTTGCAGAAGTCAAGATCAAATTGGAGCTAGTTGTTCGTTTAACATAGTGATTTGAGAGAAGTAACTAAGATCTAGTCTGGTTTTAGGAATGATCTATCCTGTGTAAGACGTTATCTAAGTTAACTTAGGTTTGATAAGATGTTGTTTGAACTAGTTGAGAGATGATTGACAAAATTGTGCAACGCAACGACAGGGGTACACTATCAAGATTGTTTATGCTCAGGAGGATGATGTCTAGTTTTATGCTCGCTGTAGATTGGTTTAGGTAAGTTTGATTGCTTAGGACTGATAAAATCAGGAATTCATATGACAGAGGATTGGACAGAGACGATATTGTGACAGACAGAGTTTCAATGACTGACAAAGACCAGTTTTTGATAAGGTCTAAGTTTTTCATATTTGATAGAGACTAGTTTTGGACATGAATAGTTTATCACTAAGTTGTTGATTTTTTTCTCCAGTTTTAGTATTTCAGTTTCAGTTTCAGGGATGAAAATATAGAAAACACACAAGATATATAATAATTCAATCACAACACGCTAACCCTACAAAAGTTGTCTTACAGAAGAAAATCTTTTCTTGTTGACTTAGATACACACCCAATAGCTAATTAGAATACGACCACTGAGTCTCACACAATGGATTCTCAATGCCATATTAGCTGACTCCAAATGCTAATGGGGGCACGATATGGAAAGTGTCCTGGGAGAGTTACTATCTCTCTTGCACAAAGATTATCCCCCTTTTAGAGGTGAATCAGGTAGCTTCTATCTTATAGTTCTTAGTCAGGAATACCATTTGAAATTACCCCTTGAAGTCATGCAAGAATGATTGAGGCTTATAGCCCAACAAGGTTCCGAAACAAGTTGTAGTCACGTAAACATGATTGAGACCGTGAGGCCCTAAAAATGCTCGATATGAGAGATCTCAAAGAGAAAAATCAAATAATCCCATCCTTTGAGCCTTTAATCACCAGAGGCCTATTTATTATAGTGGGTTGGAATGCTCAGGTCTAGCTATACTCACTTGGGTTGTTCTCATAGGATGATTACTTTTTCCCACTGTGACAGGCTCGCTAAAGGTACACAAATCTCAAAACTTAGAAAAAAGCTTTGAGGGTCTAGATTTCTGATTTTCTGTAAAAGACAAGAGCATACTCTCCTACCTCTCAGATTTTTCTGAAAACACAAAAGACAGATTTGTTATTTAACCAGATAGTAATTTAAGTGCCTAAAAATTAATTTAAAGAATACACGATGTTTGGTCGATTCTCTTTAGGCAACCTGCAAAACCAATGCATTAGTAGTCATGTTGTTTTTTATTCTTTGACAAGCGTATGTTTTCTTGATAAATTATTTGTCAAGCGAACCTGCAAACATTAAAAGCCCAAAATTATTTGCCAAAATAACATAAAAAAAATCATCAAAAGAAAATTCTAGCATGCAAACTATAAATTAAACTAATCTAACATGAATTTCCATTTTTTATGACTATCCTAGTTATGACAGTTTTGATAGTACTGCACTTTGTCGTTTATAACTTTTCAACCAGAGCTAATTCAGAAAATTACTTCAGTGTAAATGTGGACAACTTGGTTTTACAAAACATATTAAAATTTTGTTTAGATCCAATGGTTCAATAGAAAGTTATACCCTAGTTCAAACAAAGACCATTTTTGACTGTCACAGAAGAATAAGTAAAATGATAGTATTGCACTCTGTCATTCTTAACTTTCAAATCCAAAATTCTTAGGAAAATCACTTCAGTGAAACTGTAGAAAACTTGGTTTTCAACAACATATCAAAAATTGGTTTAGATCTAACGGTTCAATAAAACGTTATTCCCTCCAAAAAGAGACCATTTGTGACTGTCATAGAAGAACAAGCAAAAAGAAAGATTTTTATTTGCAAATTTAACACCTGTTTATTAGTTATAAAAACCAAACATTAAATTTGTTCAAGAAATATTAGAAATATTATAGTCATGGGTTCGAGCCCCATGGTGGGCGCCAAAAATGTGTGTGTGAAAAGTGGACCTGTATCTGTATTTGGAATACACAACACTTCAATTAAGTCATTAGATGTATGGTTAGTAAATCAACAATCAATGAATAATGAACCATTACAAATCGACCCATTGCCTTCTAGTAGATGCAAATTTAGATTTCTCCTAGATTGCTAAGTTATCGAGTGACTAGACAACACCTAAACGAAAGATTTTTAAATCTATATGAGCATGAATATGAGCTAAATGGATGCAGTATTTAAGCTAGATATGCAAAATTAATCTAACATGATTTAAGTAATATATGAGATAAATGATCTAAACATGTATGAAATAACTAATATGCAATATCTCAATGCAAATTCTCAATGAACCTAGAGCAAAAATAGCATAATAACAATATATTCTCCAGGATTTTTGAATGAGAGATGAGAGCCTGAATTTATAGAAAATTCAGAAAGAAACCAACGATTGAGATCAAATGATGATGAGCGGTCAAGATTTTCCAAGAGGAAGGACAATCGAGGTGAATTGATGTAATTGGATGCTTTTCTCAATTTTAAAGAAAATTGAACTAAAATTAAGATAAAATTAGGAAAAAACTGATGTATTCTCTATTTCATTCAATTTTGAGATTTAATTGTTTTAATTGCTTTTCTCTGAGATTATTTATCAATTTTTAATTTGTTTTTCAAGATTATCTCCAATTGATTTCTTTTCTCAAATTTTAATTCTTTTTTGCCAATTAATTTCTTTTTTTGATTTGTTTCCTTTTTTTAAATTTGTGCTCATAATTTCCAATTACTCTTTCTTGATTTGTTTCCTTTTTTGAATATTTATGGCAATTTTTATTTATTTTTTAAATTAATTCCTCTTTTTTGATGATTTAATGGAAAATTGATTTATTTAATTAAATATACAAAAGATATTTAATTAAAATAAATAAGATAATTGTTTAAAATGATTTACTTGGAATAATTTAATTAATTAAATAAATATTTAATTAATATTGGTTGATTAATTTTGCCATGTGACATTTGATGATCAAAGAATTAATTGTGTGCTCAAGATTTATTTTAATTGCCTTTCGTTAGGACCTTGGTGACGTTGTTGAGATTAGGGGCCCATGGTTTAGATGACCATTTTTAGGGTATTACAATTACTTCTCAGATAACTGCTAGAAATCCTTTAGAATGCCTTTGCTCGCTCTTGATCGCCTGTGATTCGCCTTTGCTTTGCTCTGGTTTTCTCAAGTGCTAGGTGAGTGAAAATGAGTCCATTTTCCCTTTTTATCAGCGAGTAAACCATAATTCATCATTGTCATAAATGCTTAGTGGTGCACCCTACCGGATGACAGTTTCACAGTTTTATGTCGGATAAACCTCCATCAATGATCAATACAATTCTCCAGATCTCTTCTGGGGAATATGCAATATTTGCAATGAATTTTCCAACCCCTAAGGCGTATGCCTCAGTTACCAGTTGAACTTCCTGCTGATGCAGGAATGCTATGTTCTACCGGTGGAGTTATTGGTGCAGTTACCGATGTAGTTGTATCTCTACTTGGTTCTTCAAACTTTCTAACCCATCTCTTGGTGTGATCTTGTTGTATTTCATCTACCTTCTGCTTTCCTTTCTCATTTGCTTTGTCATTGCTAACCAATTTAGTCTTGCTTCTACAGTACTTAGCAATATGACCTATTTTGTTGCATGCATAACATGTAACATTATTCTTTTGAATTGATTTGTCATATCCAGTGTCATTCCTTGATCTGCATTTATTAGCCAAATTTCCAAACTTTCCACATGCATCACACTTAACATTCATTCTGCAATCTTCTGACTTATGACCATATTTCTTGCAATTTGTGCATTGTCCAGGAATTGAATTGTAGTTTTGATTTTCTCTATATCTACATTGTTTAGCCATATGCCCAAATTTATTACAAACAAAGAATGTACCAT
Organism: Cryptomeria japonica; assembly: GCF_030272615.1. Classification (NCBI taxonomy): domain Eukaryota; kingdom Viridiplantae; phylum Streptophyta; class Pinopsida; order Cupressales; family Cupressaceae; genus Cryptomeria; species Cryptomeria japonica. The sequence continues at coordinate 173,145,981 of NC_081409.1, forward strand.
TGAATTTGTAAGCATTAGATTGTCTTACCAGTTTCCTTTGTTCTGATGAGTTTTACATACCGGTTGTCTGATCTTCATTCGCAGTACCAGAGCTTTCAGCTTGTACAAATCCAAGTCCTCTAGAATATTCACTCTGCCTTTGTGTTTTCAATAAATCATCCAACTGTGCAACACTAATCCTGAATTTTTCTTTATACTCACTTGCAGTATTCAAATCATCTCTCAGAGTTATTATTTGTCTTTCAAGGTCTTGTTCATTATTCCAGGATTGTACCAAATCAGTTCTCAACATATGATTCGCATGAGCCAATTTGCCACATTCTTCAGATTTGTTCTTCAGAGATACAACAAGATTTTCTTCCTTCTTCTTTTAGTCCTTAATATCTCTTGAGATCCTCATACTCGGTCTTGCATTTCATTCTTCATTAGCATGTTTTGTTGACCCAACTTCTGACATTGTTCCTTAAGTGCATTTTTCTCTTCATCATCCTGGTTTTGCAAAAGTTCCTTCCTTCTAGCTCGAGTTGATGATAACCTTTCTTGCAGAACAAGAATGAATTCATTAAAAGAATTCAATTCATCTTGCAGTTTAAAGTTCTTCATCATTTCAACATCATAATCCTCAAGTGTCATCTCAATTTTCTTCTCCATAGCCATGTTCAATGATTTCGATTTCAGGATCTTCCTCAAGCTGTTAAACTTCCTCCAAAGTACCGAGCTCTAATACCAATTGTTGGAATAGAAGGAATCCAAGAACACTGAGAGGGGGGGTGAATCAGTGTTTTGCCAGTACCATAGGATTTTACCTTATTACTGTTGGGATCCAAGAACACTGAGAGGGGAGGGGGGGGGGGGGGGGTGAATCAGTGTTCTGCCGGTAAGACAAGATTTTATCCTTTTATACCATACATATATAAAATGGTAAACATATAACATGAAGCAGGTAAATCATCCACATAAATGAACACCATAACACACAAAATTTATACATGAAAAAACTCAAAGAGGAAAAACCATGATAGGATTTGTGACCCATAATATCAGATTACTGGCCATATGAAAGGATGTTACATATAATGGGGGCCTACACATGCAGGAAGGAACACTGCCTAGAGAATACTGCTCATCACTAAAGAGTCTCACTGACTACAAATTTCTACTGAAGTAAAACAATAAAATTGAACTTAAAAATGCATCTGCTATGCCATATAGAGTTCTAGTTCTAGCTCTGCTCTATACCGGTTCATAAACCCTGAACACTACTACCAATATCTCTTCTCCTCCAAGAATGCTATCCAAACTATCTACAGATAATTGCATGATATAACATTTGCATACAAATGATCTACATACATATACTTCGCATTATGTAGTTCTGTTATATTCTATTTCACCTATGTTGCATCCTCTATCATATTTTTTGTATCATGTTCAAAATGACCTAGCAGGCTGGCCTATATACCCATTACAAACAATATGCCTTATGTCGACTTACAATTGATTAAAAAAGATATTCAATGTTGGCCTCAACAATAATTATAAAATGATTTACTAAATAAATCTCCCTTGATGTCGGCTTCCATGAAGTACTGATGCCGGTGTCGGTGTAGCTCTGAATGCTCCAAAGTCGGTGTCTGCCGGTATATGCCTCCTAATGCAGGTAAATTATTTCTATCTAAACTTATTTCCATCAATGGCAACAAAATGAATCCGATGAGTGTCAATTGCCAACAATCTCCCCCTTTGGCATTGATGGCAACACTCATGTGAAAAATGGATTCCCTGTCGATTCAACTGAATTATGCTCTCCTTGAGAAATTCACTCCTTCTGATATCCTGATATCCTTCCCATGTGATCCTGTCTGATTTTTCTGATATTTTTCACATATATACATACTCCCCCTTTGGCATCAATGCCAAAGACCAGTGAATTTTTTTTGAAAGAATTCAGAACAAAAGAATAAATGAATACTGTTAATTTCACTGGAGTTTAACAACTTCAAAATTTCTAGGTAAGCCTTATTCAACAATTGAAGATATGTATCCCAACCGGTTTTGAAGGTGTGAGAAGTAGATTGTAGTCCACTTAGTAAGTGGGCAAGTGTTTCCTCCTCCTTTACTTATGTTGGTGTGGGTTTAGCAATCATGTCCATGCACTCTCTTTTATGAACACCCAGTGAATCCAATCTGGGACTCACCAATCCTCTAAGACTTCTTTCTCTCCTAATGACTTTATCTCTTTCCTTCTCAAAAGAAAATATTTGGTTCTCCAAGGACAAAATTTATCCATCAACAAATGTGGTTAGTGTGGTTAATCCATCAAAAGAGTTTGCAATGCTAGCTACCTTATCATGTAACTCCTTTTGTAGTCACATAAATCTGTCCACTTAATTAAATGAATATTTACTATTTATTTGATTAATTTAACCATCAGTCATCAGTTAACTAAATTAATATTTAATTAATTTCACCCTCAACCCCTTCTCCTATTAATTAAAAAAATTATTCAATTTATCTAAATTAATTAATTAAGCCACACTCAAAATCAATTAAATGAATAAAACATATTTATTTAATTTAACCCCCTTTCCTCCTTTAAATAAATAATAAAATATTTATTTAAATCCATAAAATACCCCCCACTTGCATTCTCCTAAAAATGCAACTTGCACCCATTTTGTTGAAATAATGAATTTTATTTTAATTAAAATCCTATTTTCTCTCACCCACCAAACCCACTTGCAATCCTAAATCCCCTTCTAGACTCTTCTAACAACTTTCTAAATTCTTCTAAACCATTCCTAATTATCCTAATCCATTTCCTAAATATTGTCACATTCCTAAGCAACTTGAAGTCACTTCTCAAAGCCTCAAAGTCTTTGAAAAAGAATTAAATGCTTTATGTCTCCAACAAGTTAACCCCTAAAGTCTTCCAAACCATTAATGTCTCTTACATGACCATTTACGGCTCTCACATAACCATTAATGGTTAACTCAACTCACCCACATGGTTAGAGGCTTTTCGTCTATCTCAACCCTCATTTGACTCATGGGTCTCTTCAAGCATTTATTACTTTGACCATGGTTATCCCCACTAACTCTTACACAAGTGTTTATCCATTGGATAAAGGCATTAGTCATTAGATAATAGTTAGATAATAGTTTTATTCATTCAACTCAAGCCTAATATTACCTCCTAAAGTAACCTTCAAGTCATGTCAAGCATTTAATGCTTCTTTCCTCTCCTCTCAAACCATCTCATGTTGATATTTGTCATCCTAGGATTAGGTTGAAAGCCCTCACATGGATCATAAACCCATCAATCCTGGCCCTTGTTGAGATTACTCAATCTCAACCGTCCATTTCTCTATTTTCCCTATAAATAGAGCCCATTACTTCATAATCTAGATTTAGAAATCTTGTATGCATCTAATCTATAGTGAATTTAAGAGAGCATTTTAGGAACATAGTTACTTTGTTATTTTGGTTAAAAATTAACATAGTTTAATTAACTCATTATTCTCTCATTCCTATCTGGTTTACATTTGCATACTCATTAATCATTTTCATAATCTTGAACCTCCATAAGACTTCCATAGTAGTGCAAAAATTTGCTTAGAGCTACACTCATGTGGACCTTGGAGAGGAGAGGAACAAGGGAGGAGCATTTATAAATATATTGGCTAGCATTTGGAAGAGTGTAGTGTATCTCTTTGGTCTTTGTATGCTTTTCATTACATGTTTGATATCTCTCTTGATATGCTTGCTTAGGATAGTCTTTCATTTCTGACACTAACACTAACATTTGAAATGCTCTTGTGTGTGTGTTCCCTAACATCTATCCTATTTTGCAGTGCATCATTTGGTGAACCCGACGTGAATCGAACATGCAACCTTCTGATTATCAAACTACTATATTTTTTGAAAATTGTTGAAATTGACACACAAGTTGCGCTTTACGCTATTGAACACATTTTAGCTCCTTTGAAAGTTGGAGATTTAGTGCTTCTATTGGTGAATTAGCGCTTTTTCTGCAAATTAGCGCCTCTATCCTTGTTTTAGAGCTATTGCTCTCTAAATAGTGCTATTGTTACTAGTTTAGTGCTTTTGCGCTCTTTGTTCAACATAATTTTTATTCCGTTTGACAGATTAATTTAGCGCTTTTGTCCATTTCATAGTGCCTTTGGCATTCTTTTAGCACTTTTGTTAGTCATTTAGCGCATTTGTATTAAAGTAGTGCTTCTGTGTTTACACAGAGTATCGCTATTGTAACAGAGAGTAGCAAAAAAATATTATGTAACCGAAAAATCAAAATTTTAGGCTTGTAGAAGCCCACCAAGACCTTCATTTCACTAACAAATTGTTTTTACTGTGCATTTTTTTTTTGCTAACTTCTTTGTAGGATTAGAGGAGTTAAGTTAAGAATTTTAATTTCTTTTTGCTTTCTAACTTTGTTTTAAAGTTTGATTAAAAAGAATTCATTTCCCTTTTGGATTAAAAACAACTTCACTTTTCATTTTCGGTTATAAAAATCAATCAAATTTTCAATTTGGAGCTTAAAAAGAACTTCATCCTGCAAGTTAAAAGGAACCACAAACTCAAACAAACAAACTTTGTTTTCTTGCAAGTTAGGAACAAATTTTCATTTTGGTCTTAAAACAAACAAGCAAATTTCATTTCTTGCAAAGGCTAAAACTCACAATCAACATTTCATTTTGCAAGTTAAAAAGAACAAACAACTTCACAATTTTTATTTCCAAAAACAATTTTACTTCAAGCAAAAACGCGCTTGAATTTGGTTGACCAGGATTTCCATTTTCCTAGTTAGACAACATATTGCTTTGAGGGATTAAAAAGAACACCATGGTTGTTGGAGCAACATCTCCAAATAGCATCTAAATCACATTGCAATAAATCAGTTAAAAAGAACAAGTATTTTCAGTGTTTGGCACACTTGTGCAAAAATCTATAGAGTGGTCCTACTTCTAACACACACTATCCTCTCCCTTGACTCTCATGGTCCTAGGTGCAAGAGAAAAGTGTTAGTAACACTCAAAATTTTATATTTTTAAGAGAGGCCTACCAAGAGACACATCACTCTTGGGAATGACCTTGTGCGGTAAATCTTTTGAGCCGCTATAGAAATCAGGTGAGAGCGAAAACTATAGCTTTGGGTATAGTTGTTCCTATAGTGTAACTTGCTGAAAGGACATATGGGCCCCACCACAAGTTAAAAGGCTCTTAAGTGAGTCACTGCAGAATGAACTTATGTCTAAAAACATTGAACATTACTAGACACCTTTTATTATAGAAGCCCACCCATTCTATTGATTGAGGATATTTGTGAAAAGTTCAGTGCAAGAGCATAGATGGTTTTGCTCCCAAGATACTCACCATACATATTTCCTTGAGTAGAAACAAGGCTTTTTTGAAATGCTACTTGTAGCTTGATAAAAGTGGTGACTCCCCTATCATAGGGATCATCTATCTATTATGCTCGCGCAAGACTTAGTATATCACATCCTTACTTGCCACGACGAGATTCAAAAGGTATGTAGTACCAAAGTCAAAGAAATATGAAGATGTGGGTTGAAAATATCGCAACTGGCCATTGACCTTAGGGATAAAGTATGTTTGAGTTGTATTCGTCTTGTGTCAGACCAATAACAATTTGAGCCAACTTTAGGCTTTTGGAAAAAACATACATAACATTTGAAAAGGATCAAAAAAAGTTCATGATTGGGTTGATTAAGACCCACACCTATTGTGCCTTTTGAGGCAAGATTATTGTGCTTGTGTGCTTACTCTATTTCCTTGTCAAAGAAATTCAAAACAAATTTAAACCAAGTATTCATCCAACACAATTTTACATCAACCTTGACCAGCAAAACAAACTTCAAAAAGTGAAACGAAGTATCAATTTGAATGACCATCACTCACATTTTGAGAAAAAAGAGTCTTCATCAAAAGACTACATTGAAAGAGAGACAATTGAGTTCAAAATCTCTTATCAAAAGAAGGAAGTTTTTCTTAATAAATAGATAATTTTTTCTCACACAGAGCCTTCTTGCGTTGTATGCAATTGTATCTTCAAGGAAAATCCAACAAATTCGACAAAGAGCCTTTGAAAAATAGAGCGTTTACTTAGTATAGAGCCTTGAATTATCACAAAAACAAAGGGGGCAAGATCAACCCTGCTTTCTTTCCAAAAATATGTATCACGTACAACGTAGCTTGAGGGGAACCACCAACTCCTGAGAGAGAGGAAGAAGTAGAAAGCCCCTTTGTGACAAATTTTTTTTATTGAGGTTCATATTCTATCCACTTTCACCTTCACACATCACAAAAACCATTCAACTCTCAAAACACAAAAAGGTCTTGTCCTAAGTTCTTTCAAATATTGCTTAAATCAAACCAACAAAAACACTTTTAGGGTGTCTCTACATCTAGGATCAATCATCCTAAGAGGCATTTCTACGTAGCTTAAAACTAGTTTATGAGTGCATCCTCTCATTGCTAGGTAGCTTGGTCTGTAACACATCTCAAACCTTGCTATACCTTATCACATCAAAATTGTTGAAAACAAAAGAGCAATTCACAAAGAGCTTTGTTAACATCCAACCTTAAGTGTTAGAGACCCATCTTCTAAACATTTCATAAAACACTTATCTCTTGTCAAAACATTTCATCACCATCCCTCATAAATCACCAAAATCTCAAAACTTTCAAACAAAATGGCTCACACCTGATAAAAAACTAGACAACTAGAGATTGAAGAGGAGGAAGAAAACCTCAATGATTTTCAAGAAGCCATTAGAGGAGGCACAAATGATGAAGATCCTAGCACTCCAACCCCTGAAGATATAGAATGAGCACAACACAATCCTAAGTTCATCGGACTCTTTGACGAAATCCTTAGAAACAATGCAAATGCTCATTTTCTAAGACTTACTTAAGAGGGTGCTAAACTACCCTCTGACTTTGATACCGCACAGATACGAAAAATACCTAAACAATATAGCTATAAAAATAGTGGAAGAGGTAGAGATTACTTCTGACATGACCTTAATGATCAAGGGAATCCCCCACTTCCTCCTCCTACAGAAATAGATATGTTGAGACAACAAGTCGAGAATCTCGCTCAACAACTCAATAGTGTTGTGAAGACTACCTGGTTTTCACTTTAGGATATGTGTCCCTATCCTTTTGATAGGAACATGCATATGACACCTTTTCCACGAGGGTTTGAAACACCTAAGTTTGAAAAGTATAGGGGTAAAGGAGACCCTAGAGATCATGTCCAAGAATTTTAGTCAACTTGTTTAGAGGTGGCTTATGCGGACACCTATCTAATGCGCCTTTTCCTTAGAGTTTGGGAGGCACAACCACGCAATGGTTTTCCCGATTACTAGGTGGCATTACAACATTCAAGGAATTAGTCCAAAATTTCAGCACTCATTACTCATATAACATAGAACAAGATATTACCATGGCAGATCTATGCAACACCAAACAAAAACTAGGGGAGTTGTTTTCAGCTTTCCTACAACTGTGGAGGCAACTGTCTAGCAGACTTTCTCTTCATTTGCCTAAACAAGAACTAGTGGAAATATTCATTTCCAACTTGAATGATGAGATGGAATTCCATTTAGACATGAAGGGTACTGAATCTTTTGAAGAAATGATCACTCATGGATTAAAATGTGAACGAGCCCTTATCAGAAAGGGACTTATCAAGATCTACAATGAACCAAAAGATGGCCCTCGCCCACATTTTAATAGTGATAAACTCAATTTTTGTAACAAGAACATCATGAATGACGGGGTTGTAGATGCAAGGACCGTAAAAAGTGCACAACATGTGGTTAGATTCGCAGGGCAGAATCCCTCTCCTAAAAACAAAACCATCACTAACCCACAAAATCAAGGTTGCAATGCGCCACAAGAGGAACCAAGACAATGACAACAACACTATAAACCAAAAAGCATGTGCATACCCTTAGGGGAACTCATCAAAAAAATATTAGGCCAATTGGTCTCTTCCAATCTTGTGACCTTACTGAAAACATCTAACTATGAAGCTCAGGTCAAACCTCCATGGTGGAGAGATAATGAACATTGTGAATTCCACCAGGGAAAAGGGCATAAAATGAGTAATTGCAATCAACTGAAAGATCTTGTTCAAGATCTCATTAACAGATGAGAAATTGAAGTCGAAGGACATGATCCTAAAACATCAAATGATGATCATCTAATGTTCAAGAATCTGCTTCCATCACATGATCAAAGGGGTCCTTCCACCTCCGAGCAAAACACAAATACTACAATTAATTATACATAAGTTGGCTATAATTATACTCTAAATCACCTCTATGATGCTGACGAACAAGTTGCAACCCTCAACATCAAAGATCCAAATCTTACATGCAATGTTGTTACGCATCATAGAAAAAAAACCATTCAAGTTTCACCACAAGGAATGAAACCCTTTCCCAAGCAATATAATCTTGTGAAACAATTGGAGAAAACACCCACACTCATATCCATATTAGTGATTTTGCGCTTATCCCCTTCACACAAAACAATCTTGGATAAAGCTCTCTAAGAAGCGTTAGTCTCCACCAACCTTAACACAGATCAATTTCAAGCCATGGTTGGCAGTCTCAGGTCATCACCATGCCTTGCTTTTTCCGAAAGTGACAATGCTTCATTCCAACAACCACATAACGCATCCCTTCACATTGAAGGTTTTGTAAACCAACACAAAATCAAGCGAGTCTTGATTGACAATGGAGCCGAACTTAAGATATGCACCTTCCAGTTGGTCACAACATTGGGATATGTGGTCGCATCAGTGGATCCTAGTAAAAAGATAACCATTAAGGCCTATGATGATGCAAAGCATTCTTCCAAAGGAGTTGTTGTATTACCTATCAGAGTGGGCCCAGTGGTAAAGCATATCATCTTCCAAGTTCTGGACATTCCTTTGCCATATAATTTGTTGTTAGGAAGACCTTGGATACATGTCATGCAAGCTGTTCCATCCACCTATCATTAGTGTATCAAGTTTCCCCATAACGGTGTAGAAATCACAATCCTTGGTGATGCAAATCCATTTACATATTGTAATAATATTAACCATCATCCAGAGATCACCGTTCCTAACAATAGAGAAGTGATCTCGTCCACATCATATGTTAGTCCAACCTCTCTTTCTAGCTCAATCACCCCTATACCAAAGAAAGAGAAGTTGAAAATGAAAATGGAAGAGGAAGGTCTTGGGGAATATAATCTAAGCCAACTCTTTTGTGATGAGCAATTACCCATTTCCCCTAGAACTTATGGAAAGCCTCAAAAGTTGCTTCAACCACCACTGGCCAAGCCAGCATGCACTTTGGTGCAGTTCATCCCTGGTAAAAGTACGGAAGAAGAAACCAGAGATGAGGACCGAGCAGAATGGATCTACAAAGACCCTATCACCACAGATATCCCACCAGCTAAGCTTCCTACTGATAAATATGGCAAAGGACTCACTATCATGCAAAGAATGGGCTATGATAGTCAGAGTGCTTTGGGACATTGCAAACAAGGATGACATGAGCCCTTGTAGCCTGAGTTGAAAGCCTAAGATAACACTAGATTAGGTTTTCAAAAGGAATCTCTTCCTAAGCTCAAATTCAAAGGTAAGCCCAACAACTCCATTTACCAAACAATTACTCCAAGGAGGCCATCCTTGGTTATATTTGCAGCACCAACCACACCATCCGCACCAACAAAACTAATCATCAAATCAGCAACACCAATCACACTAGCAGCATCAACATCACTTATAATTCCATCAGCAACGTTAGTAGCACCAACTCCACCAACAACACTGATACACCCAGTAGTTGTACCAACCGCACCTACCAAACTAAGAATAGCAGCAGTGGCACCAACAACATCAATGACTCCTATAATCCTACCAGTAGTACCATCAGCATCAATGACTCCTATAATCCTACTAGCAGCATCAAAAACTTTTATAATCCTACCAACAATGCCCACAACAATAATAATCTCATCAATAGAAACAGTGGCACCAACAGCATCAACAACTCCTATAATCCCGCTAGCTGCTAGCAACAACAACAATCCCACCTATAAAAGTGCACAAACCCATGACAAATACACTCTTCAATACAAAAGACACCCCAGATTGGTACAGTAATAGGATATTAGAGAGTGATTCAGAGACTAACTCGCATGAGTGGGAATTTGATACAATGAATCTAAATACTTTAGATGAGGAAGACACATCACCTCCCCCACCTTGTAAAGATATTCCAATTTATGGAGAGGCCTGGATTAAAACATTTTGGGGTTGTGAGCAAGAAACACCTTCCACAGACCCTACATAAAATCTAACACCAAAACCTGACAAGGAGAGTACCATTGATGAACTTCACTCATCTATGTTAACCCTCACTAGTGCCTCCTTTAAACTCAAGTTAATTGATAAGGTCATGCCCATCATCCACCCCGAACTCATTGATTGGAACCAGCCAAGTCTGTCATATCTTGATCACTTCCAAAATGATGAGGCGCTCATCAACTTTTTAGAAATACGGGATCACATACCAAGTAAGGATCATAAAACTAGATTTGCCATCGAACTTAATAGCACAACGTACTTTGGGGCAGATGCCAAACCTTTCAGTTGCAAAAACATCACAATAAAACATGGACCTTCTAGTGAAAACCACACTGTGGCACTTTTTGATCCCCAAAAAGTAAAAATAAAGATCATATCCAAAGGTGAAATCCTCTCTGAGGCACCTAAGGAAGAAAGGTTTGACATCCTCTCTTCTAGTAATCAGGAGAGATCGACGATCCTAATCGAAGAAACAAAAGAATTCAATGTGGGGACCCCTAAGACTCCTCACCTAATACATTTGGCATCTCTACTAACTCCAAAGGAACAACCAAAATTTGTGGAATTCTTCCAGAAGCGTCAAATCAACTTCACATGATGTTATACAGACATGCCTAGCTTAGATCCTGATTTAGTCATGCATCACCTCACCATAGCAAAAGGATCTAAACTGGCAAAATAAAAGCTCAGAAAGATGCACCCAAAGATTGATGTGCTTGTCAAGGCAGAACTCAAAAAGCTCTTAGATGTTGGTTTCATCCGACCAATCGATTATGTCGATTAGATCTCCAACATTGTACCTGTTAGCAATCCTAATGGGGGCATCTGTATATGTACATAATTTAAAGATTTGAACAAGGCATGCCCTATGGATGACTTCCCCTTACCAAACATCGACATGATCGCCGATATCACAGCGGGCCATGCAATGTTGTCTCTTATGGATGGCTTTTCAGGGTACAACCAGATCAAGATTTCTCCAGAGGATTGACATAAAATTGCTTTTAGATACCCATGGGGAACCTACTATTGGAACATGATGCCATTTGGTCTGAAAATTCAAGGGCAACCTATCAAAGAGCTATGACTACCCTCTTTCATGACCTGATGCACACTATAATGGAAGATTATGTCGATGATTTACTAGATAAATCATTAACAAGAGAAGGTCATCTGGAAATATCGGGTCAAATCTTTGATAGATTAGAGAAATATCATGTACGTCTTAATCAGAAGAAATGTGTCTTTGGAGTGACCTCTGGGAATCTCCTAGGATACATTTTCTCAAGAAAAGACATTGAAGTAGATCTGGCAAAAGTCAAAGCAATTATGGACATGCCACCTCCCAAGAATATCAGTCAGTTAAGGACACTAAAAGGGCGGCTACAATCAATTTGGAGATTCATTGCACAATTGGCTGATAAGTGTCATCCCTTAATGCATATATTACACAAGAATATTTGATTTCAATGGGATACAAAGTGCCAGCATGCATTCCAAATGCTTAAAGACTACCTGATGAATACACTGTTGCTGATCGCACCAGATCCAAGTAGACCTCTATTGCTATATATTTTAGCTACAAATATGAGATTAGGAGTACTGTTGACACAACACAATGTAGAAGGAAAAGAATATGTTGTATACTATATCTCTCGCACATTGGTAGGCTATGAGCTCAATTACACACCTATTGAGCGATCTTGCCTAGCAGTTATCTTGGCAACCACCAAAATGAGGCACTACATGTTGACACACAACATACAACTCATTTGTAAAATTGATCAACTCAAGTACCTAATTAGCAAGGCAACATTAACAGGTCGCTTGGCCAAATGGGTTATGATTATGAGTGAATTCAACATTGAGTACGTGGACCACATGACTATCAAGGGGTAAGTTATTGCAAATCAATTGGCTGATGCACCCCTCGCAGGTGACCATCCTCTTGTTTCCAATTTTCTAGATGAAGAGATCTTCATGATTACAACACCACAACCATGGAAGCTTTACTTTGATGACTCATATACTAGACATGGCTCAGGGGAAGGTATTCTTTTCATTACACCTCAAGGTGACAACATCCTGAAGTCATATAGGCTCACTTTCCCATGCACCAATAATATAGCAGAATATGAGGCCTTGACCATAGGGCTCAGATTGGCTATACAATGGCATCTCAAAGAGCTACAGGTATATGGAGATTCCCAGCTAGTCATCCGATAAGTCACTAATGAATATTAGACAAAGGATGGTGGATAGTTTCAAAGACTCATTTACAACTATCACATTTGAGCAAGTACCTAGAGATCAAAATCGAGCAGCCGCCACAATGGCTACAATTGCATCTCTCCTCAATCTTCCGCAAAATTCAACACACTATGAGTTCTTGGTAGAACAACTTTGGATCCCCGCGTATGATATCCATGAAACTAAAATAATATGTCTCCTAGTCAGTTCTGAATCCCCATGGTATGTTGAGTTCTTCACTTACCTTCGTGATCACACACTTCCTCCCAACCAATCCAATAACCAATGCAAAACCTTCATCCGCCAAACCATGTGATACACCATTATTGTCGAAACCCTATACCGACAAAGTCTTGATGGTACTCTCCTTTGATGTCTAGAATAAGACAAGATAGAAAAGGCCTTGGAAGAGGTAAATGAAGTCATTTGTGGGTCTCACTCAGGTAGTCCTTGCTTAGAAAAGAAGATCATGCACGCTGGATACTATTGGCCATCCATGGAAAAAGACTCCTACTATTTTGTCAGAAAAAGCAAGAAGTGCCAAGTTCACAAAGACCCGATATATGCACCAGCATAGGAATTGGAACCAATCACAACACCATGGCCCTTTTGTCAATGGGGACTTGGCCTTGTGGGTAAAATTCATCCATCTTCATCAAATGGCAACAAATTTATCATTACCGCCACCGAATACTTCACAAAGTGGATTGAAGCTGTTCCACTTACCCAAGTCACCGACAAGCAGATCGCCTCATTCATCCTTAATTACATCATCTTCCAGTATGGTGTACCCATGTCCATCATCATAGATAACGAGCTTCCTTTCAAAAATCAGGATATTTGTGAGCTTTGTGAGAAGATTCACATCCAACACCACTTTTCAACACCCTATTACCCACAAGGCAATGGTCAGGCCGAACCATCAAACAAGAACATTTTGAGGATCCTCAAGAAGATGGTCAATGATGTTGGTCGTGATTGGCACATTCAATTAAATCCATCACTATGGGCGTATCGAACTAGCATTCAAACCCCAAATGGAGTAACCCCCTACTCAGTGGTCTATGGAGCGGAAGCCATCCTTCCTATTGAGGTTGAGTTACCATCTCTATGGGTTTCCTTCCATAATTTGATAGATGATGAAGCATACCGAGTCTCACGTCTTCAAGACTTAGAACTACTTGATGAAAGGCGACAAGTTGCATACAACCACTTCAAAGCCTATCAGTAGCGAATGAGAAGAAGTTATAATCATCGGGTTAAACCTCATACATTTGAGCTAGGTGATCTTGTTCTCAAAGAGAATCCTTGTAACCAACCACATAGAGAACATGAGGGAAAATTTGAATCAAATTGGTTTTGTTTGTATGTTATCACTGCTATATTTGGGTCTAGGGCATATCAGGTGGCAACTTTAGAAGGAGAATCGCTATCTGATCCAATCAACAACATGCACCTCAAACGGTTTCATACATAAGCTATATAGAGCATCAGGCTCCATCACATACCAGAAAAACACAAAAAACATTAAGTAAAATATCCTGAAGAAATTACAAAAAATCAAGAAAATAGTAAAGAAAAGTCATGCATCCAAACGGTGAAAACCACTTCGGTGACACCTTGGGTAAATATGATTGTGAAAACCTAGCAAATAGGCACCATTCGTAAAGGCTATGGCTCCATTTTCTTTCAGACTTTTTGTGATCACATCCATTGCATCCATTATTCAAACCATGGCTTGTCATTGATCTGCAATCAAGGTTAGTACTTCATGTGTTCTCCATCCCGCTTTCATAGTGACATCTAACTAGGGGAAATACTCTTAAACCTACTGATGGATGTGGATTGTACATTACTTATGATTCATTGAGTTCTTCATTCAAAACTGTTTGGAAATATACCAAAAACATTCGTAAAAAATCAGAAAATACCAAAAACATAACAAAAATGCATAAAAAGCAAAATTTCAAATTTGCGTACTGCTGGTCCATAGTCATTTGGCCACTGGAATCAACGGATCTTCTCTAGCTAGTGATCTGCTATGGGTACAAGCATGATGATCGCTACTCACTCCACCAAAGTTCACTATTAGAGCTCCAAACTGCCAGGGAGATAGATGCAAATGAGCTTATTTTTATCCCTTCCCCCCATATATACCCTCCATCCCTAACCCTAATTCACCCCGCTCACCACCGTGGTCCATGTGAACTTCCAACGGCTCTTATTTCTCCATTTTTCCTCTGATTTCTTTCATTTTTTTTTTCCCATTATTGCTAATTTCTTCTATTCTACCTCCCCTCCACTTCTCGTACTTTTTTGAGAGATTGCCTGATTTTTCAAATAAAATTGGCCCATCTCTCGAGGGGGCATAGTACCCATTTAATTAACATTTCTCGGGCATATTTCTTTGCACCTATTTTCTTTCTTTGAAATGACGCGATAAACCACACCATCTCAAAGAGGGGCAAATGTAGTCACATAAATCTGTCCACTTAATTAAATGAATATATACTATTTATTTGATTAATTTAACCATTTGTCATCAGTTAACTAAATTAATATTTAATTAATTTCATCCTCAACCCCTTCTCATATTAGTTTTTTTAAATTATTCAATTTATTTAAATTAATTCATTAAGCCACACTCAAAATCAATTAAATGAATAAAACATATTTATTTAATTTAACCCCCTTTCCTCCTTTAAATAAATAATAAAACATTTATTTTAATCCCTCAACTACCCCCCCCACTTGCATTCTCCTACAAATGCAAGTTGCACCTATTTTGTTGAAATAATGAATTTTATTTTAATTAAAATCCTATTTTCCCTCACCCACCAAACCCACTTGCAATCCTAAATCTCCTTCTAGAGTCTTCTAACCACTTTTTAAATTCTTCTAAACCATTCCTAATTAGCCTAATCCATTTCCTAAATATTGTCATTCTTAAGCAACTTGAAGTCACTTCTCAAAGCCTCAAAGTCTTTGAAAACCATTAAATGCTTTATGTCTCCAACAATTTAGCCCCTAAAGTCTTCCAAACCATTAATGGCTCTTACATAACCATTAATGGTTAAATCAACTCACCCACATGGTTAGAGACTTTCCCTCTAACTCAACCCTCATTTGACCCATGGGTCTCTTCAAGCATTTATTGCTTTGACCATGGTTATCCCCACTAACTCTTGCACAATATTTTATCCATTGGATAAATGCATTATTCATTGGATAATACTTTTATTCATTCAACTCAAGCCTAACCTTACCTCCTAAGGTAAACTTCAAGTCATGTCAAGCATTTAATGCTTCTTCCCTCTCCTCTCAAGCCATCTCATGATGACATTTGTCATCCTGGGATTGGGTTGAAAGCCTTCTCATGGATCATAAACCCATCAATCCTAGCCCTTGTTGAGATTACTCAATCTCAACCATCCATTTCTTTATTTTCCCTATAAATAGAGCCCATTCCTTTATAATCTTGATCCAGATATCTTGTATGCATCTAATCTATAGTGAATCTAAGAGAGCATTTTAGGAACATAGTTACTTTGTTATTTTGGTTAAAAATTAACATAGTTTAATTAACTCATTATTCTCTCATTCCTATCTGGTTTACATTTGCATACTCATTAATCATTTTTATAATCTTGAACCTCCATAAGACTTCCATATTAGTGCAAAAGTTGCTGAGAGTTGCACTCATGTGGAATTTGGAGAGGAGAGGAATAAGGGAGGAGCAGTTATGAACATATTGGCTAGCATTTGGAAGAGTGTAGTGTATCTCTTTGGTCTTTGTATGCTTTTCATTACATGTTTGATATCTCTCTTGATATACTTGCTTAGGATAGTCTTTTGTTTCTGACACTAGCACTAACATTTGAAGTGCTCTTGTGTGTGTTCCCTAACATCTATCCTATTTTGCAGTGCATCACCTTTAATCTACTATCTACATCAACTGTAAGAATTCCTATGTTACAAAAAACCCAGTAGATATTTGTACCTTGTTTCAAACAATTCTTAATAAGAATGAGTTTGGCCTCAATTTTCTTTTTATTTGTATCTATGATCTGGTCAAAGGCTACTCTTTTAGCTGTAGTGAATCTTTCTAGAGCCCGTCGATCTGGAATATGCCTCAGAGATTGAAAATTGTTAGAAATATGTTTTATTAGAGTCTTGAGCTTGCCAGAAGGGCTTGCTCCATCTTCAATTTTATAATCAGATGTCAATCTGTGCAATATTGTAACCAATTGATCAATTATTCCTTTGTCTGCAGTACCCTCCTTTAATACTTTCTGAGTTGCCATCATCATCAACTTAGTTGGACTCATCTTAGTGACGGATTTCTTCTCAACTTGAGAAGTGTCAATTGCCAAAACCTTTGCCAAGGAATTAGTTTTAACTACCAGTATAGATTCATTTTCCTTTACCTTATCCTCCACAACCTCTTTTGCATCGGTGGCTTTGCCACTTGGTGCACTATAAATTACTGTCGGTGGATTATTATCCACAGTATTTATAGTATCATGTACATTTCCTTTCTCATAAATAGTTTCAGTCGGTATGGATTGTACACTATCCTTTACTGTTGGTTGTGTTTGTATGTCTATAGTTATTGCCGGTGTGGTCAAAATTGGAGTTGAACTACCCAAAATACCTTTCCCTTTTGATTTATCTGGAATGGTGGAAGATGTAGCCTTTGTAAATTCTTCTTGAGATGTAAGAAAATCTGGATTATTTTGGAAGAATTTGGTTCAACCCTTACTGATCTCATTCATTACCTCATTTACTCTACCCATCATAAGACTTATCTGCCGAGGTTTAATACTGAAAACTATCCTATTTGCAACATCTATGCATCTTTTCATTTCCTCATTGTTTATAGAACCACACATTTCCAAAAGTGATACTTTCTTAATCTCCCTATCCCTCTTGACAACGTTAAGTCTTCTAGCATCAAGTTTATTATACAAAGATAGAGATATCTCCTTCAAAATTTCTATTAATGATTTCTTATAAATGTCTTTATGTAACAAAATAGCCTCTTCTATTTCATTTTTCTCATCATCCTCTAAATCTTCATAATACATAGATACATTTTTCAAAATTCCATCTTTTGTTATTTCATCAGTTAGCTTAGCATGGGTCATTTTAGTCTTACCAGACCCAGTGTCATCACTCTTCTTCTTTTTGCTTGTGGTTGCCGATGTAGATGTGGTTGTTTTCCTCTTCTGTACAGGCTTCCTTGTTGAAGGTGGTGGTGCAGTAGGTTTAGTTGCCTTTCTAACAAGTCTCCTCCTAGGCTCTGCCTTCTTCTGCTCACTGTCCTCAAGGTCAGAATCAGAAGTGATGGTATAAATGTAAGCTTCAGGCTTCTTCACCTCTGCAGTGCTAGCCATTATCGGTTTTGCAAATGGTTTGGATCCAAAACCCAGTTGAGTGTCTATCTTATGAATTACACCCTATATATATGCATGCACCTTTTCTATTTTATTATCTCTTCTCTTCCTATTAAAACTAGTTTTGAATTCAATGGCCTTCTCTTCTGTTGTACCAAAATGCTCTGTTTTGTCATCCAATGGGGCATCTAGCAGCATTTTTGCATAGAGTTCAAAAATGCTATCATCCACCTCATATCCAAGCTCAGTAATCCAGATTGCCCTAGGTTCAACTGCCTCCACAAGGGTTTCATTGGTTTTCACCATAAAACAGATATCAGTGGAGTACTTCTCTACAATTTTCTTTGATATTCTCTCCCTATGTCTCTTTTTTTCTTAGAATGTTTTGAAATACCCCCAAAGTTTCTCATCTTTGTCAGTACCAAGACCAGTGATTGCTTCCTTGATCTGCATACCTACCAGTATGCCATGAGCCCAACGCTTCTTGCCAAGACCAGGTAGCTCATTAAGGAAGTAAATCATTAAACAAACAATCAAATTTCTGTATCTGAAAGTTCCTTTCTTAACTCCCTTGATATTTGAAAGTTTCAACATCAATTCACTCCTCATCCATTAACATAAATCATATTTTGCATTATTCCTTAGCATCTGATATGCAGCATGAATGCATGAAATAGCAACAAAATTCAATTAGTTAGATAGAGTTACCTTATAACCTATTATCATGCTTGCAAAATTCACATCAGTGTTGGTGATTGTGTTGATCCTCATTGATCTGTTATCAGGAGTTGCATCGATGAGTTTCTCGACTTCAGTGTTGGAAATTTTCTTGCCAGGTTCTTGTCTGACTTTGGGTAAGCTGGTGACTACTTGAATATCCTCCTTCGTGATCATGTAAGGCTGATCCAGCCAGATAAATGCGTTGTTAATCCTTCTTAGAACGTATCTCCTTGAATTCCGGTATGTAGAGAATACCAGTTAACCCTAAATCCTAAATTGCTTTGTATTCTGGTTTGATTGTTCTGGAGTCTCCCAGTATCACAGATTGATACATGCTTTTGATGTCCTCTGTGCCTAGATCCTCTAGGGTGCAGTGAATGTATGCCCTTATGTCTTCAACATACATCACACCATCAGGAACCCTAGAAAATGCTCTCGGAGAGTCTTCCTTCTTAGCAATTTTGGGAACCTCCTTGAATACGGGCCTTAACCTATCCTTTGAATTCGACAATGGTGGGATTTAAAATGAAAGTAGGAGCTAAAGATCTAGATGCCATTTCAAAGAATACCTAAAAGTGAATGCCCATAGAAGATTGAGTGTTTCTTCTTGAAATCCTTTCATAATGCCTTTGTTTGCTCTTAATTTGCCTTTTCTTCGCTCTAAATGCTTGAATGCTCGGTGAGTGAAAATGAATTCACTTACCCTTTTTATTAGTGAATAAAACCCTAATCTTTCTCTGTAATAAATGCTTCACGAACAACCCTACAGATGTCAGTTTCACAGTCTTGTGTCGGGTGAACCTTCATCAATGATGAGCACAACTCTCTAGATCTCTTCCAGATCTCTTTAGATCTCCTTCAGGGTAATATGCAGGATTTTGCAATGACTTTTCCAACCCCTAAGTCTTATGCCTCAGTTACTGGTGGAATTTTCTGCTAGTGGAGGAATACCTTGTTCTACTGGTGGAGTTATCGGCGTAGATCCATCTTGACTTGGTTCTTCAGATTTTCTAACCCATCTCTTGGTGTGATCTTGTTGTATTTCATCTACCTTCTGCTTTCCTTTCTCATTATTTTTATCATTGCTAACCAATTGAGTCTTTCTTCTACATTATTTAGCATTATGACCTATTTTGTTGCATGCATAACATGTAACATTGTTCTTCTGAATTGCTTTGACAAATCCAGTGTCATTCCTTGACCTACAATGATTAGAAAAATGTCCAAACTTTTCACATGCATGACATTTAACATTTATTCTGCAATCTTCTGATCTATGACCATATTTCTTCTAATTTGTGCATTGATCGGGAACATAATTATAGTTTTGATTTGTTTTATTTCGACATTGTTTAGCCATATGCCCAAATTTATTGCAAACAAAACATCTACCATTAAATTTATAAGTATTAGATTGTCTTACCGGTTTCCTCTGTTCTGACGAGTTTTGCATACCGGTTGTCTGATCTTCATTTGTAGTACCAGAGCTTTCACCTTGTACAAATCCAAGTCTCTAGAATCATCAATCTGCCTTTGTCTTTTCAATAAGTCATCCAACTGTGCAGCACTAATCCTGAATTTTTCTTTATACTCACTTGCAGTAGTCAGATCATCTTTCAGAGTAGTTATTTGCCTTTCAAGTTCTTGTTCATTGTTCCGGGAGTGTGCCAAATCACTTCTCAAAAATTAATCTCATGAGTCAATCTGCCACATTCATCAAATTTGTTCTTCAGAGATATAACAAGATTATCTTCCTTCCTTCTGTCCTCAATATCTTTTGATAACCTTATAGTCAGATCTTGCATTTCATTCTTCATGAGCATGTTTACTTGACTTAGTTTCTGACATTGTTCCTTAAGTGCATTCTTCTCCTCATCATCCGGGTTTTGCAAAAGTTCTTTTCTCTTGGCTTGAGTTGATGATAACCTTTCTTGCAGGATAAAAATGAAGTCATTTGCAAAATTCAATTCTTCTTGCAATTTCAAGTTCTTCACCCTTTCAGCATCATAATCCTCACGAGCCACCTCAAGTTGCTTCTCTATAGCCACGTTCAAAGATTTTGGTTTAAGGATCTTCCTCAAGCTATTAAAATTCTTTTGAGATACGAGGCTTTGATACCAATTGTATGGATCCAAGAACACTGAGAGGGGGGGTGAATCGGTGTTCTATTGGTAAGACAAGATTTTATCCTTTTATACCATACACATATAAACTGGTAAACATATAAACATATAACATGAAGAAAGTAAATCATCCACATAAATGAAAACCATAACACTCAAAATTTATACATGGAAAACCTCAAACAGGAAAAACCACGGTGGGATTTGTAACCCACAATACCAGTTCACTAGCCATATGAAAGAATATTACATATAATGGGGGCCTGCACATGTAGGAAGGCACACTACCTAGAGCATACTTCTCATCACTAAAGAGTCTCATTGACTACAAGTTTTTGCTGAAGTAAAAAAATAAAATTGATCTAAAAAATGCATCTACTATGCCAAATAGAGTTTCGGTTCTAGCTCTTCTCTCTACTGGTTCATAAACCCTGAACACTACTACCGGTATCTCTTCTCCTCCAAGAATGCTATCCAAACTATCTATAGATCATTGCATGATATAACATTCATATACAAATGATCTACATACATATACTTTACATTATGCAGTTCTGCTATATTTTATTTCACTTATGTCACATCCTCTGTCATATTTTTTTTATCATCTTCAAAATGACCTAGCAGATTGACCTATATACCCATTACAAACAATATGCCTTATGTTGGCTTACAATGCATTACAAAATATATTCAATGTCGGCCTAAACAATAATTACAAAATTATTTACTAAATAAATCTCCCTTGATGTCGGCTTCCATGAAGTACTGATGGCGGTGTCGGTGTCGGTACCGGTACTGGTGTAGCCTTGAATGCTCCAAAGTTGGTGTCTGTCGGTATATGCCTCCTAATGTTGGTAAATGATTCCCATCTAAACTTGTTTCCATCAATCACAAGAAAATGAATCCGATGAGTCTCAATTTCCAACAATTACAACATACACATAAACCGATAAATGAAGAAACATATAACATGAAGTAAATAAATCAGCCACATGAATGAACATCATAACACATTGAATTTTTTATGTGGAAAAACTCAAAGAGGAAAAACTATGGTGGGATTTGTGACCCACAATATCAATACACTAGCCATATGAAAGATATTACATAGCATGGGGGCCTGCACATGCAGGAAGGCACACTACCTAGAGCACACTACTCAACACAAAAGAGTCTCACTGACTACAAGCTTCTGCTGAGATAAACAGTAATGGTGAACTCACAAAATGCATCTACAATGCCAAAAAGAGTTCTAGTTATAGCTCTGTTATGTACCTGTTCATAAAACCTAAACCTTTTTACCGGTATCTCCTTTCTTCCAAGAATGCTTTACAAACCATCTACTAATCATTACATGATATAAATTTTGCATATAGATAACCTACATACATATCCTTCGCATCACATTGTTCTACTTCCTTGTCATATATCAAAATGACCTAATAAACTGACTTATATATCCTTCAAAAATATTATGCCTTATGTCGGCTTACAATACATTACAAAAAGATATTCAATGTCCACCCTATACAATAATTACAAAATAATTTTACAAATAAAACCTATTGGATCGCAAACGGATGTCGGTTCCATTGAAGTGCTAGATGTCGGTGCCAATGCCAGTGCCGGTGGTGACCTGAATACTCCAATACCAATATCTGCCGGTGTATGCCTTTAATGTCGATATCTGCCGGTATATGCCTTCTAGAGAATCTTGTTTCCATCAATGACAACATATGAATCTAATGAGTGTCAATTGCCAACAATACATGTATGTATGTGTGTGTATACATAGACACATACATACACATATACACACATGCATACATATTGATACACATACACATATAAAGATACATACACACATAAACACATACATACATACATACATACCCACATATATACATACATACATACACTGATATACATATATACAAACACACATACACTCATACACACGTACACATACATACATGTACAAACACATACACACATACATACATACACATGCACATACACCTACATACATACATACACACATGCACACTTAAACACACATACATACATATACACACATACAATGACATACACCAACATACACACATACACATGCATGCATACATACATACACGTACACATACACACATACATAACTTACTTATGTGTGTACATATGCATTTGTATGTGTAGTTATGTATGCATTCATATGTATGTGTATATGTGGGTATATGTGTGTGTGTATGTATGTATGTATGCACATATGTCTATGTGTATATACATGTATTTAATTTAATGTTTCTTTAAAGTAATTTGTATCAAATGTTTCAATTACTTTGAATTGTACTTTAAATTACAATTGTATCATTTTAAAATATGTTTGAATTAGTTTAAAATAGTTTTCAGAATTAGTTTGAATTATTTTTAAATTTTTTTTCTTTAATAACTACACATATAGATGTTTTCCACATGGTCGATCATACATCAGATGGTAGTGTTCATCATGAGGGAACTGACTAGACATCTAGATAGTCTAATTGAATGCCCTCCAGTGATAGTGATGCCAAGGCTCGATTTTTTTTTTGAAACCATTGAGGCCCTACAACATGCATTAGACCATCTTGAGTCTACATTAGATTATACCATTTCCCAGTCAAATAAGGAAACAAAACAAACTATTCGGGATGAGTTGCTATGTATAATTGACACTGCTTAGACATATAATCCTTGTGATGATATGTCTACTGATTCTTTCTATACCTCCCTTTCTCATAGTTTGAGTGGAACGATGAAATGGGAAATCGTGAACAGGAATGTGTCTTCCACACGAGTCCTTATGGTGTTCCCCATTATCAGGGTCCAAGGCAGTGTAAGGTTAGAGGTTATTTAGTTACCAAATGAACTGATGCAATTGTGGAACCATTCATATATCCTAGATGGTTGGCAACTCATCATATGTGGCCATAGAAGAACGATTTGCCACTTTATTTTTGTAAACAATTGTTTGCAAAGTGTCATATGGGCTTACAGGTTGATTATACATCTATACCAGCGAATGTTGGGCAAGGGAGAGGGAGGCTTAGTGATGAATATAGATGAATTGATGCACCAATGCTCATTAATAAATGAACATTAGTTGGTCCAAACCTTTTGGTTCTAAGAAAATGTTTGGGGTTATCACAGGCAGCAAATGCAATAGTTGATGGTGCTAGGTGACATATCTACTCTAGCATTGCATAGATTGCCACTTAGGTTGACTAGATGACATTTGATCATCTTGGGAGATATTTTTTGAAGTCACAAACTACTATTTTGAAGGCTACATATGCAACATCCAGTAGTGGCATTGATTCTTATGCCCGTGTAGACATACCATCTCCACTTGAAGCTGCATAGTTGACAAAGGTTCATCCTTTGCAATGGATGAGTGCATTGTTGTCTAGTGATTTATTGGATTCCTATACACTTATTTCTTAGATTCTTAGGATCCCACTCAAGGATGTACCAGCACATGTGAGATGAAATGTACACAAAGGTGGATCTTTTGGAATCAATGAACATTGAGAGGGGGGTGAATCAGTGTTTTACAATTTGTAAACTTAATAAGCTGATCCTTAAACCACCAGAGGCATATGAAAGAAAGAAAAATGTAGAAACACAAAGTAAACAACCACACAACCATAAACACTATTATTAATGAGTTAAGAACACTAGCTAATACATTTGTCAACAAATATAGTTTGGTTAGGAAACTATCTGCTTTTGAGCTTGAAGAATTTGAACCTTCTGGAGCTATGAAGTTTGAACCCGCTTTTCATGCATCTACATCTGCAATGGATAATAAAGACTAGAAAGATTTGTATGTAAAGGAATTGGAAGATATGAAAAGAGAAGATGAAGAGTTTGATAAACTTGAAGCACTATTTGCTAGAAGAGTACCTACAGGACCAATAGAAAGTAAGAATGAAGGAAAAGAACCTTTTAAATGTTTTGCATGTAATAAGATTGGTCATTTTGCATCTAAATGTCCCAAAAGGAAATCAAGATTTGAAGAAAGAGTTAGAAGATCATTTAAGCCTAACCCTGGATATCAGAACAAATATAAATACAATAAAAACAGAGAAAATCATGCTACATAGCGAATGAGGAAGGCATTAATGATTCTCATGATGAACCGGCATAAGACTCTGCTAGTGGATCCGACAATGAGAAGGAATGGGTATTTATGGCTATCAAGGAAGATGATCCAGCACTGGAAGAGCATGTACTTGAAGAGAAGGCACTTGCTACTAAAATTGAAGACAAGGATGAATGGGTAATTGACAGTGGTTGTTCACATCATATGACTGGAGATAGAGGGAAGTTTTTGTCTTTGCAAGAATTTGATGGTGGTCTACTTAGATTTGGAGATGACAAAGCATGTATAATCAAAGGAAAAGGAACTATATCATCGGCTAACAATGTTTATTATGTTGAAGATTTAAGGCATAATCTTTTGAGTGTAGGACAATTGGTAGATAAGGGATTTCAATTACAATTCAAGGATGGAAAATGCAAAATCATTAATAGATCTGGTTTTTAGATTGCAACCAGTACACAGACAAAAGGTAATATATTTCATTTGAACTCTGGTGAGAAGACATGTTTGATTACACAGATTGATGATAGTTGGCTATGGCATAAAAGGCTGTGTCATCTGAATTTTGATTGTATTGTGAAGATCAGTTCAACTAAGGCAGTTAGGGATATACCTAAGATTATGAAGCACTATAATCCAGTATGTAAAGAATGTCAAATGTGTAAATAGGTCAAAACCTCTTTTAGAAGTATACAAGACAAATCAAATGATGTTCTTGATCTTATTCATACTGATTTGTGTGGCCTTCCTAGAGTTAAAATTTTTCAAGGTGATAGATATTTCATGCTAATCATTGATTATTTTTCTAGAATGATGTGGGTTACTTTTCTAACTAGAAAAATCTGAAGCATTTGAAAAGTCTAAAATATTTTAAGGCTAAAGTGGAAACTGAGACAGGATTGAAGATTAAATGTTTGAGGTCAGATCATGGTGGAGAATTCACATCTGGTGACTTTAATAACTTTTATGAGAAGCATGGTATAAGAAGACAATTTTCCTCTTCCTGCACACCTCAGCAAAATGGAGTTGTGGAATGGAAGAACAAAAATATCTTGGATGCTGCTAGAACAATGATGATGGAAGCTAGTCTACCTCATATCTACTGGAGAGAAGAAGTGAGCACAATGGTTTATACATTCAATAGAGTACATATCAAAGGAGAAACCGGTAAGACACCTTATGAATTATGGTTTGGCAATACATGTATAGTTAAGTATTTCAGAATTTTTGGTAGTAAATGTTATATCTTGAGAGATGATATCATTGGGAAATTTGATCTTAGATGTGATGAAGGCATATTTATTGGTTGTTCTAATGAAATCAAAGCATATAGATGTTATAACAAGAGATTGTAGAGAATTTTGGAAAGGGATAATATCAAAGTAGATGAGCTAAACAGAAGTCAAATAAGAGTTTATGAGAAGGAATCGACAGTGGAAATGATTATATCTGAACTAGTAGCACCTTTACCGGAACAAAGTGTTGAACCAGTTACTACGATAATATCAGAGAATTCTATAGTAACTAAAGAATAGGGAAGAGCAATAGAAAGTCATAAGACTCCTAGGTAGGTGAGATTCAATTGTTCAAAAGATCATATCATTGGGGATAAGAGAAATTGAGTGATAACAAGAAGAAGACTGGAAACTAATGAGGTATGTTTAATTTCACAGGTTGAACCCGTATCAGTAATTGAGGCATGTAAAGATGAATATTGGTTGAAAGATATGGAAGAAGAATTAGATCAGATTGAGAAAAACAACACATGGACCTTGTGTTAGGATTCCCAAAGATACTGAGAGGGGGGGGGGGGGTGAATCAGTATCTAACTGGTGGGTTAGTTTACTTGATTTAAAATATGTAAAGCATATCAATACTGTATATCGATAAACCAAAAATAATGTAGTAAACACGAATAACAACAACCACATGAAAAGCACACTATATACCGATAAACCAAAAATAATGTAGTAAACAAGAATAACAACAACCACATGAAAATCACACCATAACACAGTAGTTTAACAAGGAAACCCAGTGTGGGAAAAACCTCAGTGGGATTTGTGACCCACAATATTCGCTTACTAGCCAATAAGTGAATATTACTCTTACAATAGGGGCCTGTACATGCAGGAAGGCCAAGTGCCTAGAGCTTACTGCTCAATTATAAAATAAGAAGTCACACTGACTTACAAAATGGATTATACAAATCCAATGTCTTGTACTACTTCAAATTAGCATCTGCTATGCCAGATCCAGTACCGGTTTTAGCTCCACTTCATACATGAACCCTTGACTTATAGTTCACATATTAGGTCTACCTTATTTCGCCTATCATATTCTTTTTAAAATTTTCTACAATGATCTCATACATATATGAGTCATATTACAACTCGCCATGTCGACTTACAATGATTTTACAATTAATTACAAAATACATTATAAACAAAATTCCTGTCGGCCAGGGTGTCGGTATCTATCCTTTCTCTGCTGGTGTTTTGTGTGCCAGTGTACAGTTTGTCATTGCCAGTGCTGGTATATTGTCTTGCCAATATCATATGATTGCAAGGTTGCCATCAATGACAAAACCTTCAATCACCTAAAATTTCTCATTAGAGTGTGCATTTGCCAACAATCTCCCCCTTTGGCATTGATGACAACACTCATGAGAAAAATCCAAAAAGTGTCATCCAAAAATGAGTCTGCCAGAATTGTCTTACCAAAAAGAATATGAGCTCCCCCTAAGTTGATGAGCCATTTGCTGATCAATTTTCTCATAGCCTCTACTCCCCCTTTGACATCAATGACAAAGGTTGTCATTCGCTGTCAGTGGAGTCCTGCCTGGTTTCTTGTAACTGGTGGGTTACACTCTGAATAATATCTGTCAAAATTAAATTAATGTCGTTGTTGAATGTTTTATTGTCTTTTATAGCCTCACAGGTTCTCTGCATTGTACCGGTGAGTATGTACATTTTCTCTTCCAGTGTCTTTAGTCCAGGAACCAAGGCCTGAGATATTTCTTTTCTCAAAGAAATAAGATACTCTAGTCTCGGACCAAGTCTGCATTTTAAGTCCTTTGCTTTGTCCTTTATTCTTTGTTTTTCATTTTCTAGTTTCCTGATTTTCTCTTACTTTTGCATCTGTAGCTAGGATTGAAGTTGTAAGATTATTTCTTGCCTATGTTGCTTATAAAAACTACAAGGTTTAACACATGGATGTTAAATGTGCATTTTTGAATGGGGATCTTGATGAGGAAGTTTATATTGTGCAACCTGATGGTTTTTCACTATCAGATGATACAGTGGTTTGTAGGTGAAGGAAAAGTTTATATGGATTGAAACAAGCACCTAGAGCTTGGTATGCAAGGTTGGATAAATATCTTTTGAAGCTTGGTTTTACTAAGGGCAGTGCTAACAATAATTTATATTATAAGATCATTGATGATGATATACTAATTATTGAAGTATTTGTTGATGACATTATTTTTGGAGATGAAGATAAGTTATGCATAGAATTTTCTAAGAATATGGAAAAAGAATTTGAGATGTCTATGATTGATGAGATGAAATTTTTCTTAGGTTTGCAGATTACTCAGACTGACAAAAGTATTTTTACCTGTCAAACTAAATCTGCTAAGGAATTGTTGAAGAAATTTTGTATGGGATATTCTAAACCGCTAAGTACTCCAATGGTTACAAGTGAGAAATTGACAAGAAAAGATGTTTCTGCATCGGTAAATCCTACAAGATAAAAATCTACGATTGGAGGTCTACTTTATTTGACTCAAACTAGGCCTAACATTTTGAATGATGTTTGTATTGTTTCAAGATTTCAGAGTGATCCTAGAGAAAATCATGAGATTGTGGTGAAAAGGATTTTTAGATACTTGCAAGATACATCATAATATGGCTTGTGGCACCCTAAGGATGATAACTTTACTTTATATGCATATATAGATGCTGATTGGGCTGGAGATGTTGATGACCAGAAAAGTACTTCTGGTGGAGCTTTATTTCTTGGAAAGAAGTTGGTTTCATGGATCAGAAAGAAACAATCATGTACTTCTTTATCTACTATTGAAGATGAGTATGTTGTTGCTGCTACTAACTGTACACAAGTTTTATGAATGAAGCAAATGTTGAAGGATTGTGATGCACCAGTAGTTATTCACTATGATAACTCTGCCGCTATTGATATATCAAAGAATTTGGTATTTCTTTCTAAAACAAAGAACATATCTATTAAGTATAACTTTTTCAAGGAAAAGGTGGAAGAAAATGAAGTTAGACTGGTTTATGTGAACATTAAAGAGTAAATTGCAGATATTTTCACTCAACCTTTGCCCAAGGAATCATTTGTGTACCTGAGAGACAGATTGGGAGTTTCTACCCCTCCGGTAGAGACTTCATTGATGTTGTTTGGCATTAGTCTGACATGCATTATCAGAGATACTATTCATTTCGACACTGATGTGGGATGCTACTTCTCAGGGGGAGTAGTTAGCTTTGTGAGTCAGTGGTTTATGTTTTTTCTTTGAAATTTTTTGTCATATTTCTGGCATTGATGTCAAAGGGGGAGAGATATTGATGTGAAAAAGACAAAGAAAGAAAAAGAAAAAGTCAAAGTCAAAGGGGGAGAGATATTGACATTCAGAGCTGTATGTGGGAGATTATTGGTTGTCTTCCATTGGGGAGAGTTGTTTGACATTTCTTGGTACTTAGATGTTTTTCACATCTAGTGTTTCCATTAATGCCAAAGACGAAGATTGTTGGCCATTTGGTGGAATTGATTATGTGTTGCATTGATGTTTTGTCATTGATGCCAACACTAGCTATTTGGATGCTTTACCAACACCCTTCAGGTCCTGATAGGTTGAGTGGTTTCTGGTTGATTTGGATCCAACATGATCTGGTAGGCTCTGGTATAGTTTGGTGATGGAATTGACTTGTTCATGATACTCATGCTCATATTTGGTCAGCTGGTTTTGGTCTGGTGATCACATGCTATCTTCTTTCTTAGAAGCTTGGCTTCTGGTTCCGACGAGGGTTTCATTGGTAGAGATTATAATGAGATCTTTGATGAATTGAATAAGTGGTGTTGGTGCAACTTCTGGTGAAGTTTGAGGATGTTGTTGGTGATCATGTTCGAGACTTGGTGGATGGAGATCATTGCTATAGCGTGTGGACCTATACTAGGTCCCGGTTGATCTAGGTTATGGACGGGTTTAATGTAACGTTTGGATTGGACCTCTCGATGTAATTTTGAGATGTCTTATGTGTTGGATATTATTTGTTTGGTCTAAGGCTGACATGGTTTGTAATTATGTAATTGGTTTATCATCTAGTGGCTGACCTAATTGTTTATGGTTGAGGGTTTGTATATATAGATGTAAGATCTCATTATAGATGATCATGGTTATGGTTAGAGATCATGGTCAAAGAATATAATGTGTGAATAATGTAATATCATTCAGGTAGAGGATTTGGTCGATCATTGGAGATCGAATTATGAGAGTTGAGAAATACAACACCACAGGAGCCTAAAGATCTCTGCAAGCTGAATAACCTGTTACAAGGAGAAGCAAGGAAGCAAATAACATAAAAAGAAATACACAGAAAATATGCTCAAAAACATGAGAGCTCAATATACACAAAAATGTGTAATGTGATAATGGAATCATACAAAGGAAAACAATCCAACCTCTAATAGGTCAAGAAACCCTAAAAAGGAAAGCCTAGGCTTGCACATAATAATTAATACAAGAATTAATTATTATGCACCTAAAGTTAGCTTAAGTGTAAAAGAGATAAAAAAACTTAAATAATTAAACAAATATTGTTTAATTAATCAAGTAAATACCTGGATACTCTAACACCCCCCTTAAGCTAGACTTAGGGAGAAGCTAAAACCTAGAACAACTACTGAAAGCAGGAAAGACAGGTCCCGACAACAAAGCCTGATCAGGTACCCAAGTACAAAAAAATATTTGTAAAGTGGAGAAAAAGGAGAAAACCCTATGGGAACAAAACTCCTCTCCAAGAAGAGTTGAAATCTCAAGAAGAAGGACTGAAAAAGCCTCCAAACAAGAATGTTCCAAAAGATAGGAACAAGAGAAGATCAGAAAAATCACTAAAGCATGAAGAACCTGCAAACACTATCGAAGAATAACTGCTGATCTAAAGAACCTCCACTGAAATAGAACATGACCAGGTAGAGAAGACTATGATCTATATGAGTTCCCTCAAATGACACTGCTCGAATCAGAAGGCAAACAAAGGCAAACAACTGAACTTGAAGATACAGATGATATGAGAAACCAAAGCCTGAAGAGCTGATCAATCGAACAACATAAGCATTAGAACCAACAGGACAAACCTCCCCATTATGCTAAAAAAAGGGAGAGGGACAGGTACACTGAAAAGAACGGCCAACAAGAACTGCATGATGAAGAATCAGGAACATCGAAGGTGTAGAGAAAGTACATAGTGTCATGGAAGGAACACTCACTTGACACACAACATGAGGTGAATGTTGTGGAAGAAACACTCACTGGACAAAGGTAGATGGTAAACAAAAGGAAAACATCAACCCCTTCATGGCACTTGAAAAGTAGTGCATGTACAATAAGGCACAAGATGCGCAAGATCCCAAGTAAACAATGCATGATGGCACTTTATCTTAGTGTGTTTTCATAAAATAATCTACAATGATAATAAGGTTGGAAACAAAAAGAAGAACAAAAAATGAGACATCTGACTCAGAGAAAGAGATCCCAGGACCTAAAACATCCAAGATATTTACTAGAGTGCTAAAAAGAAAAAAAATGAATAAAATATACCTGGAGCAAAATCTGGAAAGAAAAATCATGACTGGAAAGTACACAAAACAAGCTCTCCAACAATATAAAGTGTTTGAAAAACAGAGATCGGATGCTCAAGTTATCTCTCCTAGACTGCAAAAAAAAACCTCTGGCTTTGCAGATGCTGATCTGAACCAGTACAAGACATTGGATTTATATAATCCATTTTTGTAAGTCAGTGTGACTTCCTTTGTAATTGAGCAATGAGCTCTAGGCACTTGGCCTTCCTTCTTGTGCAGGCCCCTACTGTAGTAGTAATATTCCCTTATTGGCCAGTAAGTGAATATTGTGGGTCACAAATCCCACCGAGGTTTTTCCCACACCGAGTTTCCTTGTTAAAATATTGTGTTATGGCATGCTTTTCATGTTGTGGTTGTTATTCTTATTTGATGCATTATTTCTTGTTTACCGGTACACATTTTTGATATTCTTTTCATGTTATAAGTTAAGAAATTTCATTTATCGGTCAAATACTGATTCACCCCCCCCTCTCAGTATCTCTGGGAATCCTAACAATTGGTATCAGAGCCTAGTCCTCTATTTTCAAAATTCTAACAACTTGAGGAAGATCTTGACACCGGTAGAGATGGAAAACTTGAGCAAGCAACTGGAAACAACTCTTTCCGACTATGATGCAGAAAAAGTAAATAATATTAAACTTGAAGATGATCTAAAGGCTGCACAAGATATTATTCAAGCACTTCAAGAAAATCTTACTATTGCAAGAATCAAGAGAAGAGAGCTTTGTAAAAAGATGCAAAATAATGAAGATGAACAAGAAACTCTTAATGATCTTGTGAACAAGTTGAGATAAGAAAACACTTCAATGAAGAATGAGATGCAAGATATGACTATGAGATTTTGTAAAGAAAATGAAAATCAGAAGAAGAATGAAGAAGACTTGGTTAGCAAACTAAATGATGCTGGAAATGAAAACACACGACTCAGTCATAAAAATGATATGTTGAAGACATATTTGATGCATACACAAAATGACAGGACTAAACTCATGAGATAGAAAGAAATGTTGGAGAATGAACTGACTGCTACAAATCAACACAAGGAGAAATTCAAGAAAAGTTCAGAAGAACTTGGTGACGTGTTGAAGAATCAGAAACCTAATGGTGATACAAATGGCCTTGGCTTTGAAGTTGGTGAAAGCTCCGGTACTGCAAACAATCATGATCATAGCAAACCGGTAAGACAACCTAATGCTTACAAATTCAATGGGAAATGCTTTAACTGTAACAAGTATGGTCATAGAGAAAATCAATGTAGAACTAGAAATCATCGGAACACTAATACACCCACCGGTCAATGTTCTAGGTGCAATAAAATTGGTCATAATTTAGAAAATTATAGAATGAATGTAAGATGTTATGTTTGTGGAAGATTTGGACACTTATCTAATCAATGCAGAGCACATACCAGCATAGGTTATGGGAAAGCTATTCAGAAAAACAATATGACTTGTTATTCTTGTAACAAGATTGGACATATTGCAAAAATTTTTAGAAGTAAGGCACCTCCGACAAATAACAAAGGTCCTAGCTTGAAAGGTAAAGAAAAGGTTGAAGAGGTAAAGCAAGAATTCTCAAAACGATGGATCAGAAAATCAGATCAGAATGTTAAAGGGAATACCCCTCCACTGACAGAATAGAGTAACACTCCACCAGTAGGAGACTCTTCATCTAACTGAAGGAAAATCCTTGAGGGTTTAGCAACAAAATGAAAAACATGCTATTATTCCCTCGGTTGATGGTGAGAAGTTAAAATTACTTCTATACCGATAGATGAGTTAAGTTGTGGCTTAATCGATGAGCATTAAATGTGGTAGTTGGAGAAAATAACAATATAAAGTGAATGTTTTGGCTCCTTTTTCATTCACCGAGCATTCAAATCCTCGAGAGCACGAAAATTCCCAAGTGAAGGCATTCTAAGCGAAGAAGTGAAGCAATCCATCAAAGAATTCATCCTTAAGGCAGATTGAGGTATTTATAGCTATGGCATCTTCATCCACTCCTGAATTTATTGCAAACCATACTATTGTTGAGGTTATTAAGTGCCCTAGATCCGTATTCCAAATGGTTCTAGAAATTGCAAAGAAAGATGATAGCATAGGTGCATTTTCTCAAATTCCTAAGGGAGTAGTAAATGATGAAGACCCTAGGATATGAAGACCCTAGGATGTATATACATAGTCATATTGAGGAATTAGGTGTTGATGAGATTAAGAATATGTATAGGACTATGATTTGTGATGAGTTTGGTAATGTCAAGCCAGAACATAAAATAGTGGAAACCCTAGGTTTTACTGAAATCCTTAGTGTCTCGGATTTTCCCAAGGATATCATAAGGATTGTGTTAAGTAGAGTACATGGTGATTTTTTCTGGTTAGATTCAATTCATAAAATCACAAAAGAAGCGGTAAAAGCTGTGATAGGGGTACCTTCTACCGGTAATAGACCTGACAAAACTAACAAGGTCTCAAATGACATAGTGATAAACCTAACTGGTGCAACATCTGATAAAAGGTCTTTAATGGTAAATGATGTAAAAGACATAAATGCTAGATTTATCAATATGATCTTAGGTTATAAGGCTACACATGCAAATAGGTTGAACTCAATTTCTAGCCTATGTATCAAAAGTGCCTATGATATGGTTAATGGTAATGCAAGGATAGATGTATGTGAATGGCTCAAAGATGAGTTAATAGACAATCTGGGAAAGATTAAAAGAGATAAGAAAGGAACATTTAGATTTGGAAATTTGCTTGTTTGTCTGATGATGTACATAACAAAACAAGTACCTGGTATTGGTCCAAGAGACTTTGGTTTTGACATTCCGATAGGAAAACAACTGTTGGATCTATTGAGCAACATGGGAGAAAACTGAGAGAAAAACCTAAATGAACATTTTCAAGCATTGAAGACTCGAATGAAAACTAGAGTAAGACTGTCACAAGCTATTGTGGATAAATATCAGAAGGAAATCTATTTTGTGATCAAGAAAGATGAAATCTGGATGGAGGAAGTTATCCCTAGAACTATCTGGGTAACTAAAATGGGCTATGAGACAAATGACAAAATTATTGAAACTTATGCAAAATCCCTCCTTGAAACACCTAAGGAACCTACTGAGGAAGTTTTTGGAAATGTTGAAACAATAGAAAGTGGAATTCAATCAAGGAAAAGGGTTAAGAAAGTGGAAGCAACTGTAAGGAATGGAACCCGGCAGTCTAAAGCAATCAAGGAAGATGTTTTGAGACAAACTAGTATAAGTGAAAGTGAGTTGGGAGCACCTCAACCGGAAACTCACCTTTCACCGGTTGGAAATTCTTCTTACAGTGATATACCGACAGTATTCAAAAGGATAGAAAGGAAGAGAAAACCCACACTGATACCCTCTCCTACACCTAAAAGAAATAGACAAAAACAATAGACAGTAAGGCCTCCTGCAAAGAAAATGACTCCTAAGAAAAAGAAGGTAAAAAAGGATATTGCTCCATTGGATAAACTCTTGAGTGAAATTACAAAGGATGGTAAGCTGAAGAACATCAACAAAATATATAATACACTATCAACTGATGATAAGGAAAGCATAGAGAATAGTGTAATCTTACACTTAGATATCTATAAGAAATTTTTGATGCAAATTGTTGATGAAATTCCAAATGATCTGTATAGGAGACTTGAAGCTAAAAGGTTAGCCATTGTTGAGTTGGACAAGAAAATTAAGATTGAGAAATTACTTGCAGTACATCTAGTCAACTCAACTGATGAAATAGATAAACTAATTAGTGAAGCAAACCGGATAGTGTTCTCCACTGCTCACTGACATGTAGCACTAATGGCTGGCAGAGTGAAAGAAGTCATAGAAGATACAATAGATGGATGGGATATATTCTTTGTAGAAAAAGAAAAAGAAGAAGAATTAAAAAGACCTAAAACCATAAGGGTATATCAAAAGGACAGAGATAATGGAAAAAGTAAGGTAGGCAGTCCTCCAAGCATTAAAATAACCGACAATATGCCCCCACCTCTTTCAGATACTCCACTGGTAGATACCACTGATAGTCAACCGGCCACAGAGAGTATGGAGACTCCACTAGAGGATACTAATCCTGAGTTTGAAATTTTGTATACTGTGAATGTAGACACCTAGGAAGTAAATGTTGTGGTTGATAGAGAAACCACTAAGGAAAAGAGGACAAATGTGACTAATGAGTCACTGGCTATAGAGGTTAAGATAAGCATAGAAAAACCTACAGAGCAACTGACAGAGGATACCACTGAGAAACCTGTAGATATAATTGAAAAAACATCAGATGAACTGGCAAAGGTAAGTTTAGAGGTACAAACTGAGACTACATTTGAAAAACCGGTAGTTGAAAGCTCAAAGAAACCTTCTAAGAAACAGATAGAGAAACCAGAATAGGTACAGGTTGAAGCACAGGTTCAGACAGAGACAGTGCCACCGGTCCAAACTGAAAAGCCTAAACCTTTGTTTATAAAAATGCAAACATGGGCTGACCTACCAGAGGTTGAATCAAGCAAAGAAATTACCACAACTAGTAATAAGGCTATTGTGAAGACAGTTGGACAATCATCTGGTACTTCTATGGCAGAACTCAGACCTACAAATATAACAGAGGTCTTATTGGATTCAATAAAGAAGATCACAAAATGTAATACACAAGCCTATAAGTCTATTGATGATACAATTCCAATTCTTAAACTAATAGCACCAAAATGCATTGTTGATAATAAGGATTCTTTAGGTCAACTAGACACATTGTCTAAGCTCATCACCCGTAACATGTTGACTATTGATCAAATAAATGAGGATACATTTAAAGAAAGAATGGTTAAAGAAAAAGAGAAATTCTTTGAGGAAATTGTGAAGTAGAACAAGGAGAAAATAGATACCCTATTACCGGAACTTGGAGAAATAATTTTTGACTTCAAGAAACTGTACAGGGACACTTGTAAGACAAATGTCTTAACAGAAGACCTTGACAAAGAAATCAGCAAAGCAAAAGACAAGATTAACAATATTGCTGACAATCTGATAGGATCATCAGATTCATTTTTGGAAATATAAAAGAAGATTGCAGAGCTAGAAGAGAAAATCATGAAGTTAGAAAATGACAAACAAAGAATAAAGGATAAAGAAAAGGACTTGAAATGCAGACTTGGTCCAAGACTAGAATACCTCATTTCTTTGAGAAAAGAAATATCTGAGGCTCTGGTTCCTGGATTGAAGACACCGGAAGAGAAAATGCACATACTCACCAGTACAATGTAGAGAACACAAGAGGCAATAAAAGACAACAAAACATTCAGTAATGGTATAAATTTGATTTTGTCAGATATCTTTCAGATTGTAACCAAATGGTTACAAGAATTCACGCAGGATTCCACTCACAGCAAATGACAACCTTTGTCATTGATGTCAAAGGGAGAGTAGTGTGATGATGAGAAAAATGGTCAAAGCAAGTAGAGATTATCTATTCAGGGGGAGCATACATTTTTGCCATACATTTTTGATAACATAGTTTTTGGCAAACCTTTTTGGACTTCAGTTTTCGGATGCATTCTTGGATTTTTCTCATGAGTGTTGCCATCAATGCCAAAGGGGGAGATTCTTGGCAAATGCACACTCCAATGAGAAATTGTAGGTGATTGAAGGTATAGTCATTGATGAAAACCTTGCAATCATGTGATAATGGTAGCCACTAGCACCTGCAAACTCTACAATGACATACAGTACACCGACACCGAAAAGAAGAATATCGACACCCTGGCCGACAACAATTTTGTGTTAATGCATTTTGTAATTAATCGTAAAAACTTTTGTAAAGACGACATGACAGATTGTAACATGACTCATATATGTATGAGAACATTTTTGTAGTAGATAAAATAGGATGCGAAGTAAGGAAAAGTAATAGTAGACCTAATATGCAAATTATTGGTTAAAGGTTTTATGTTGTAGCAGAGCTTAAACCGGTACTGAATCTGGCATAGCAAATGTTGATCTAAAGTAGTACAAGAGATTGGATTTATATAATCCATTTTTGTAAGTCAGTGTGACTTCCTTTGTAATTGAGCAATGAGCTCTAGGCACTTGGCCTTCCTGCATGTGCTGACCCCTATTATAGTAGTAATATTCCCTTATTGGCCAGTAAGCGAATATTGTGGGTCACAAATCCCAGCGAGGTTTTTCCCACACCGGGTTTCCTCATTAAAATATTGTGTTATGGTGTGCTTTTCATGTTGTGGTTGTTATTCCTATTTGCTACATTATTTCTTGTTTACCCGTACACAATTTTGATATTATTTTCATGTTATAAGTTAAGAAATTTCATATACCAGTCAGATACTGATTCACCCCCCTCTCAGTATCTCTGGGAATCCTAACATAGCTCAATATTCATAGAAATGTGTAATGTGATAATGGAATTATACAAAGGAAAAGAATCCAACCTCTAATAGGTCAAGAAACGCTAAAAAGGAAAACCTAGGCTTGCACATAATAATTAGTAAAAGAATTAATTATTATGCACCTAAAGTTAGCTTAAGTGTAAAAGAGATAAAACAAACTTAAATAATTAAATAAATATTGTTTAATTAATCAAGTAAATACCTGAATACTCTAACACAAATTAGGTATATGTAAGAGGATTTAGTCCTCTAGTATTGAGCTTAACCGGAATTGTATTTGGTGGAATTGATTATGTGTTGCATTGATATTTTATCATTGATGCCAACACTAGTTATTTAGATGCTTTACCAACACCCTTTTGGTCCCAGTAGGTTGCATTGTTTCTGGTTAACCTGGATCTGACATGATCCGGTAGGGTCTGGTATAGTCTGGTGATGGAATTGGCTTGTTCATGATACTCAAGCTCATATTTGGTCAGTTGGTTTTGGTCTGGAGATCAGATACTATCCTCCTTACTTAAAAGATTGGTTTCTTGTTCCAGTGAGGGTTTCATCGACAAAGCTTTTGGTGGAGATCTATGATGAATTACATAAGTGGTGTTGGTGCAGCTTCTGGTAGAGTTTCTGGATGCTGTTGGTGATCATGTTCAAGACTTGGCGGATGGAGATCATTGCTGAAGCATATGGACCTATATTGGGTCCTGGTTGATCTAGGTTATGGACCGACTATAATGTAACATGTGGATAGGACCTATAGGTGTATTTCTGAGATGTCTTATGTGTTGACATTATTTTTTTGGCGTAAGGTCGACATGGTTTATAATTATGTAATCAGTTTATTGTCTGGTGGCCAACCTAATTGTTTATGGTTGAGGGTTTGCATATATAGATGTAAGATCTCATTGTAGATCATCATGGTTAATGTTAGAGGTCATGGTCAAGGAATGTAATGTGTGAATAATGTAATATCATTTAGGAAGAGGAGTTGGTTGATCATTGGAGATTGAATAATCTAATCCTCCAGTATTGAGCTTAACCAGAACCATACTCAGGCATAGGAGATGCTATCTTTTGCAGTTCAACACTTCTCCAGATTGTAGTCTGGATTTTTGTGTAGTCAGTGAGGATCCTTTTGTGATGAGCAATGCACTCTAGGCTGTTGTCCTTCTTGCAAGTGCAGACCCCTCAATTGTAATTCACATACTACAGAAGTATTATCTGACTATGGGTAGGCTTCCCACCATGGTTTTTCACTTTACCAGGTTTTCCACGTACAAATCTTGGTGTTATGTGGATGGTATTTATTCTATGATTATTGTTTATGCTTAATTAGTTTATCTTCTATTTCGGTATTAATGTTTTGTGTTCGAGTATTAAAGTTTAAATTGTTGAAGGTTCTGGTAATTTGTGACAACTGATTCACACCTCCCCCCCTTTTAGTTGTCTTGTGGTTATTTGAACTATCTAGCAATTGGTATCAGAGCTTTGGTCCTCTCTATAGAAAGCTTAACTGCTTGAGGAAGATCCTATGGCGACTAAAAGCTCAATTTCATCTAGTTCTTTTGGAGCTATCTTTCGAAGGGATATTCAGAGGCTTGATGGAACAAATTACATAGTATGGAAGATTCAGATGGAGACTCATCTGAGATGTCTTGGCAAGGAAATTTTGGAGATCACACAGAATGGTGTCACACCCTATAATCCAGGATCTAGCAATCCTCCTCTGATAAACCTGGACAAGGAGCTTGAGAATGATTGTAGAGCAAGAGAAGCCCTCTTGTGTGCACTTTAGGATCGACAAATAATGGGAATAACCGACAACTCATCTAGAAAGGCTATATGGGATAAGTGGGAGACTCTTAATGAAGGTGACCCTACAGTAAAGATTTCTAAACTTGATGGTTACCGGGTGAGATATGAAAACCTGAAGATGGAAGAAGATGAAAGGATTAGTGCATTCATGGAAAGGGTAAATGAGATTGTTATGAGAATTCAATGTTGTGGTGGAACTCTAAGCAAAGATGAAATTATTTCTAAATCCTCAGAGCCCTACCAGCGGCTTAGAAAATGAAGGCTACTGCTATTAATGAGTTAAGAAAAATGGCTAATACATCTGTTAATATAGATACTTTTGTTGGGAAACTATCTTCTTTTCAACTTGAATAATTTGGACCTTCTAGAGCTGTGAAGTCTGAGCCTACTTTTAATGCATCTACATCTACAACTGGTAAGCAAGACTGGAAAGCCTCGTATGTAAAAGAATTAGAAGATATGAAAAGAGAATATGATGAGTTTGAGCAACTTGAAGCACTATTTTCTAGAAGAGTATTTAAAGGAAGTAAGAATGAAGGAAAAACACCTTTTAATTTTTTTGCATGTAATAAGATTGGTCATTTTGCATCTAAATGTACTGAAAGGAATTCAATATTTGAAGAAAGAGTTAGAAGATCATTTAAGCCTAACCCTATATATCAGAACAAATATAAATACAAGAAAAACAAGGACAAATCATGCTACATAGTGGATGAGGAAAGCAATACTGATTCTAATGATGAACCAGTAGAAGACTCTACTAGTGGATCTGACAATGGGAAGGAATGGGTATTCCTAGATATCAAGGAAGATGATCCGGAACTGGAAGAGAATGTACCTGAGGAGAAGGCACTTACTACTAAAATTGAAGACAAGGATGAATTGGTAATTGACAGTGGTTGTTCACATCATATGGCTGGAGATAAAGAGAAGTTTCTAGCTTTGCAAGAATTTGATGGTGGTCTAGTTATATTTGGAGATGACAAGGCATGTATGATCTCATTGGATGGTAAGAACAATACTGAAAATATTTATTATGTTGAAGGTTTGAGGCATAATATTTCTTGTAGGACAATTGGTAGATAAGGGATTTCAATTACAGTTTAAGGATGGAAAATGCAAAATCATTAAGAGGTCTAGCTTGGAGATTGTAGCCAGTACACAAACAAAAGGTAATCTATTTCATTTGAACTCTAGTGAGAAGAAATGTTTGATTACACATATTGATGAGAGCTGGATATAGCATAAAAGGTTGTGTCATGTGAATTTTGATTGCATTGTGAAGATCAGTTCAACTAAGCCAGTTAGGGATATACCTAAGATTACGAAGCCTTATAATCCGGTATATAAAGAATGTCAAATGGGTAAACAGGTCAGAACCTCTTGATCTTATTCATACTGATTTGTGTGGCCCTACTAGAGTTAAAAGTTTTCAAGGTGATAGATATTTCATGCTAATCATTGATGATTATTCTAGAATAACGTGGGTTACTTTTCTTAAAGAAAAATCTGAAGCATTTGAAAAGTTTAAAATCTTTAAGGTTAAAGTGGAAATTGAGACAATATTTAAGATTAACTATTTTTTATCAGATCATGGTGGAGAATTCACATTCGGTGAGTTTAATAACTTTTGTGACAAGCATAGTATAAGATGATAATTTTCTGCTCCCTGAACACCTCAACATAATGGAGTTGTGGAAAGGAAGAATAAAATTATCTTGGATGCAGCTAGAACGATGATGATGGAAGCTAGTCTACCTCATATCTACTAGAAAGAAGCAGTTAGTACAATGGTTTATACATTCAACAGAGTACATATCAAAGGAGAATCTGGTAAGGCACCTTATGAATTATGGTTTGGCAATACATGTATAGTTAAGTATTTCATAATTTTTGGTAGTAAATGTTATATCAGGAGAGATTATATTATTGAAAAATTTGATCCTAGATGTGATGAAGGCATATTTATTAGTTTTTCTAATGAAAGCAAAGCAAATAGATGTTGTAACAAGAGATTGCAGAGAATTGTGGGGAGTGCTAATGTCAAAGTAGATGAGCTAAAAAGAAGTCAAATCATAGTTTATGAGAAGGAACCGACAATGGAAATGATTATATCTAAACTGGTAGCACATTTACTAGAACAAAGAGTTGAACCAGTAACTCTAGCAGTATCAGAGATTTCTACAGTAACTAAAGAACGGGGAAGAGGAATAGAAAGTTTGAAGACTCCTAGGTATGTGAGATTGAATCATTTAGAAGATCAAATCATCAGGGATAAGAGCAATGGAGTGATGCCAAGAAGAAGATTGGTAACTAATGAGGTATGTTTAATTTCACAAGTTGAACCATTATCACTATTTGAGGCATGTAAAGATGAATATTGGTTGAAAGCTATGGAAGAAGAATTAGATTAGATTGAAAAAAATAACACATGGACCTTGGTTCCCTAGCCTAAAAATAAAAAATGTTATTGGAACTAAATGGGTTCTTAGGAATAAATTGAATGAGGATGGTCAAGTTATAAGGAATAAGGCTAGATTGGTTTTTAAAGGATATTCTCAGAAGGAAGGAATTGATTATGGAGAGACTTTTGCACTTGTAGCTAGGATTGAAGCTATAAGATTATTTCTTGCCTATGTTGCTTATAAAAACTACAAGGTTTATCAGATGGATGTTAAATGTGCATTTTTGAATAAGGATTTTGATGAGAAATTTAATATTGAGCAACTAGATGGTTTTTCACTATCAGATGATATAGATATGGTTTGGAGGTTAAGCAAAGCTTTATATGGATTGAAACAAGCACCTAGAGCTTGGTATGTAAGGTTGGATAAATATCTTTGGAAGCTTGGTTTTACTAAGGGAAGTGCTGACAGTAATTTATATTATAAAATCACTGATGATGATATACTAGTTATTGAAGTATTTATTGATGACATTATTTTTGGAGGTGAAGATAAGTTATGCATAGAATTTTCTAAGAATATGGAGAAAGAATTTGAGATGTCTATGATTGGTGAGATGAAATTTTTCTTAGGTTTGCAGATTACTCAGACTAACAAAGATATTTTCATTTGTCAAACTAAATATGCTAGGGAATTGTTGGAGAAATTTGGTACAGGAGATTCTAAACTGGTAAGTACTCCTATGGGTACGAGTGAGAATTTGAGAAGAAAAGATGTTTCTACACCAATAAATCCTAC
Organism: Cryptomeria japonica; assembly: GCF_030272615.1. Classification (NCBI taxonomy): domain Eukaryota; kingdom Viridiplantae; phylum Streptophyta; class Pinopsida; order Cupressales; family Cupressaceae; genus Cryptomeria; species Cryptomeria japonica. The sequence goes on from NC_081409.1 coordinate 173,189,345, forward strand.
AAGATATAAATCTATGATTAGAGGTCTGATTTATTTGACTCACACTAGGCCTGACATTATGAATGTTGTTTGTATTATTTCAAGATTTCAAAGTGATCCCAGAGAAAATCATGAGATGGAGATGAAAAGGATTTTTAGATACTTGCAAGGTACATCAGAATATGGTTTGTGGTACCCTAAGGATGATAAATTTACTTTATGTGCATATACATATGCTGATTGGGTTGGAGAAGTTTATGACCAGAAAATTACTTCCAGTGGAGCTTTCTTTCTTGGAAAGAGGTTGGTTTCATGGATCAGCAAGAAACACTCATGTACTTCTTTATCTATTGCTAAAGCTGAGTATGTTGCTGTTTCTACTAATTGTACACAAGTTTTATGGATGAAGCAAATGTTGAAGGATATAAAGGTGGATTGTGATGCACCGATAGTTATTCACAGTGATAACTCTACTACTATTGATATATCAAAGAATCCCATATTTCATTCTAAAACAAAGAACATATCTATCAAGTACAAATTTTTGAAGGATAAGGTTGAAGCAAATGAAGTTAGACTTGTTTATGTGAACACTAAAGAGAATATTGTAGATATTTTCACTAAACCTTTGTCCAAGGAATCATTTGAGTACCTGAGAGACAAATTAAGAGTTTCTGGCCCTCCGGTAGAGACTTGATTGATGCGGTTTGACATCAGTCCAACATGCATGATCAAAGATACTATTCATTCTGGCACTGATGTGGGATGCTACTGCTTAGGGAGAGAAGTCAACTTTGTGATTCAGTAGTTTATGTTCTTTCTTTGATATTTCTATCATATTTCTGGTATTGATGTCAAAGGGGGAGAGATATGGATGTGAAAAAGAAAAAAGAGAAAGAAAGAGAAACTCAGAGCTTTATAGAGATATTATTCACAGGGGGAGATATTGATATTCAGAGCTATATGTGGGAGTGTGTTGGTTGTGTTCCATTGGGGGAGACTTGTTTGACACTTCTTGGTACTTAAATATTTTTTCCATGTCTAGTGTTGCCATCAATGCCAAAGGGGGAGATTGTTGGCCATTTGGTGGAATCGATTATGTGTTGCATTGATGCCAACACTAGCTATTTAGATGCTTTACCGACACCCTTCTGGTCTAGGTAGGTTGAGCGGTTTTTGGTTAACTTGGATCCGACATGATTCGGTAGGCTCCGATATAGTTTGGTGATGGAATTGGCTTGTTCATGATACTCATGCTCATATTTGGTCAGTTGGTTTTGGTTTGGGGATCGAATGTTATCCTGCTTACTTAGAAGATTGGTTTTTGGTTCCAGGGAGGGTTTCACCAGTAGAGATTTTGATGGAGATCTTTGATGAATTACATAAGTGGTGTCAGTGCATCTTCTGGTGGAGTTTCTAGATGCTAATGGTTATCATGTTCGAGACTTGGCAGATGGAGATCATTGCTGAAGCGTATGGAGATCATTGCTGAAGCGTATGGACCTATACTGGTTCCCAGTTGATCTAGGTTATGGACTGACTTTAATGTAACGCGTGGATATGACCTATTGATGTATCTGTAGACACCTAAAATTGTCATGTCTAATTAAATAAATATTTTATTTATTTAATTATCTAAGCCTAATTCTTCTATTAATTAAATAAATCTTTATTTATTTAATTAATTCATTTATCCTCTTCTAGCCTTATTTCTCATTTAAATAAATACATTTATTTATTTAAATTATCCCTTTTCTTAAATTAAATAAATATCTTATTTATTTAATTGATCCCATTTCTACTATTAATTAAATAAATCTTTATTTATTTAATTAATTCATTAGCCTTTTCTACCCATGACACATGTCATTCATCTCTTAATTCCTATACTACCTACCCCTTTCATTATTTTATTATTTTATCTACCTACCCTCTAATCATAGCCAACCTCCTTTTACACCTCTCAATCTTATCCCTCCATTTCTTACAGTGTCTTCTATAGAAGGAGATGCTTCCTTCATTATCAAACCCTAACTACCTCGCTAATTCAATTATGCACTTAACTACACTACGCTTTGCACCTTCATATGTGATCCTACTTGCAACCACATTTCGTTCTTTGTTGAGCTCTTGTGCACATATAAAATTTGAGAGCAAATATATTAAACAAGATCAATGGAGATAGGAAGAATGGAGATCCAAAACCCTATTGGACATGTGATGGTATAATCTTTGTGATTTCATTTTGATTTGCATTGTCTTAGGTAATCTTCATATGTTATGGTGGATCTTTGTTGTTGTTAGGCTAGGGTTTTGTGGTTGAATCCATTTAGTCTTTCAATATTATCATTGTTGTTATCCATTTTTACCGTATACATTTTCGCACGCCCGGTGGGACCCTTGTCCCTTTTGCATTTAACCTCCTTGTTGCAGATTTGGTGTTTTGAAGTTGTAGATCTGACATTTCCGACAACATTTTGATATTTTCGCGTCTGCATATTTTCAGATCACATTTTTGGTTTTCTGCCGCATCTGTGACATCTGGGATCGCGTCTACATCCTCGACAATATTTTATTTTTGCAGATTCCAGAAATCGTGTCTATGTTCCTTAGTCGCGTCTGTGGGGTTTTTAGCCGCGTTTGTGTCCAGAAGCTGCGTCTGCGTTCTGGAACCACGTTTGTGTTTCACAGAAGTGTGTCTACGTCAAAGAACCGTGTCTTTGTTTGTGGTAATCACGTCTGTGTGCATGGATTTCATTTTTTGGGGGTTTTTGATTCAATTTTTAATCATTTGGTTTTATTTTTAGATCTGGTTTATTTTAAGCTAACATTTGCAGATCTAGCTAACGAAATTGGTGCAGATTGCCTTGAAATCAAAATCGTTTTGTTGAAGGCCCCTATTTTTTACAAAGTCTTTTGGATTTAAAAATTTACCTAACTTGTGTTCTTGCAGGAAGGGGTGATCATTTGAAACCATCCAAACTACTAACAAATCTTTGTTGCAGGACCTTGGCAAGGGTTTTTGGACTTTTTTTTTATTATTGTGTGCCTTGTTTTCATAGACTAGAAAACACTTCAATTGGTGCACTAAAAATTGAATCATTGTCTTTTGTGTCTTGAGCAATAGGCTCTTTTTGTTTAATCTTTAGAGGGCTTGTCTCCCCGTGTGGTCATTAGGACTACTAGTGAGGAGAGAACGACACAAGTGGTAGCAAAAGAAAAGCCATCTTCTTCCAAACCACTATAAATAACTATATTCATGGTGAAAACTATCTATAACATGTGTTGATTAGTTCATACCGACACTACGTCTCCCTATAAACCCACATGATCAAATTTATTTGATCATTTGTAGGGCGTAACCCCTACCGGCTGGGAGCCTTCTGTATTTATAGATCTGAAAGTGCTGCATGTATGGCCACACGAGCGGATGCCCTTACTAGCACCTTTTTGTTTTAGAAGCCCAAATCCTTCTAGATGTTGGGGCAGGAGGTTGGACCTCTGGTAGCAGCCCACACACATACGGTTCTTAGTAGAGATACAAAGTTTGCCACGGGGAGTTTTCATGGGGACTAATGCTTGGCTACCCCGAGAAGTGAGTGCCGAGGGTAGAGCCAGTGGGATCAAGCATCTAAGTATCCACTCTGAATAGGATAGCCTTAGGGGTAAAACCCCATGTGGGATCAACAACTATTGTCTTGGCCAGCCATAAGAATTGTGCTTGACTTATTTTGAACAATCAAACATTCAAGACCAAATAGGAAAACATTGTGTCTTTTGTGTCTTCAAGTGTATGCAAAACAATTTTACATCAAACAACACACTTTTCTTTGAGTCTTTTTTGTCTAGACACTTGCAAACATTGATTCCTCATCAACATTGTGTCATCTTGTCACGAAAAAATAGTCAAACATTCAGATTTGGTCACAACAAAGCAACTTCACAGATTGGAAAAAATTGCACAAATTTTGTAGAAATGCCTCTATGTCTAACATAATAGTGTTTGTGTCATATAACGACATCTGTGAAGGGCAGAAACGTGTTTGTGTTCTCAGAATCAACATTGTATTGACAAAATCTCATAAACACATTTGTGTTAAACAGAACCACATCTGTGTTCAGAATTGAAAAACTTTTACAGTCTAGCAAACAAACACAGTCAGTTTCAGAATTCTTGAGCTTCCTAGGTAATTTCTCCAGGGTTTCATCTAGCATTCAACCTGTCTTTGGGTCTCACACAATCCATCATTGCTTTACACCTTACATTACATTCACATTTGTCTAAACTTGAGTCAAAAGGTCACTTGCTTGTCCTCATCATACTTTGTCAACACACTACATACAACAACATTTTGCTAAGTGGTCCCTCATCAAGGTCTATCACCTCTGGGTCTCATTTGGTCTTACTTAGAGTCAAGGTCAACTTACCTCATCAAAAGACACTATCCTCTCTTTGGAAGCCACACCTACTCTACTACATACATACTTAGTCTTACACTTTGGACATTGCAAGTATACCTCAGATTCATTTACATTTCATCCAACTCTTGGTCTTCCATACTCTTTCCATTTTTCATCTAGTCGCACACATCTTGGTCAATACCTAGTTCATGGTTGAAACCCATTCCCAAAAATCTAGGAGAGAAGCTAAAGAGGCTCAAGAGTCTGCAAACATGAGCTCCTATGAGTATGACAATGATATCTTTTTCAATTCTGATCATACTACATTACCTGACATGGATGCCTATAGAAACATTCCAAATGTTGAGCACATGGACACTACAAACAACAATGATACACACAATGACAATATGGACAACATTTCAGTACATTCAGCAGAAGTGGAAGACACCATTATGAATCCCCATTTCAATCGATTGGTTGAGGAAATAATGAGGAGAGATAGACAATACTTTCTACAAGTGATGGCACAAAGTGGAGCCAAGATCCCTCATGATTTTGACATGTCTCAAATAATGGAAAATTGACCTTTGCAACAAACTCATTCCAACATGGATCAAAGGAGGCCTAATAGTGGAGGCAATAGAGGACCACATATGGTGCCTGAATCACCATCATCTTTGTTTCAAAAACTAGAGGTCCCACACACACATGGTCAAGCATATGATACTCACCTTCCCAGACCATTATGGAAGTCTTATGCAGAGAAATATGCTCAACCACATACCAATGCTAAGGATCAATCACCAAAGCAATTGGATATTCAAAGGCATGCTCAAAATTTGGACACAAGGAAACCCCGCGTCAAATTTGGGGGCAACACACTAGAACAAACTCATGACATTCCTATAGAGTATGGTATACATGGACAAAGCAGATATTTCGTTCCTCAACATGAATCTATACCAAGTGGTCCATATACATAGCATCATTATAGACCTCCTCCATATGAACATTTGTATGATCAATATCATCCATATATGCAACATGCTCCTCCTCCAATTGGTGCCTCAAGCATGGGGTATGGTCCAAGAAGTCGATCTCCACCTCAGAGCAATTTGGAACAACAAATCAGGGACTTACAAAAGAAAATGGAGGACATAAATACACTGAAGCCAATATACACAGTGAGAGACATATGTCCTTATCCATTTGACAAGAGCATTCCAATGCCTCCTTTTCCTACACACTTTGTGACACCTAAGTTTGATAAGTATAGAGGAAAAGGGCATCCTAAGGCACACATAAGACAGTTTTTCACAGCCTGCATTGAGGTAGCAACAGAAGAGACATATTTGATGAGATTATTCCCACAAAGCTTAGGTGATCAAGCTATGGAATGGTTCTCCCAACTTCCACCTAGTATTAAGTCATGGGGTGACTTAGCAGAGGCATTTATTCAATATTTCTCCTACAACATAGAGATAGACATATCAGTCACTACTTTGTGCAACATCAAGCAAAAGGATGGAGAACCTTTTTCATCATTTTTACAAAGATGGAGAAATCTAGCCAGCAGATGCTCTTGTGAAATTCCACAAAAACAAATGGTAGAGATGTTCACTCAGAATGTTAACAAAGACATTGGTTATGACCTAAGAAAATCTTGTTTGTCCACCTTCAAAGATGTCATTGAATAAGGCTTAGCGACGGAGAAGGTCCTAATTGAACAAGGAGTCATTAAGATATTCAAGGAAAACAAAGATGACTTTAAAGGAAAAGATAAGCCAAGATTTTGGAATAGAAACAAGAACACAGTCAATGATGGTGTTGTGGATGCCAATATAGTATGACCTAAAATCTTTTTTTCTGGATCAAGCTCTACAAACAATCAAGTGAATACTCAAACAACTTCTAGATCACGAAGGAAGGATACCCCATTGGGAGAACCACTTGAGTCAGTTTTCAAAAAGCTAGTGGCAAACAAAGTAATCACTATTCCATATTTTCCTCCGTATGAGCCAAAGGTCAAACCAAATTGGTGGAATGATGATGAATATTGTGAATTCCATAAAAGCAAGGGTCGTAAAATAGGAAATTGTCATCAACTGAAGAGCATCATACAAGATCTTATTGATAGAGGTGACATTGAGATTGAAGGGTACTCATCCAATCAAGAACATGAGATGTTTAAGGAACCATTCCCAAAACATGACAAGGGAAAAGCTGCAGCCACAGATGATCAAACCAACTATACAAGAGCATCCTACAACTATGATTCAACTATCAATCACATCTCGATGGACAATTACATCTCTACCATTATCATCAAGGACAAAAACCCTGAGAATTCTACCCAGAGATCTAAGATTGTCCTAAACGACATTGGATCTTCTTCCGAACCTACCTTTGAATGCCATGTTACAACCCGTTGAGGTAAATTCACTTTGCAAGGTGCTCCAGCCAAGAACACCACTTCCTCATCAACCAAACTTGAGTATGACCTTGTAGAATAGTTAGGGAAGACACCCGCGCTCATCTCCATTCTTGAGCTTTTATGCATATCCCCCGCACATAAATCCATTCTTGACAAAATCTTGAGAGAAACTGCCATTCCTACTGATCTGAACGTGGACCAGTTTCAAGCCATGGTGGGATACCTTTCCATTCCACACTCCCTTACATTCACAGAAGCCGATGATGCCTCCATAAGTCAGCCACATAATGCACCATTACACATTGAAGCCTTCATACACAAACATAGAATCAAACAAGTCCTGATAGATGGAGGAGAGGTCTAAACATTTGTACATTGAGCACTATTAAACAATTGGGATATTCTAACAAGGCTGTGAATTCTACAAACAAAATCACCATAAAAGCATATGATGATGAAGAACGTTCATCCAAGGGCACAGTCACCTTACCTCTCAGAGTAGGGCCAATTACGAAGGATGTGGTTTGTCAAGTCCTTGATCTAGATCTCACATACAACATACTCTTGGGATGCCCATGGATTCATGAGATGAACGCAGTCCCATCTACATATCATCGATGTATCAAGTTTCCACACAATGGAGTTGAAGTGGCCGTCAAAGATGACCCAAATCCATTCATATATTGCAACAATCTCCAACCTAGATCAGAAATAATAATTCCAGTTAATAGAGAATATATTCCTTCATCAGCATATGTGGATCCAGAATCATTGAAAGATTCTACATCAAAACAAGCAGAGATCAAATAAAAGTTCAATATTAAAGACATGGGATGTGGTGAGTATATATTTCATGTTGATCAACTCCCACTATCTCCTAAGGTATTCAGCCAACATGAACAACCTACAAAAAATTTGCAATGTCAAGAAATTGGGTGTGAACCATCTAGTGTTGTGGCTACTAAGTCTGAATGCAAATCTCCTCTAGTGGTGCAAGCATCACTTGATATCAACAGTCCTAAGAGTGGTTCCAACAAAGAATCTATTGAGAATATCACCAACCCTCTTGAGAACTCACATAGCCTTACCATTTCATCCACTCATTCCATTTCCAGTCCGCTCCTACACTTGGATCAACAGCAATTAGAAAAGCCCTTACTAATTGGGGATAAAAAATCAAGCTTTGAAAAGAAAAAACTAACAGTCAAAACTAAAGAAAAGTCCTTTAGTCCAAAACAAAATCTAAAGCTATTGGACTCTGCAAAAATCAAAGTTAAGGATAAAAATCCTATTAGAGAAAATGAACAAGAGTTGATCTCCCCTAATACCAAAATAACTGGGGGCAAAAGTTCTAAAACTTCAAGTCAAAATGGATACTTGTTGATCCTAAGTCTCCATCATGCTATCCTACTTTCACTTCTTTTCACAATCATAAGCCTTCATCATTCATCCACTTGTTCCTCACATCCATTCCCTTCTGGCGATACATCATGGACCTTTAATGGAGCTTCCTCAAGGGACTTTGTTATCAGGGATGCCAAAAATTCTTTAGGTGACACGCATATGGGCCTACGTAGTCTACACACTAGTAATTCTATCTTAGTTCCTTTATCAAGGAAGACAGTCACTCGAGAAACATATCATTTAGTCAAGGAACAATGCAGCTACAATCATAAGGTTAAGCCTCATACATTTGAGGTGGGTGACTTAGTTCTCAGAGAAAATCCTAAAAATCAGCAAGACAAAGAGAAGAAGGGCAATTTTGAACCAAATTGGCTTGGTCCTTACATCATCACAGTGGCCTATGGATCTGGTGCATATCAGCTCTCAACTACAGAAGGTGAACCTTTGGAGGATCCTATCAACAACATGCACCTTCGCAGACTTTACACATAGCTCTTCAAAGTATCCTAATTCAAAAATACAAAAAAAGTCAAAAAAAAATTCAAAAATACAAAAAAATTATAAAACAAAAAATCATTACTTACTGAAAACCTGGCAAATAGGCGCCTTGTGACACAAAAAAACATTGAAAAATTGAAAAAAGTAAAGAGAAATAATTTCGTCCAATGGTGAAAACCACTTCGGTGGCGCCCTGGGCAAGTACCATGGTGAAAACTAGGTCACCAACGCCATGCGTAGAGACATTGCTCCTCCCTCCTCCAGGATTCACTTTCATCCTTTCACTTTACACACACTCATGACCTATCCATTCATAACAAACTTACCCATTCCCATCATGGCTTTTTATTGATCTACCTAAGATTGGTTAGCCATTCATAATAAACCTCCCTTTTCACCCCTTTCCATCCATAATAAATCAGATCGTATCTATGGCTAAGGCAAATCCTACGTCTAGTGATGGGTGTGGAACTAAGAACATCACAAGTTTCGAGGAGTACAGTTTCTTCTAGCTTCCTTTAGTCTATCCACGCACAATCCACAATAAAGAAACACTTGCATCACAATCCGCAATAAAGTTTCACTTTTTCCGTAATAAAGTATCCATTTCATGGATTCAGTTAGTTTTAGATGAGACAGCAACAACAATGGACTTCAACAAATCAAATCCTTCGACAGACTCAGACAACATTATGGTTCAGTGCGATCTATCCTTTTTGTGAAAGTAAACATTGTGACCACAATCAAATAAGACTTATACAAGTGACAAGAGACACTAAACTTAAGGACTATAGTGGATGTTGGTGTCGAGTCTTGATTTTCTTTTGATTTTATCTTTCTGGTGACATGTCTTTTAGCTTTTCCAGGATGTCTCTGACTAGAGATTCTATTTTCAGGATGTCTTTGACTAGAAAGGCGAGGATGGGATATCATCACCTATTCTTCTTTTGCTGTCTGTGGATTGTCTCTTAGTAATTCTATGACTTGTCCAAGGATATGAGGACACTGTGAGTCTAGTGTGAACTGGGGCATTCTTTGTTTGCAATTGTCTGATCTCCATGCAAACAGGTACAATGACTTTCTGGGTCAAACATATGCCTCGATTGTCATAACCTATTTTTCCATAATAAAGCTCAATGATGATAACACACAAGAAGCTCTTTCACTTTGATATCTTCTCTCTTCCATCCCAATTTCTTGATTGACTTCCATCATCCTTCTTGAGCCCATGTAACCTGCTATCATATGACTGAGTATAATGACACGCCAAACATATCTGCATTTCATGTAGTTGCACCTGCATTACCTCATATAATTATTTCATACATACATATAGATATCACAATTGCATTACATCCTGCACACAACACATATTAGCACATTTTACATTCTCATCATGTAAATAATCATTTGCCTTATCATATTCATTAGCATTTCATACATTCACATTTGCATATGCATAACATATTAAAAATATAAAAGAACAAAAATATTGCATTGCATCATATATATATTTGCATCCATATCATAACCATCACATAGAAACATACTTTATGGAACATCTCATCACATAGGTACACATGCATATAGCTGCCACAAAGATGAATCATCTCATATATATATATATATATATAAAAAGTGTCATGATACAATGATGTCAAAATCATATGACTACAATCACCCGCAGGTGTCTACATCATCATACAAAAATGGTACAATACTGATAGGGAGCCCTCTACGACTATGATGAACTCCCTCCCTCGGAGCCATCTGGCCTGGATGGAATCAGAGCCCTTGAAGGACCCACCCCAGGATCATCCCTCCTGTCCCCCCTGTCTGGTGGTGGTGGAGGACCCATAACCCCACCACTAGATGCCTATCTCCTCTGGCTCCCTCTTGTAGTTATTGCTGTCCATAATGGTCTACGAAAGCTCCTCGCCTGCTGATCTGGTGGCACTACCCCATAGTATAGGTCACACCAGTAACCTATCTCCTCCCCTGCCCATAGAACATAGGCATATCCAGCCCCTGTGTCCTCTACCACTTTCCTCCCAGCCCTCAGTGTTGTCTCAGCCTCAGTGTAGCACTGTATAGCCTGGTTTCACTCCCGCTCAGTATCTCTGAACTGCCTCCTGAGTCTATCTCTCTCCCTCTCCATGTCCTGAATCTCAATTTCCTGTCCTTGGCAGATCTCCCTCAGCTCAACCAGCTCATCCTCCTCCACCTCAGCCCCCTGTGGCTTCCCTTGTATGGGTGCCTGTGCCTATCCTTGTACTAGTGGCTATACCTGTACCTGCCTCTGTCCCTGTCCCTGCACCTGTCTGGGACCCTGTGCTACTGACACCTGTAGCGGCAATCCATCGCGACCCCTCACAATCTGAACCTGTCTGTCCTCTTCACCCTCCCTCCGCGGTGCCACCCTCCTCTCTCCAACTGCACCCTGCCTCCTCCATCGGCCTCTATCCCCATCATCTCCATCATCATCACCATCCCCACCACCATCTCCGTCTAGCAGCTCTCTTGGATCTATCAGGCATGGGAATGGATGCTCGGCCCAATATGATGTGTACTCTGCATCCATGTTGGCATCCTTGACCTTTGGCCACATATCCTAGGGTAAGGGCATCATCTCCACTAGCTGTGTAACAACTTGATCATATGATAGCAACGGCCCAAAGTGCGCCTGATCCGTGTTCATCTACATATACATACCAGAACCCCGTGGCATCCATTGGATATTGCCAAACTGTTTGCCAACCCTATCAACCAGCTGTCTCTCCAATACATAGGGTGTTCGCCCAATTAGATACCTGCTCTGGAAGGTGTATGGTAGCTCTACTGCATCATCCTCCCACTGCTCACATCCCAGGTATGGCCTCCATATCACCATATCAATCTCATCAATAACATGCCGCCAGTACTCCAACCTGCCAATCCGTGGCTGCGAGGTAATCATATCGTACAAATGCACGAAACTATGTCTGTGACCTCTACCCCTAAAATGTTTCGGTCATGTAACCGGTAGATGCTCATAGGCCCACACCTGTAACAATGTGACTCTGCAGCCCAATCCCACGGATCCATGGTAAACAAACTGATGCAGCTCATAGTATAAGTGTGCCAACACACATGGTCCCTAGGCATATCTGGTGTGCTGAGTCACCAGCATCTCCAATGTGCTCCCCCAGCCCACAACCAACCCTCGTGTTGCTCTATCCAGACATAGGAACCCACTGATCACTCCTCCTACCACTACTGGTAGTGTTAATCCTATCATGGTCATGGTATCCCATGTCACGTGTCTTGCCCTCATCTCCAGTCCTGGATCCTAGAACACTCATCTCAAGGAATCCCTGTCTCCCTCTCAATCATACAGAATCAACTCCCCATCGATCGGTATCCTCAGTACCCTATATACATCCTCCAGGGTGACTGTCATCTCCCCCATCAGCAAATGAAAAGTGCAAGTCTCAGAGTGCCACCTCTCCGCCAGTGTAGTTAGCAATCCCATGTTCACCTGAAACTCAGGCATGTATAGAATATATCTCAAACCCATAGCCTCTATAGTAGCTCGGTCCTTGGCTGTCAGCTCAGGTCGCAATCTCTATGTCGACGGGAATCTCTCTCGCGACTCCAACATAGGCAAATACTCCTGCAGTCCAGCAAATCAATCATATTAGTCATAGTGACATTCACTGTTCATCACAAAATGCTACTTGTTTATCTAAGTGCATATGGTACTTTATCCTAGTAACACTCCTTGTTCATCACAAAGTGTTGCTTCTATCCTAGTGGTACTCCCTGTTCATCACAAAGTGCTACTCACATTTGCACTCACTATTCATCACAAAGTGCTGCTCCTATTGTACTCCCTGTTCATCACAAAGTACTCTCTATGTCTTGGTACTCAGTGTTCATCACAAAGTGCCTGACCTATCCTAGTCTTCCCTAGAGGACCTACTTGAGTGTATCCTCTCAGTAGCTTATCCAATCGGTAGCGTATGTTCATCACAGAACTGCCGATTTGACCTAGATGACACCATATTCACTTTTTTTGACACAAATGCGCTTTCATGACACAAACACACTTATAGACTGCATAGACGTGCTTGCTCTACATAGACGCACCTGAAAAAACATAGACATGCCTATGCTATACACAAACACACCTCCCTTCCATAGACGTGCTTGAATTTCATAGACACGCTTGCATGACAAAGATGTGATCGCATCCTATGCAGACGCCTTTTTTGGCATAGATGCGCCTGGCACAAACGCAGACGTGCCTAGCTAGCACAGACGTGCCTACAGGTTTTTGACATTTTTTGGACCCTATTCTAAGCACATTTATTGCACTACCTAGCATGCATTAATGACAACAATTAATACAACAAAGTACAAGGAGGTTTTGCGGTACTTACCGACTCTTTTGCTTCTACTGGCCTCTGAAATCGGTGAACGCGATTGAATCTATGAACCATTGCCATTGCTGCTGATTGCTATTGCTCTATCTCACTCTACACTCTGATCTCTTAGATGTGTGGATGACAATGAGGATGTATTTCCCTCATGGTCTATCTTATAGCCTGCCCTAGCCCTCGTTTCCCGAGTCTGTCTTCATTATCCCGTGACTCTGTCACTCTATCTGCTCAGTCCATTCTCGCCATTCTTTCTTATCGAGAGATTGTCTGTGATCTTTTTAGACATTTTCACCCAATCTCTCGAGGGGGCATATCATTCTTATCTTGGGGCAACTTTGTATCAGTTCATATTATCTTCTTTGAAACAACGCGACAAGCCGCATTGTCTCAAAGAGGGGCAAAATGTAGACACCTAAAATTGTCATGTCTAATTAAATAAATATTTTATTTATTTAATTATCTAAGCCTAATTCTTCTATTAATTAAATAAATCTTTATTTATTTAATTAATTCATTTATCCTCTTCTAGCCTTATTTCTCATTTAAATAAATACATTTATTTATTTACATTATCCCTTTTCTTAAATTAAATAAATATCTTATTTATTTAATTGATCCCATTTCTACTATTAATTAAATAAATCTTTATTTATTTAATTAATTCATTAGCCTTTTCTACCCATGACACATGTCATTCATCTCTTAATTCCTATACTACCTACCCCTTTCATTATTTTATTATTTTATCTACCTACCCTCTAATCATAGCCGACCTCCTTTTACACCTCTCAATCTTATCCCTCCATTTCTTATAGTGTCTTCTATATAAGGAGATGCTTCCTTCATTATCAAACCCTAACTACCTAGCTAATTCAATTATGCACTTGACTACACTACGCTTTGCACCTTCATATGTGATCCTACTTGCAACCACATTCCATTCTTTGTTGAGCTCTTGTGCACATATAAAATTTGAGAGCAAATATATCAAGCAAGATCAATAGAGATAGGAAGAATGGAGATCCAAAACCCTATTGGACATGTGATGGTATAATCTTTGTGATTTCATTTTGATTTTCATTGTCTTAGGTAATCTTCATATGTTATGGTGGATCTTTGTTGTTGTTAGGCTAGGGTTTTGTGGTTGAATCCATTTAGTCTTTCAATATTATCATTGTTGTTATCCATTTTCACCGTAAATAGTATTTATGGGATGTCTTATGTGGTAACATTATTTTTTTGTCCTAAGACCGACATGGTTTGTAATTATGTAATCGGTTTATTGTCTAGTGGCTGACCTGATTGTTTATGGTCAAGGGTTTGTATATATAGATACAAGATCACATTGTAGATCATCATGGTTAATGTCAGAGGTCATGGTTAATGAATGTAATGTGCAAATAATGTAATATCATTCAGGCAGAGGAGTTAGTCTATCATTAGAGATTGAATTGGGTTTGTGTAAGAGGATTTAGTCCTCCAATATTGAGCTTAACCGTAACTGTACTCATGCATAGGAGATGCTATCCTTTGTAGTTCAACACTTCTCCGGATTGTAGTCTATATTTCTATGAAGTCAGTGAGGCTCCTTTTGTGATGAGTAATGCGCTCTAGGCTGTTATCCTTCCTGCAAGTATAGGCCCCTCAATTATAATTCACATACTTACTACATAAGTATTATCTAACTATGGGTAGGCTTCCCACCTTGGTTTTTCCCTTTATCGAGTTTTCCATGTTCAAATCTTGGTGTTATGTGGATGGTATTTATTCTATGATTATTGTTTATGCTTAATTGGTTTATCTTCTATTCCGGTATTAAAGTTTTGGGTTCTGGTATTAAAGTTTAGATTGCTGGAGGTTCTAGTAATTTGTGACAACTGATTGACCCCCCCTCTCAGTTGTCTTCTAATTATTTGAATAGTCTAACAATATACTCTTAAGCTTACCAGAGGGATCATATGTGTCCGGTTTGAAAGATGGCATAATTTTCTCCAGGACATCTCCTGCTAGTGTTATCAATTCTTTATCAATGGAATGGGACTTAAGTAAGTCCTCACTAGCTTTGGCTTGGGCAAGAGTTATTAACTTCAACACTTGAATAAGAGATAAAGAGCTTAGGTCAATAGGTCCTTGACCAAAGTCATCAGAATCGGTAGCAACTTGTTTCCCTTTAAGAGTTACAGTGTCTCTTGCCACTATCACATGGGCTTGATATGCCTTCTCCTCTCATTTCTCCTTTTGTGTAACCTCTGCACTCTCATCCTTTTCACCTTTCTCACCATCATTCTTATCCTTATCTGCATCATCTATCTCCTCTGCTTCCTTTTCTGAAACAACTTCAATTATTGGAGGTTCCCGTTCAGCTTCACCAGAGATATCATTAGCTACATCAACATCATCAACTGTGGTCTGATCATTTGAGTGACCTTCTGGAATGGCCATCTCAGATGATTGATCCTTTTTATTTTCAGTCACAACTTTATGCACTTTTACAATAGATTTTTCAAGAGATTTCTCTCCCGAATGAGTGTCATGATGTGCCGGTTCACATCAATCTCGTGATCTATCAAAAATTGTCTCAAGATTGTCTCTGTTTCCTTAGTGACCTCATCTATTTTCCCAAACATAAGATTATTAACTCTCTTCTTACTTCGGAATCTTTCCTTTGCAAGCTTTAAAAATCTAATAACTTCATCTTTAGAAATGACAGAGGATAGATTTACTAATACATACTATTTTATCCTTTCATCCTCTAGACTTTTTGTATGCCTCCTATCATCCAAAATGTCATATAGGCTCTTGGGGATCATGGATGATAGTTCTATTAATGCCTTACTATAAATATCCATGTATTGAACAACTATTAGAATAACTAGTGGACAACTGAGACGGGGGGGGGGGGGGGGTGAATCGGTTGTCAACAGTTTATATTAATCAAACCAGTTTATAACCTTTAATCGGAGCACATAAACATTAAATATTGGAATAGCAGAAATAGATACCAGTAAGCAATAAAACTTAATAATGAAATAGAGAATCAACATAATGCAACCATTCCACATAACACCATGATTTGTACGTGGAAAACATGGTAAAAGGGAAAAACCATGGTGGGTAGTCTACCCACAGTTAGATGATACTTCTGCAGAAAGTATGTGATACACTAAGGGGCCTGCACATGCAGGGAGGAACATCGCCTAGAGCGTACTGCTCATTACAAAGGAGTCTCACTGACTATAGAGAGGTTATAACCACCTCAATATAATTTAACAACAATCCAGAAGAATGAACTGCTAATGATAGCATCTATCATGCCTGATTACAATCTCGGTTAAGCTCAATATCAGAGGCCTTTTACTTCTTACATAAATCCAATTCGATCACCTATGATCGACCAAATCTCCTTCGCATATTATATTTAATTTCATGACCATTGACACCACCACTATGATCTACAAAGAGATATAACATCAATTTATACAAACCCTAAGGCCTAAACTAATTAGGTTGGGCACCTAAAAGATATTACAATAAGATCATTACATACATCCACATTACAATGATATACCATGTCAGTTTTAGACCAAAACAACATTAACCAATCCATAAATAATCCTAGTAACATGTAGAGAACATGTAACATGATACCTGTCCATAACCTGGACCCAAATAGATTCACCATGTTGGCATTGTGTTATCATTGATGTCAATTGGTATGGGATAGCTAGGGGGAGATTGTTGGAATTTTGTTGTCATTGATGTCAACCGGTATGGGATAGCCACCGATAGCTAAGATGTGTGTGCAACACTGATATGAAGGAGTATAGGATGTGATAGCTTGGATATCACCTAGTGTTGCTGAACATCAGTAATGGTAAAGAAGATAATCTCAGAAGTCATCTGTACACAAGTTAGTGCCTAACTTGTGTGATGAGATGGAGAAGTGTTTTGAGCGGTTGCTTGTGATGAAGAGGCAGAATGTTACCTGAATCACATCAGACCACATGAAGAGCATTGCAGGATGCAGAAGACAATGTGCTACCTCATCTAGCAAGTGGAGCTTATCTCCTATTATGCTTTGAGTGCATCTTATTTTGGAGAGATAAGAATGAAGAGGTAAAGGCAAGCACTAGAAGGATCACACCAGATCTACTGGTGAATTGAAGGAATGCCCTAAGTGCATGAGATTAGGGTTATGCACTAGACCAGAAAAAGAGGAAGTGTGAAGTGTGTGTGTGTCACCATGACAAACTGGTAGAGGAAGGAACAACATCAATCAGAGTGGTACAGTCAGAAGTAGAAAGATCTGATTGAAGATGGAGCCTTGGGAAGATTGATGACATGGTGTCATCAGGAGTGGTAAATGGTATATGAGTCCATCGGTTGTATAAGCAAGATGAAGTAGCAAAAGATATCTTGGACTTATTTGTCTGGAAACCGGGTTGAGAGTTTCCATCGACTATTCAAGACAAGCGCAGATATGACAAGGTAACTGGTAAAATGGTTGAGACCAAAAGGGTTAGCAAACTGACCAAAGTAAGGAACCGGTAGGGTGGTTGGTTGATGATTCTACTTGGACCGCCTTGAATTGCCAAGCTGGAAGATAGTTGACATGGAGTAAACATGGAAAGCCCATGGTTGGATAAAGATAGAATGTACAATGATAGGTTTGTTACAGGGTTGGTCAACATTAATGAAAAGTCACCCAAATCATGGGACATGTCGTAGAGTTATTGCAGGGGTTTGAGGCTCGAGGTTAGGAAGACAACTATGAGCCAGCTAAGAGAAATTGAGAAGTTCGAGGTGATGAAGAAAACAACCCGACATATCTTTAGTGATTGACCGAAGGATTACCTATGAGGATAAAATGCAAATCGCTAGGAAAGAAAGGCATGATCGAGGAGATGCGACTATGGCGGAGATATGCATTTAGATTTCAGGAAGATCAAATCATGCAAGATCTGAATGGATTTGATTTGCCTCGAGGATGGTGAGAAAACCCTAACTGCCTAGATTTTGAATTGGCTTTTGGCAGTAAATCTGATCTATAAGTAAAGAGGCCAAAAAGATTATTTGTTGCTGCTGAAGAGGTGAATATTGTGTTATTGTGAAGTGGAAGACTTCTGCAAGTAATAACAAGATCAGCTGAGTGCTCAACAAGCATTTAAAAGAGGAGAGTGAACCTAGTTGAAGCTTTCAACTGATTGAAGAGAAGAACTGGTAACTCTTATACAAGCAGAGTGTGATATCGGTGATGTGCAGAGAGTGAGTTGTAGATCCAATAGAGAAGCAGAAGGAAGAAGAGTGAGTCGGTAAAGGAGAGAAGGTACTTCACTGACAGAGTAAGATATTTGTTGAGGTTGCAAGATTCACTTGTAACATGATAACAACTTATGTATTTAAAGTTTGCATTGTGAATACTGAGTTGTAGCTCGGTGAAGGGGTTGGTGCTCCTTTGGGTTGTAGCTCCTTGGGTTGGTGCCCTAAAGTCAGGGGTTGTAGCTCCTTGGGTTGGTGCCCTAAAGTTAGTGATTAGTGCTCGTTGGGTTAGTGCCCTAAACTTTGTAACTGTGTTTTACTGTAAGGTTGGATTGGAGCAGTAGACTCCAGCAACATTGCTCACAGAGGATTTTCCCATATTGGGTTTTCCTCGTATATACTGGTGTTATGTGATATCCTCTTGTGAGTATGTTTTGTATTTAAGTTAATCTCATCCCCAATTGGTAAGTTTTCTTTAAGTTAGATCCCTCAACCGATGTGCTCACAAAGGAGAGATAAAAATAAAAGTTTTGAGAACCATTGATTCACCCCCTACAACTCTCAGTGGTACATTGTGTCTAACACACCATGCCAAAGAGATGTCTCCAATCAGTCAAGGCATGAACAAAGATCACCTTCTGTTGGCATTTTGAGTTTGTTGGCACTTTACATAGAGATTGCATTAATGATATGTTGTCATTGATGTAAATTGAACTAATAATGGTATTCATGTTATTGTTGATATTGTTGTTTTTAATATTGGTTAGTAACTGGTAAGAAGATCTTTGTGGAAGATGTTGTAAACTGATATGTAAAGTTTGTAAGTTGAATCGGTAAACTAGTGTAAAGGGTTAAACCTTTCTATGCAATGTAACTGATAAACCCTATCAATTGTTAAACCCTAATTGATCAAGTTTGTTGGTTTATTATCTGATGAGCAGTACTGATGGAGACACATGTGATCATTATATGAGGATAAGTTCAAATTGTTTTGGTGCATTTGTTTTTGTCTAGGGAAGGAGCAAAGTGGATTGCATCTAGTGCACAACGTGTGATGATTTACAAAGTCTAATGAAGTGGTGATCATGGAGTGGTTGGAATTTTCTTGAAGAATGTGAAGAGATTGTCATGATTTCTAACTGTCAAGATTGTACTGACTTGTTTATAATCTCGATGATGAGAATTAGGTTGTTGTTGTGTTACCAACCTAATTGATTTGTATTTAAGGTCGATGAAGTTGTTTGTAAAGGTTGTTGGCAAGATTGATAGAAACTTGTTGAGTGTGTAGTTGCCTAACCAGTGAATGGATCTGCACTTTGAGTGAAGGTAGATTGAAGCTTAAAAGGATTTGATCAAGAAAATGTAGTTCTAATAAAACAAATCAAGAAAACCTGTTGTTTTCTAACAATTATAGCAGAAGTGAAATCCCTTAACTGGGTAAGCTCTAACAAGCTTGGTTAACTCATTAAATCCTCTAACAAGGTGGTCCATTAGCTAGGCTTCTTAAATCCTCCAGCGAGGTTACTCCTAACAGGGTATTGTACTTTTCATCAAGGCATATTTGTAAATCCCTTAACCGGGTGATTCCTAACCGGAATTAGTTCTTAACAGGACTTATTGTAATGCTTTAACAAGCTGGCTTCTAACAGGGCAAACTTCAGAAGAGTTCAAATAGCTATCCTTGTGAGTCTCATCTCACCGTGGTTTTTACCTATTTGGGTTTTCCACGTATAAACATTTGTGTTAAGTGGTGAATGTTTTTGTGATTATGATCTTATTTGTTGATTTGGTTAACTTCTGTTAAGGCATGATAACTAGAAGCATTGAGAGATGAATATGTTGAGTTATGATTAAACATTGTTGATGTTTACAAGATTAAAGTTTTTTACTATTAAGTTGTCATAACAGTTAAACCGCTCCGTGTCAAGTATTCTTATGAATATTGATCTTAACTAAGAAATGTTTACTTTGTGTGACTGAGTTTGAGTTTGGGAAGTTTGTATCAATTTTTCAATATACTGATTCACCCCCCCCTCTCAGTATTTTACCAGATACTTATTCTTTCATCATACCATCAATTGGTATCAGAGAATCTAAGGTCCTCTTAATCTAAAAGCCTAACAACTTGAGGAAAATATCTTGTAGATCATGATGAAGAAAAAAGGTCCGAAGTTCAACAAAGATAACTATAGAATATGGAGTGATAGAATGAAGATTTACAATAAGAGTCTTGGTAGTTAGTATTGGGATCATATAGGAACTAAGTATATTACACCTACTAGAATCCTGACTGATGATCAAAAGAAAGAACAACAAGAAAATCACCAAGCATTAGAGGCTATTATCAGTTCTTTGTCTGATGTTGAATATGTAGATGTTCATGGTCTTGAAACTGCACATGAAGTGTGTCAAAAACTTGAAGAGATTTATAGCGGCGATGAACATGTTAAGATTGCCAAAGAGGAGAGTTTAAGAGAAAAGTTTGATGACATGAGAATTTCTAAAGGTGAGAATATCTAGAAGTATGGTCAAAGGATTAAAGAGATAGTTGGTGAGATAAAGAGGGCAGGAGGGAAATTGGAAGATGCCACAATAATTGGTAAGGTACTGAGAACCTTGCTACAAGTCTATGCTATCCGAGTTGCAGTTATTCAAGAGCTGAAATCCATTGACAAGACAAAGGTAACTCTTGACTCTATTATTGGAAAACTTACTGCTTTTGAACTAAATGGCTATGATGGTAGTGTACAGAAACCAAAATATGCATTCAGAGCTTATGTCTCTAACCCATCTATGAGAAGAAGTAGAGATACAGGCCATAGCTATGAATCTAGATCCAGCAGAGATGATAATGATGAAGACAACTTAGTGGAACTTAAATAATTGTTGGCAAAATAACTACTTAGAGGCACTAGTAAATATAGATGTAAGCTACCTTTAAAATGTTTTTGCATGCAACAAGATTGGTCATATAGTAGCTAATTGCCCTAATGGTGAAAATGAATACAAGAGAGACAAATTTAAGAAGTATAAGGGTAAAGGCAAGAGATATTGTATTGTAGTTATTGATACTGGTATTACTAATGATGAATCTGATGATGATGCTAGTGAAGATATTGTGTTTGTAGCTATTAAGGAAGAAATATCAGATCAAAAGGCACTAGTATCCAGAATGGATAACTCTAATTATTGGATCATTGATAGTGGTTGTTTACATCACATGACCAATGATCAGAGCAAATTTCTTTCCCTGAAGGAATTTGATGGCGGTGTTGTCTTATTTGGCAATGACTCACCCTATATGGTTAAAGGTAAGGGAGTTATTTATCTTAATGAGAAGAGTTGTGCTGACAATGTCTATTGGGTTGAAGGCCTAAAGCACAATCTTTTAAGTGTGGCACAACTTAATGATAGAGGATACCCACTCGAGTTTAGAAATGGAATGTGCAAAATGTTTGACAACAAAGGTGAATTGATTGCAATCTCGAAACAGACCAAAGGTAATATTTTTTATCTCAATCCTAAAGTTAGCAACTGTTTGATTGCAAAAGTAGATGGTAGCTGGCTTTGGCATAGGAGATTTTGTCATATAAATTTTGACAATATTGTTAAAGTAAGAAAGTCAAAGATTTTACAATTAAATACAAAATATATATATACACAAAATTCATGTCGACGATGGTGCCGGTAATCTTCCTTTTTGGTGCCGATGATCTGTATGCCGGTGTAGAGTCTACTGGTGCCGGTACCTGTGTCTGCCTGCTGGTATCACATGATTGTTAGGTTACCATCAATAAAAATACCTTCAATCATCTACAATTTCTCATTGGAGTGTGCATTTTCCAACAATCTCCGCCTCTGGCATTGATGGCAACACTCATGAGAAAAATCCAAAAATGATTTGCCAAAATTGTCTTACCAAAACTGTGTGCTCAAAATGTTGTTTCAAAATTGAGTGCTCCCCCTGAGCAGATGATGTCCTTTCTTCTGATTATTTTTCTCATCTCCACTACTCCCCCTTTGACATCAATGGTAAAGGTTGTCATTCACTGTCAGTGGAGTGTGGTTCCTGCATAGATCCTTGTAACTGCTGGGTTACAATCTGGAAAAGGTCTGCCAGTACCAAGTTTAGACTATCGTTGAACCTTATGCTATCCTTTAATGCCGCTTCTGTTCTTTGAACTGTACCAGTGAGTACATGCATTTTCTCTTCCAGTGTCTTAAGTCTAGGAACTAGAGCCTCATAAATTTCTTTTCTCAAAGAAATGAGGTAATCTAGTTTAGGACCAAGTTTGCATTTTAAGTTCTTTGCCTTAATCTTTATCTCTTCTTTATCTTTTTCTAACTTCTCAATTTTCTCTTCAAGATCTGCAATATTCTTTTCAACTTCCAAAAATTAATCTGATGATCCTATTAAGTTGTCATCAATATTATTGATTTCTTCTTGAGCTTTGCTAATCTCTGAATCTATGTTCTCTATCAGAATGTTAGTTTTGCAGGTGTCTCTATATAGTTTCTTAAAATCTGAAATTGCTTCTCCTAGTTCCGGTAATAAGGTTTCCATTTTCTCCTTATTTTCCTTCACTATTTCCTTAGAGAATTTTTCCTTTACCTTATTCATTCTCTCTTTGAATGTGTCTTCATTTATTTGATCAACTGTCAAAATGTTGCCAGTGATGAATTTAGACAATGTGTCTAGTTGACCTAAAGAATCTTTATTATCCACAATACACTTCGGTGTTATCAATTTGAGAATAGGAATTGTGTCATCGATAGCCTTATAGGCTTGTGCATTACACTCTGTAATTTTATTTATTGAGTCTAGTAAGACCTCTATTACATTTGTAGGTTGGAATTCTGACATTGAAGTACCATATTTCTTCCCAATTGTTTTCACAATTTCCTTGTTGCCGGTTGTAGTAATAACCTTGCTTGTTTTGACCTCTGGTAGGTCAATTTGTGTTTGCATTTCTATTAGCAAAGGTTTAGGCTTTTCAGTTTTTGTCAGGGGCACTATCTCGGTCTGAACCTGTGTCTCAACCTGTTTCTGTTTTGGTTTCTCCATCTGTGTCTCAGAAGGTTTCTCTGTGCTCTCAACTATCGGTTTCTCTAATGTAGTCTTTGTATGCACTTCCGGTTTATCTGTATTTACCTCTAATTGTTTTTTAGTTTCATTTACCGATGCTTTAGATGATTTCTCAGTGGTGTCCTCTGTCGATTTCTCTGTATCTGTGCTAACATTAATCACCACATCTGCAACTGGTGGCTCAGTAGCCACATCTTCCTTCTTATCCTTAGTGGTTTCTTTATCTACCATAATATTCACCTCATGGGTGTCTATATTCATAGTATATAATATCTCTAACTCAGGATTTGTATCCTCTTGAGGAGTCTCTATACTCTCAGTAGCTAGTTGATTATCAGCAGTATGTGCTAGTGGACTATCAGAAAGAGGTGGGGGTAAGTTGTCAGTTATTTTTAGGCTTGGAGGTCCACCTACCTTACCTTTCCCCTTATCCTTGTCCTTTTGATAGACTCTGACAGTCTTAGGTCTTTTGAGTTCTTCCTGTTTCTCCTTTTCAACAAAGAATATGTCCCATTAGTGCACAGTCTCTTCTGAAATTTCATTCATTCTTCCTGCCATCAGTGCTACATGTCGGTGAGTGGTTGAGAATACTGTTTGGTTAGCTTCACTGATTAATTGGTCAATCTCTTCAGGTGAGTTCACTGGGTGAACTGCAAGTAATTTCTCAATTTTTATTTTCTTATCCAGCTCAACAATAGCTACCCTTCTAGCTTCAAGTCTTCTGTAGAGATCAGCGGGTATTTCATCAACAATTTCCATCAAAAATTTCTTGTAAATATCCAAGTGTAAGATTACACTATTTTCTATGCTTTCTTTGTCATCAGCGGAAAGTGTGTTATATAGTTTGCTAATGTTTTTCAACTTTCCATCCTCTGTTATTTCATTAAGGAGTTTGTCCAGTGGAGCAATATCTTGTTTTACCTCCTTCTTCTTCGGAGTCATCTTCTTAACTAGAGGCCTAACTGCCTGTTGCTTTTGTCTTGTTTTCCTGGGTGTAGGTGAGGGTGTCATTGAGGGTTTTCTTTTCCTTTCTACCCTTTTGAATACTATCAGTATATCACTCTCAGAAGAAGTTCCAACTGGTGAAAGATGAGCTTCTAGTTGAAGTCCTTCCAACTCACTTTCCTTGATACCAGTTTGTTTTAATACATCTTTAATTGCTTTAGCTTGTCTAGTTCCCTTCCTCACCATTTCCTCAACTTTCTTAACTCTTTTCCTAGACTAAATTCCACTTTCAATTGTTTATGCATTTCCAAAGACTTTCTCAGATGGTTCCTTCGGTGCTTCAAGGAGGGCTTTTGCATAAGTTTCAATGATGTTGTCATCTGTTTCATATCCCATTTTAGTTACCCAAATAGTCCTAGGGACAACTACCTCCATCCATATTTCATCTTTCTTAATTACAAAACATATTTCCTTTTGATATTTATCTACAATTTCCTGTGACAACTTTATTCTAGTCTTCATTCAAGCCTTCAGTGCTTGAAAATGTTCATTTAAGTTTTCTCTCTGTCTTCTCCCATGTTGTTTAATAAATCCAATAATTATTTTCCTACCGGTATATCAAAGCCAAAATCTTTCCTACCAATATCGAGTACTTGCTTAGTAATATACAACATCAAACATACAAGTGAATTTCCAAATCTAAAGGTTCCTTTCTTATCCCCTTTGATCTTCTTCAAATTGTCTATTAATTCATCTTTGAGCCATTCACATACATCTATTCTAGCATTATCATTAACCATGTCATATGCACTTTTAATACATAGGCTAGAAACTGAGTTTAACCTATTTGCATGTGTAGCCTTGTAGCCTAAAATCATACTGGTAAATCTAACATTGATGTCCTTCACATCATTTACCCTTAGAGACCTTTTGTCAAATGTTGCACTGGTTAGGTCCATCACTGTGTCATTTGAGACCCTTTTAGTTCTGTCAGGTCTGCTACCGGTGGAAGGTAACCCTGTTACTGCCTTAACTACTTCTTTGGTGATCATATGGATGGAATCCAACCAAAATAATTCGCCATGGAATCTGCTTAGGACTATTCTTATCACATCTTTAGGAAAATCAGGGATGCTAAGAATATCCACAAAACCTAGGGTTTCTACTACCTTGTGTTCTGGTTTGATATTGCCATTTTCATCACAAATCACAGTCCTATACATGTTTTTGATTTCATCATCTCCTAATTCCTTTATATGACAATGTATGTATATCCTAGGATCCTCTACATAAACTACTCCCTTAGGTATTTTTGAAAATGCACCTATGGTATCATCCTTCTTCGCTATTTTGGAAACAAGTTTGAATATGGGTCTAGGGCACTTGATAACTTCAATCATAGTAGGGTTTGCAATAAATTCAGGTGTGGATGAGGAAGCCATAGTTATAAATACCTCAATCTGCCTTAAGGATGAGTGCTTGGATGAACTGCTTCACTTTTCCGCTAAGGATGCCTTTGCTAGGGAATTTTCGCACTCTTGAAGAATTGAATGCTCGATGAATGAAAAAGGAGCTAAAACACTTGCTTTATAATGTTATTTTCTCCAACTACTACATTTAATGCTTGTTGATTAAGTCACAACTTAACTCATCTGCCAGTATAGAAGTAATTCAACTTCTCACCATCAACCAAGGGTATAATAGCATGTTTTACAATTTGTTACTAAACCCTCAAAGGGTTTTCCTTCAGCTAGATGAAGAGTCTCCTGCTAGTGGAGTGTTACTCTGTTCTGCCGGTGAAGGAGTGTTCCCATCAACATTATGATCTGACTTTCTAATCCATTTCTTTGAGAATTCTTGCTTTACCTCTTCAACTTTTTCTTTACCTTTCAAGCTAGGTCCTTTGTTATTTGTCGGTGATGCCTTACTTCTACAAAATTTTGCAAGATGCCCAATCTTGTTACAAACATAACAAGTCACATTGTTTTCCTGAATAACTTTCCCATAACCTATGCTGGTTTGCATTTTGCATTGATTAGATAAGTGTCCAAATCTTCTACAAACATAACATCTTACATTCATTCTACAATTTTCCGAATTATGACCAACTTTCTTGCACTTAGAGCATTGACCGGTGGGTATACTAGTGTTTTGATAATTTCTAGATCTACACTGATTTTATCTATGACCATACTTGTTACAGTTAAAGTATTTCCCATTAAATTTATAAGCATTAGGTTGTCTTACCTATTTACTATGATCATGATTGTTTGTAGTACCAGAGCTTTCACCAACTTCAAATCCAAGGCCATTTGTATCACCATTAGGTTTTTGATTCTCCAGTATGCCAACAAGTTCTTCTGAACTTTTCTTGAATTTTTCTTTGTGTTGATTTGCAGTAGCCAATTCTCTCTCCAAGATTCCTTTCTGTCTCATGAGTTCATTTGTGTCATTTTGTGTATGCATCAAATCTATCTTTAACATATCATTTTCATGACCGAGTCTTGTGTTTTCATTTCCAACATCATTCAATCTTCTAACTAAGTCTTCTTCATTCTTCTTCCGATTTTCAGTTCCTTTACAAAATCTCATAGTCATATCTTGCATCTCATTCTTCATTGTACTATTTTCTTGTCTTAACTTGTTTACCAAATCATTAAGAGTTTCATTTTCATCTTCATCATTCTACATCTTTTCTAAAAGTTCTCTTCATTTGTTTCTTTCTATAGTGATATTTTCTTGAAGTCCTCGAATAATATCCTGTGTAGCCTTCAGATCATCTTCAAGTTTGATATTCTTTACTTTTTCTATATCATAGTCTGAAAGAGTTGTTTCCAATTGCTTTCTCAAGTTTTCCATCTCTACCGGTATCAAGATCTTCCTCAAGTTGTTAGGCTTTTGAAAATAGAGGACCAAGCTCTAATACCAATTGTTAGGATTCCCAAAGATATTGAGAGGGGGGGGGGGAGAATCAGTATTTGACCGGTATAATAATTTACTTGAATTATAACATGAGAAGCATATTAAAACTGTGTACCGGTAAACCATAAATAATGCAACAAATAAGAATAACAACCACAACATAAGAGACACACCATAACACAATATTTTTAACGAGGAAACCCAGTCTGGAAAAACCTCGGTGGGATTTGTGACCCACAATATTCGCTTACTGGCCAATAAGAGAATATTACTATTTACAATAGGGGCCTGCACATGCACGAAGGCCAAGTGCCTAGAGCTCACTGCTTAGTTACAAAATAAGTCACACTGACTTACAAAAATGGATTATACAAATCCAATGTCTTGTACTACTTCAGATTAGCATCTACTATGCCAGATTCAATACCGGTTTAAGCTCTGCAATATACATAAACATTTATCCCAATAATTCGCACATTAAAACTATTATTATATTTCCATACTTCACATTCTAAATGATCTATATTGATCTCATACTTATATGAGTCATATTACAATCCGCCAAGTTGGCTTACAAAAGATTTTACAATTAAATACAAAATATATATACGCAAAATTCATGTCGGCCATGGTGCTGGTAATCTTCCTTTTCAATGTCGATGATCTATATGTCGATGTAGAGTCTATCGGTGTCGATGCTTGTGTCTGCCTGCCAATATCACATGATTGTAAGGTTGCCATCAATGACAATACCTTCAATCACCTACAATTTCTCATTGGAGTGTGCATTTGCCAACAGATACAAGGAGGTGTAGAAAAAACATTTTGGAAAGAAGTTGTAAGTATAGCTATCTACACAATGAACCGAGTTCTGGTGAAAAGAGGTAAGGACAAGACCCCATATGAATACTGGTATGGGAGATCACCTGATGTTAGCTATTTTAAGATATTTGGAAGTATATATTTTATTAAAAGAGGTGATTACATAAGCAAGTTTGAAGCTAAGAGTGATGAAGGCATATTTATTGGCTATTCCACCAAGAGTAAGGCCTATAAATGCTTCAACAACCCGACATAGAAAGTTATTGAGAGTGTTGATGTTCGTGTAGATGAATGTCCTGAAGTTTTAGATGCAACCGGTTCTGAGAAGAAGGATGAAGATCCTTGCATTTTTCTTTTGGAACCCGAAACTGTTAAATCAAAAACTGGTATAGAAAATCCCCATGTACTTGTTCAATCAAAACAAACAAATTCAAAAGAAGATGATAATGAAGAAGATAAACCTGAAGAGAATGATCATGTTATTCCTAGGTATGTGAGACTGAATCATAGTCCTAAATAGATAATTAGAGATAAGGATGCTAGTGTACTAACTAGAAGGAGAATAAGAGAGAACTCTTGCATGATCTCCACCTTTGAACCTAGAAGTGCTAAGGAGGCATTTGGTGATGATCATTGGGTGAAAGCTATGGAGGAGGAGTTGGATCAAATTTATAACAACAACACTTGGACCCTGATACCCCGACTGGAAAACAAGAATGTTATAGGTACTAAATGGGTGTTTAGAAACAAGTTAAAAGAAGATGGTTTTGTAGTTTGCAACAAGGAAAGATTAGTATGCAAAGGTTATGCACAAGAAGAAGGAGAAGATTATAGAGAAAATTTTGCACCAGTAGCAAGACTGGAAGGTGTTAGAACATTACTTGCATTTGTAGCTCATAAGAAGTTCAAGGTATACCAGATGGATGTTAAGTCTGCATTATTGAATGGGATATCGGAATAAGAGGTTTATATAGAGCAACCTAATGGTTATGCATTGACAAATAAGGAAGACATGGTATAAAAATTGCATAAAGCTTTGTATGGATTAAATCAGGCACCCAGAGCATGGTATGAATGAATTAATACTCATCTAATAAAGATAGGATTTGCTAGAACCAGTGATGACATCAACATTTATCATAACTTTGAAGGAGATGAAATACTGGTCAGTGATCTATTTGTGGATGATATTATATTTGGAGGTAATGATGACATGAGTAATTGTTTTGTAGACGAAGTGAAGAATGAATTTGAGATTGCATTAGTAGAGGAAATACAAAATTTCATAGGCTTACATATACAATAGATGAAGAATGGTATTTTCATTACTCAATCCAGGTATGTGAAAGAGGTTTTGAAGACTTTTGGTATGAGTGACTGTAAATTAGTTGGAACCCCAATGGTTACAGGTTGTAAATTGTCCAAAGAAGATACATCTAAGTCTATAGATGAAAAGGAATACAGGTCAATGATTGGTAAATTACACTATGTTGTTCATAGTCGATAAGATATTTCCCATGCAGTTGCTATTGTTGCTAGATTTCAGAAGAATCCAAAGGACCACATCTGATGGCAACCAAGAGAATTTTTAGATATCTGAAAGGTACTATTGACTATGGGTTATGGTATCCATATGGTGGAAATTTTCATTTGAAAGAATACACAGATGCTGATTGGGTAGGAAATATTGACGACCAGAAGAGTACTACCGGTGGAGCATTCTTTCTAGGAGGAAGGCTAGTTTCATTGAGTAGTAAAAAGTAGAGTTGTACTTCACAATCTACTGTTGAAGCTGAGTATGTAGTAGCTTATATGAATTGCACACAAGCTATGTGGATGAGGCACATTTTGGAAGGTTTAAAGATGGAAATCTTAGAACCAATAAAGATTTTGTGTTATAATACAAGTGCAATAAACATTTCAAAAAATCTTGTTTTGCATGCAAGGACTAAGCACATTGAATTGAAATATCACTTCTTGAGGGAAAAAGTTCAAAGTAAAGATGTTGTCTTGGAGCATGTTTCTACCAAGGAGCAGCTTGCAAATATCTTTACCAAACCTCTACCTAAGACATCTTTCGAGTATCTTAGAAGTCAATTGGGGGTTGTCCCTCTTCATGAAGTTAGTTGAGCATGATGCTGATTACATCAGTCCCTGAACCACTCGAAATTTTTTGCATGGATTGATGAAGAAGTGGATGTATTCCACAGGGAGAGCATCAAGTTGCAGAATGATGTTGATGCACAGTGAGAGAAAAATTACATTTTTTTACTTTCACTTTGGCATTGTTGTCAAAGGGGGAGAGGAATTATGTGATTAAGGAGAAGAATTATGTGTCTGATTAGGTGAACCAGCGGAAGGCTAAAGACAAATAGAGCAAGGTGAATACTTGGTAATGTAAACCAAGATTCCTATTCACCAATCTCAGTAGCAATCAGAGGCATTGATATTTGTATTGTCATCAATGCCAAAGGGGGAGATTGTTGGAATTTTGAGTTTGTTGGAACTTTGCATAGAGATTGCATTAATGATATGTTGTCATTGATGTCAATTGAACCGGTAATGGTATTCATGTTATTGCTAATATTGTTGTTTTTGATATTGGCTAGTAACCGGTAAGAAGAGATTTGTGGAAGATGTTGTAAACCGGTATGTAAAGTTTGTAAGTTGAACCGGTTAACTGGTGTAGAGGGTTAAACCTTTCTATGCAATGTAACTAGTAAACCCTGTTAGTTGTTAAACCCTGATCGATCAAGTTTGTTGGTTTATTATCTGATGAGCAGTAATGATGGAGACATGTGTGATCATTGTATGAGGATAAGTTCAAATTGTTTTAGTGCGTTTATTTTTGTCTAGGGAAGGAGCAAAGTGGATTGCATCTAATGCACAATGCGTGATGAGTTACAAAGTCCAATGAAGCAGTGATCATGGAGAGGTTGGAATTTTCTTGAAGAATGTGAAGAGATTGTCATGATTTCTAATGGTAAAGATTGTACTAACTTGTTTGTAATATCGATGATGAGAATTAGGTTTTTCTTGTGTTACTGACCTAATTGATTTGTATTTAGGGTCGATGAAGTTGTTTGTAAAGGTTGTTGGCAATATTGATAGAAACCTGTTGAGTGTGTAGTTGCCTAACCAGTGAATGGATCTGCACTTTGAGAGAAGGTAGATTGAAGCTTAAAAGGATCCGATCAAGCAAATGTAGTGCTACTCAGACAAATCAAGAAAACCTATTGTTTTCTAACAATTATAGTAGAAGTGAAATCCCTTAATCGGGTAA
Source organism: Cryptomeria japonica (assembly GCF_030272615.1). Classification (NCBI taxonomy): domain Eukaryota; kingdom Viridiplantae; phylum Streptophyta; class Pinopsida; order Cupressales; family Cupressaceae; genus Cryptomeria; species Cryptomeria japonica. Next base: position 173,220,802 of record NC_081409.1, read on the forward strand.
GATCTAACAAGCTTGGTTAACTCATTAAATCCTCTAACAAGGCGATCCATTAGCTTGGATTCTTAAATCCTCTAGCGAGGTTACTCCTAATAGGGTATTGTGCTTTTCATCAAGGCATATTTGTAAATCCCTTAACCGGGTGATTCCTAACCAGAATAAGTTCTTAACATGACTTATTGTAAAGCTTTAACAGGCTTGTCTCCTAATAGGGCGAACTTTAGAAGAGTTCAGATAGTTATCCTTGTCAGTCTCATCTCACCTTGGTTTTTACCTATTTGGGTTTTCCACGTATAAACATTTGTGTTAAGTGGTGAATGTTTTTGTGATTATGATCTTATTTTTTGATTTGGTTAACTTCTGATAAGGCATGATAACTAGAAGCATTGAGAGATGAATATGTTGAGTTATGATTAAACATTGTTGATGTTTACAAGATTAAAGTTGTTTACTGTTAAGTTGTCATAATAGTTAAACTGTTTGATGTCAAGTGTTCTTATGAATATTGATCTTGACTGAGATATATTTACTTTGTGTGACTAAGTTTGAGTTTGGGAACTTTGTATCATTTTTTCAATATATTGATTAACCCCCCTGCCCTCTCAGTATTCTACCAGATACTTATTCTTTCAACATACCATCACCTTTTGCATCCTGAATTCCTTCTAGAAGCCACACCAACATCACTTATGCATCCTATCAAATATCCTCAGTAAAAGCTCTGCCAGTAAAACCTTAAACCCTTTCTGGTATAGGCTTACTAGAGTGTATGATTGTATCCGATCACCAAGTCAATACCAATTGACCAAAACATAATCCAGAAACATCAAACCAAATGTTGGTATTATGGATGTGTTGCATTAGTTTTGTCATTGATGTCAACACTTATCCTTCTGGAGATCTACATTGTTGATTTAGCATTATGTTTTTACTAGTTTACTGTTGAATCGACACATTAGGTTCACTGGCAAGGTCAGTGTCTTAAGCACAGTCACCGGTATATGCTCACCGATAGGATATATGGTTCACCGACACTAATCGGGTAGACATATTTTTTGTTACTGACAGATTGGTCTAGGTTATGGACCGGTATGCGTTATCTATTCTAGATCAGTACGACACATTATGGAGATGATTTATTTATTAAATATTGTTGTAAATGTATTGAGTCGACATGATGCACCACATCAAGACTTAATTGTAATATTTTAGTAAGCCGACCTACACATTTGGTCTTAGGTTTTGTATATATGTAAGATCTCATATGTGAGATGATAGATACGATATGGTTATGGTATGGTATTATAACATGGTATGTGCAAATATTAAAGATCATATGAGCATACCATAGAGAAGGTGTTGGTATTTTGGTATGGTTTTGTCATTGATGTCAACACCTACTAAATACACCTACTTTGGAAATCCAACAACATTCACCGGCAATCAGTAAACTGTTCAAAACAGTCACCGGTATATGGTTAACCAACAGGATATAATGTTCACCAGTACCTGCATTGACATGGAAGACACCTCGTAATGTTGAAGACATCATGTGGATACCTTTCTTTGAAGTAATAATCATTGACATATTCTTATTTGCATATTTGCTTTTACCGGCAAATAGGTCCAGGTTATCTAGGGTTACACCGATAGGTTTATCTTTTCCAGATCAGCATGGCATGCTATGGAGATGATTTATTATTGTTGTAAATGCATTAAGCCGACATGTTCAATTGGTTATTGCATCAGATATTGTCTTATTTGTAAAATATTTTATTGTAATATCTTGTAGAGCCGACCTACTAAAATTGGTCTTAGGGTATGGTATAAATGTAAGATCTTATTTGTAAGATCAAGTGTGGAATGCGAAAAAGATATAAGGAAGGATATATGCAAAATCAAGTAGAGATACACATGAAGACATCATTTGAAGGTGAAGTTAGGTTTTTGTAGAAGCATATCAGCATTACACCAGTACTAAATCCAACATATGAGGATGCTATTTTGTGCAGTACATTCTCATTGGATTTAACCATCCAACTGTAGTCAGTGTGACTCCCATTTGTGATTGAGCAGTGAGCTCTAGGTTGTTGGCCTTTTTGCATGTGTTGACCCCTCTTGTACACTTACTATCTGCAGTAGTATCATCTGATTGTGGGTAAGGTTTCCCACCATGGTTTTTCCCCTTACAGGGTTTCCACATCCAAATATTTGTGTCATGTGTTGTGGATGACTTTATGTTTATGTTTCATGCATTAATTCTTACCAGTATAGCAATTTTCTGTTAACACTATTTATTGGCATACTTAACTGTCTTACCGGTACTAAGCATTGAGTTGGTTAATAAGATTTTGGTTTGAATTTATTGGACAACTGATTCACCCCCCCCTCTAAGTTGTTCCCGGGACCTACAATTGGTATCAGAGCCTAGTCCTCTTTTTGCAGAAGTTTAACAACTTGAGGAGATCCAATGTCTACTAATTATTTTAGAAAGGATAGTCCTAAACTTGATGGAACTAACTATGGAATGTGGAAAATCAGAATGGAGACACATCTAAATTGCATTGGTAAAGACATCTGGGAGGTTACTAAGAATGGTTATACTGCTGCTGTAGCTGGTCAACCTGCTCCTATTACTTTAGCTAAAGATGAAGAAAATGATTGCAAAGCAAGAGAAGCACTTTTGAGCGCATTATCAGATCAACAAATCATGGGGTTATCAGATAGATCTACTACAAAAGCTATTTGGGATCATTTGGAAACACTGAATGAAGGGGATTCCATAGTCAAAATTACAAAACTTGAAAGCTTCCGAGTCAGGTATGAACATCTGAAAATGGAAGAAGATGAAAGAATTTCTGCTTTTATGGAAAGAGTAAATGAAATTGTTTTAGGTATCAAATGTTGTGGAGGAACCTTGAGTGAAGATGAGATTGTTTCAAAAATATTAAGAGGTTTGCCACCAGCATATAAAATGAAGGTTACTGCTATTAATGAGTTAAGAACAATGCTTAATACATCAGTAACTAGGGATAAATTGATTGGAAAACTTTCAGCTTTTGAAATTGAGGAATTTGGTCTTGTTGCTACTATAAAAACTGATTTGGCCTTCAAAGCATCAACATCATCTGCTCCATCTTTTGATAAATCAGACTGGAGAGCCTTTTATGCAAGAGAACTTGAAGAAACCAGGAAGGAGAATGAAGAGCTTGAAGAACTTGAAGCACTATTTGCAAGAAAAATGCCAAAAGGTCCAATTGGAAGTAAGTATGAAGGTAAAGCACCCTTTAAATGTTTTAACTGCAATAAGATTGGTCATATGGCTTCAAGATGCCCTGATAGACATGCTAGACTAAGAGAAGAAGCTAGAAGGACATACAAACCTAATCCTGAATATTAGAGATATAGATTTAAGAAAAACAAAGATAAATCTTGTTACATTGCTGATGAAGGTGTGACTGATGATTCTGATGAAGATTCAGTAGACAACGGATGGGTCTTTGTTTCTATAACAGAAGATCAACCGGTACCTATTGCTCAACCGGTAGAACAAGCCCTAGTAGCTAAAGTGGAATCAAAGGATGAATGGAGTATTGACTCAGGATGCTCACATCACATGACTGGAGACAAAGGTAAATTCTTGAACTTTCAAGAATACAATGGAGGTTTAGTAAGATTTAGAGATGACAAAGCCTGTTCAATCAAAGGTAAGGGTTCAATATCTCTTGATGGTAAACATAATACTGACAATGTTTACTATGTTTAAGGATTAAAACATAATCTTTTAAGTGTTGGTCAATTAGTTGAGAAAGGTTTTCAGTTACAATTTAAAAATGGAAAATGCAAAATCATGAATAGAACTGGTTTGGAAATTGCAACCGGTAATCAGACTAGAGGTAATATCTTTCATTTGAATAACAATGAAAAGGCATGCTTAATTGCTCATATAGATGAAAGTTGGCTATGGCATAAAAGACTATGTCATGTAAATTTTGATTGCATGGTAAAAATCAGTACTTCTAAGGCAGTTAGAGATCTACCTAAAATTGTGAAACCTCAGAATACAATTTGCAAGGAATGTCAATTTGGAAAACAAGTTAGAGCTAGTTTCAAAAGTATTCTAGAAAAATCCAATAATGCTCTTGATTTAATTCACACTGACTTATGTGGTCCGGCTAGAACTAAAAGCTTACAAGGTGATAGATATTTTATTCTAACTATTGATGATTATTCTAGAATGTTATGGGTTACTTTTTTAAGAGAAAAATAAGAAGCACTTGGGAAGTTCAAACTATTCAAAGCAATGGTTGAAAATGAAACCGGTAAGAAAATTAAATGTTTAAGATTAGATCAAGGAGGAGAATTCACATCTAGAGATTTTAATACATTCTGTGAAGTAAATGGAATCAAAAGATAGTTATCAGCACCTTGGACACCACAACAGAATGGAGTTGTTGAAAGAAAAAATAGAACTATTTTGGATGCAGCAAGAAGTATGTTATCAGAAGCAAATCTACCACATGTGTACTGGAGAGAGGCAGTAAGCACTACTGTCTATACACTCAACAAAGTTCACATCAAAGGTGAAACCGGTAAGACCCCTCATGAACTATGGTTTGGTAATACTCCTACTCTTAAATATTTCAGAATTTTTGGAAGTAAATGCTATATTAGAAGAGATGAGTATATTGGCAAGTTTGATCCTAGAAGTGATGAAGGAATATTTCTTGTTTATTCATCTAAGAGTAAAGCTTATAGATGTTTTAATAAAATACTACAAAAAATTGTTGAGAGTACAAATGTAAAGATTGATGAACAATTCAGAGGAACTTTAAGGTATATAGACTCTGAACCAGTAACAGAAATTATGACAAATGAACCAACAACAAATCCACCAGTACAGAATGATGATCCAGTTACTCCGGTATCATCAGAGGATACCATAGTAATTGAAGAACAACAACAGACTAAGACACCCTGGTATGTAAGATTGAATCATTCTGAAGATCAGATAATTGGAAGCAAATTTAAAGGAGTCATGACAAGAGGAAGATTGGCAAATGAAGAGGTATGTCTTATTTCTCAAATTGAACCATTATCTATCAATGAGGCATGTGAAGATAAATTCTGGATTAAAGCTATGGAAGAAGAATTAGGACAAATTGAGAAAAATAATACTTGGACATTAGTTCCCCGACCTGAAAATAAAAATGTAATTCGAACCAAATGGGTATTTAGAAACAAACTCAATGAAGATGGTAAGGTTGTCAGGAATAAAGCAAGACTGGTGTGTAAGGGATATTCTTAGAAAGAAGGAGTTGATTACAATGAAACCTTTGCACCGATAGCCAGAATTGAGGTAGTTAGATAATTCTTGGCCTTTGCAGCTCACAAGGATTACAAAGTTTATCAAATGGATATTAAATGTGCATTTTTGAATGGAGATCTTGAAGAAGAAGTTTATATTGAACAACCTGATGGATTTTCTTTGACAGATAACAATGATATGGTTTGCAGATTAAGAAAAGCTCTGTATGGACTAAAACAAGCTCCAAGAGCCTGGTATGCAAGATTGGATAAGTATCTCTTAAAAATTGGTTTTACTAAAGGAAATGCAGATAGCAATTTATATTACAAAGTAACTAATGATGACATCTTGATTATGGAAGTATTTGTTGATGATATAATCTTTGGAGGAGAAGATGGATTATGCAAAGAATTTTCTCTTAAAATGCAGCATGAATTTGAAATGTCTATGATTGGAGAAATAAAATTCTTTTTAAGATTGCAGATTTTACAGACTGATAAAAGCATATTTTTGAGTCAATCTAAGTATTTGAAAGAACTACTTAAGAAATTTGGGATGGAAAACTCTAAACCGGTAAGCACACCTATGACTACAAATGACAAATTATCTCAAAGGGATGAATCTACACTTGTCAATCCAACTAGATACAAATCTATGATAGGAGGTTTACTGTATTTGACACAAACCAGACCTAATATTATGAATGCAGTATGTATAGTTTCTAGATTTCAGAGTAATCCTAAGGAAAATCATGAATCAGCAGTAAAAAGGATTTTTCGGTACTTACAAGGCACAACAAATCTTGGATTATGGTATCCTAAAGATGAAAATTTTGATCTATATGCATACACAAATGCAAATTGGGCAGGAGATGTGGATGATAGAAAAAGCACCACTGGAGGAGCATTCTTTCTTGGAAAGAGATTAGTTTCTTGGTTAAGTAAGAAACAGAGTTGTACATCTTTATCAACAGCAGAATCAGAATATGTTGCAGTAGCAACAAACTGTACACAGGTACTTTGGCTTAAGCAAATGTTGAAAGACATAAAGGTAAAATGCAAGGAACCTATTACTATATATTGTGATAACACTGCAGCAATTGATATATCTAAGAATCCAGTATTACACTCTAAAACAAAACATGTCTCTATCAAACTAAATTTTCTAAGGGAAAAAGTTGAAGAAAAGGAAATAAAACTAGTTTATGTGAATACTAAAGAACAACTTGCAGATATTTTTACAAAACCTTTGCCTAAGGAAACTTTTGAGTATATCAGAGATCAGCTTGGAGTCTTACCTCCACCGATAGAGACTTAGACAATTGATGACTGTCATCAACCGGCAGAATTAAATGGACAAATCTTTTATTCCGGTATTTGATAAGGAAGCTACTTCTCAGGGGGAGTAGTCGGTATATTGAATTGGTTGGTATTTTGTGACTTTGGCATTTGATGTCAAAGGGGGAGAGATATATGGAAAAACATTGGGGAGAGATATATGAAAAACATTGAGGAGAGATTGCTATTGAAAATAAATCTTTGAATAAACACATGTTACTCCCAGGGGGAGAAATGAAGATTGTTGGTTTTTGTATTTGGCATTTCTGTCTTGGCACTTTGATGGTTTTTCCATCTTGTGTTGCCATCAATGCCAAAGGGGGAGATTGTTGGTATTTTGGTATGGTTTTGTCATTGATGTCAACACCTACTAAATACACCTACTTTGGAGATCCAGCAACATTCACCGGCAATCAGTAAACTGTTCAAAATAGTCACCGGTATATGGTTAACCAGCAGGATATAATGTTCACCAGTACTTGCATTGACATGGAAGACACCTCGTAATGTCAAAGACATCATGTGGACACCTTTCTTTGAAGTAATAATCATTGACATATTCTTATTTGCATATTTGCTTTTACTGACAAATAGGTCCAGGTTATCTAGGGTTACACCAGCAAGTTTATCTTTTCCAGATCAGCATGGCACGCTATGGAGATGATTTATTATTGTTGTAAAAGCATTAAGCCGACATGTTCAATCGGTTATTGCATCAGATATTGTATTATTTGTAAAATATTTTATTGTAATATCTTGTAGAGCCGACCTACTAAAATTGGTCTTAGGGTATGGTATAAATGTAAGATCTTATTTGTAAGATCAAGTGTGGAATGCGAAAAAGATATAAGGAAGGATATATGAAAAATCAAGTAGAGATACACATGAAGACATCATTTGAAGGTGAAGTTAGGTTTTTGTAGAAGCATATCAGCATTACACTGGTACTGAATCTAGCATATGAAGATGCTATTTTGTGTAGTACATTCTCATTGGATTTAACCATCCAACTGTAGTCAATGTGACTCCCATTTGTGATTGAGCAGTGAGCTCTAGGCTATTGGCCTTTCTGCATGTGCAGACCCCTCTTGTACACTTACTATCTGTAGTAGTATCATCTGATTGTGGGTAAGGTTTCCCACTGTGGTTTTTCCCCTTACAGGGTTTCCACGTCCGAATATTTGTGTCATGTGTTGTGGATGACTTTATGTTTATGTTTCATGCATTAATTCTTACTGGTATAGCAATTTTCTGTTAACACTGTTTACCAGCATACTTAGCTGTCTTACCGGTACTAAGCATTGAGTTGGTTAATAAGATTTTGGTTTGAATTTATTGGACAACTGGTATCAAAGATAATTTCTCTTTTTGTAGAAGCCTAACAACTTGAGGAGATCCTATGGCAACAAACATTTTCAGGAAGGACGGTCCTAAACTTGATGGAACTAACTATGGTATATGGAAAATTAGAATGGAGACACATCAGAATTGCATTAGAAGAGACATATGGGAAGTTACAAAGAATGGGTATGTTGGTCCTACTCCAAATCAACCTAATCCACCAACACTAGGTAAAGATCAAGAAAATGATTGCAAAGCAAGAGAAGCACTTTTGAGTGCATTATCAGATCAACAAATTATGGGATTATCAGACTGATCTACTGCTAAAGCTATTTGGGATAAATTGGAAACATTGAATGAAGGAGATACCATTGTCAAAATTGCAAAACTGGAATGTTACTGGGTCAGGTATGAAAATTTGAAAATGGAAGAAGATGAAAGAATTTCTGCTTTTATGGAAAAAGTTAATGAAATTGTTTTAGGAATACAATGTTGTGGAGGATCCTTAAGTGAACATGAAATCATTTCTAAAGTTTTAAGAGTTTTTCCAACAACATACAAAATGAAAGTAACTGCTACTAATGAGTTGAGAACAATACCTAATATATCAGTATCTAGAGATACCTTCGTTGGAAAACTTTTAGCATTTGAGCTTGAGGAACTTGGTCATGTTGCTACAATTAAGATAGATTTGACCTTCAGAGCATCATCATCTAGCAAATCTGATTGGAAAACACTTTATGCAAAAGAACTTGAAGATATCAGAAGGGAAAATGAAGAACTGGAAGAACTTGAAGCACTAATTGCAAGGAAAATGCCTAAAGGTCTAGTTGGAAGTATGAAGGTAAAGCACTGTTTAAATGTTTTAATTGAAATAAAGTTGGTCATATAGCATCTAGATGTCCTGATAGACATACAAGATTGAGAGAGGAAGCTAAAAGAACATATAAGACTAACCTTGAATATCAGAGATATAGATTTAAGAAGAACAAAGATAAATCATGGTACTATGCTGATAAATGAGTTACATATGATTCTGATGAAGAACCGACAGACAATGGATGGGAATTTGTTGCAATAAAATAAAATCAACCGACACCTATTGTTCCACCAGTAGAGCATGCCCTGGCAGCTAAAATTGAAGAAAAAGATGAATAGATCATTGATAGTGGATGTTCACATCATATGACTGGTGATAAAAGTAAATTCTTATCTTTTCAGGAATATAATGGAGGTCTAGTAAGATTTGGTGATGATAAAGCTTGTTTAATCAAAGGAATAGAGATTGTATCTTTGGATGGTAAGAACAATACTGACAATGTTTATTATGTTGAAGGTTTGAAGCATAATCTTTTTAGTGTTGGTCAATTAGTTGAAAAGGGATTTCGGTTACAATTTAAGAATGGTAAATGCAAAATCATGAATAGAACTAGATTCGAGATTGCAACCAGTAATCAAACTAAAGGTAATATCTTTCATTTGAACAACAGTGATAAGACATGTTTGATTGCACATATTGATGAAAGCTGGTTATGGCATAAGAGACTCTATCATGTGAATTTTGATTGAATTGTAAAGATCAGTTCAACTAAGGCAGTAAGTGCTTTACCGAAGATTGTGAAACCTCATAATCCAGTATGTAAGGATTGTCAAATGGGAAAGCAAGTTAGAACAACCTTTAAGAGTATTTTTGAGAAATCCAATAATGTTCTTGATTTAATTCATACTGAATTGTGTGGTCCGACAAGAACAAGAAGTTTACCGGGAGATATATATTTTATGCTAATTATTGATGATTATTCTAGAATGTGTTGGGTTACTTTTCGCAGGGAGAAATCAGAAGCTTTTGGAAAATTCAAGCTATACAAGGCAATGGTAGAGAATGAAACTGGTAAGAAAATCAAATGTTTGAGATCTGATCAAGGAGGAGAATTTACATCTAAGGAATTTAATACATTTTGTGAAGTGAATGGAATCAAAAGACAGCTTTAAGCACCCTAGACACCTCAGTAGAATGGAATTGTGGAAAGGAAGAACAAAACTATTCTGGAAGCAGCTAGAAGCATGATATTGGAAGCAAATCTACCTCATGTGTACTAGAGAGAAGCAATGAATACAACGGTTTACACTTTCAACAATGTTCACATCAAAGGTGAAACTAGAGAGACCCCTTATGAACT